>NC_059673.1:10629625-11259250 GCF_905147105.1 Pieris brassicae
AAACTGTTAAAAAGGTTAGGTTATGTTAGTGATTGTATGGCTGGGACGTAGATTTTTAGGAGAGTGAGAAATATATATCTATACCAATATACTTTGCCGTAAGTGTCGTGTAAAAATAATGTTAATGTCCTGGTTCTCAATCAACAATCTCAGGGCTGAGAATCACACGGTAAACCACTATGACAATACAGTATAACTAAATAAAAAGTAATAAAAAACATCCTTTGTTTCGTTTAGATTTCTGTATCCGTTCTTGATATTTTTTTAAATAGGCAAGTTGGTTGGTTGGTGTTTGATGTATAACATCTTAAATAAATAAAATACTCTCTTAAAGTAATCAGAAAAAGCTCTTGGCTTTCTTAAAATGAATGTCCTGCAAAGTGAGATAGCATTCGTGTGCATCGTCTTGTAACGATAACGATAAGGTTGCAGAGTTGTAGGTACTGACTTTTATTGCTTTTAATGTCTTATAACCCGTCGCAGTGGAAATTTAGGAATAGATAACAGTTCCGAGCAGGGTGTTTAAATCATAGAAAATCTATGGTACGGAACCAAGCGATCATAGATTCGCATTTATCTTATTTGTTTGTGAAATTTAAAATTTCAAAATGCATGGAAATATATAACAGTACTTATATAATAAAGTACCTTGCACAGAACGTCAAAATTTTACCAAAATCTATACTCTATGGTGGTTTTCAATTTTAACTTTTCTATGGCTGCGCTAACTAATGTTAACTTTGCGCTTTTTTTTCTTCTATTAGGCTCTGGCACGGTTTGTGTATTAGCCAGCGTCAAGTATAAGATTTTTATAATTCGCTGTTTTAATTATTTACAGTCTATGAATAATAAAAAGTGAAGGAACCTATCACGCCATAACATAAATGACTAAAAACGCATTAAATTTAGAAAAACATCAGAATAATTACATAAGGGGAAAAATATATCAAAATTTTATAATTTTAACTATAGTTGAATGTTATTATTTACAATAAACATACTTATAATACTATATAGGTACAAGGGTTTAAAATGTAGAAAAAATCAAGAAATATTGGTAGGAAAGGGAACAGAGAGAGATATTAAAGAAGTATATAAGGAAGAATGGTCATTTAGGACAAGAAAAGAAAACAGGATTCATAGCTCTCGCCACACTCACAGGCGGTACTAGTTATGATAGCAAGTTTGTGAAAATAAACTGGAAGGCTGTTCTGCCCCAGACGCATGCGGATTATAGTAGAAGTAGCGGTTTTATCAAACGACAATTTGGCAAACCATGGCTTCCTGAGAACGGAACACTGTATTGCATACAATAAACGACCCTTAATCCGGCCGCTCTCTTCGTAACACATATTCCACGATTTGTGGAATATATGCTGGGCAGAGCAGCAAGCTCATGTCCAAAAATTTTGTACGGCACACCCGTAGCACTGTTGGCCAAACAGTCAGCTTTCACATTTCCACAGATGCCACAGTGACTAGGTATCCAACAAAATTATACTACATAGTTGTTTAATTGGCAGTGCAACAGCTTTTTCTTACATTCAAATATTACCTGAAAAAATGGATTAAGTTGTAATGAAAGTTTTGCTAAGTTCTGTAACGCATTTAAGGAACCAGTAAATACAACGGTTTGAGTTTGAAATACAGCACATATTCAAGAGTTTTTAGTAGTCCAAAACATTCACCGGTAAAGACCGATGATTCCGAAGGTAATTTAATTTTCTGAACTATGTTGTACTTTTAGAATAAGTAATAGAATGTTATCATAAGCCGAATTAATATCCAAGAAAGTCCGACTACTGACTTATTATCTGAGAAAGCATTACGAATGTCCGTAACTAATATGCCTAAATTGTCACACACACTTTCACCTTTTCGAAATCCAAACTGAGTTGCCCAGGTTATACATGTCTAAGATATCCAATAATTAATACCCATAACTATTAGAAACTGAACTACCCCAAGATGAGTGATGAGAGTTGAATTCACCCAGAATCATGAAAGGCTGAGGAAGAACTGATATTAAGTTTTTAATTTCATTGAAAATTTGCAAGGAGGAGTGAGGGACATAGATAGAGACAAAACAGATAGCATCAACAATAGCAATGATAGAAGAGCTGTCACTATAAGAAATAAAAGGTGCTAGAATTTCTAATGCGCAGGCATACACCACCATAACTATCAGCCTTGTCTTCTCTTAAGCATGAATTACCAGACATTTTGAACACATGATCTGTCTTTAGCCAGGTTTAAGATAGAGAAAAAATAAAAGGATTAAAAGTATTTACAATATTAATAATTTCATGCTTTTATAATACTGCGACAGTTCCATTGAACTCACCTTATCTACACTGATATTAATAATGTTGGTCATTATTAATATCAGTGTAGGTATGAATTAAATTAGCAGAGTGGGATGGTATAGATAAATCCATTAGAAGGCTCTGGCATATTGTAGTCCCTTACAAGAGACTCATGTGCTACTTGATTGATAACTTTACTGTGTTGAGGAGGGGTTCTGGGTTTAGTGAAGGCTGTTTTTTTTATAAGATATTGAGGTGGTGAACCAGGCAATACTATATTCCACCAGAAAGAGATTTAGTTGGGAGAGAGGATACAATTTTATATAAGAGGATGTTATTTTGACGCTTCAACATATGATAAGCTATTCTAGAGAATAGGTAGGTAGAACCATTGTTACTTAATATCTGTTTGTTTCACATACTCTGGGCACTTTTTGCTTGAAGCAAAGTGCAGCCCCGAGCATGAGCAGCAAGTACCATGGTTTTCCTCCACATTACAAATACCTCCAGTGTGGCCCTGAACACCTGTGGCTTTGACCTGCATTGGACCTTGGTGTGCCCAAAGCAACAATTAAAGCACTGAATAGTCGGGTATATATATAATTTATCAGGCAAAGCGTATGTAGCACATAAATACATGTCTAGGCAAATTTTGTTCATCAAATGTAAACACAACTGTTTGCGAATGTTTCCATGTGGGTGTGTTGTTTACCATGACTTTATAGTCTTCTGAGTTTCAGAATATCCCCACACCCAATTATGGAGAATACTAATGTATCTACATTAGTATTCTCCATAATATACTCAAGAGACCACTCAGTTGGGACTCCTTTAACTGAACCCATCCTTGTGATGTTAAAAAGCAAGCAAAAAGCAGTTTGAAGTGACAAAGCTGTTAGCATCTGTATAATTATTAAAAGAAAGTGTCATTTTATTTCTGCCAATAAGTTTCAAACTTTCATGAAGAATATTTTAATAGATTATTTTTTCAAAATCAACCAAACACAACTGGGTGTACTGTTGTACTATCATCATTTGTTAGGAGAAATATTGGTTTAAAAAACAGGCATTAAAGTATAATTAGAGCAAGGACCAGGTGCAGGAAAATTAACAGTGGTCTCAGCAATTTCGTCTTTATAATGACAGTCTGATTGTTTACATGTTTAAAACCTAAAAAAATTGTGGAGCAAACCATTGCAATGAGTGATTACAATTATCGTACAGAATCCACTTTTCATCACAGTTAATGATTCGATTTAAAATACATTCATTATTGTGCCGGTTGAGTAATGTAACGCAGCAGTCGACGCGCATTTGTTGATTTGCTTCACTTAATTCGTGAGGTACCCACCTTTCAAGCTTTTTCACCTTCCCAATTTGCTTCAAGTGGATTATTACAGTTTTATCACTAATACCGTAGCATGCAGCTAGATCAGACGTAGTATGCGATGGATCCGCTACCACAATAGCCTTCAATTCTTCGCTATCAACGTTAGTCTCCGGCCATCCACAGGGCTTGTTCTGCTGGTCGAAATTTCCTGAACTATAACAGATGAGATATTTGAGGTCAAAGTGGCCAGTACGAAAAAAACTCAAATTTCATATTTAAGGAACTGTCTATAGACGGCGCGAAGATTTAAACAAATACATTATTTATAGTTGGTAGACCTTCATCTCTATGGAATTAAATTTGTAGCAGACTGCTAATTAATCATATACAGAGCAGTGACCTCGTACATGATATTAAAATTATCGTCCTATACTCATTCCCTAGGTCTAAAATCTGAAATATTTTCCTAATTTCTTCTACAAAAACCAACCTAGGAGTACAAGCACCTCTCTTTCGAATTCTTCGCGATTTTAACGGATTAAATAATGCTTATCCCTTAGCTGGATATATTCGGTAGTGGGCTGATCGGTTTTAGAGAAAGCATGTTTTAATTGTATTTTTTAATTTCTTTTTTGAAACACTTATGTTTACTTCAATTGTCATACATTTTAGATGAAAGATTATATAAAATGCAGTAGATTAAGTAATGTGTGTTGTGGTAAGCCTTAATAAATAAAATCAGCAGACTTGCAGCACCCCACTGGAGATAACATTATACAAAATAAGTCACCGCACCCTATTGAAATCCCAAATGGTATAACAGTAATTGTTCGCACAATTGTATTCGCTAGTACAATGTGTGAAATGGACCGGAATCTGTCCACGCGACCTGACGACCACTGAACTATATTAATATAGTGTGGGATATCCGTAGAAATGTGTAATATATTTAGAATTAAATTTAGCTTAGCATAGGACTGTGACGTTATAGCAACAAATTTTTAAAGTAATTGGCGCGAACGCTGCAATGTCTATGGACGACAATATCATTCATATAAAATTACTCAAAACACCACAAAAAATCTGTAAAGGCGCCAATTCAAAAATGATTTTACATGTTTTACAAATTTATTTTCAAAACTGACCACTTGAGCGACCTCACTATTGTACCTTTTGGTACTACCACCATAAAAGATTGAAAAGGTTTTTTTAAATAGGTTACTTTAAAAAATATAAATAGCATGTTTCGCATCTAACATTTAAAAGTGTTCAAAAAGGCTCCTCGCTGAGTTTGATAAATCAAAAAGCTATATCAATTCCTTTGTTGAACGTATATTCTATTAATAAGTGAAAAGATAATGTTAACGCTCAATTTAAGTCGCAGTTAACCATAAGTAGTTGACATAAATGCTGATTTATTCGTCATAAAATTAATGTCGCCGTTTAATATCTATCGAACAAGATATTGTTGGGGTCAATTTCTTTTGGGTTTTGTATTAGTTAGAATTATTCTATTTGCGGTTTTGATAAACGCAATATTATTTCTACTACGTTTGTTTATTTGTTACATACACATGCTACTTTGCGCATTGTTACTCGTATGGGAAAGAAAACCGTTCTGAGGAAACCGGTATTTCTTAGTCTCCTCAATAAGTTGACGACAAGTATCAGGCGCAGATGCCAGATCTACGCGCTTTAAATATAGATGATCACAAAATATACTACTCTGAGTGCATGGTAGCGCCACTGGTTTCTTTAATACGAAAAAAATTTGTTCTATGTAACTAATAATAATAAAAAATATTTAATATTAGTATTCTTGACGATCAAAAGGGTTTATTATTTACAAAACAAATAAATCGAACAATTCAAGCAGCCGAGCTCAAAGGGATCTGTTTAGGTAGTCAGCACGCAATATCCCGTCCCGTCAAATCCTCCAAATGGCAAAAGGTGAGCAAGCACACTATTTTCCTCTAAAAATATCATTTCATTGGTAAAATAACGGCACAATTCTTCGTGTAAAATACCCATAAACTTCACAAAAAATATATTTTTTTAATATGTTACCGGGACTACTATTGAATAATAATTAATGACGGTATTAGTTTTTTTACACGTTTATTAGTTAATAGCGGACCCGACCGATGTTGTCCTTACTATGAATATTGATTTCGAATTGGTATAATTAAAAATGTTTGTTTTTCTGTCACGCAATGAATAATTTGTTGGTATTTCGACATTGGAACAGGCGACATATAACTGGCCATGTGAAAAACTTGGTTTTTAAGGTTAATGCCACAAACAATTGCGACTGTAATTATTTTATATGTATTTTATCAATATAATAACTCCGATTGAAGCATTTTTTTAAACGATATTAATTTTTCTTACATCCTCTTTGACAATATTTGCATAAACATACACGAAAATAGTTTGAACTGCAAAAGCGCTATGCACTGAAAAAAAATCTGCTATCGTTACAAAAGTCATGATTACTTAATATGGTGGTTAAGTATTCTTAAAATTTCTAATTTTCCACGCTATTTTCTTAATTTCTTCAGAACCTTCTCCTGACAATAATAAACACAACAAAAAAAGAATTATCAAAATTGGTCCAGCCAGTCACGCGTGGTGCCATGACTGAGGGAAATAGGGATTAATTTTTATTTAAACCAATAAAAAGGAATTTAACAGTTTGACTTTTTGAAAGTGGTGATTAAGGATTACCGGACGTGTGCTTAATTAAAAAAAGTCAACAAACACAACTAACGTGCCAACTAGATGTCCAATTTTTTATACACGACATTAATGTAGTACACATTAATGTCGTGTATAAAAAAATTCCGTTATACTTAATTGTATAAGAACATTCATAATACAGTCAAATCACGGCATGGACTACATATGAAATTGTATAGTATTAAAATGGATATTGGTCGTGAGAGGCAGTGACGCGTTAACAAGGGTCGGTTTAATGAAATTAATTGTATTGTGTGAAATGTATGGCTGTAAGGACCTTTTGGCACTGACAAAGCTCGCTTTTTATATTATTAACATATGTGGACACATGTAATGGCGTTATCTACTGAGATAAGGGGCTTGACCCAGAGCCATTTCCATGTTTGATGTATTATTTAAGGAGATTTTTTCTGTAAATTTTGGTATCGTATGTACTTGGTATGATGAACGCAATCCGTACGACCGATTTAAGCCAATAGATATTTTATTATGTGTAGTATTTAGACAATACTTCCCGGTTTCCTGGGTCACGCAGAGGTTACAACGACTCGCGACCGCACCCTAGCAGCGGCAAATATTATCAGTTTGCTCCGTGCATTGGTGCGTGGTGACTTCATCATTATTAATGATTACAAAATTTGGTTTACACTGTTTTACGTTTGCCATAAGGACATGACACGATGTACTAGGCTTTCACAAAGTATACTACACAAAAAAAATATTTAGCTGTAAACCTAAGTAGCACTGAAAATGTTTAAAAAATGAAAAACGGCTTAATGTAGAAAGGTGTTAATAATTTTATTGTTTTTCGAAATAATCTCCGTTCCTCTCTACACATCGTCGCATTTGATGGAACCACTGAGAAAAGCAATTGGACCATTCTTCCTTAGGGGTCTTCTATGGCATTTTCGTATCCTTTCATCGCATCTTTAGAGCTTGTAAAGCTAATACCTTGAATTTTATCTTTAGTTCTTGTGTATAAATGAAAGTCACAGGGTGCCAGGTCAGGACTGTATGGCGGATGACTCATTATCTCGAAACCTGCCATAGTCAAATATTCACCTGTCCATGCGAAGGTGTTTCTGGTCGTCATTTATATTATGGGGAATCCATCTGGTACAAAGCTTCCTGACGAAGCCTAAATGTTCGTGTAAATTTTTTTCGAACCTCAATTTATTTATGTCTTAATGAGAACATTTACCCCCCCCCCTAAACCCCCTTAAAATAAAAACCAATAAATAAATGAAACGTGATAATTCAGATTTATAAGGTATATTTTCTACCCCTTGTTTATCCTTAACAAAAGGATTATACAATAAATTTTTGTATCGATCTTAATTATTTTACGTGCTGATAAAATCTGTAAAATATATAAAATCGACAAGGAAATAATATCAAATATTTATGAATGGAAGTTGGATTAAAACTATGAAAAAGTAAGTAGCTTATTAAGCAACATCGCTTCGGGTATGTCGTTAAAATTTGTGACAGAAAAATTACATTAGTTTTAATAGAGATTCAGATATTTGAGATAGTGGTGGTAATGACCTGTGTTACGGAAACTTTAATTAGACTGAAATTTTATACTTTCATATAGGAACGGTATACATCAAAACCTCTGGTGAAATTTTAAACCTAGTCCAGGTACAGGTTCTTTTACAAATGAAAATGCATTTTTGAATGAAGTAATGTAATATTATTAATATTAATACCTACCTATATAGGTATAAATTGAGACATAAAAATTTATTAGCAGTCTCGGCAAAAAATAAAAAATATTCGAAATGGCTGCCTTTGGCTTTTATACAGGCCTTTAATTTGCCCAGGAATCTATGCATCTACCCACTGTTACCAAGTGAAATTTTGCCACTGCTTGCTTCAGAGATTTTTTAAGAGAATCAATGTCGTCGTGTCGTTTAGAGCAGGCCATGTCCTCTAACGATAATTTAAAGTCTAAAGGGTTGAAAGTGTAAAGAGTGAGAAAAGTGTATTGCTGAGAGGTTTCACAACATGACCCAAGACTGTATCTATTTGACTAGAGTTTTCTCTCCTTTTCACAAAAATGTAGTATTGTGACTCATTGAGAAGACTCGCCCCACCAAACCATCACTGGCGCAGGATGATGACCACGTTGTAACTTTCCGACCACATGAGCAGCTTTTTTAGAGCGTACAATTTATCATTTGGCGTATTGTAGTGTGATACACACTTTATAATTGTAAAGACTGATTTCAGGGCATTTCCTTTCTATCGACGATAAACACCGAGCGTCAGGTCTTGTTGGCAACATAGGCGACAGAGTCCTAGCGGGAATCTTCCGTTCTCGCGATAAGATTTGCTTCCTAATGGGATTTGGACGAATTCTTCATCAACAGCCTTTGTAGTTCTAACAGCACGCGACCGCCCCGATCTTTTCTGGTCTTCGACAGAGCAAGTGTTGTTGTATCTGTTGATATTACGATATACGGACATATGGCTGATACCAAGCATTTCAAGTGCCTGGAATATGACCAACGGCTTCATACCCACTTTGTGCAAGAAGATCACTGCAGTCCCATTTTCTTTAACCCCCATTCCATATTGTAATTTGAAAATGAACACGAAAAAATATGTGAAATGGCCAAAATCGAAAGAAGTTTTTAAAATAATATACGTGTCTCAAATACAAAATAATTTTAAAGTTAAAAAAATAAGACTTTATGTAACAGTATTTATGGACAGACTAGTTACCGACACAACAGATTCGATAGACGTTGTCATGTACACGTCATGTCTTACAAACAAAGAAATAATAATAATTTCGATTCCACTTGAACAGACAACAAATTTCATCAAAATCTGTCTGGACGTTTAGGTGTTTAATTGCGAACACATGCGCAGAAGCTTTATGTTTATTTACCTATACAGCATAAATAACCTGATTTGTGAACCAACCAGGGCGCAACTCAAACGCATAAAAAATATCGTTAAAATCGGTCCAGCCGTTTAAGAAGAGTCCAGTGATATACAGACTTACAGTATAATTATATACATATGTAAAGAAAATGAGTGGGGTAGATCTGATCAAAAACTTCTTACCTATTATATTATAACAAAGAACAAGAATTGTTATTTTGAGTAACATAGTGTTACGAAGACGGGTCGAATACAATGTTACTAGATTTTTCCACTAGTTACAGAACTTTTCAGCAGGCTGTAATATGTTTATGACCGTTTCAGGAGAGGGTCAATCACATATTATAAAATTGTAATTTCCATAATTTTTGGAAACCTTTTTTCAGTCGGTTTCAGAACATGTGTAGTCGAGTGGTGCAGTTTTCAGGAGACCCGTTTTCAGGCCTAGGTACTAGGTAGATACCCCTTTGATGAAGGAATATTCTAGACCAAACTTTCTAGGTGTGAGACAAGGACGAAATGATACCGGAGAGAGAGAGAAGATCAGTACTTTCTCGAAACTGGACTGAGCACTCTAGAACGCCGTACGATAAGGACGGAGCAACGTGCGAAAGAGACAAAGAGTGCGGACGTTCTAGAATTGTGCAATCGCTACTCAGTAGCAAGCCCGCCTAGAGACTTCTCGAATATTGCTTAGAATTATTCTCAGGGATATATAAGCGAGCCGAAACGCGACTAGTCACCTTTAGTTTTGAATGCGATAACAAGAGTGAAACACCGAAGCGATAAAGTGCGAATAAAGTACTATGTGAAGTGTGCATAAGTGAAGTAATAAGTGATTGATTTGGGTGTTATAAGTGCATTTCTGCAATTAATTTGTGCTCATAAATTCCTCATTGATTACCAAGAAATAAACCCTTGAATAAATCTACGGCATTTTCTATCTGATCCCTTGCTCGTAACAATAGTATATACATATTTCCAAAATGTTTCAAATAATACATTTCCAGACACACATGAACTATAGGAGTCTATTTTTTATGCCTTCAGGTGTATTTGTAAATGTTTAATAATGTAATCTAAATTGAAATAAGCATCTTAAAGCTCCAAAGAGACTTTGCCTACGTATATTATATATATGAAAGTTGTATTAGTTTTTACAACAAGCTCCCAAGCAAAATTAGAGAATTATCACAAAATAAATTCAAAGCTTTCGAGAGTTTCTTGCCAGTTCATCTTGCCCGCTCTACGCCCTTGACTTGCAAACTGGTAGTATATGTATGAATTAATTTAAATTCTTTTCTGACGTTCATAAGTGTACTTGTTTACCTATATGAATAAAGTTATTTTGAGTTTGACTTTATCATGCAATTTCCAAAAAGGGGCAAACGGGCTGAAGGCTCACCTGATATAAAATGACACCGTCGTCCCTGGATAAAAAATTCTCACGGAAGCTCACAATATAATATTAAATTCCAAAACTGTAGATATCAAAATGAATGTAACTGCTGCAATGTTATTTCGTGTTTAACTTTTTTAATTTAAAACTTTCTCGTTGTCCGCCAGACTGCCCAGCGTGCAGAATTTTGTTAATATATTTATTGATTTTTTTAATAGTGATTTCGTTTTCAATATCCAGTGAATAATTCTTAGCTTTCTGACAAAAAAATTTAATATTCCTAAGACTAACTAACTGGTAACTCTTTACGTTAATAAGTTATTTTAATCGTATGAAATTAATTAAATATAATGGTTGAATTGCCTTTCAGGTTTAGAACAAGCTTAATTAAATTAATTAGGTAACTTTGTTTTTAATTTGTATAACCAAATAATATTCAAAGCTACTCCGTTTAATTTATATTTTTAGTTTTTAAAAGATTAAACAATATTGAGTTTATTTTTTCGTTTATTGTGTGTACAAAACGTTGTATTTATATTAGTGATTTTGAAACAAATACGTTTTCTAACGTAACTTCTTTTAATATTGACGTTCATAAGTGTACATAGTTTCCAAGATGATTATATACATTTTGATTTGTTATGACTGTTATCAGTGTCGTGCAGTACAAGCTGCTGAATCAAATACATATATCTTTTAGATACATTCATAACATAGTAGACTAGATTCATCTTTACCGTAAGATATTGTTTCACAAATTTAATTTCTAAATAAATCTATCATTATTTTTATGTCTATATTGTTATTATTAATAATTTTAATAAGTACCACTTGGTTGTGTTTACCTTTTGATAGGCTAGGTTTATTTTTAGTTTTATTTGGGAGACTGTTTAAAACAGGTTCCCAGAAACTTATCCCTAAAATATTGTTTATAACAGATTAGTAGTAAAGTCAACCCTATTAGATAAAAATATTTAAAAAGCAATCAAATTTAGTTAAAATTTAATGAATATTTTGGGTTCTAGGAATACGGTGAATCTGATAACTAGAGAGGACAAAGCGTATCTATGACCAAGTAATCTCACCCAGTGAGAAAAGGCGTAAAAATATGGGTTGGAGAGTGATTAAGAGTTTGCAATTTAATAAATAAAACTCAAAAAAATGTTAACTCAAACTCAAAATAACTTTATTCATATTTAAAAAAGTACACTTATGAACGTCAGAAAAGAAGTTAAATTAATTGTAATTTTACATTTACTACCAGTTGCAAGTCAAGGGCGTAGAGCGGACAAAAAGAACTGGCAAGAAACTCTTCGCCTCTTTTTTAATCGCTAAGTTTTGAGTCATATAAATTGTTAGAACTGGAGAAAATCTCAAGCATTAGGATCATTTAAATATTTGTCGAATTTATAAAAAGCTCCATTGATTAATTTACGCTCATCAAGAGCTTTGAATTTATTTAGTGATTATTCTCTTGGGAGTTTGTTGTAAAAACGAATACAATTTCCATATAAGGAGTGGTTTATCTTCTGGACCCTGGTTGGTCTTACACTCAATTTAGTTCTGCTTCGGGTAGTAACTGGTGAAAGTCACCATTTGTTTTAAAATCGTTTGTATTTTTTTGTGCATACAACAAGGCTTCAAGAATATATTGACCAGACAGTGTCATAATATTTAATTCCTTAAACTTATTCCGTACTAAATCCCTTAGGGAAACACAACAAATACCCGAACAGCCCGCTTCTACACCACAACCTGTGTGTAAATATATACCCCATTGACACACTGATATTTTCATATACCCGTTGAAGTGAAAAGCATACGAATGCGAGATAAAATGAAAGGGATCACTAATTGTGGACGATCCATTCAATTGATCAATCTGCGGTTTGGGCTAGATAAATCTTTTCTCTATTGAAATGGCCTCTATTCAAACAGTTTCCGATATGAGGTTTCGAACTTTTTGCTTGATTAAAAGGATTTTCAACCTTCAATCGTGTATGATTTTGAGGGCTTTGCAATCAGAACTAGTTCATATAAAGTGATATGTAATTTTATTGGTCTAGTGGCTGTCTTTTGACTGCAGATTATTTTGAGTTTTATTCTCGGCTGGGACTAATAATTCAAAGTACGCAATTTAGACTACGTTTACTAACTATTTCAGTATGACTGTCTCAACGGGATGCTGTGGCTGTGGCATTCGTTATATGGTATCCTATGGGTTAGAGAGTCGAACTGTCCTAATCGTGCACTCTCTCAGTCTCTCAATATTTACATAAAAATGAATAGCGTAGATCCAGAGATGTTCAAAATTATTTAATTTACTCAAAGCTAAACCGCAGTAAAGCCCTATCTAACTCTCTATTTAAAACCACGGGTACTTCATTAGCATTAACCGCACATTATATTTTAAGCCGATTTTAAACTATTATCGCCTAAGCGATATGGATTTTCTGTTAAATAACGTTTAGTATTATATTTTATGTACATCCCTAAAGAACATAAATAAATATCTGTTTTACGAGTATTGAAAAAAAAATGTGCAAACCTGGCCAATGGTTTGTTACTACCCCCATTTCTCTTTTCCCTGTTATTACGCTGGTAAGCAATATATTGTATATACAGTTATTAAATATCTCTAAATAATATTTAATAAATAATTAATCGTTTATAAAACCTAAACATAATAAACAAATACTAGGTCTATACATATGAAACTGGCGTTCTGTATCGGAAGAACAAACATTTTAATTAATCAAAGTATGTACCATTGATATCTATACACTTTTGCCATCTAATTGGTAGTTCAAAAAAACATGCGGATGAGAATAAAAAAAACAGAGTTGAATTTTTTACCTCGCAAGAGTTTATCCAAATTTAGAATAAAATACTGTATTTTTTTATAATTTATTATTACAGTATGTTACATTTTAATTACCTTTTTACATTATTTGTATTGTAAAATTTAAGATAATGTATATTTAATAAATAATAAAAAAGGGATTGCGTACAATGTACACATGTCAGAAGTGAAACTACTTTGTAAATGAATTATTACTAAGGTAAAAGCCCCAATAGATCATGTATGTATGATCACTCCATGTATTTGTATATCTGTATTCACAATGTATACGTGTATAAATAAATAAAGAATCGGCGTTTACTGCACAAGACCTTATGAAACAGAATTGCCATCTAAAGTTCTAATATGTTACTACTAAACGAAAACATAAACCAATAGCATGATTTTTTCTCGATCTCCCTTAAACTCTCTCTCGATGTTTCTCACTTGCTTGATCCTTCTCGCTCCGTGGCTATTTGCTTCAAGCTACGTCCCGTCTATTTGCTAAGCCCTTTCTCACTCACTCTCAATCGGTCTTAATAGCTCTCTCCCTTTTTCTTCGACAAAAACGCTGCACATATTCGTGACGCTAACATTATTATTATTGCGTTTCATACGCAAAAAAATTTACCCTCATGAGCCTAAAGAAGTTTCACATCAAAAATTAAATTTTTAAATATTGTTATAGGACGAAAGTAAAGAAAAAAATAAGAACTTACTGCCGTGGCAGAAGGAAACTACCTCCATTTCTTGAGAGAAGTACGCTGAAATCCTCCAGCTAAATTTAATTATAATTTGGCGGATATCGACCAAAAAGGCCGCAATAGGTTGGGAGTGCTTAATCTCAAGATGAGTTATAGATCTGCCGGATATATTACAAAGGCGCTTTGTAAAAGTTAGATAAAACTTAAATAATTTTTATGTAAGTGGAACGTACTGAAGCAACTCCGGACCATAAAAGTCGTTTTAGAAGTAAGTCGCCTTGACTTACTATTTCTCTTTCACTATTTAGACGCCTATAATAAATATATCTCCATACGGCCGGCCTTAAATAAATAATTGTTTGACTATAAATCCTTATTTATTTTTATATTCAAACTGCTAAAGTAATCATAACAATCAAATATACAGTATTTACAATTTAAATCTTAGATATATAACGATGAAATGTGATATTTTACCATTTCTAGCTTAATTTTAAAACGGTTTATTTATTCATTCAAGCCTTTATAACTTGTACAAATTTCCAATATTATCTTTATTCAAAATTCGACTGAATTTCTACTGATTTCTGCTTCGTCACGAATTATAATTTATTCTGAATATTCGAGACTGGACGAAGCTTGTGAAAGCTGTGTAAAAATATAGATACGATGAATCCATTATGGTTTAAGAGAAAACAACTTGTTTTGTTAAATTTAAGTTAAAATTGCACGTAACGAACTTGCGTGGTGTAAGAAAGTTTAACCTCTATGCAATTAAACTCTAGACCACGTATTTATTGAGAATGAAACTGTATCTGCGACCTTTATATTTAGGAAATTATGTAATTTAGCGAATATTTTAGCTAGTTCATATATTTTAAGCAACAAAAGCATTATCATTTTCCTTGATGTGGCGAGATTTATCCCTTATCATAATTGGTGGTGGAGGGCCTTGGATTGACATGATAGCAGGATTCAGCTACTATTTTAAAAGCTTATGTTTTATATGCGGTAGGTACTTCTGCTTACAACAGAGAACAGAATAATAGTATGACCTTTTATTTACTATACAAATTTAATTTTATGTATAGTTTAGAACAAATTCTTTAAAAATAAAAGATAAATGTTGCGAATTGCAGTTAATATGTACAATGTAAAAACCTAAAAACTAATAGGCATTTCTCCATACAAAGCACTAAAATATTGCCTATATGCAAAACCACTTCACGACTACCAAATCATCCATATAATATCGTTTAATTAATATAAGCAGATAGGAATGAAGGAGGAATTTAGAACAATTTGCATAAACTAGTTGGGATTAAATTATTTGATCATTCATGTCATTCGTGGTGTATTAATTAGTTTGACGATATGGCCGATTGTTAAGCCATATTAATTTGATATAAGTATATCACGTCTACCATAACAGGGGGAAATTGCGATCATTAGGGGAGATTGCGATTTTCATACCCTGAGGTCGTGGGTTCGAATGACGGCTGTGCAAAATGGATTTTGATATTTAGACTTAACACGGTGTCAGTCAGACTAAATACTGGTAAAATATTCATTATTTATTTATTTAAGTGTAAAATCTAACGTGTAACATAGGTGCCACTGAATTATGCATGTATTTACATCCAAATAAAATATTAACACTTATTACTATACTGTATATAAAGTGACCAAAGGTATAAAAGCAATCCGTAGCCAAGTCAATATATTCTTATAAGATTTTTATTATTATTATCATTGTTTTTATATTACGAAATCTAAAACCGTATTTATAGGTGATAATGAAGTATCTTGATATAATAACACATTAATTCTATTTAAAAGCCATCAGGAGTAATAAGCATAAATCTTCTTTGGTCTCATATGCCTTTGAGAAGAATTACCGTAGACTGTTCTCACATCAGTAGAGAATAACAAGTTACAAATGAAATTCTAAGGCGCAATCTCGGTATCATATACCTAGTAATTTAAATTTCAAGTAACAATTTCATTACGACGTAATATTAAACAACTATACGAGTATCTAAGTATATTTCATAGATTCATATTATATATGTTGTAATCTATATAATATAGCAATAGAAGTGAAGAGACTTTTTCAATTTTCTCTAAAATACAACAATTAATAAAATCATTACACATTAACAAAATCACATTTCTACAAACAAAATAATTAAAAGCAGAATGTAAAATGCTATTTATACGAAAATGAATAAAACAATGTAAATATAGCATTAAAATATTAAATGCGGTAACAAATCAACCGGATATTGTCAAATACCAACATCATTTGGAGCCGCTAATTAACATTATTGAATATTTTTGGATAATTTATTAATATAGTGTCTGCGCACGGTCTTGCTTAGGTATTTTAAAGTTTTCGACGTCCAGTATTACATTCGACTCTAAACCTTGAAGTCGATTTCCGGGACGAAAAAATTAACCATATATTAATAAATGTTGGATGTTTCAAGAAAACACGTTTTTACCGAATTCAAGCTATGTATTATTATAAACTTAAACCTTACCGTGTCACTGTGACCACGCACACTGTAAAGCACGCGAAACGTTGGAAGAAATTTAAAATTATGTAAAATAATTATAAGTTTATATATAATAAATATCTTCAAGCCCGTAAAAAACTGTTTTCTTTAAATGTGTAAAAGCTATGTTAACAAAAGACAATACTAAATGTTGAATAGTATAAATATTTTTTCTATAACCCAACCGAATTATTTCTGATTGGTTAAAGCAGCGTTGAGCTTAATGGGCCTGTGACTCAGTGCGTGTGAGGCAGTGCGCTTGGATCATGGCTGTGCTCCAATGGACATTCCATGTGCGTGTTTAACACTCGGTAAATTACGGCAAAGAAATACATCGTGAGGATACAAAAAATATACGGTGTTAACAGGAGGCCGATCACCTACTTGCCTATTAAAATGTTATTATGAAACAGATACAGAAATCTGAGGTCTTGACGTAAAAGATTGTAGCACTGGCTTTTTTAAAAACTAATCGCAGTTTTTTTTAATTTATTAAAATTTCACTTACAGATATAATTGGTGTAAAGGTCTTTTCAAGCAAACATAGTCTTTGTTACGAACTAACTAGTATTTTAGAAGTTTAGTAACATACAAGAATTGTTCATATTCACATCCAAATGAAAGACTAACACTCAAGTTAATTGTCGTGTTTTCTTTGCGACATTTGCAATTCAGATTGCCTCAGACTCAGGATTCATGGTGACGATAGGATGTTTATTATTCAGTAAGATATCAAAGGAGGAAACTGGTTTGTGGCAAAGGGAAGTACCCGTTTTGAATTTTGTTTGCTTTGGAGTGTTAAGACGTACGAGGACCAAATGTTAAGGCATTTTAGAGGATTTTGGGTAAAATAGGTAAAATTTTATAGCCATCTTGATAGAATTTGCACTAGATTGGTGAATAGTTAAACGTGTTTGCTATATAAGAAATATGACTTTACACAGTCTACACACATACACATTAATTAAACATATACATTTTGTTATATTTTAATATATATTTAATTAAATTTTTTAAGAAACATATTCTTAAGAAGTTTGCCACAATTACGCATTTGCAATGGAACATCTCCCCCAAGAGGGACGGTCGAGTCGGAGTAGGGAGGAGATCATAAAAAACGTTGTGACTCATGCGCACGGGCATTACCTTTGTTTAAGTTTGACTGTTTACGTAAAATTAATGAAATGAATTATAGTGAATTAAGTCATCATTGGAGTGTTTAATATTCTACCCTAAGAACTATATCGACTAGCCCTTACAATTTCAACTAGCAAGTATAAAAGTAAAACATGAAATAAAAAAACAAAACTAAATAGAAACTTTAACCTCATTAAGAGCCTGATACACACAATTATGTTAAGTAGGAAGATTGTTGTAAAATATATCCAATAGTCATTGATGTTAGAAATTAATTTTGTTTTGATTAATTAGGTACAGAAGACTTTTAGTTCTAGTAACTCTAGGATCACAAAGAAAGGAAAATTTTGCAACAAGGTCACTATGAGTATTTAAGTTAAATATTTTATACAAATAATTAAGATCAATTGGAGAAGTCACGTCGGATTTTTAGGGTATCTAACTAGAAGTAGTAAGTAGTAGTAGTAATATAAGTCGAAATTAACTATTATAAATGTGTTTATCTATTATGAGTACATATGCAATGTGTAAGATGTGGGGACCCTTTAAACTAAACCTCTGTTAAAAAGACCTGTGTCAGGGATCCCAGCTCTTCCGCCACAAAATTAATTATAAATTTCTTTATAATTAATTTTGTGACTTAATATATATATTTAGTTTAATTACATCTTTTATTTTTGCTCTTGATTTTTTTAACTATTTTCAACACCCAGTGAGTACATGAGTGAGTGTGTGGGTGCAAGTGAGTGAGTGATGAATGAAATGTATTCGGTCTCAGAAGCATCTCCAAACAACTTTTGTTTTGTAAAAAGTTACTGTACTTTGGACGTTTGTAAAATACGTGAAATAAACATGTGCAATTTGGACATTCTATAAATATGGTTTAGTAATGTAGATATAATGGAGAGACTGGGTCTACGGGTTTCAAACAAGAATCTGAGGCAAAGGTCGTAACTGTTAGATGTACCGCGCGCACAGTCCAACTTCGTTAGCGAGGCGCCACTCACGCAAGCGATACACGTAATTAATAAGATTTCTGTCGAGGTAGGTAGGGGGTTAGGTATTTAAATTTAAAATTATCGGTATAGGTATTATGCATAGTAACATAGAAAACATTTTTTTATAGATTTTAATTTGGTTAATCAATATTAGTTACCTTCAAGAATTATAGTGGTCATAAAAAATTTTGATACACTTTTTTTAAATAAGTTTTGTCTTTATATTCAAATTCAAAAATAATTTATTCAATAACACAATGTATAATTATGAACGCCAATAAAGAAATACATATTAAATGTATTGTATTGTCTTGTAATCTATCTCTCAAATCAAGGGCGTAGAACGGACGAGAAGAAATGGCAATAAACTCTTTTTAATCGCCAAGTTTTTTGTTTTACAAAATGTTTGTAACCAGCTGCAACCATAAAACCATGTTCCACGTGATATCTTAAGTAATTAGCAATAATCAACTAAGATTTGTCCTCTATCAGCAGTAGGCATGGTGAAATAGGAGCACGCGCTTATATTCCCGTGGGAACAACACGCAAACTAACTAACATCACCGCATACACGTATTAACTGTAACTATTATATGAGAAATATATAGTAACTTAAGTTTTATGATCTCAGACACGTTTGATCAAATTTTTTCCTTATATTTTTATTATTAGTAATAAAATATACCTTAGCCTTTAATTAGTAATTAAATATAAGTAATTATTTATGGTTATTATTGGTTTAAGAAGTGGGAGGTGGAGTTTAAGAAGAAACATTTTCGCCCAAATTGAATTTCGTCTAATAAAACGATAATAATTTCATATTTCAAAAGAAAAAGTCCCATACAAAAAGTTTATCCAAAAGCATACGTGAGGGAGAATGGAGAAAGTTGGACAACTTTTAACAGGCGTCCGTCAAATTCTAACTCGGGCAAACTGTTGCCCGAGGACTTTTAGTTTATACTTGAGTAATTTTTATTACTTCTTTATGGTATTTTAATCTTGTACTGGATATAAAAATAAATTAACTTCTATTAAATGAAGTCGCTTACAATTACAATCTTTTCGATCCATACTTTCTAAGTGAATACTTTGAATGTATTGCTTATAAACCTTTTTTTAAATACACAAAAATTGATTTTATCCTAGTTTGACAGTCTTGTTACTTTCTGGTTGCTCTATAGCGTTTCGGTTCTCTCATGGTTTCTTGCTCTCTCTCTCTCTCTCTCGCTAAAACCAATTCCGAGGGAGTATCCTATCTAAACACTTGATATGTAGTTTTAGTATTTAAGAATGCATTAGTAATAAATAATTCTTGTTTTTATTAACCGATTATAAACTGAGTAAAAAATACTTACTCCAATAATTTATGCAAAAATAAATGACTTAAGAGTTAAGTACACGTACCGACAAGGCTAACTGTAAAATTCATAATACTATTTTTTATCAAATTCGCTTTATATCTGAAAATACAATCATTAATTAATTATAATTTTACAAAATATTACCAGTACTTGGAAACTTTAAGCAAAGCATACGTGTGCGTACGTAATCTGTGCACACATTTGTGTATTATTGTGCGGGTTGTGGTATTTCAGTGCAGTGGCGAGTCTTAATAGAGATGAGAGCCCAAAGCCAGTTGGTGTATAAGATTCAACTCCTAAAATCTGATAAGTCCCATGTTCAATGATTTAGTTAACAGCCTACTAAATGTATTTGATCTGGTTTGAGTAGCATTTAGTTGGCAAATAAAGCGGTCACTGACTGAAACGCTCGTGTGGCGTCAACTTTCCAACTTCCAATTTAAGTTTCCAAATTAAAGTTGGTCAGTTTTGGTAATTGGTTTAAATACTATTTTCAATTAGAAATATAGAGATTACCAACAATTTTATAAAGATTTTCTTCGTATTAAAGAAACACGCTGTTGTTTGTGCAACGCGAGGTTAATCAAACCCGTGTTAACTAACTTAGGGGTTAATTTAAATCCAAAGATAATCTATGAACTTAAATTTGTCTTCATATATTTAAGAGATTTAAAAAAATATTCTGGAAGGCAGACTTTGTAACTCCACCCGTTTTACCTCTGTCGTTCACAACTAAGCGCCAGATTTTGCCGTGGTGCACTATGTGGAACCAGATACCCACTGCAGTATTTTTAAACCAATTCAACTTACGGTTCTTCAAGAAAAGAGCGCACTAATTTTTAAAACACCGACAACGCACTCGCGAGCCCTCTGCCATTGAGCATCCTGGCCGTTTACTTGTTATTTAAAAGTAATTATTATAATTATAAAAAAATACATATTCACCGGTTGCTATGTAAAGATGTATTTAAAAAAAAATATATTCATTACTATGAGCGAATAAAATACTTGTTCATTGGAGTAGAAACATAATGAGGCATGTCTTAGATATTATTATTATATATTTTTATTATTCCCAGCGAATATTTAATATTATCGGGACTTACTATAACTATTTTATATTAAGAATACAATCCCCTAAAGCAATTGTTCCAATCCGATTTTTATTCGAAGGTTAAGCAGCTTATCAGCAAACTAAATTCAATTTGAAGACGCTTTTTCATTAAAGTTAGATTAGATTATAGTCTTATAATCTTAATAATTTATTCAACACAAACAAAAGACAGTCTAGACGGTAGTAGTCAATAAAGTCAGAGACTTAGACATAAATTAATTGTGGTTGTGTATTCAATAACCAGTGGTTATTATAACTTTATTAATTATTCTGAACTAGCCTTATTTGATTTAAGTACACAAGAGGCTTGTTAGCTTAATAATATTGTGAATTCGAATGAAAGTCTACAGTCAATTTTCAATCAATGTCTATAACGCTAATGGAGAATCCAGCAAGATTACTCTGCAATATAAATGGCCAATTTCAATTCTATATTACATTTTATTGACATCATTCCTTTGTAAGACGACGTTATAATTATTGGAAAAGAAAGGATTTGTTAAATAGTGCTAATTGTGTCTATAATTGGAAATCTATATCAGTTTTACTGAGTAGCACTGCCGTTCTTAGATATTTTTCTTCTATTGACATTTATTTTAAATGCATATTATTTAGTAAAATGATAAAAACGAATCACAGTACACTGGCTGGTAATAGATGAAAGAAGATAACTAAATTCGAAAAACAATTAAGAAAGTGAACAATTTGTGAGCTAAATATAGAAGTATCAGAAAAGGATTATATTACAAACAATATCACGCTTCACAATACTAATAGGATGGAGGTTCTTAATTAATTTGGTTTTATGCGCGTGTAAGCTTTTTACGCTCATAAATTGTCCCTGATAATAATTGTATGTACCTTGTGTCTTACCAACATAATTATTTTATTTTATGAGACATGACGCGGCGTAATAAAGAAAGACGTCGTGCTTTATAAATAGAAGTTGGGGATGGTATAAGTAGCAAGTAAAAATACTCAATAATCATGAATAACAGTAACAGTTAAATCACAGTAAGTGAGGAACAGCAGTCTAAATCTTTTTATAAATAGTTTATTTACAAGAAATTAATTTGACAAGTAAGAAGTGACTTTAAACCCTTTTTAGGTTTTTATAGTTCAAATATGTAATGGATTATATATTTAAGATTTCAACAAGTATTGATATTTTGTACTAGTACTGACTTGTATTGTACTAGCTAAAACACTCAATATAATTTATTACACCAAGATTAAAGCATTGTATTTTATTTTAACTTTTTGGATTATAGTAGACTAGTATACAGATACTATAAGTATACTACCTAGTATTGTCACAGTCACAGTCCCTACATACCTGTGATTTAATATCTAACAAATAAAGGCAAATATTAAGATTACCTAAAGCAATAAAACCGGGACGATATTTTCTATGTTGGTAAAAAATAAACAAATCCGTATTAGGGAGAACATGTTCAAGATTTGTTCAGTAAATCATCTCGTTCCAATTTTAAAAAGTAATCCAGCGGTCGCCTTTTTGAGTCCTTTTATAAGTGCGGATTTCTGTGGGTTAATAAAATGGCATTGAATAAAGAATTTTATATAAAATGGCCACATATTTTAATCATTGCTTTTTAAATATTATTGTATGTATGTGTGAACCAGTACTACAACCTTGGCCTCAGATTTCTGTATCTATTGTATGATTATGTATTTTTCTTAATAGGCAAGTAGTAATCGGCTTTATGTGCCTGACATGCAGTCGACTTTTTTTTTGGTCAAAGCCTTGAATCTTGATGTCATTGTTGCACAGCCATAATTTGAACGCGCGATCCTGAGGATCCAGAGGCACATTAGACTTACACTGTTTTTCTTATATTTCCTTTAAATGTGAGAAGGAAATAGTGTTATTCGATATGAAAAAAGTAATATTTTTATGGAATAATGGCGAAGACAGGTATTTTAATATTGTCCTAACAATTTTATTTTAATAAAAATAAGTTTAGTGGTTTAAAATAAGGAAGTTTTCCCTAGTACACGACCTAAAATTGTTTAAAAAGCGAGAAAACTTCTTCATTAAAGGCTGGGAACGCTGGACGCTAAAATGAATCTCAGCCAGATTGCCAAATAAAAAAGTTATAAAATGCCTTTGCAGGATTGAAAGCTGTATTAATAAATTTCTGTCCTTGAATTATCACTTACTAAATTTTCAATGTGCAGTATTAACAGGTATATTTTATAAAGATTTTCTTGAACGATTTGTTAGCAAAATATTAGCATATATAAATTCAATGATAATTAAATGGTTTTCTAAGATCAAAACAGTAGGTGAGTCTAGAATGCGTATTTAAAAACTTTTATTGGTGTTTAAATTACCTCACATTTTTTTATATATTGTTTAAAAATACGCAAACTTATTGTTTGCTGACAATAAGCAAACGAACAGGAGGCTCACCTGATGTTAGTGACAAAGTACTACCAGTAGTACCAGTGGATACTCTCAATGTCAATGGGCTCGCGAGTGCGTCGCCGGCCTTTTAAGATTTGGTACGCTCTATTCACCAAGGACCCTAAGTCGAATTGGGTCAAAAAATACTTCAGTGGGTAGCGGAAACGTCGTATTCAAAATAATGAAACTAGACTCCTGAACTTCAAACCAGTTTTGCTATCGTTAATTTGATCAGAGTAAATTATTTGCACAAATATAAACTTCTGATGGTAATTTTGAGTTTATACTTGCTTCCTTACTTTAGGCAAAAGTTCGTTACGTTCTCAAAATATGCCTTATAGAGCTATGACGGTACGAACATTACTCTATTATACTTCAACACAACCGTTAAAAAAATGCCTAACTAATTACAATTTTATTGCTTCCTGTCCTATAAAAACAATCTCTCAACTGGACCAATTTCAACCTCTACGTAATATTATTAAGTTATATATACCTATAAGAGGCTGAACTCTAAAATTATTGCCTCAGACAAGATCAGTTCAGATAGAGATCTAACATGTTGTCTGGTTTTAATGTTATTAATTTCTCGATGTTAACACATTCGTTTTTATACACAGAATATCAAATACTAATTAATATACATAGTTTGTGACTACTTATAAGCATAATTTCCAATTCTGACATTGAGAATTCTGTTTCAAAAGAAAACAAACAGCTCAAACGAAACAGAATTGTGTCAGCAAATAGTCCCTTATTTATCAGGATTGGAATTAATTAACGCAACACACGGCTCGGAGACATTTCGGCACCCGCTTTAAATTTATTTCAGTAAGCATTGCTCACTCATAGGCCTAAAAGGGTCTTGTGAAATAAGATTGAGAATCTTTGTATTCACTTGTAACCACTGTTTTATCGTATGGTATGAGTTTTCTCGTATTAAATACAAACGGAAGATACGGGCTAATTTTGAGCAAAATTAGAAACAAATAAGACGTTAATCGGAATAAACGTTAACAAAAATAACGGTAATAGTAATATACCTACACAAGACATGAGTTCCTGGGCAAACTATGCAGTTTTGAATAAATTTTCTTAATTAAATTGGTATATCTTGAATAAAAATATTTTAGTTAATATATTATAATAGTGAGAATAAATAATAAAACATACAAAACATACGCCAATACAGCTATCTAAATAAAATCAATGGCGATAGGTTTGGGACTCAGATTTCTGTATCTGTTTCATGATCGTTTTTTAATCAAATGGACAGGTAGGTGATCAGCTTTCTGTGCCTGACGCACGCCGTCGACTTTTTGGGTCATGATGTTTTCCTTCACCATTCGAGGGAGTGTTAAATGCACACATAGAAAGAAAGTACATTGGTGCACACCCGGGAATCGAACCTACGACTTCAGGGATGAGAATCGCACGCTGAAACCAACACTACAATAAAGATAAAAATAAAGCTATATCAATCTTATATATATATATATTTGAAATCAATAAACATGTTTTGCTTTGCATGTGTGCAGTGTTAATTAATAAAACAATAAGGAATTATAATTTTTCTATATTTTTCGTAGATAATTAAGCCCATGTTCGTAGCAACTCGTTACATAACCAAACGTGTAGAACAAGCTACGGGTATCTAAGTCGTAGAACTACGTAGTACAAGATCTTACAGCATTTAATTCCTGTGCAAGACCATGGATGGCATTTGTTAATATATGGGAAATATATTAGTTTGTATAGTAAATGTTATTAAGTATATTGTAATACAGCAACAACCGGGTTAAGTGTAGCGCTTAAGTTTGACTCTCCCTGGATTTATTTTTTAAATAGGACTGTGGAGCAATGGTATTTCTTGATTTAAAATAAAATTTCTAATGAAATCCCCAACCAAGGAATTAAGCTATATATAAAGAATCAATGAAAATTTAACGTATTTCTTTCGCCAATTCTTGTTAACATTTTGTATTATAGAAAGGATGACATCGTTTTATCAAAGCGAAATGCAAATGCAACCTGTGATTTGTAATACTTAAAGCGCAATTGCTTGCGAAAGTGCAAGCTGAACACTTATCAACTTCCTCTACATAAGGCGACAGTTACAAAGCTTTTGTGTTCACGTGTGAACACTTCTTTACAGTTTACACTAGTTTCAATGTTCAGTCTGCTTCTAGCCATCGCTTGGGATGGTCGCGTTGATGTAATGTTCTTATTGTGAATGCGAAAGTTGCGTGCTTATTTACTTGATCTGTTTTGGATACTATTACGGATGTGTGGAGGAAATAAGGTAAATATAGTGAATTTGTTTAATTAAGGAATTTGAACATTACTTTTATATTAAAATTGTTTGAAATACGTATATTTAAGAAAATAATGTAGTTTACATGTAATATCTGTTGCAACCTTTACGGTACGCTACATGTATTTTTATAACAACCACTATAACCGGTATTAGCATAAACTCAACGCAGTATGGTTTACCTAATAGTCATTTAGAGATACAAAATTGTAAAATAATAACTCTTCAACTATTAATGTACACTATTAAAATGTAAACTTCATTTAAAGCATAAAGGTATGTTGGAATTGAACAGAAATTTCCCTCATTACTTTTACATGTCTCGAAATTATTCCTTCTGACATGTGTAAAGAAGATTGAAGCGTATGTTCTGTTTTCTACTTTCAATATTTTTTTTCTTTTTTGTGTAAAATTTGAGGATTTTTCTTATGTATGAATTATTAATTATATACGTTATGTTATTATGTTTTCAGTTGAATTTACGTTATAGATACGATGTATTTTAAAGTATTTAAAAGCTTTTTAAACGATTTTTCAATTATTAACTATTACTTCAACGTAATGAATAATTATTTTAAATAATAGAAATTTATTATTGGCTTCATACTGAATAAATTGTTTGCCAGAGTGAGTTTTGAGAGTGCTAAAAGCAACTTGGGTGAAGGTCTTCCAGTTCTTGTACCACACATAAATTTTGTGCCTTACTTTTCCAGTCTCTTACTTCTTTGCTATTTCATCTCTCGAATGGAGAAAACGTTAGCAGCCACCAGAACCTACCTCCACCACCCGCCGGAAAGCTATATTTTTTCATTTATTTATTTCAACCGAAGCGCATATAACGCAAAAAATGGTATATAAAGACGAAACCGAACACATTGCAACAGCGTACGAATTCTTCATAGGTCGGCAAAGCTAGCGAGACATAAATGTAAGTATCAATGGCTGGCAGTATCTGTGAGTGTTTATTTTCATTAGATTATATTCATAAAGTGTTCTCGTTTGCACTTCTTTCAAATAATGTATACGAGCTCCCAGCCACATATTTAGCTTCGTTGGTAAATGCACATTAATCATTTGTGTTTAAAAAATATTTAAAGAAGCTTATACTTTTGTACAAATAAAATAAATAACCTACTCATTTTCTTTTACTATAAAATTACATCATTAATAGATATGCAAGCAGACTATATCTATAATAAATTAAATAGGCTGCTTAACATCTATCCGTTTACCGTCTACAATCTAAAAATACGACTAAACGACTGGCTTATAAATACATCCTACGCAATGTTAGTGCTTCTTCTGAGACCTAGTATGTAGTTACACACTTTATTCATTCACTCACTGACTCACTCACTCACACATTTGCACCCACACACTCACTCATGCACTCAAGCATGTTGATAACAGTTGAAAAATCAAAAATAAAAATAAATAAAATAAAAGATGTAATTCAATTATATATTAATATATTTTAAGGAATGTATAATTAAGTTTGTTATGGAAGAGCTGGGAAGCCTGACATAGGTATTTTTTACTTCAAAGGGTTCCCATTATAATCCATATGTACTTAAAATGAATAAACAGATTTTTATTTTTAATCATTTTATTTTTTAATATATAAATTCTGGGGGCGACTCCTGCTCTTAGAATAAAAGTATATATCGCAAGGAAACCATCATGTCTCAGATGGGTTAATCATCTGCTTGTCTTAATGAGTGTGTTTTGCCAATCCATTATTGTTACACGATTATTAACTGCTATATTCAGGCAAAGTCTATTCATTGATATTGAGGGATGGGATAAACAAAATAATATCCATGTTCCGACATGGACAGAATACTCAATATATTATTTCTGAATGCAGTACTTCATGCCAATATCATTTAAGCGAATATGACATTGACATGCCGGTTTGTTGAGCATTTGTGTAAATAATAAATATTAAGCTTAGTTTTTTACTATTTCGATGGTGAGTCAGATTTATATTATTAAACTTACATTAATTAACACATAAAATTTACGTCTTTTTAAGTGGCTTAAGTTAATTATCGTTTTTTTTTTATCGAATCATTTTTATTATTATTAAGAGTGTTTCGAACTTTTTAAGTTCGACAGTATTTTGACTTTCCCAAAAGTTAAATTAATCAATAACTAATTCAATTAGCGAACAAGAAAACATCCTAATGGAGACGAATTGAAAGAATTTTCCGAACAATAGATGTCTCTTTAATTTAACGCCTACAAAAGCCTTCTGTCCCGAGAGAGAAAGAAATTCGCTTTTTTCTCTTACAATAATAATGATTTCCGTGTCCCCAAAAACTTTAGTTCAATTGGACAAATTAGCTCTTTTATTTTTCGAGAAATTGAAGGTGGCTGATTTCTTAATTTTTGCCTTAATAACTACTACTACTAGCAGTTATTTCTAAAATAATTAAAATGAGAAAGATGGGTAAATTTCGTTGATCATAACAATTAATTTACGGCATTTCATATATATTTATAGTAGTAATTTAAAGTATTAACTTAGAATAGGAGACGAATCTTAGCCGTGCATAAAAAAAATGATCTTTGGGATACATTAGGTCTTAGAAGTAAATAAAAGTTTTATAAAGTAGCTTTATTTTGTGAATCAAAATGAGTTTCATGTATGAAAATATTAAGTTTATGTATTTTGATATAAAATTGTGAAAAAATATATTCTACAGTAAGTTATTAGCAAGATAGCTTGTCTATAAATTAAAATTTTTATGTTCATATTAAATATATACACATAAAAATTACGCAAGCCGAATTGCATTTCGAATCTACAGAGACCTTTACGTATTTTGGCATGACTCTAAGGTTTTAAAAAACGAACACAAACTACTCTCAAACACACACACACACCCATTCACATACTCATACTCATGCATTCACGTTTACATAATGTCTTTCATGACATGTGTTTGATTAGTTGCAACAATAAATCTTTACTTAAAAAAATGGTTTAAACATGCAGCATGTATCATGGAATAATTGTTATCTAGTTACCTACCAATTTTTGCCGCGCACAACCGCTATGTGGAACTAGCTGCCCACTAAAGTATTTCCGAATCAATTCGACTTAGGGTGCTTGGTGAAAAGAGCGTACCAATTCTTAAAAGGCCGGTAACGCTGTCGCGATCCCTTTGCCATTGAGAGTGTCCATGGTCGGCGGTATCACTTAATCTCAGGTAAGCCTCCTGCCCGTTTGCCCACTGTACTACTGTACTATAAAAAACCAGGGGCTAGTGATAGACTAGAATAGACTAGAATTTTGTAACAACCATTTTTCTGCCATGATAAAGTTTTATTTTAATTTTACATTTCTTATTTCGCTTATAATGGAACCCGCCATGTGCATTACACCTCATGGATTCTAGTAGTAGATTCTAATACATAAATAAAATAAAGTGTTGTATATCTCCCCTACACAAAAGATAGAATCCGAAGGAAATAAAATAATAGAAACACATTTTACGTCGAAAAACGAAGACAATTCAATAATCTTTTAAGTACGAAACAGTGTAACGGAAAACGATAGTTACAATAGTGACAGAATCCTCCCCTTCATTATTAAATAGGAGGGTAGAGACGCACAGGGTTGTCTAATTAAGTTTAAAGAAAATACATAGTCTTTAAAATAATAATATGTATATACATTGTTACAAAAACGAGTTAATAAATATTTGTGAAAAATTACAAGATAATTTATAATTTTAGATATGCATGTATTGTATTGGAAAAGCTTTTATCATTACCCATCCTTTCGTTTCCATCTTTATTTTTTTATCTTTATTTATTTATTTAAAGAACCAAGAAGGCTACACATAAGAAAAAAATTCTTTGTGTTTGCCTGGAAAAGGTCGATCGAAAGCGATAACGCTGCCCGTTGCCGTCATTATTTAAGTGTTATTATTTTACTAGTTTTGTAATGAAATTAAGAAGTTAAGTAAAATTAATAAATAATGTGTGAACTCAATAATAGGTGCACGTGAACAAACATAATACTTATAATATGCTGGCCTCACTTAGTGGGCAACATTTTGTATTCACAGCACTGATTTTCAGTTAAGACAGAGGGGATACTTGGTCTAGAACATACTAACAAATTATAGCTAAAATAAAATAAACTAAATAAAATAAAATAAAATAAAATAAAGCTAAAATAACTAACTAAAACAGAGATAAGTACAGAAAACTGATCCGTGTTTCTTACAATGTCCTGTCTACTTTCACCGTAAAAGCGAGTGTAAAATGCGCACATATACAAAGTTCATTGGGGCACAGCCGGGATTTGAACTTACGACCTCAGGGATGAGAGTTGCACACTCAAGCAAAGCGCCATCTGTCATATTTGGTTTAAATCTCTAATCAACAAAATGCGTTTTTGCCAGAAAATATATGACTTTGAAATGATTGTGATTTTTTACATTTGTATGTTTAGAAAATCTTTTCAAATTGTGTTAAAACAGAAAATAGATAGATAGAGCAATCAGAGTAATGGCTGTTTGTCTTATATGAGATAAATTTTTCTATTCAATTACGCTGTGTCAACCCTACCATCACAGATTACACTGACGACGCCTTAACTAGATTCTTTTGTGACGCTCGTTCTCTAGTCGTCGGAATCGCATTAGGGGAGTTGCGATTTGTTAAATCACTTATTGGCTCGGTTAGTGTAACATGCGAAGGATTGTAGCAGCCCTTATTTTTCACCCCTCTAAGACGCAATTAAGCGTATTTCAAATTAATAATATTATTTCACAGTATTTCTATGAGGAGATAAAAAAGTGGTTTATTTGTTTTTTTTTAATGTATTTGTTTCTGTATTTCCACATAATTATTTATCTTAAAAGTTACGACTAATGCGATAGATCTACACAATAATACATCGATAATTTTAGAATTAAAATACATTAAAAAATATATCGTATTCAGGTAGTTTCATGGATAACACTTAAAGTGGGATGTGTTTACTATTCATTGGGAGAGTCGTAATTTTCAGGAATTCCTAAAAATAATATTATAAGGAATAAATAAATAATTTATAACAACGAAAACAATATTTCGTTTTTTCTGGTATTTACGAAAGCTTATATGGTTACATTCTGTATTAGAGAATCTGCAATAGCCTGCCCATGACTGCACTACATAGATTAAGTCTTAAAAAAGCCAACGTGGGCGTGGCTATTCCAAACCAATGTAAGCAGTTTCAAAGTATATGAAGTAATCTGTACAATATTCTAATTTCAAAATTTTCTTACATAAGTATTTATAACGAATATTTGGTTAGGCCTGTTAACAGCACAGACGATGAGAACTTGGAGAAACTGATCGTGGTTGGTAACACAGAAGGCCATGATCTCGTGGCCGTTCACCAGCCAGATGGACCGATAAATGAAATACACAGCGTCCTCAAAACTAAACGAATACAATGTTATAAGAGAGGCGCTGGTCAGAAACCGGTGGAAACAGATCCGCTACAGTTGTTTCTAACTACGACGCTCAGACATGATCTACTGACTGAATAGAGAGCCAGCTTGTGGTAGGCTATATTAATAAATTGACAGGAAGTCTTACGAACAAGCCTACAATGCCTTGCCGACGAAGGCACCTATGAAGTATATGTAGTACTGAAAACTATATATATGTACGGAAATTTACAATACATATGGTTTTATGATATACTCAGCTGTAAATTTTTAATACTTTCGTTTTATACAGTCTAGATTTTACAGCTAGCAACATCGCTTTGAAGTTTGCAGCGCGCTATAAAATGGTCTTAATAAAATATCGAAAATATTTCTCCAATTCGAATAGGAAAACTTTAAGAAATCTCTTAACTGGAATTAAACGGAACAACTTTTTCAATACTTTGATATGTATTGTGTTTGATATGTTTGATACAGTCTTGCCTTTATATATATAGAAATAGATATCTTTTTTTACTCTCCTTAACAAACAAATTTTAAATCTACGATAAGTTTTAATAACAAATAAAACAGAACAGTGTTGACCTAGAGGCATCAGGGTGCGGCTCTCATCCCTGAGGTCGTAGGTTCGATCCCGGCTGTTCACCAATGAACTTTCTTTCTATGCATTTAAAATTCACTCGAACTGTAAAGGAAACAGCGTAAGGAAACCGGCTTGCCTTAGACCCAAAAATTCGTCGGCGTATTTCAGGCTTTTTCAGCCATCATATGATGATGAAACAAATACATAAATCTGAGGCCCAGAACTGAAAGAAACGTCACTGATTTTTTTTATTTTTTTATAATACGTATTCTATACAAAAAACTGTTTTAAGATTGAAGAAGATAAATCTATATTAGATGAACATCTACAATACAATTACAAGCCAAATTAGTAAGTGAAGTGTACTAACGTAGATATATTTATATGAGGTCCTTACATATGAAATTGGCGTTTTTCATACTGGCCACTTTGACCTCAAATATCTCCTCTTTGGTTAGGAATTTCAAATTCAAATTTGTACAGCTATTTACTCATGTATTTATGCTTCGATGACCGTCATTCATTTGTTTTTTTTCTCCTGATTGTTTTCTGTTTGCGTCACTCATTTTACAAAATGGAAAACTTAAAGTATTGCATTATTTACGAGTACGAGTGGCACTAGTGCTGCGGAAACGACTCGAAGGGTGAATGATGTGTATGGCGGTCATGTTGAAAAGAAAACACAGTTCGTTTTTGGTTCCAACGTTTTCGTTCTGGAAATTTCGACCTGCAGAACAAGCCCCGTGGACTGCCTGAGACCCAAGTTGATAATGAAGTATTGAAGGCTATTGTGGAAGCGGATCCATCGCAAACCACGTCCGAGTTAGCTGCAGGCGGTGTTAGTGATAAAACTGTTTTAATTCACTTGAAGTAAATTGGGAAGATTAAAAAGCTTGAAAGGAGGGTACCTCACGAATTGACTGAAGCAAACCGGCAAACGCGCGTCGACTGAACCGGCACAATAATAAAGGTATTTTAAACCGAATCATTACCTGTGATAAAAAATGGATTCTTTACGATAATCGGAAGCGCTCAGCGCAATGGTTGGATCCTGGCCAGCCAGCCAAATCCTGCCCCAAGCGAAAATTAACCCCAAATAAGTTACTTGTAAGCGTTTGGTGGACTAGGGCCGGTAATGTTCATTGCAGTTTTCTCAAATCTGGCCAGACTATTACGGCTGATGTCTATTGTCAGTAATTGCAAACCATGATGGAAAAGCTAGCGGCTAAACAACCTAGGCTAGTCAATCGCTCCACGCCACTGCTACTTCGCGACAACGCTAGACCACACACTGCACAACAGACGGCTACCAAATTAGAAGAGCTTCAATTGGAATGTCTAAGACATCATCCGTACTCCCCGGACCTTGCTCCAACAGATTACCTTTTTTTTCGAAATTTGGACAACTTCTTGCAAGGGAAAAAATTTAACTCCGATGGGGCAGTCCAAATCGCCTTCACAGATTTTATTGATTCCCGTCCGACTGTTTTTTTTTAGAAAAGGGATCAATGAACTACCTATGAGATTGCAAAAGTGCATAGAAAACAATGGTTACATACTTTGATTAATTAAATATATTATATTTAAAAATCGACTTTTTGTTCCTCCCATACAAAACGCCAATTTCATATGTAAGGACCTAATATATAAGAAAGTCCTGGCTGCTGCGTCATAATGTCCTAGACAGTGTTCTATCCCATGGAGTGACTATAAAATGTTTTACAATTTATGTATTATATTAAAAATGTTCCAAAAGTTAGATAATAGTTGTATTTCCTCTCCATCTCTCATTGGGAATTGGGATTACAGCGAAGTTTATATCGTATTTTATAAAAGATGGCGCAATTTTCAGTGGCTTTGCGATTGTTCCCACGGGACCTACAGAAGTGCTCAGCTATTGCACTGTTTTATCTTTCAACTTCATATTACATCAGGAAACAATAACGGTTCTAGGTTTTAAAGCAAAATAATATTGTTAATTTAAGTCTAGCATATATTATGTATACCTAGCTAGTATTGGCTTAATGGTTTCAGCGTCCGATTTTTTTGTTGGGAATCTCGCTGTTGATCTTTACAGCTCAGCTCAGGCTTCTTTAGCGAGAGCAGCTCGGCCGGAATACATTGTCTGACACGAGTAGGTTTGAATGACTGCTGTCCAGCAATTTACTTTCTGTTTTTACAGTACAGTGCATGTCAAACACAGAACTCTCACCATCACTTCAATTTCACGATCACTTTTTTTTCTAAGTCACAAGCAGGTGTTAAGCATCATCAAAATACAGAAAAAATTCAACAGGAGGATTTGAATTCAGTTATTCACTTTTCAAAACACTGGTTTAGACTTATTATTTCTACGTTTTTACTTAATTTTATTCAAAATTAATTACAGAGAACAACTTTAAAATGGATGTAATGATAGTCTAAGTATTTCATTTCAATCACAATAATTCCATTAAAAGTCCGTTTCAATTTCAGTCGAATTCTGTTATAACACTCAACGGCTCAAGATTTAGTCAAATTAGGGTCGATGCCTCTTTCTTCACAACGTGCAATTTTCATTTGAATTACCTGAGGCGTACAGTTCAAAGTTGTATGTAAGATGTTTCCGTCTCGAGAAAAATTAAAGCTGGCTTTTGTTGTCCCCGAGTTGTTCGGACTTTTGTGGCCTCAAGATAACATGGGATTCTGACAGACATCTACCGGACATTGTTACAAGTTAGCCGAGTTTAAACTGTTGTAAGAATTTTCCTCCAATGTTTATCTCAACATAATGTAATTTATTTTACTTTGAATTTAAATAATGGCCATATTTTATGAATGTATTTTAATACCTTGGCTAGTTTTTAAAGTAATTAGTATTCACTTATATATGTATATACGTAGATAGGACATATACGTAGGACAATAAATAAATTATTATTATATCAGATCTACGACGAACTTAGTTACATCATTGCCAATTTACTTTTAGTGAGTGAAAAGAAATTTATATATAGAGATGGTAGAGGATAATAATAATAAATATCGTAATACATGAAGGTCGTGCTGCCAGTACCATAAGGTACACTGCCACAGGGACAACTTTTTAAATTCGGATTAATTTTCTAATTATAAATTATTATTACATAATAATATTTATAATTAGATATTATGTAGGCTAAGAATATTATTAATACTGAATGTGTTGTAAATAAAATAATATTATTATAATCTATTTCAATATTTGTGTTGCACTTTCACAACAATATTCTGTGCAAGACTATAATAATGACTTGTTTACTGTATGATAATAGTTTTGTCTCTTTCGATTGACTTAGAGCGTTAAAGAAAAAACAGACATGAAACTTATTACTATGAACATAACCAGGTCAAGTCAGGCTAATGTAAGACAATATGAGACAATAAGCTTGTCTTTTATTTCCTATAAATCCTTTTTATGTAATTATGACAGTAACATGTAGATATGAAACCTTTTCATATCATCTAGGTCACAGTCTGCATCTGAGTATTGTTTTGTAAGGAATCTTCTGCGTCATTAAAAAAGAATAATGCAATTTCTCGTTTGAAACGTCATTCGCAAGATGAGCCTGAATTTTCTTTTACATTGCTTTTTGTGTTATGAGCTTATAGTTTGTGTTACGTAGAAGAAAATATAGTGTTGTGTGTTTTAACTATAAAAGTTGTCTTAACGCACAATTACCAAATATCGTTTTAAATATGTATTTATTTAAAGAAAACACTAAAAAATCATCATAACCTTGGCGACAATCCCAGTTAGATATTATCTGAAATTAGTCTTTGATCAGTTTTATTTTTTAGAAATGTAGATTATCAGCCTGTACCTGACATCTGTCGACCATTTTGATTTTAAGACATACCGGCCGGAACGATACAAAAAATGGATTAAAAAAAGTCTTACTACAGGATTTTAGATAATAATGTCAAGTTATTCTCGAAAAAGTCTTTGCAAATCTCATACTTATTTCGTTGGTATTTTTTATACAGCTAATACTTTTCAACTATGTATTAAGAAAATGTTATTAATGATTTTAAGTTACACCTAGTCTCTATTCTCTTTGTTCCCAAACTAATAGAATTTCTCCAAATCCTTACGGCTGATAATATTGTGTACCTTTCTTCCTGGTAAGAAGATATTATAACGAGGTATGTACTCAGGACTTATTATTCTAGTATAAAATTGTGTATCAACGGCCACCGAACCTTTCTTTGTGGTACACTAAGAAAGAAAGAGATCTCTCAAGAGACTTTCTGTGTTCATTTGATCAGATTTCTTGCTTTGTACCTCAATAAAATACTTATGAGGATTATCTGAGGAGAGGATTGGCTAAACTCACCTTAATGTATACGCAGCTCCATAATTTTTATGTCACACAAAAAATTCACAATTGTTGCGTAGTCATTTCATATTTTTTCTTTGGTATGATTGCCTGAATTACCTTATTAATAACAAATGGCATTTAAAAGGTATTTTAAACTGGAAATGACAATATTAAAGACGGGAAATTAAAAATTACTTACACATTCACTGTAGCAGTATGTTTTAATTTGCTCTAATTTCCTCTAAGGCCCGTCAATTTCGAATTTTATATAATTGACGGCTAATTAAGACCCTGAAATTAAAAGAAACGTAAAACAGAAAATGGTTTTTAATTTGATGAAACAACTTTTTAATTGAGGGGAGGATAATTGAGTGTTTCTTTATGATTTTAACCTGTACTCGGAGTTGTTAATTAAATTAAGTAGTATTGATATATCAAAATAATGATGAAAAATAATTTCCAAATAGTAAATGGCTGATACAAGGACCTGCCTTGTATCACTATGGTGGACTTATGTAACAAATGATTTTTGAATTTACGCACATTACGTATGAAATAATATTACTCACTATTTATCTTTAGTGATGACTAAAGTAAATTGATATATTTTACTCAACTACCTACTTGTCTTAAATGGTATATATTGTGCCAAATAGTTTGCTAAGCAAGATGTTTGAACGGCTTTTCTTAAAGTCACTAGCAATTTTTTTTAATTATAACTAAGGGTTGGTGAGAATGTGAGGGGTGGCAGCGAGAGCCTTGTAGTTGGGCGCAAGTGTTATTATTATTATATTACCCTATATTATTATAATCTATCTTCACCTTATGATGCAGAAAGTATTAAAGGCCGAGAAAGTAACTTGTCCGTTAAAAACATATATAGAAACAAACAAAAAAATATTTTCTTCGTGGAGATTAATTTGGTTTTATGAAGTATAAAATAATTTTGTATTGACTAAAATCAATCATTAAATTTCAACAATTTTCATATTACTAACCGCAATTACAAATTTTCATATCAAGAAAATTAAACAATATTGTGTACCGTTTGTGAAATTGTTTCATTTATTATATCTTATTTAATATAATATTTGACTAAACGTAGACATTCATTTAAACGTATATTACTTGTCGTCTCACGGCGCGTCAAATTATTTCATACACTTTATACGTAAATTCAAAAATGATTTGTTACATAATACATAATGAATTTATTTGCTGGAAATGTTCGTCGAAATTTATTTCTCAATAAGTCATTAAATTAGATGCTTATATATAATCTTAATATATAACTTGATAAGCCAAGTCAAGCAATACTTGCTTGACGAAAATATTGATGGGTATCCTTTGATCGATTAACAGGATTACCTTTATTATAAGAAAAGTGATCTACTTTTTTTAACTTTAGTATAAAATTAGATGTATGTCTTACCATGTGTCACATACGGCTCCCAGACTGGAGCATTATCTCAGAAACATCTTTTAAAGTTGAGAACATGCCAAAGAGGAATATAAAGAAGCATGGTTACACTGAGACATCCCAAAAGAGCAGAGATAATGTTAACGGCCAAAGTAGAGGATAAAATGAAAAAAAGGCAATTGAAATGACTGGACACATGACGAAAAATAGCAGGTTGAAATAGTCAAAATTATTGCAGACTGACTACCAGGATATGGAAAAAAGAAAGACAGAGCAAGAGATGGGCGGACGATTTAAAGAGAAATGAGGCACAAGTTGGACAGGAAGAGCTGAATAAAATAATAGAAAATAATAGAAGAAGCTGGTAAAGAAGACAGGCCTATGTGTCACAAGACACGTTGATCACCAAAACCAGGACAGAATTTTATCTGAAAAGTTAGGTTATAACTAAAACAAATATTTAAACATATTATACTGGGTGTCAGGAATAAAATATTAATCATAATAATAATAAAATTATTTAAAAATAATCTAGAAAGACCTAAAAATGTTATGTTCAATTGAGTTAATAAGACGCCAATTTGCTAAATAAAATATAATTTCAAAGAACGAAGCAATTGATCATTCGGGACATCAAACCCACGCCTTATCGAGTGCAAGACTGGTATGGTAATGAATAAATTTGCGTGGGGAACGATTTGATTGGAGTCAATATTTTCCTTCAAAGAAAAGCCAGGAAAACGCAATTATCGGTTGCTCTCCATCTTCTTTTAATGTACGTGTGGAAATGTATTTTCACAGCGGCTTTTCTGTTTTATTGCCATGAAATATTCTCTGCATTTTTATTTACGTATTATTACGGTCTTCTTTGCGTGGAATAATTAGAACCTTCTAAGGACTGCGCATTGTAGCTACGTGCATCGTATATGAAAAAACATTATTGCACGTTGTGGAGATAATAACGAATTTGTATGTTAACTTTTACTGATAATTTTGCCTCCGTAGGACAGGAGACCTACTATAACATCAGCTTAATGCTGGTTCATGACTAACTACCATATATAATATATATACATAACATAACTGAAACTATATTTCTAAGCGGTGATTACATGACTTTAGTCTCCAAGCAGTCGCAACCAAAACTGCATTACAAAACAACATAAATATACCAATTTTAGAAGGGCATTATTTTATGGCACAACATTAAAAAGTGACAAGTGTTGTCTTTGAGGTGATTTGGGGGTGAGAATGTGAAACAAAAGAGGAAATGATTTGTTTTCGATTCTGATTGGTGATTAGCATCTTCAATACGCGTTGACGTGTTCATTTTTCGTTTTACAGTCTCAATCACCGGTCTTGAATTTCCCTACCGCCTTCTAAGTTGTATTCATTCATTCATTTCATTAAAAAAAGAGTAGCGGAGAGTCTATTGCCAGTTCTTCTTTTCCGTTCTACGCCCTTTATTTGAGAACTGGCAGTAAATGTAAAATTCATAAGTGTACATTGTGTTACTTATATAAATTTGATTGATTCATGATTAATGATTAATTGACTTTAATCATTATCTGAGGAGTATTTTCCATAGGCGCATTTGTATGTAATATTGCTTTGTTAAAAATTTGTTACTGGTTTACTATATTAGTACACGCGTGAACCAAAAACATTATTATGAAAGTAAGTCTTCTTAAATCTCGCCTTCGTCGTTTAATGGGGTATAAAAATAATAGTCACGCGATCAAAGTATTACATCATCCCTAAGTTAAATTGTTAGGGAAAGGACGAAAAGGCTTTGAGAGCATTCTTCAGCGACAAGGGATCATTTGTCAAATAAAAATAATATCCCTTAAAATATTATAAATTTGTATGGAATGTTTAAGGTATATATAATAATTTGATTATTTTAGAATTTTTATTATCTTGTTACGTAAACGTTATATATTTTAACATTTTATTATTTCAAGTTGTTTCATAAGCTGCCATTGTGTCAGGGGTTAAATACAGTTCTCAGTAGGCTTCTTTAAATAGAAGAAACTTGATGAACAACAGTAGAAGTAGTGGTCGTAAGGGGAGGGTGTGCGTCATCTATTTTCGCACGTTGGGATGGCCCGCCAGCGTTTGTGCGCTTCATTTGGTGTATCATTATATCTGGGGTGTAAGCCAGCACCTTGGGGAAATGTGTGGACTGTAACTTTGTAGTTTAACTCGTACTAGTGAATATCAAGAGCATTGCTCTTGGCACATTGTTTTTGGACTTCCGACCGGTTGGACTTCCGACATCCAACTGGCGTGGACCAAAACTGGTGGGCTCAGGGCGTGCCCCCGGTTCAATTTTTGAATCGGTTACGACCGGTGTTGTGTATTTTTATTATTATTATTATTATTATTATTTTTTATATATATACATTTGTAATGCTCTGCATATGGTGGATGGCCTGCTGTCTGCCGGTGGCTGCGATAAGCAGTTTCCGGGTGGGTTTCGACTCTCCATTGGGCAACCTGTTACCTCCTGCGTGTGTCGTTGTCATGTCTAGCGGCATGCTTGTGGCCAGGGGGGCTTGCCTTAATTGGGCAGCCTTGAGAGAAAGGAAAATCTCAATTAAAAAACCCTTAAATTCCCGACATTGGGGCGCCTTGTAGGTTTTGCGCGGTGTCGGTTGCCTGTGTTTACAGGTGGCTGGTGAGTAAAGTCAGTCGCTAGCGGCCATCCCTCGGATACCTCTCATCCTCCGAGTGGTATAAGGGTTACCTAGGTGCAGGGGGCACCACCTGGGTGGACTATGTTTTTCCCCCATTGAAAAAAAATATTATGAAATGACAACAAGAAATAATCTAAAAAACAAAAAAACCAAATCAAAAGAAGATGTTAGTGTGGAGATGCCGTGTGATGCGGCTGAGCAGGAAGCTGGAGTGGCAATGGCGGGCGATCATTTTGTTTTGCCAGCGCCCCCCGGTGATATTATGTTGGAGTGCCCTGAGATGTCGGATTCTTCCACATACTCAGGTGTTGTAGCAAGGGAGTCTTTGACAGGTTCATCGCGGTTTTGGAGCTCCCGGAAGCGTTTCAGAGAAGTCGCTGACACCGATTCAGATATCGCAAGAGAGGCGTCTTCAAAGATAACGCGGCGTAAAGGCAGAGGTCGGCCATCCACTAAGGGCGAGAATGTGGATTCGGTTGCTACTAACAAGTCTGCCAAGTTAAAAGAATCAAGAGCTGAGAAAAAGGCTCGAGAGGAACAAGAGCTTTTAGCATTGGAAATTCAAGCTCGAGAAACACGATGCAGTTTATCTTCTGTCTTGGTATCGGAACAGGGCGAGGATATGTCATTGGATTTAGTAAAGAGGATTGAGGCTAGCCTGGGAGTTGTTGAAAAGGTTGCCACAAAATCGTCCAATATCAAAGGACAATGGGTCCATATGGCAAAAAATGCCATTGCGGACATGCGGAAGGATATTGGGGTACTTGCTCAACGTTCAGTTTCTGAGGAAACTCGATCTCTGCGTGAAGACAACGAGCGCCTTAAAAAGCAAATTGAGATACTCCAGCAGGATATGACGGATCTTCGGAAACATATTGGAGTTAATTCAAAGGAGCCATTGCTTACTCCTTCTCTCCTCGAGGAATTTGAGGCGAATTTGATGCACCGTATCGGGGATAGATTAAATGCGCGGATTGAGAGTCTTGAGCCTAGGCTTAATCCTGCATCTGTATTAAGGCCTTCTCTAGCTGCGGACCGATGCAAGATCGTTAGGCCGCCTAGATTTGAGCCAGATCAATCCCAGAATATTAGGCAGGTGAATAGCAGAGGCTTGGTGCAAGCAGCATCTACTGATTTGCCCCAAGTACCATCCTCTATTTCAAAAAAGAAGAAAAATAAAAGAATTGCAGGAGATGAAATAATGGCCATTGAAAAGGTATCTGCTATTGCCCAGCCCTCGCTTCTGCAATTGGCTTCCAACCTTTCTAAAGAGCATTGGTTGATTGTTGGGAAAGGAAAGAAAAGAAAAAAGAAGAAAAGGGAAAGGTCGGGTGCTGTGTTAGCTCAACCAATAGTAACAGGTTTTCAGGCACCAGTTAAAAAGCCAAGACTGCGTACGCCCCGTACAGCTGCTGTTGTTGTAACTGTTCCGGCGGAAATTCTGAAAAAAGGCGTAACATATGCGGAGGCTATTAAAGAAGCGAAAGGACAGATTAGGCTAGAGGAGTTGGGAATTGAAGCAGTTAGGTTTAGACGTGCCGCAACTGGTGCTGCCATTATACAAGTCACTGTTGAAGGTGGAGGAGGAGAGAAAGCAGATGTTCTGGCTAAAAAATTAAGGGAGTGCTATGGTACGAAGGGTATCCTTGTGTCGAGACCTGTTAAATCTGTTGAAGTAAGAGTATCAAGCTTAGACGATTCTGTTACTGCTGACGAAGTAAAATACGCTGTGTGTAAGAAAGGGGAGTGCTCATCCGATCATGTTAGAGTTGGTGAAGTTCGTCAAGATAAGACGGGTCTCTTTGCGGTGTGGGTGAAATGCCCGGTGGAAGCTGCAAAGAAACTGTCTGAAGGTCGTCTGCTTGTAGGCTGGTCTTCAGCTAGGGTGACGGTGCTGCAACAACGAGAACTAAGGTGCTTCCGCTGTTTGCAAGCTGGTCATGTTGCAGCTCGTTGTACGGCGGAAATAGACCGTAGTAAGTCTTGTTACCGGTGTGGCCAGCCAGGTCATCGTGCGTCTGTTTGTTCATCCAAACCGCAATGTCCTCTGTGTATTGCGGCTGGTAAAACAGCGGATCATCGACTGGGGGGGATCATCGACAGCTTGTACTGCTCCCAGTCAAAAGTTGCCGAGAAGATTCAACACGAAGGTTTCAGTAGAACAATCTTTGTGCAGTGACACGTTCTACGTTGGATCTACGTTTTATTCAATCTAACCTGAACCACTGTGCAAGTGCTCAAGACCTTTTAATTCAGAGTTTGACACAGTGGATCTTTAATATAGGGATTGTTTCAGAATCATACATGGTTCCAGGTAAAAACAACTGGGTCGGTGACCGTGATGGTCTTGTTGCGATTTTTATAAATGATGTCAACTTGCTGTCAGTTGCTTCAACAATGCAGGGTAGAGGTTGTGTTGCTTTAAAAATTGGAAGAATTGCAGTTGTCGGTGCTTATTTTTCCCCTAATAAAACGCTTGCTGAATTTGAAACGTTTTTGTCCGAACTGGGCTGTCTTATTTCATGGTGTCGACCGCTCGATCTTATTGTCGCTGGAGATTTCAATGCTAAATCTACAGTGTGGGGGTCTCCAGTAACTGATGAACGTGGTGACGCTTTGTTGGATTGGCTAGCTGCTCAAAATTTGGTGTCTCTGAATCGGGGTAATGTTCAGACTTGCGTACGTGTGAATGGTGGCTCTATTGTGGACGTTACTTTTTGAAGTCCTGCACTTGCAAGTTATGTTTATAGATGGAGGGTGTTGTCAGATGTTGAAACTTTATCAGACCACAAGTACATTCGCTTTGACATCAATGATTCTTCTGTAAGTATTCCGGGTCCTGCTCCATCTGAGATAGGTCCTAGATGGTCCCGAAAAAATCTAGACAAAGATGCGCTTTTCGAGGTACCGTTAGTAGAAGCTTGGAATCCCAAATCTTCAAATATTACGATTGATTCTGAGGTGGAATGGTTTAGGAACTCACTCACTCGTATCGGTGACGTTGCTATGCCCCGGATCGGTCCCATCTCACCTAAGCAAAGCGTCTATCGGTGGTCATCCGAACTAGCCCAACTATGAGCGGAGTGTGTTAAGGCACGTCGCCAGTACACGCGTTTTAGAAGAAGACATCTCAGTTACCGTGATCAGGACGAAGAGGCAAGTTTATATTCTTCTTATCAAGCAGCAAAAAGGGCTCTTCGGATGGAAATAGCTGAAGCAAAGGATAGGGCATGGAAGGAGCTCCTGAACTCCTTGGATCGTGATATGTGGGGGCGACCATATAATATTGTCATGAGTAAACTCCGTCCCTGGAGGCCGCCGCTAACATCCACAATGGAGCCAACGTTTCTTGAGATGGTTGTTACATGGCTGTTTCCTTGTGATTCTATTCCTTTTATTAATGTCGACTTTGATCGTTCAGAGGATATTTCTGAGGTGTCAGAGGGTGAGTTAGGGGCAGGTATTTTTAAAATTCAAAACAAAAGAACCGCTCCTGGTCCTGATGGATTGCATAGAACGGTTTTGGCCCAATCTCTTAATAATGGTTTATCTAACAGATTTCGAGATCTCCTTTCTGATCTTTTGAGGAACGGCATATTCCCTAGTAGCTGGAAAGTCGGTCAATTGCTTCTTCTTAGGAAGTTCGGGAAACCGGTAGATTCACCTTCGGCGTATCGACCTATTGTTTTACTTCCTGAGGTGGGAAAACTGTTTGAGCGAATAATTGTCTCGCGCCTCGAGAAGCATCTTCTGATCGTTGGTCCAAATCTGTCTGATTCTCAATTCGGTTTTCGGCGTGCTCGCTCTACAATTGATGCCTTAGCTAGGTTAAGGGACTTGTGCGAAGAAACTGTCTCTGGTGGTGGGGTTGTGTTGGCGGTTTCGCTAGATATTGCAAATGCATTCAATACTATTCCCTGGAGAGCGATTATGGACGGTCTCTTTTATCATGGTGTGCCTGTTTACTTACGACATGTAGTGGGAGCTTATCTCTCTGAACGATCGATCATATATCCAAGTCGGGAAGGTTGGAGATGTTATCAGGTTCGATGTGGAGTTCCCCAAGGGTCGGTTCTTGGGCCCCTTTTGTGGAACATTGGATTTGATGCAGTCCTTCGAGGTAGACTGATGCCAGGAGTAGGCTTAATATGTTATGCTGACGATACCCTTGTGACGGCCAAGGGATGTAATTATCAAGAGGCGAGTTTGTTAGCTGCTGCTGGAGTAGAACAAGTAGTGACTCATATAAGGCGACTTGGTCTTCGAGTGGCTTTACAAAAATCTGAAGTCATTTGTTTTGCTAGGAGGTCTCCATCTAGAGGCGCTGAAATAATTGTAGATTGCGTTCATATGGCAGTAAAGTCGACTTTGAAATACCTCGAGTTGGTTCTCGATGCCCGTTGGACTTTCAAAGCTCATTTTGCAGCCCTGGCACCCAAGCTTGAGTCAACTGCAATGGCTTTGGGTCGTATAATGCCAAATATCGGTGGGCCAGGCGAGGGCTGTAGGCTTCTTTATGCTGGTGTAGTACGTGCGAAAGCTCTTTATGGTTGTCCGATATGGGCGGATAAGTTGACATTTTACAACAAAGGTATACTGAGGCGGTCACAGCGTAAAGTTGCCATTAGAATTGCATGGGCATACCGTACAGTATCCTGTGATGCAGCATGTGTCATAGCCGCCACTCCACCTTGGCACTTGGTAGCTCTGGCTTTGGGAGACATTTTTTGGAGAAGAGCTGAAGCCAGGAGTGGTGGTTTTGACCCACCTCTGGAGGTAGTCAAGGTGTGGAAGAAGGAGTATCGCCGCTTAATTTTGCAAGAATGGAGGGAAGAGTTAAGTGAATGCCGGTTTGGTTTACATACCGTTGATCTTATTCGTCCCTTTTTGAAACACTGGGTGGACCGACGGTGGGGATCGCTTTCCTATCGGCTCGTGCAGGTTCTCTTTGGCCATGGATGCTTCGGAAGTTATCTGCATCGAATCGTTGGAAGAGAGGCGACACCCGCTTGTCATCATTGTGACTGTTTAGATGATACGGTGAGGCATACAGTGGAGGAGTGTCCGGCTTGGGACTACTTTCGCTCGGTGCTTGCTGATAGCATTGATGGCAATCTGTCGCTTCCACTAATTATTCAAAGAATGGTAGAAGCTGACAATGACGGTCCTTGGAATGCCTTCAAGGCTTTTTGTGAGGCCGTCATGAGTCAGAAAGAGAATGCGGAGCGTCAGCGTGAAAATGATTCAGATGCTCCGCCAGTAAGGAAACGACGACCGGGGCAGCGACGCCGTGTTTTCGCACGTCTGCCCTAAGTTAAGATTTGGAAGATTTGTGTGTGAGAGGAGTCATGTGGCATTGTGGCATTCGCGTTTGGCGGGGGTAAGGATAGGGCTCAGCTGTTACCTGCCGTCGCCCTTTGGCGAGCTGAAGTCATCCGTCAGGTTTTAGTGGGTAGGGTTTATTAAGTCTGACTCCCACATAATCCCTGCTGGTGTAAAATACCGTAGGGATATGCGTAAAAGCATTTCCTGACGAAAAAAAAAAAAAAAGGGGTTAAATACTCGATCAAATTAAATTTCAAATTGTTAAGGAGGGTTTTATAGCCCTAGTTCATAATAAACCTCAAAAATTATTTTATTCATATAGCTAAGCAAGTACGCTTATGAACAGAAAAAATGTTAAATTGATTCTAAATTTACATTTACCACCAGTTCGCAAGTCAAGGGCGTAGAGCGAGCAAGATCAACTGGCAAGAAATTTTCCGTCGCTCTTATTAATCGCTAAGTTTTTAGTCATACAAATTGTTTGGACTGGAGCTAATCAATCCCTTCAATCAAGGATTAGGATCATTAAAATAATTGTCAAATTTATAAAAATACATTATTGATTAATTATGGTAAGCTGAGCTTCACAAACCTCACATTATGTCCGACATCCGTGGTACGGATTTCATATCACACTTTTGAGCTTGTGCAATCGAATCCAACACGTTTTCTTTTCTACACGCAGTTATTTGGAATAGAGCAGTTTTGACCCAGTGGCTTCAGCGTGCGTCTCTCATGCCTGTGGTCGTAGTTTCGATCCCCGGTTGTGCACCAATGGACTATCTATGTACGCATTTAATAATCGCTCGAACGGTAAATGAAAACATCGTTAGGAAAACGGCTTCCCTTAAGCCCATAAAGTCATTCATTCACTCACAGTTCATTTCAACAAGTTAGATTTCGTAAATCGTGCTGTTATGATTTCACCAAGTAACATATTAATATGAAAAGTTGAAATAAATTAACATAAAATAGTTATAGTCGGTATTTGCTTGTTACATTCAACAATTATTTAATAGAGTTATTAAAATAAATCCAACAAAAAATAAAATCCATTTTATGAAATGATTTTGCGATACGCAAAATTAATTGAACGTGTCCCGAATGAGGAGACTCTGAGGCAGACAGTTTTTAATAAAATGTCGGTTTCAATTTATACGACATTTTTAAATATCGCTTAATAAGAATGCTTTGTAACGGAGATTTATTAAATGTTTAATAATGCCGCTTAGTATTTTTTTCTTGTGTATTATTTAATGTTGAAATTCATAATCCATATCAGATAGATATGACATATGTACTGCCATCCTTATTAGAGAATGGGTAAGTACTGTATAAGACAGAGTCGGACTTCTTTGTATAATTTGAACGCTTTGGATTTGTTTCCGTACAGAAGAGCAGAATAGAAGAACATTGGAAAATTGACGATAAAATTATACAATATAAAATGTTCATGCATTTCGTAACTGTGTAAAACTAAGGATAATCAACCAATTCGACTTTGGGTCCTTTAAGAAAAGAGCGTACCAATTCTTAAAAGGCCGACAACGCAGTCGCGAGCCCTGGCAATGAGAGTGTCCATGGGTGGCGGTATCACTTAACATCAGGTGAGCCTCTTGCCCGATTGCCCCTGTTCGATAAAAAAATCAAGCTACTTAAACACAAAATTTATTTTTGTGTTAATATCTTAATGAAGTCACATTTATATTTAATTTGTACAGACTACTATGACATACATTGACTGTAAAGGGGCACGGGATCAGCTAATAGTTGATCTATCTGACCTTTGTTAGATTATAAAATTTACTATAGTTGAGTTTGTCGTGTTCATATTGTTACGAGCTAAAGGATTGGATAGAAAAGTAGATCCGTAAATCTCTTCAAGGGTTTATTTTTAAATAAATCATCTTTAAAAGAAATTGTATCTCCTAAACAACGAAAAATTGTAGAACACAAGTGGGGATTATACTCTTTTTTGGTACACTCTCTATATCATTGGGAATAATCTTTAACGATGTCCGAGAGCTTTCTAGACAGGAGTGGTACTGAGTAGCTGTTCTACTATCCTTATCGCACAATTCTAGAACGTACAAATGCACATCGCTCCGTTCAATTCGAATAGCGTTCTATAATGTTCACTGAGGCTTCGAAAAGGTTCCGATCTTCCCTCTCTTTCCGCGTATCAGTCCTTCTTTATTTCATACCAAGAAAGCTCACTCTAGAATATTCCTTTATCTTTATAGTCATGAAAACCGTTTACCTGAAAACTTTAACATTCGACTAAATTTGCACTGGAGGCTTTTTCATCTGGAATGTCTCTATGACATGGCTGGCTGTCCTCCTGGCCATAAATCATATTTAAGCTTGCTGAAAACGTATCTGACTTTTGGAAAAATCGACAAACGTTTCGATCAACCCATTTTCGTAACAATATGGTTATAATATATGGTTAATTTTAATACAGTTTATATGATAGGGGTGAACGGGCAAGAGGCTTATCTGATATTAAGTGATACCGCCGCCCATGGACACTCTCAACGCCAGTGATTCGCGAGTGCGTTTCCGAATTAAGAAGAAATCTTTTTATTAATTACTTAAGATCAGAGAGAAAAAACTGGGCATTTAAAATGAGTGGCGGTGAGTTTATTGCCAGTTCTTCTCTTCCGTTCTCCCTTGATTTGAGAACTAGCATTAAATGTAAAATGGGAAGCATTTCATATACATTTCCTTCTTTGACGTTCATACGTGTACATTGTGTTACCTATATGAATTTATGAGTTTGAATTATATTAATAGAATTCTTCTTAATTCCGTTTCGTTGTTTTTTGTTAATTTACCAACAAAATACGACCACGAAGAATTCATTTTCTATTACAATATCTATTAGATTTGAGGTATTACGTACGTTACCTTATTCTGTAATAATTTTCAAAGACGTCTTAACCGCGTTTATAACTTATGAAGTGCACCGAGAAAATTCAAACTAACACCCGTAAGTTTCAAAGAAAAGACGTACATCGCTCTGTAAAGTTGGCTCGTAAAACATACGAGGTCGCCTTTTGATAGCGCATTTACATCTGAATCATAAAAGTTGTTTAGTGATATAACTTGACTCAAGACAGATTTCTCTCGATATATAATAAGGTTAAAAGAAGTAAAAACATAAATAATATTAGATGAGAGGAGTATTAAAAACATAAAATATCATCACATCACACCATTATCGTACGCTGTCATTACATTACAGTCCATCTGCCAAAAAACTTCGCAGGCGTACATGAAATGGGTCCACTACTACTACGTAATTCCCGGATCTCAGAAGCGCTCCGATATCTTTACTAATAATATAAAGAGGAAACATTTGTGTTTTGTATATATGTTTGTAATGTTTTCACACAAAAAAAATATTTTACTATTAGAAAGCTGCATTTGCACTGACTGTCATAGGCTATATTACATTTTTAAAAAAGTTCTACCCATATTATAAAGTTCTACAAAAATTCCCTAATATTCTAGAACAAATTTGTACGTTTTGACAAAGAATTAGTCTCGCTATTCAAAGGGTTAACGCTGCCAGTATCTTCTGAACCTTGCCGAAAGGGACTCCTTTTAATATTTCGTTATTATATAATATTTTAAGGTTAGAGCAGTGTTGGCCTAGTGGCTTCAGCGTGCGATGCTCATCCCTGAGATCGTAGGTTCGATCCCCCGGGGTGCACCAATGGATTTTCTTCTATGTGCGCATTTAACATCAGCTCGAACGGTGAAGAAAAACATCGTGAGGAAACCGGCCTGTGTTAAAACCAAAAAGTGGACGGCGTGCGTCTGGCACAGAAGGCTCATTACCTATTATTGACAAATGATGATGAGACAGATACATCAATCTGAGGCCCAGACCTAAGTAGGTTGTAGCGCCATTGATTTTTATATATTTTAAGGTTAGTTATTGTATTTTGTTATATTAATTTATGTTAGCAGTATTATGTTATTTTTATTTTATTTAGAATAAAAAAAATGTATATCTATGCTATTTGGTATAATTTATTAATACTTAAGTGCATTTTGGGGTCGATAATATGTAATATCTTTAAAAAAGGATTAAAATATAACATTTACCAAGTTGAATCCGTTTAACTCAGAAATGCTTTCAAAAACCCGAGCCCTGTCAGGTTTCAGTCGAATAGAATTCGTAGCTTACCAGCTTAATCCGATCTTCGAACTGCAATCGACGTGCCATATCGGATGGAAGGTTTTCTAGGAAATTCTTTAAAGACTAATAGTTTTCGGGTATTAAAACGCTACAGCATGGGTACATATGTGTATTTAGGGGGAAATTTATAGTAAGTGGTGGTCCAAGGCTATTGCAGCGTGGATTAGAAATTTTGGAAACAAAATGCTGTCTGAATGAAAAGTAAAATGCTGAGCGATGAAGCGAGAAAATTTTTGTTACATTATATCGACTATTTGAAGCCGGCCGCATCAGACTGTGTGTCTGTCTGCCTGTACTCGATAATATCAAAAGCTACCAAATGGATTTTTGTACTGTTTTCACCAATAATGTGAACCAATATCGCTTGCCCCGGCGAACAAAGTCGCAAAAAAAGAAAAAAATACTATTATTACTAGGATACTAAGTACATTACATTTATAATTGTATATATAAATGAAAGCTCATTTCTTTCCTACTCTACGATTTATGCAATGTTGTTATGTATTTAGTGTAAATAAATAAATATATATTACAGGAAATCATCTAAAAAGCAAAAGCGTTTATGATTGTTTCAATGTTATAAACATTGAATAAGAGAGAAGAACGAATGTTAAAACACAATAATATCTTATCACTCCTTTCGCGAAAATATTATGACCTTGGAGAAACAGGGATGCATTATTGCCACTGCGTTTTTAACTGCAGCATTAAAATATAAAAAAAATATGTTTATTATTGAACACAAGATACAAGTATCACTTATGCAAAGAAGACAGAGGATGTAGGCCGAGAGAAAAAGTCAGCGTAAAAAGCTCTCGGTACTCTTTTAAAATATCAAATAAAACTTATTTTAAAACAAATATCGCAAATAATTTGGAGTAGCCTATCTAGCACTAGTCCCAGGCCATTTTATCAACTAGATAATCGATAACTTTGTAGTAAGGCTTTTTAGCCACAGCTTTTCTTTAATGCATTCCTTAAATTTATTAAAAGGCAGAGATAAAAGAGCCACTGGGATTTTATTAAAGAAGAGTATCCCTTTTCCCAAGAAATAATGACTAACTTTAGATAGTCAAGTACGGGGAAATTGCAGCCTGCGTTTGTTCCGAATATTAACGCGTATGTTCTATTGTAGTAAACTTATCACTATTTTTGTAAACATACATAATATTTTCATAATATAAATTTCCTACATTTTAAATTTCCTCTACCTTTACAGCTATGTAGTAGAATTACAATCTAAGCTAAAACTATCTTTATGGTTGTTGCAATTGTAGGGTAGGTAAAATTAGATAAACGAGTATTACTAGCATTTTGCACAAAATACTATCCGTAGAAGAAATTCCTCGTGTTTTTTATAGTAAAATATCAATCAAAACCCAAAGAAGTCAAAAGTGAGAAAAAAAGTCGTATTAGTGCTTTACAACTTTGTTCCCTGAGACATACAATATATATATACACATAGTAAAAATTTAATTAAACCAATATTGTTAAAAACATCACAAAAACTCTCGCAAGTCTCTGGGGAATTTAATTTTAATCATCTACTTCGAATACTTTCCATTTATTTATAATTATAAATATTTTTAGTAAGTAACATTGATACAAAAATTTCTTAATGAATTGTAGCTTTTCGATTCAACGTGTTGTTACGCAACGCCGTCAACTATTAAATAGTTGTTAATTTAAAGATCTAGAAATATTGTCATATGCAATAAACACCTGTATTAACGGTTTTGAAATATGAAGATTCTTCTAAATTATAGAGACAACGGAAGCTAATACTTTTCGTTCCAACATAATATATTACATTTAATAATAATAACTGAATTTGTCTATTAAATAGTCTTTAATTTGAACATTTTTTTAATATTGTCATATGAAATAAACAACTGTATTAACGATTTTGAACTAATTTGACTTTGATGTTGTTACTTTATTTACTCAGATTGCAAGAAGGCTCACAAGTGTGTTGCTTGTAGGAATTGGTACGCTCTTGTCTTGAAATACCCTAAGTCGAATTGGTTCAAAAATACTTCAGTTACTTAATTAAATATTTTCAATACTTCCGATATATTGAAAAGTTATTGTAAATTAATGTTATTTTAAATGCTGTTTAAGCGTCTGTTGATATTGATTAATAATAATTTAATTCATCATGAGTAAAATAAAGTTTTACAATTACATTTGTAAGTTATTCTGTGTATTATGCTGGTTATGCATCGCTCCAATCGAGAATCAGTCTATATGATTTTATAAACGATTCGGATCAGTAGTAAAATACGGATACGATATCTTAAGCTCTGGTTATTTGACCTCTATATGAGGTAATCAATACATAATATACGTTATTCTCTTATCTATGTATATTAAGTACTATTCAAAGAAGCACAAATTTAACACGCATTTTATAGTTAGTTATTGTAAAAGTAATCATGTAGTAGTTGAATTAATTATTTATACACACAATGTGAATCCAACACTTCGTATAATTATAGATTAAAGCTTCTCAGAAAGACACTAGATTTTACCTTTGTCCGCATTGCGATCGTAAACGCTGGCTATAAAAGGACATTTTAAGTTATTCAATTTCAAGCTTTCCCGTTAACCTGTTACTCCTGAAAAGTAATTTAACAAATTACGCTCCTTCAAGAACGTATCGTCACAGTCTACAAGTAAATTCAAGCCTAGTTTGTGCAGTCTGGAAACTATTTCTATAATTAATATTGAATCTGATGAAATGGTTTTAATTTGATTTGACTGCCAAATTTGGTTTAAAAAATAACTATGAACACGACCGGGTTCCATTAACAAAATGTTTTCAGATATTCATACTGGCGTGCAGTTTGCGGAATAAATTAATTCTCGAAATAGGCTCGTTTTAATGGCTCAGTTTTATAAAAGTTATTCCGACTCCGTCGCCATGGAAAGTGTTCAGTGTAATAACTCAATTAAATATGGATTATATATACATTCGTTTTTAAATTTATGTATACTACAACCTCTCCCCCAGCAACAATATAAACATACAAAAATGCAATCAAGAATGAGAAAAACACTTGTCTGCGTTTTCGCCTAATTTACTGATATATACTTCTTTTCTGACAAACAAGAAAATAAACTAAGAGTATGTCAGAATAGTATCGAAAGGTGTGTTCTAGGTCTGAAATTGAAATATAGGGTAAAACTAGAAGAAATGTCCTTTGACATGACAAAGTTTAAAAATGTTGTTACTTCTAGTAAAAGTAAAAGATTGAAATGAAAATGGACAGGACACATTATGAGAGAAGATAAAGATAAATGGACGAAGAAAGTGACGGAATGGCTTTTTCGCTATAACAAAAGAAAACGAGGAAGACAAATAAAAAGATGGGAAGATGATGTGCTGAGGGTAGCTCGTCCTATGTGGATGCGTAAAGCTAGAACCAGAGAAGAGTGGAAGTCCTTAGAGGAGGCCTATGTCCAAGGACAAGCTGTTTAAAGAAAACCAACCGGCTTGCCGATTAATTATCAGTACAATTTTTTTATTTTTTATTTTAGTATTATTATTTTTTGTATTTCACGTTTCTTTTGTACTATGTGTGAAAAACTACAGCAATAAAGGCTTTTTACTATTTATAATTATTATACTTCTTTTCTATCTTAATTTTGTTGTTTGTTTTAAGTCTCGTAACTCGGTATTTATTAAAACATACTTTCAATAAAAAATATGTCATATATTGAAAGTATTACTTTTAATAATAACATGTGTTTAAAATTTTCATCACTAAAGCCTTATTTAAAGGAGATTTACGAAACAAACCCACAAAGGCTCGTAACAATAATAATTCATAGCTTAAAAAACTTGTCTCAGGATGTTAAAACTGTATTTCAGGAGCCTATGATTTCCCAATTACTATGTCTCCTACATTAAAAACTTTTAATTATCATTTAATAATAAAGAATATAAATAAATATTTTGTTTATAGACAATGAGGGAATCGAGTAATGCAATTAAATGTAATTTAATTAATTAATTAAGTTTATAATACGCCAAGTTAATATAAATTCATATATTGCATATAATTAAGCAGATTTTTCATAGTTAATTGCTTCTGTCAGTACGCGGTTGCACTTATGAGCTAAAATTGCTACGCGTTGGAATATGCTGCTTTAAAAAATCTGTAAAAAAAGTGCTGGAAACGTGTAGTCTAGTTCTTCTAGACTATTTCTAGAACCAATAGTAGAGCAGAAGTTTCGTTATATCTAAGTTTGCGTTGAAAAATTATTGTGTTAAAAACTTTCCTAATATAATATTTTTCTATACGGGTCAAACGTCTAAGCTGACAGGACTCGGATCTCACTCTAAGCAACTTTACAAGATTAGGATTTTTAAAAGCATTCCTGTGTGCGTGTCTGTCAACGTGGATTTAGTGCTTCACTGTTTTAAAGCTCTCACAATTTTGTTGGCAATGTTAAATTTAAAATTCTTATACTATTTTCGACGTTCAAAAATGTTCTGTTATAAATATTTATATTAATATTGTGTGGCTTATGGTGCGTTAAAATAAAACGTGTTTAACCGCGAAAAGTGTTTCATTTAAGTGTCATTTAAATCCATTATTGTTGGAGTTTGAATATGTAAATAATGGTAGTCAACACTTGTCACATGTTAAGAAAAAGTTTTAGTTTAGAATATTGGAATATCTGTTTAGATTTTATATAAAAATATTGTTTTCTGTTACTTGTTAGGACTTCTCTATTATACGCGGTAGATGTAACATTTTAGTGATATTAAACCTAAATTATTGTGAATATTTAAAAGTGTGTAATGTTACTAATATATATATTAAAAATGAAGAGAGTGTTTTTAAAATAGCCCCCTCGCCTCCAGAGCTCAGTCCCAAATTTAGAAACCTCCAACAATTATTATTGGTATTTTTTTAAATTGTTACTTTAATAATGCCTTATCATCAGCGTAACAATCACATACTTTAAGTTAAAGGTAGGTTGAATCTGAAGCTAATAGGTGGCAAACGGGCGGGAGGCTCACCTGATGTTAAGTGATACACACACAGCTAAAAGGCTCGCAAGGCGTGGCCTTTTCATTATTATTAAGGCAACCACTTACTACTTAAGATAATAACTTATTAATTTACGGAAAAACAATTGTGAAGATAAAAACATGTTGAATAAAATTATAAAAAGGATAAAAGAAATTGGCAGATGATGGAAAATGAAAAGCAGATTTAGCTCAGTCGCTAGATGGCAGTAAAAAGGATTAAATACTAATATAATAATGTAAAAAAGACCACAGTCAAGCCACCAGTACAATATATAAAACCATTAAAGCCCAATAATAAAACTTACTCAAATATTCACACGCTTATTGAGTTAGTGGAATGAATTAAAATATAGTCCATGTAAACTATTTTAATATTCAGTTTTATTTAACAGCCTTTAATGCACCGAGTGAGCTTATTTTATAGAGCTTTGTATAAACTGCTCTATTTACGGAAGCACTGAAGTTGTATGGTATTACAGTAATTTACTTTGTAAAGCTTTTATTATAATTTTTTTATGTCTTTTTGTAATACAAAATATATTTGCACTGAACTTGTTTTAGTTCATTTCAGAAAATATAAAATACGATATGATAAGCAAGCGTCCTCCTAAAACACGCGTGCTTTGTTGACTATTTATAGAAGAATCAATCAATATATTTCAATGAATATTAGTGGAAAATAAACTTAGTATTTGCGGGAGCTATCCTGCGTATGATGGCCACCAAGTAAGAGAATTATATAGAATTATTAAAGTTAGTTTCATTAATTATTCTTTTGCAATGCATGTTTCAGACGGATTAAATTGTGTTTGTTATTTTTTGAGAATTTTATATTATATTGGAATTAACGTTTATGTCTTACCATGTCCTTTTTATTTAATTTACTTTAACAATAATATATTATTATTATTTTATAAAAATACTAAAACATTTATTTTACACTTTCTATAAGAAGTTAGTAGATTAAATGCTTTACCTAATTCCTTTTAAGAGCTCCTGAAGGAGACATCATACTTAAGCGAAGTGCTGTAGTTAAAAATGAATAACAATTAAAGCAATTATCGTTAAACAAACTACATGCTGTAATTTTCTTCAAGTTTTAAGCAAAAAGTTTACTGGCCTAGTTATATCAATTACTTCCAGTCTACTTTCGACATTTAGATGTTTGAAGTTGACTTGTGTATACAATATTGGTATGGTGGACTGGTGTATACGATAAACAAAAATTCTTAAACAGATATAAATTAACTCATTCTATTTAGCACATTAATATAAATTAAAAATAATCTAATCAATTTACCAGTTATTAAATCTGTAAATAAAATAAAGCTTAGGTACTGAAGATTTACAAAGCCTTGAACTTGTTACAGATATCTTATTTTTACGAATCAGTCAGGAACAATCATTGTTCCTTGTTTTATAGAACAGACTAGTGGACACTATTAATAGCGCGAGTGCGATGCTGGCTTTTTAATAATTGGTATGCTCTGTTCGTAAAGTCAAATTGGTTCTGAGATACTCCAGCTAGTAGCTGGTGCCACTTAGTGGTGGTGCGAGGCAAAAACTGCCTTAAAAACACTTAGTTATTGAACAATTGTTGATTATGATTAAAGATTAGAAAAAATTGTGAAGCGTTGAAGAAGGTTCTTGCAGTTACGTTGCTTTGAAAAACGAACCGAGGGTGTGAAAATGTTAAGTGAGACGAAACGACAGCACGTTCTGTTTGATTGTGAACTGTCAATAGAATCTCTCGTCCAATAAGCACGAACAAGCGTTATGATACCTCATGATATTATGTCCATTTGTCCCATTACAATCACATACATTTCCCTTATTTGACTCGGACCTTTCCCCTGTTTGCTGGAGAGCCTTAATATTTTGGCACGATCAGACAAAGCCATACTTATTCTTTCTGGAGTTAGCCATGGGTTTGTCTGCAGCGTTATAAATTACAACTTCACATGCTAAACACATTTATTATGTATTTTGAATAAGCTTATAAATGAGTGAACACTAATTAAATCTTTATAGTTCTTTATATAATTAAATTTCGCATTAGAATTGAAAGTTAGTCCTGTCACTCCTAAATAAAAGTAGCAGAACAAAAGAGTCAGGCAAACTTAGAGCTAATACAAAAGGAAGCCCAATATAACATTTCTGTTAATGTTCGTGTTAACAAACTACGCTCGACTTTGGTAATTGTTTTATTCGCAAAAGTTTCCGTTCAATATAAAACTGTGAAACACCTTACTAGGAACTGAGTCTGTGCTGATGGAAAAACTTGGCTGGATCGGGTGTCCATAAGATACCTACAAACTATATAATTCCTCAAGTTTACTGTATAGTTCTGATATTTTTCCCATTTTTAGGCAGTTTTTGCCGTATACAACGAACACGTGAAACCAGATGCCTACTTAAGTACTGAACCAATTCAACTTGGGTCCTTCAAGAAAATAATTCTTAAAAGGCCGGCAACGCACGCGAGCCCTTTGACATTGGGAGTGTCCATGGGCGGTATCAATTAACATCAGGTGAGCCTCTTGCCCGTTTCCCCCTTGTTCTATAAAAATAAATATTGAAAAATATATATCGTCTTCTTCAGCAGCAATCTTCATTCATGAAGATCGTGTTAGTGGCGCCTCACAATTATAAAATATACAGGACAGGAAAGAAAAATTTACTGCTAAAGAGCTTCTCCAAAACAGTTATTAATCCAAGTAGCGGATAGCTATGTCCTCTGTAAGATTTACTACGAAACAAAAGTAGTTTATAGACAGAATTAGCTAGTTATCTGTATTCATAATTCATTCATTGAGACTTAATGGTTGAACACAATGCTAGACTACTCCTGTATAATTATTCAATAAGATTTCTGTGTAAAAAATAACTTAGAAGATATACTATACGGATGATGAAACATTGTGGGTAACATCAACATTGTCAACATCGGGCTTTGAGCAAGGACCTCAAGCATCCCATTCCAACTAGTACTTCATAAATGTACGCGTATGATAATATTTATTAAAATATTTTAATGAAAGATATAACTGGGTTTTGAGAGATGTACGTTTATTGCCTGCGGGCATTCTTCTATTTATTTAACATCAGACGTTGTTTTAGGAATTTGTAACAGCGTTCATGTCATTTAATTTACTCTAATGTATTCGGAATTTTAATATCTTTTTGTTTGAGTCACAGTCACTGTGACTCAGCATCCTATGTATGGATAAAAACAAAATGAATCGACATGATTTTCTTGGATGTATTCAAGTGGATTCAAGAATATTTAGATATAAAGTTTTTTTTATTTAGTTACATGTCTACAGGACAACGTCAGTCGGGTCTGCTAGTAAGCTATAACAATATAGTTAGCTATTTGGCAGGTGCTGCAGACGTATTCATCTATATATATTTATTTTATTTATTTACACTTCGTTACACTACAATATACAAAAAAAAGATATATAAATATCTATATTGATATTATGATGCATATTTCCCTTGGTCACGGACCGGTTTCGCTAATTCTTTGTTTGTTGTGTTTGTTTATTTGAAAGTTCTTATCAAAGGAAAAAATAAAAAAATTGCGCGGAAAATTATAAAATTTAAGAATACTTAACCACCGTATTAAGTAATCATGACTTTTGTTACGATAGCAATTTTTTTTTCAGTGCAAAGCGCTTTTAAAATTCAAACTTTTTTCATGTAACCTTTGACCAAACATTGACAGAATGCGTGCCATGTAAGAAAAATGAATATCGTTTAAAACAAATGCTGCGATCGGATTTATTTATTCATAAAATACATATAAAATAATTACAGTCACTAATTGATTGTATCATTAATCTTGAAAATCCATGTTTTTTCACATGGCGGCCAGTTATATGTCGCCAGAAAAACAAACAAATAATGTTGTATGTCATAAAGCATTTTTAGTTAATTATTCCAATTCGAAATCAATATTTATAGTTAAGACAGGACAACGTCTGTCGGGTCCACTAGTTAATTCAATAAAATTTAATATTATGATCTATCAACTTACCACTGTCATGTGTGTTATTATTTATTATTTTATTATTGTGTAACACACAAGACACTGACAGTGACATTTATAACAACATAACATGTGTATGTACAAATAAGTAGTATCATAGCTGTCGAAAATAATGTGATGATTATTAATACATGGTTACCCTACATAACGAGAATGTTAGTTTACAAATAAAGTAGTAGAAAGACTCCGTTTTATCAAATTCATTTTATCCATTACACGGGTCCGCGGCTCTTTGTGGTGAAGTTAGAGGCCATTTGAATACAATCATAATGGACTAGTTTGTTTGCTTTGTATTGAAGAGGCAACGTCATTGCTTTCATGATATATTGGGACGTATATTACACTGTTATTTTCGGAAAGGATACCATTGAAAATACTTCACTTACACAAGTAGTTGCTAAGGGTCTAAAAGGATACTTAAGCTTGCTACGTCAAAGCTTTGCTACGGTGCTTGCTACGATTTTCGTAGCATCACACGACGCATACATCATATTATTTACTAATAACAGTCCAGTGGTCTTCAAAGGGTCTTGGACTAAGATTGAACCTTTTTTAATTTATAGAATAAATCTTTTATAGAATAAATGGACGGCTTATTTTTGGGCTTAAAATAGACCGGTTTATTTTCACAGAAATAATACATTTGGGGAAAAATGAACGATTTCAGAGTTAATTAATATAGACCTTAACGTTCTTCCTTAGAGTTCTTAACAAATATATAAGCTGGATATAATGTTTGCAAACAAGTTTAGGCATATATAACGATTATATAAGCGTATAGAGATTAGTACACTACATTTTATTAAGCATGAAAAAAAAGTGAAGCCGACATTTTCTATATCCTAAAATTAACAACCAGGCGTAGTAAGCCGATCATCTACTTGCCTATGAAATATAATTATCAAATATTCAAATACAGTGCCGCTGGATCATTAAATCACTAAATATGATAAAAAATAAATTTAAAATTGCGTTGTTTTGTTTCAGGTACATTTAGACCTTCGTATATTATATGATCTACTTAAAAAGCAGGTAAATTATATAGGTTTATTTTTCTACATTCTAGAGAAAATGTATACCTTAATGTGTATACGTGAAAAAACCAGAGCACTTTCAATCTGGAAAATGATTCAAAATTGAATAAAATACGAATTTCCGTCACCTGCGCCTCACTTATACTGGTTTATGTCCACTTCCTTTGAGCTTACCCTTGGGACCGTCCGGACTGGGCAATTTCACAGATTGTACGTTTATTTTGATAATTAAACTAGGCTCTGCTCGGCAGTAGGAACAGATCAAAGGATGTCGTTTAAGACAGTTGGTCACTTGATCCCAAAATTTGTTATAAATACTATCTACTTTTATATTACAAAAGCAAAAAGAATTAATTATTTAAAATAACTTTTTTTGTCAATTTTCGAATCAAATATTAAATATAAACTTTATTTCATAAAACTGTCACAATTAAACATGATTAAATCCATTTAAATATATTTACCATAATATAAAGTTCATAAATTATTCTTCTATTTATTCATTTGTTTAAGCTTAAAAGCTTTCAACTTAAATAATATAGAACTGACAAAACGAACCGTTAACCTTGTAAAACATTAGAAACGTATGCAGGCCACTTGATATCATGTCAGTGCGCTTGTGAGGTCATGGCAATTTATCACCGGTTTTATGACAAATTAAACAAGATTTGTCGACGCAAAGCGATAGATTTGGATAAGAGGATTCTATTGTGACCCAGCTTTACACTGGGACTTGTATATGAATTTGGTTATAAAAAGACATACATATAAAATATGTATATTTTATTTTTTAAGTCTGATTCATTGATTGCCCCTCTATTGGATAATGCGTCTGTTTGAGCATTACCCAATATGCTTTAAGTATTGTCTTATATCTCGTATATCCACAACTAAAATTTACTTGTATTGCAAGTAAACAAATATGTTAAAAAATCAACGACTAATTTAAATCTAAATAAACGTAAAGAATTGTATTTTAAATTTAAATAACAGGTTTAAATAAATTAAGGTAGCCTAAATTAAGATTGATATGGTATGTTTTAAAAAAACATAGGGAAGAAATAATCAATAAATAATAATTAAATACATCTAAGTTGACTTATTTGGGTGTATTGAGTGGTATATAAGTCAGGGTACGTACTCGAGGGTGTGAGAGGGGTGTGCTTATAATGCAGGTTTATTTAGCACTATAGATATCTCAATACAAGAAGTATTTGCATAAAGCGTATTCCGCTTAAACAATTCGTAGTCATTGCATGGAACGTGAATGTGCAAAGCATGACTACGAGTCTGGTAACAGGTATACAGGTACAAGGATGTAGTAGCACTATATCGTATTGTTTTCGAGATTTTTTTAGAGACTAGACTATCAATTTTGAAATCAGAATTTCATCTAAATGCTATTATGCCTATTACTCTAGCTTTCCACAAATAAATAAAAATATTATATATTCATATTCACCTATGTGTGAAAATGAAAATTAAGTTTTTTCCCATAATATGTTTAAAAGTTTACTTTACTCACCAATTTCAAACTCGATAGAAGTGTAAAGTTGAAACATTTAAAAATCCTAAAATTTAAAATGTCGAATCTACCCACTGATAAAAACTAGTTTAAATGCAAATCGTTTAGGAGGAACAAAAGAAAATGGCAACGTAAAAAGAGGAAGTTTTTAAAGCCGTCTAAATTAAAGTCTTCGTGAAAAGACGTATTGATAAAACCTTATATCAGATAAGCGGCTTTTTTACTCGTGTGATACTGTAATGTTTAGGGGTTTTTCATCTAATCCGAGAATAATGTCATTCAACTAGGGTGACATGAAAAGCGACACCTTTGACCGGATCCTCGACTAATATTACTTAATATAATTTATTACATCTAACCTGACAGCTACAGCAGTGTTGGCCTACTGGTTTCAGCGTGCGACTCTAATCCCTGAGGTCGTAGGTTTGACTCCGGCTGTGCACCAATGAACTTTCTGTCTAAGTGCGCATTTACCATTCTAACGGTAGAAGAAAACATCGCGAGGAAACCGGCTTGCTTGACAAATGATCTTATAGGAGATATAAAAATCTGAAAAACAGTGCTAAAAATAGTGTAGCGCCATTGGTAATAATAACAATAACATCTAAGCACAAAGGTATTTAGATATTCTAAAAGAAATATATACAATATTTATAAGTAAAGGTAATGTTTATAATAACTTAATGAACTGTTTTATAATGAAAACATCTTTGGATATATAACGCCATTAAATTTATAGGTGTTTATGATAAGGTAGGTACAGAGTTTAGACAAAACTTATAACTGGGTGCTGTGAAACTTGTCTTGGACAGTTTTCTCAGAAAATGTCGGAGCAGTTGAAGCACGCCCCAGTTCTAAGCTTTTACTGAAAATCCGAAAACAACAAACTTATACTGAAATGGTTTAAAACCGCTAACAATTATATAAGTGTTTGTCTGTCTGTTTTTGTTACGATTATGCTATTTTCTTTCCGACTTTACAGAAGACATTCTCAATTTCATACAAAAGTTTATATAGCTTCGGCCCGATAGATAAAAACATTTCTCATCTGCATTCCAATACCTCTATTTATCTTATGGATAAATTATAAAACGTTTTTTGATAATATTCCAATAAATTCATTTTATTTGGAACGTGGTATGAAGTTGTCCCCGTTAAATTAGTACGGGAATATTTGAAAGTCAGCCAAAACCAAGTCAGAATTTTAGACAAAATTATCATTGTAACAATGAACTTTACTGACAATTAATTAAGTAGGCAATTCATTTTTATTTTCGATTATAAGTGTAGATAATATACATTATATCCTAATATTACATACAAAGATTGTGTTTTGATTTGGAAGCTATGTAAATCGTATTCAAGATGGAGGATCAGTTACGTAAACATATAAAAGTTCGCGTTTATGTTCGATAAAGTTAATAAAAATAAACTTAACGACGGATGGGACGGATTCTCCTTTCTAGTGGGAGTGAAATGCTGTTGCGAAACCATAACGAAAGCCCGCGAACTGGTGTGACACAGAACACTACTCTCGAAGTTTCCAGCATGTAAGCTCGCTGAGAAGTTTTGCATCTTAATTTCTAGCTTTCTCGCTCATCGGAGCAAGAAGGTCGTTATCGACGGTGCATGGTCCAACCTTTAACCCGTTAATGGACAAGGACACATCCTACATCTGACCCTATTTTGCATATCAATGATATATTCCAACTTAGCATATTTTCTATCCAGACGTCAGCACTAGGGATACTCTTTATACTGGCTGGGCAGGTATGTCTTGGGCAGTTGTCGCAGGGAGCAAACTTGTGTCTGAAGTTGAAACTCTGCTACGTGGAGTCTCGAACCGGGTTAGACTAAATCTATTTCAATTGAACCCGAAGAAGATACAAGTTTCCGCGTTTTCCACTAAAAAACACTCCTCTTTTCGAAGACACCCTTTAAAGCCTCAGGTAGCATCGGAATACTGGGCGTTGACATGTCGAATGACGTTCAGTTGAATAGCAAATAAATAAGTAAACAAATACATTAAAATTAAATTTAAATTTTTCGAGTGTTTTTATTTTAAATAACCAGTTAAATATAACTGAAGTAAAAACACACAAATTACGCAGTACTAAATGCATAGAATACTGTCACTAATTACTTTCTTTTACGCGTACTTTACACAGTACTTTATCACTTATCTTCCGTATTCGCACGTTTATCTCTTCGATGTTAATCATAATCGTACTCGGAACTGAATGGACTTTAAAAAAAATAGAATCTCGATGTTGGCCTGAGAGCCTTGAAAGCTCAGCTGGGGCTGTTTTGGCGACCGTAGTTCAGCTAGAGTAGGATTTTTTCGGAGCTAAGCTTGGACCGTCGCGGGGCAGTCTATCCCCTGGGTGGAAGGTCATTTTAGATAGTTAGCGAAGTCCGAAGTAAAAGCCTTCCCTGATGAAGGCGCTTTTTACCCTAATTTATGCTTTGCCGTATGTTAATTTTACAGTAGCATCCGGATCCTTCAGAACCTCCTACAAGGCCTTTTCTGTCGGGAAGGGGTAATAAATGATGCTTTTGCTGTTTGTGTTTAGCCTTATCGAAGTGGCATGCGGACCCCAACTGATCCATTGGGCCATGGTAGGGAGCTCCAGATTGTGGTTGAGATTGACATTCCTCCCGTAGAAAGGCGCCCCGATTGACTCGTTGCGCTTCTGTCCGCTTATATCTCCCTGGAAATATTATCGTGAACGATATTCGAGAATATTCTGGTCGGGGGTGTATAGTGATTTATCCTTCTCATTGTATTTTTCATACATAATTTCGTCCTTGTCGTATGGAATTTAAGAATCAGTCTTGCTTCGAGTAGTTACTTATGTTTCCTCTCTTTCGCGCTAGAATGTCATCAAATGTTCATCAAAGAGGTATAACCAGTTCTGAAAACGTCCAAATTCGGGATTTCCTGAAATTTTACCATGTGACTACAGCCGCCTGAAAATTAGGGTAACTTAATACAACTTCCAATATTCTGGTATGCAATCGAGCCATTCTTGGAACGGCCGTAAATCACAGACTGCTGAAAACGTCTCTAAGCTGTAGGAAAATCAAGAAACATTTGAGTCAACCTGTCTTCGTAACAATACATTTACATTACATTTCCAAAAAAAAGAGAAGAAACAAAAACTTTAACTTGTTAAGATTGATCAACCCTTTACCGAACATATCAAGCTCTGTATAAGTAAATTGATTTTCAATTTTTCTTTAGTTTACTGTAGTTTGGCGAAGTCTTCATAATTTAAATATATTTCTAATTAAGTGATTCGTTTTCTATGTATATAGAACAAAGTCCAGTGGAGTTATTTGTAACTCGAGAACTGCTTGATTCAAGGTTTATTTTTCATTGGATTCGTCTTTCGAACAAAAAAATATATTAAAATATCGGAATTGCTCCGACATTATCTCAACTGTATACACAAGAAATACGACGACAACTACACCAAATTACAAATACAAATAATTATATTAATTCAGACAATCAGACAGAATATTGTCAGAAAACTTTAATATGATAAAATATCCTTATGAGGCATAGTAATAGACTATATAAGATAATGTACGATCAATTGAATGCGGATGAATACGCAGAACTGACGCTGAGAGATGTCAAATAAAAGTAACTAGTGAAATAAGCAATATACGTATATGTATACAATATACGTAAAATCCGCAAACAAAGTTACTCTACCAAGAATCTTTCTTGATGTATGGAATAACTTTAAAACTCAAAGTATGAATACATTTCTTATTCTTTATGTGTTTGATATTCCTATTCTTTACTGTTTGCAATGTTTTTGATTATGTTTAAAGAATACATGAAAGGATTTGTAGAATATTATTATTATATTAGTATGAATATTTCTGTTGTACTTAAAAATGAACCAATTGGACTATATCAATTATCAATTCATCTTAAATCCAGTTTAGTCAATTAAACAATAATACAATTAAATAGTTTCAGTCCTTTAAAATATTACTTAAACTTCACCACTATATGTGTAATGAATTAGTTATTTTCATGCCGATCACTAGACGGCGATTATTGCAGTTACAACAGGGTATTATTGTTATTCCTAGCGGATTGTATATACTGGTGACTGTTTCTCTAAGTATTCTATTCACAGGAGATTCCCTTGCGCTAGTTGCGGGAAATCCTATTCTCGTCTCGTAAGAGCGGAGCTGTTAAGGCCCTTAAAGCCAACAGCAAAATTCCATTAAAAAAAGAACTACAAAACTACATTCAAATAATCACACAATAAATCCGCGGTTCTTGCCAATACAACCCGTCCTTTGCTGCGAGATTATAATACAAAAAAAAATTATCGATTTTCTGAGGTATTGAATTATGCCAATGAAAATATAATCTTATATAAAACTAACTTATTATTATAATAATATGACATATAAGCTTTTGTTACACTTATTTTTCTGATTTTATTATTGACTTTTCTACTTTTACGTATTTTATATTAATTATTTTGCAGAAATGCCCTCACTGTCCAAGGGTAAGCTCATGATAGTTACACGTGAGACCACGCCCTAGCTTTAACATTTATTAAAATGTAAAAAAAAATCTGTTGTTATTCAGTTGTAATCAGCATTTGAATAACAATAATACTGATTAAAAGAAGAACACAATAATACTCACACAGCAGGTAACATCGTTTAATTTCCATATTTTCTTTGCCATTTCTAAAAGTAATTTCATAATAAGTTAAAAACTTTAATCGGACTTAACAATTTATACAAAAACACTATTAAATTCGTAAGCTACACTAAAAATTTCATAAGAAGCACTGGAAATTCAGGAACACACCGGAACTGCTTAATGCAAACAGAAGGAATCTTTATTAAGTTTTGCGATTCAGGACAAAGAGGTGAATGTAAATTCGTGTAGTGTTAAAGATATAGGTCAAAGAAACTCCGAGTTGAGGATACAGAAGAACGCATAAATTATATTTTATACTAAGTTTTGGAATTAAGTAGTGTTTTAAGTTCGAAGCGTGGAGCTTAGAAAGCGCGCTTTTCATGATTTTGAATTATTATAATTACTTAGTTTTTTGCGTGTTTGTGTTAATATATTTTTGTTCGAATTTACAACAGAAGGTCGTTTTATATATTATTACGTGAGTACTTTATATTTTAATTGAGCTTGTTGTTTATCTAATAAATGTGTTTAAGAACAAAGTTATATGTAAATTTTAGCGATGTTTTTTGCGACCAATCACTTTAACATTGTGACTTTGTTAAACAGTCTATATTATTTTAAATTCAGAGAATATAAAAAGTATATGAATTTTAATCTCGTGGTCCTGTAACACTACAGGACCTCTGTCGGGACCTTAACAAATTAAACTTTAAAAAAATTAAATCTAAACCATTCTCGAATCCACTTGAACAAATAAAGATTATTTATAATTATGTATAATAATTACTAACACACGCACAAGGGATTTTTATATAAATATTTAAGTTAAGTTAATGCAAAAGATATATATATATAATATCATAGTCCCATTTTGATTCCCGCATTTTAGCGAGATAATCGATTTGGCTTGGTACGAAAGGATAGCTGCAATATTTCAGTTATAATTTTATTTTAGTTCCTAATATGTTTAATAATATATTCAAAATTATATTACATACTATGCCTGTCAACTTGTTAAACAGCTATGTCAGCTTCTCAACAGTACTCAAGTCGTCAATAAGCCTAATGGAAAATGAATCTTCGGAGATTTAAGCTACTTGAAGTGATGGACTATTTTGTGACACTAAATATAGAACTTTTCAATCTTCTTAAAGCTCAGATAGAATCTAAGATTAATAAATATTGAGAAGATTAACAATTGTCTAACGAATTACGAGTTAGCACTGACTTCCAAAATTTGTTTAATAAGATCATTGTGCCCATTTATATTAAATAACTAATGAACACCTCAAAAACTCAATTACCTCCGATTTTGTCCCCTTTGGAGCAGACTCTTGGGCCGTGGGGTTCTAGTGCACAGGCGCTCATTAAAGATTTAAGTTGGTGCGTGGTAGATAGTACCACTGACCCCAGAGCTGGTGCGTTTCTCGCTCAACGAATAAGTATCGCAAAACAGCGGGGAAATGCTGCCAGCGTTAGAGGTACACTCCCAGATGGACCAAACTTTTCAAATTTGTTTTAATTTTATTAATTTTTAATTATTTTTATTATAACTTTGTAGGTAAAAATCATCGTAAATACTGTATATTTGATTGTTATGTTTAGGTTTTATTTAAATAAAATTCCCACTTTATACATTTTAATCTTTTACAAATACAAAGTTGATACAAAAAAAAAAAAATTGTTGTAAATGCTAGGTCTAAAATCAGAAATATCTTCCAAATTCCTTCTACAAAAACCAACCTAGAAGTCCAAGCGATTCGGTTTGAGAGAAAGCATTGTTAGGTGCCTATCTGGAACTTAATTCGCTGTTTTGCTAATGTTTTTTTGTATTATATTTTTAAATTGTATTTTTTTTTAATTTTTAATGTATTTTTTAAAACACTTGTATGCAGTATATTAAGAACAATGTATGGTGTGGTAAGATTTAATAAAATAAATAAATGCTTTTTACTGAATTTGGGCAAGGGTTTTTGTATAGTGTAATTTCCGAAAAAAGGATAAATAAGCAGTGTAATAAGAATTACTTTTTGAGAGAATCGAGAACATTTTCACCTTTAACTATGTTTTTGTAAGCACTAATCAACCATAGAGGTTCACGTGGTACAAAAACTCAATATTAAAGTGGAGATTGTTATTGGTAGTAGAGTACCGGTGCTCTACAGTACTCTATGGTATCAATTACATTATGACGCGGACTGTGCATATAGGTCGAGAAAACTAGGAACACGTCCAAGCTTAAGGGTTGATTGTAGGACTGCACTCGACTTAAACAAAACTTTACATTTTCTAAAGCTTTTTAAATTCTTTGCTTACATTTTAAAAATATTTTACGTGAACGGCTGAATGGCGGAGATGTAAATTGGAGATAATACAGGTTTTATTTCTTTTTAAGATAACTAATTGTTGTATTACTTTAATAATATTCAAATTCAAAATCACTTATTCATATATTTAACATAATGTGTAACACTTATGAACTTCAAAAACAGAAATGTTATTTTTACTGCCAGTTCTCAAATCAAGGGCGTCGAACAGAAGAGAAGAACTGATAATAAACTCTCCGCCACTCTTTAATCGCCAAGTTTTTATTTTACACAACGATTGTAAGCTGCAACCATTACACCATGTTCCACATGATATCTTAAGTAATTAATAATAATAAAATAAATTAAAAACAACGATTTGTCCTTTATCGCTGATAGCAAAAGGCAAAAGGCATGATGAAATTCCTATTTATGCTATGCGTGCTCTTACACGCACTTACATTCTCGTGGGAACAACACGCAAATATGTAGTCGAAATAACTAATATCACCGCATACACGAATTCAAGTATGACCAGTCACCACATGTAGCACCCGTTCACGAGTATTACGCATGGCCAGCCATCGTCCCCTCGCCATATTTTAGGGAGAGAGACAATATCTACTAATACATCTTTGGACTACATATATATTATTAATATATTTATGATGAATTCCATTGCATAAGCCCATTTACTGCAACGTTAGTTGTGGTTAAGATTTTACCTCTTCTGGTCGTGCGTTTTCAGCCCGGTCCACGAACTTTTATTGCTATGTTCTAAATCAACTTAAATCGAAATAAAAATCGATGAAATTAAAAAAAAAAAAAAAAAGTAAATTTTTCTATACATTTAAAAAAAAATTTAAAATCACAGCAAAACCATTTTAGAGCTATGTTTAGAGACTTAAATTGTTAAATTAAAGTGACAATCGTAAGTATATGAAATATCCATAAATCAGGCATTTTCAATTGAATGAAGAACCGAGTCACTCTCGTTCGTGCGATATAATCGTTCACTCCAATCAATTCGTTTGAATGATAAATGATGCTCCGAGGATCTGAGACACTTTTTTAATTGCGTACGCAAATTTTACTGGCATTTAAATTCTTTTTTTCATCGGATTTTTACTAAGAAATTTTCTGGTACATTGTATATTGATCATTTTTGTTTTTGTTCATATTTAGTGCTTGAATAATTCATTCAGTCACTCCACTGGCTCTGCGATACGAAAAGTGTCTCGGTCACAAGTTTTTCAGGAAGCACCGACAACGGGTGTCTTATACCACTCGCCAATTTGCTGGCTTTCAGCTGCAGCTAGTCCTCCTCTATTCTGTCGAAAGCTACATATGAGTATATATTTTTAAATGTAATCTCAAAGAAGCGGTTGTATATTGTTTGCATTACTACCTCGGACGGCGAGGCAGAATACGAAATTTAACCCATATAGACATAGACATAATATTTATTACTAACAAAACACACACACAGAAAAACATAAAATAACAATAATAAAAATATAAAAATAATAGAGAGATAACAATTTTTTAAAGAAAAAGGTTTAACTGTGTAATGCGTGTGTGATGTGGTTGTAATTGGCCCTGGCTCAGTATTTTCACGTCGATGTCCGTCTTTCTACAACTGAGCGTTGTTTAAGGCAGTTTTTGCCGCGTACCACTACTATACACCTACCCTCCAAACTTATTCGACTTAGGGTCTTTCAAGAAAAGAGCGTACCGCTCACGTACGATAGCACACTCGCGAGTCCTCTGTTGTTGAGAATGTCCATGGCCATTATGTATTTAGCTACTAGCAGGGACTAGCTCAGTATAAAGTACTCATGAACCATCATAATTCAGTAAGAAACTAGTATTTTTGTAGTTAAATTAATATATTCTATAGATTTTATAACAAAGGATCAATGCAGCCACAAAATGTCGCCACACAGCGCACGTGTAGCATACAGAACAATATAAAACTTATATAAAATGCAGTTACCGCGAATTGTATTGTTCAAAATATTTCACACTATTGTGTGGAATACTAATGTATGGGAGACTTTCATTATGATGTTTCTATTGAGAATTGAGGAAAATATTACTGCAAAACTTACATCTTATGCGCTTAACGCTGGGACTATTTAAATGTTCCAGTCAGCATTGCTTGGTGAACGCCCAGGGTCAGTTATTTAAGTTTGAAGTATGAGACAATAATTGTTTCGAATTGGTAGGTAATCTCCAACTTAGGAGCAGGCACTAACCAAACTCACTCATCGTAGATTTGATTTGACCTGTGTCTGTGATGCTTGAATTAAAAACAATAAATATGTCTTTATCCATCACTATAAATTTAATGGCAGTTTCAGGACAGTATTGGATTCAGCGTGTAACGATCATCCCTGAGGTCACTCTTTCTAAGTGTATTTAACATTCACTCGAACGCTGAAGGAAAACATTGCCATAGACCCAAAAAGTCGACGGCGTGTCTCACAGGCACAGGAGGCTGATCGCTGACTTGCCTATTAGATTGAAAAAAGATCATGAAACAGATGCAGAAATCTGAGGCCCAGACCTAAAAAGGTTGTAGTGCCACTGTTTTTTTTTTAAATATAATGGTTGACTCTAATTTAAAACATAACACAATATCGATACAAAAAAATCATCTCTAACTTTTGCCTAATTTCGGTTTTATTCACTCATGGCGAGTATTGTGGAGCCAAAACATAATTGAATTAGAGCACATTTAGTTGGCTGAGTGCTACTCGATTTTATTAAATATTGTATATTTTACGAGATTTAAATAATTAAATAAAAAGCACGTTGTTCCGCCAAATACTGTACCGTCCGTCTCACCTCACGCTTTTGATTTGGATTTTATAATACTATTACCAATTGTATTTGCCAGGGGAATTTTTAGAATGCTCTAAAAATAACACTTAGCACCCCAAGATCTATCAGTTTCATGAATTTATAATTAAGGAAATACAAACTAACTATTGCTATATGTGTATGTTTTTTTTTACTTTTTCTCGATCTACTCACCTGCAACATAATTGCATATACATATCCAGGTATCTTTTTTATATTTTACCTTCGGTAATATTATTATTTACAATATATATATATATGTTCTGGGTTTGTACCTATTACTGACGAATGTTTTTGTAAGGCAACGATAAACTCAACCGACACTTTCTAAGAAGCGTCTTCTATCAGAGAGAAAACATTATTTCGTAAATACATATTTGTAATTTCAGAAATATTGATGATCTAAATTATTTTAACTCGCTCGATGGTCACATTTTTAATTGACTCCTTCGTTCCACTTGGATTGTGTTTTTTATATTACCTTTTTTGCCAATTACATTTGTTAGTACTTTCGTACTCAATTTTATAACTTTTTAGTGTTTGAAAAAATAAAAAAAGACAGAGGGTTTAGGCTGAGAGAAGAAGTCGATGTAAAAAAAACTCTCTCTACTCTTTTAAAATAGCAAATCATTGTACAAAATGGGAACACTTATTTTAAAACAAATATCGCAAATTTATTAGATGTAGCCTGTCTAGCACTAGTCCCAGGCCCTTTTATCAACTAGATTATCGTTAACTTTATAGTAAGCCTTTTTACACAGTTTTGACTATTGACTATATGACTATTGTAAAGCAATGTATCAGAAGGTTATCAGTCTAACCTCTCTTATTGTTTCCAAATTCTCCATATCCTTTCTAAGGATATATCGAGAATGGGTTCGTACTCAGGACTTATTATCTCAGTATAAAATTGTGTATCGACAGCCACAGAAGCGTTATTTGTGGTAGAAATCCTGTTCATACTAAAATCAATCGGTAATGTTAGAAAACCAGTTGTTATACAAATCTATAACTTATTTACTAGACAATAAGTACCAATACTTTGTTTAAAATCAAATACAATATGACATATACATATTGTTTAAAAATGAAATTGATATATTCAGTTGAATTTATTGACCTGGAAGAGCATTATTAATAGCAGAAATAGTTCACTGCGGTTCATTTGCGGTTTGAAAGTGTATTATTTTAATGAATTCCGATACTTACATTGATAATTTAAAACCTTGGGTAAGTGCAATTAGTTTAAGTGACAGAAGTGACCTGTTTATTGGCAGTATGTGTAAAATATTTGTATGGACATTTTTATTTTACATATTTTTAGTATATAAGTAGGAGAATTGTATTTTTATTATTTAAATAAGGTTTTTTATTAATTTATTTATACGTTCTAAAACAACGTGTGTAAAATTAAACAAGAAATTACGACATCACACATACACATCACATATATTAGAACATAGCTAGCAAGGGAAACAAAATTACAGGCAACTTTTTTTTATTTTAAAAAACAAAAAACTGAAACTAATTTATATTGAGAGCATGATAAACAAAGTAACGGTAAGTTGGATGATTCACATATGATATCATTAATATTAGTAATTTAGTCTGAGAATTGATTAATTATCGTGATTCATGTGCACTTTTTACTTTTTGTTTTTCATGTATCCTTTTTTAGTACAGATGTTTTTTTTTCCTGTTTAGTTTTGTCTTAATAACTAAATAAATAATGTGTAATATGTATTTTTGCACTTCTTGCCTACCTTATCTAATTTAATACATATTTTTTTCTTTTCTCACAGTGGTTGCCTGGAAATGATCGCTAGAAAGCGATAAGGCCGCCAGTTGCCCTCCTTTAAATTTAATTATGTTCACTTTTTATATTATGTGCAACGAAGTATTTATATATAAATAAGTCGTAAGAGCGAAATAGAAGATTCACTGGACCATTAAAAGAGGCAGGTAAGCGAGCCGTAGGTATGTATATATGTATTAATTTAATCAAATTACTAAAAAACTAAATGAGAATTTTACCAGTGTTGTATGTATGTTTGTGGACTCAGTTTCCGCACCGTGCGTACTACTGTTGTATATTAAACCCACTTCCTGGCACTAGCACTTCTATAAAATTGCATACGCTAGTTTAAGTTACTAAAATATCATATTTAATTAATTATAGACCCTTTTTTTAATGAGTTGAAAATACGCTTACGCAGGCCCGTACCTAGTTTGACATTGGGCTGGGTTTACACTCAAAGGGTCTACATTCAGAGGGACAGCAAGACCCTACTCACTAAACACCTCAGCCCTCCACATCCTTAAGATGGCCCCTCCAGATTAAAATAATCGATTTCTTCTCTTCGTTGTTAATTTTATTCATACGTTTTGACAAAATATTGATCTTAAATCTATGGAGACTATTGAAATATAAGCAGGGAAACCTTCATACTTATTTATCAATAGAAAACGTCTAAATGGTATCAAACTACGATTTAAACGTTATTGAATTACGCGATAAGCTATCCTCTTAACAAATAATTTGAAAGGGAAAATTCCGTCTAATAAATCGTTATCGTTATTATAGATATTGTATGGGATCCAAACTTTAACAAAAGTATTAATGAAATTTGTCTCAATATTTGCGTTTTGTCCGTTATTTCAATGTCCTCTTGAAGATAATTTTGGATTTAACATGATTTCATTATCAAATTTTACAAATTCATTTTGAGAAACTTCATTAAATTTCAACAGTAGAAATAATTTTTGCACGTGTTTTCAAAATAATTAAAATAACCAGTGGCGGTACCTTTTAGGCCAGGGATTCAGATTCAGAGGCGAGTAGGTAGACCTCTGGTGGTGCCTGCCATCATCGACGTCGACTTCCTCACGATGATTTCCTTAGCCAAACCACACGTGTTAAATGTGCAGGTAGAAGGCACTTTGTTGCTCAGCCAAGATTCGAACCTATAACCAGCGATGAGAGTTGCATTCTCAAACCACTAGTCCACTAGCGTAAGCATCCTATGTAGGGCTTTGGAAACAGATCGTAAATCAATTGACTTGTACCAAGTTCCGGCTCAGAAAAATGAACAAAAATCGATTTTAATATTATTATACACCCTTTGACCGGATATCCGGATATTTTATCTGAAACAATGTTGTAAACCCAGGTCACCACTGAAACTGTTAATTCTATTTCACGAGTTTACCGAACAATTGAAACGAAACAAAACGTCAAAGAGTAGTTTGAAACGGAATTAAGTAACACGTATGTAGGGTGACCATAATCTGTTATTAGTAAATGTTAATATTAAACTATGTCAGTTATAATTTACTTTGTTATTACATTATATAACCGATCGCATGATTAATGCATGAAACAAATTAGGATTTTCTTTTACCCTCAGGACTCTTTCAGGTTCAGTAATCTTAATATAATGTCTCATCACACTTTTATGCCAATTCGATGCAATAATTATTTATTGAAGCCTACCTGAACCACTAAGCTAAGGGAACAGTTCGGAACTCCTTGTACTAACTTATGGAATAAATAAATTTATGGAAATACATTTTTTACATTATTTTTTCATATAAAATTGTATGTATGTCAAATACACCGGGCGTGTTCTACACTAAAATGATATAAGATTAATATTATTACTAAAATATCAATGTAAAATTGTTAAACTATATTACATAACGAAACAAACCATAAACTATCTTGTTATCTGTGACACATACATAGCAGTATGTGATCACGCATACTCTTACAGACTCATACTAAAGATTAATTGAAATAATACATGGTAACGCAAGCAACTGCTCCCTACCTCACCCATGAATACTGTTAGTAATATTATTAGCTATGTAGATGGGGCGTACCTCGCGAGACGCGTAATATAAATAAGTTTATTTTAGGTACAATTATCTTTTTAGTGTTTTAGAGTAGCGTTGGTCTAGTGGCTTCAGCTTGCAAAATTCCATACCGGCTGTGCACCAATGCACTTTCTTTCTATGTGTTATATAGGGTGTCTCAGTAAGAGTGCACTTAATTTATTGTTTTTTTATTTTTATTTTTTTAATATTCGCTCGAACGGGTAGAACAACATCGTGATAATACCGGCTTGTCTTAGACCCAAAAAGCCGCCGGCGTCTGTCAGACTTAGGAGGCAGATCACCTACTAGTCTATTAGATTGAGGAATGATCATGAAACAGTCATTATATATGTGTATATATATATATATTCTGTTATTACATATCTGTGTATTACAGAATTTTAGTAAGAAACATACAATACAAGAAAACAAGAAGAGTATACAAGAAAATATAAGAGAAAGAAAAACGTCCCTGAACGCTATGGCATAAAAAAGTAATATAAAATACATGGTAACACTACACGCATAGAGATGAGTGTGATATTTGAAGGTAGAAACAGAGCGAGTAGGACTGAGAATATTCAATACTCAATAAATTGTCTGAGGAAAACGTTTGTGCTTATTTATGCTTAATAATGAAAGCACTGTACTGAAAGCGTAGGTGTAAATTAGTAAATAAATAAATAATCAAAATATGAGTACATAATTTGTTAATTTTTTTACTAAAATTCAGATTATTACATTATTTTTGTCAGTTAAAAAATATTTAAATAACTTGTTACGATATTCAGTTAAGTTGTTACGTATCAGATATAATAAATAATACTTTTTAGTCCACGTGGATGAGTTATGTTAAAAAAAAACAACGTACGTAAGACTAGTAATTCGGTCATAGCCATGTTTATGACGGATTTTAGTGGTAAAATTAATTATGAAACGTATTTATTTTTATAAATTTATTTGTTTTCATTCGAGAATTACATGAAAAATTTAATTATTTCTCTTTTAAGTCTCTTTCTTAATTCAGATTTATAAAAATTATTAGGTAACACCTCAATTGCACATCGCGCAAGGTTAGTGGCAGTGGGCTCTAGGGAAGTCGCTCATGGCTGTCAACAATGATGTGCATTATCATTCGCCAATCACAGGCAACCTTTTGGACCCTGAATCACTTCGCATTGCCATCAACCCTCGCTTAGGAGTGCCCATATGTACACCCTGTGGCTTTGAAGTTAGTACCCTTGATTTAGTTCCCTTTGGAGTAGAGACTCTTGGGTCGTGGTCAAATGCACAGGGGCTAATTCAATAAATTATTTTATTTTTAAGCTATTAAGTAAGCGCTTGGTAGTACCGGTGGCCACGGAGCTGGTGTTTTCCTCACTCATTAAATAAGTACTCACTCACTCAATCGCAATACAGTGAGGAAATGCTACCAGCATTAAAGGTACACTGCCACAGGTACCAAGCTTTAAAAACTTTGTTTTAGTTTTCTATTTGTCAGTTTTTAATTATTATTATTACACATATATTTGATTTGAAATAAATATTTTTTTAAAAATGATGTTCAAGTCTAAACATTTAGCTTAAAACTCTTAGGTTTAACAATAACGTTTATAAAAATCACAGTAGTAGGTTCATTGTCTATAAATAGGTAACTAGACCAGAACGCAATATTTGAAGACTCAAGTTTATGCAAAGCTTAAAACCCATTTCGATCAATGGCTATTGTTACCGGCACTCCATGAAATACCTTGGACAGCTGTTGTCGACGTTACACAACTGTGAATTAGCTTTAACGTTCCACGCTTAAACTATTTAGGTTTTAGAAATTACTGAGACATTCGTCGTAAGGGATTTTGCGGCCTTTGTTTGATTTCGGTCAGCCATGAACTTCGTTTATACTTCAGCCTTTATTATAGTTCAAAGACAATAAAACCGTCGTTTGTCACACACACATCAAAGCAAATAATTCCTTTTTTATATTAGTAGAATATCAGCATTATTATTTAGAATTACATTTACTAACATTTCCATTTTAAAAGGCCAGATGGCCATATGTGTATGGCAATATTAGTGAGCTCACAAATCAGCAGGACGGTCATAGTAATCAAAATCAGTAGGCGCACCGCGTATCTTAAGCAACTAAAATACGGTGAGTACTCTTAAATTTAAGTTGTAGCCTTACTGGGTATATTTATCTCAGTTAGTAACATAACAGATATAAAACAGTGATAAGACGAAAAATATATATAAATTGGATCAAAAGAATTCACTAATCCTATTTAGAGTAACACAGAAATACTCTTACGAAATATGTAACCGAGAAACACTAAATTTTCTTTGTGGCAAAATAAAGAACTTTGGCTTTGATGTCACTGATGTGAGAGTTTTGTGTTTTATGTTGTGCAGTTAATAGTCTTTGGTTAGCAAGTCGTGTCAAATAAATAGTTTTAATAAACATACTATATTTCAAGTGAATACTATCAGTGTCAGCTCTGTTTAACTACACTGAAGGAATTGTGGATATTGGCGTTATAGAGAGTTGTCGTGAAATGCATAGAAAAACATCAGAATAAGAAAAAGTTTCTATTGCGCGTATCAGTAACAAATTTTCATCAATACACAGTGATTTTGTTTTACAAGCCATTTTTACAATTTGAAAAATATGATAACGTATAGATAATCCATGACTTCTACTTTTAGTCATGGTCAACAACAGTCTACATGGGCAAGAAATCTCAATTTGTAAACAAAAGAAATCTTGTAGAATTATAATCGAACGTACGGTTTCGTTATACGTCTATTACAATTTATAAGAGCAGTGTAGGCCTAGTAGCTGCAGCGTGTGACTCTCATCCCTGAGGTTGTAGGTCCGTTCGGTCGTAGGATAGAGTCCCGGCTGTGCACCAATGGACTTCCTATCTATGCGCAACTGCAGGCTGATCACCTACATGCCTATTAGATTGACAAATAATCATTATTTAGATACTTAAATTTGAGGCGCAGATCTAAAAAGGTTGTAGAGCCTCTGTGTTATTTTGTGTTTGAAGTGAATGTTCTTTATCGGCGTTGGAAAAAAAACTACCGTCACATTTTTGGGTTACGCGTCACATATTTTCCGTTACGTGCCATATTTTTCTTGTCTCTACCACGGTTGATTCGAAGAGATTCGAAGCCATTAATAACAAAAATATATAATAACGATAACAATGTTAGTAAAAAATCTATTACAATTAATGAAATTCTGTAATAATCTTAGTAGTAATAAGGTATCTATGATAATAAAATCGTTTTGTTAAACTTTATTTAACCAATTTCTGTAAAGTTGCATATAGCAGATCATTTTTGGAAAGATAAGATTATAAAGAAGTTTCACTTCTTACGTATGTACACTAGTACACGCACAAATTTTTATCTTTTAGACAAACGTCATATTTTTTTTAGGACTTATAGATATATAAAATGTGACATGCCTCTTGTGTGGAGCACTATCCTGATATATTTTATAAATGGACTTGTCGAGTCGTGAAGTAGATGTTTGCTTGATTATTTATAGAAAGAAATGAAGAATATATTCAAATATCTTAACAATATTTGTGCTTTACTGGCGAATCAATAAGGAAGATGGCTTGGATTTTATTTATCGATGCGCTTAAGTATTTCTTAACCCTCTTTGGAGGTTGTTTTTCCATACAGCACCCACAAGCAATAAACCGAACTCAAATAAAATTAACTCGTTCAGCCCAAAATGCGCTTAACATTTTATTATTCGCTCACAAAGATCGCGATTCAGCCGCTTTATTGTGGCAATAAATTATAACGTATCACGGTTTTATGTCTCTCTTAACGCGTTAAGACAATGTCCCATATAGGGTTGTCAATTTTGAAAATATTCATAATACACAAAAGCTACTTGGTATGATTATTGTAATTCAATAGTACATACTCGTTAATATAATCAATACGATAACATTAATTTTTTTTTATATCATTAATGTAAACGTTTAAAGTATATTTTTGGGTACTAGGTTTTATAAAATATAATTAACGGACTCCAAATGTATTAAGCGATCTTATTAGTTCTTTGGTGACAAAAAAAAATTCACGTCCAATTTATAAGTATACTTTAAATTTGAAGTCGGGTTAAATGTAAAATTATTTTCTGGTCACCCTAGCCATAAGAATTATCGCACTCCTGTCTTGCTCAAGTTGGGCAGTAAAAGTGTGTTGGCATGTAAACATGAGGAGGTAGTTCATTGTTATGTCATACTTCCTAGATAAAGTGAATATATATAAAATATACTATAGAAAACAGTGAATATAATATGATAATGAGTGAAACATTCTATGTTTTGGTTTGCCCCTATAGGGATACAAATGTTTTAAACAGAGACAGGACGACTTACTTGGAATGATTCTTAGATCTGTTATAGATGTAAGATGCATTTTTATTCTTTGAAAATAAAATAATATTTCAAATACACCTACACGGCCGAGGGTCATAATTATAAATAAATCATTTTAATGCGTTATTCTGTTTAAAGAAGTGTTTACGTATATCTATATATGTATATTTTTGTTCACTTTGCTTTACAGGTTTTTAAATGAAATAATATATATTTTTTGTAATATTGTAATTTGTTAGCAAAATTTTACGACTTTAATCTACAAAAAAAACAGATGAAAAACATGACTTCGATTTTAGAATAGAACTGATATTTCTTTTATTAATATTTAGAAAAAAAAATATTGCTTATTACTGATAATCTAAAATAGCATAGTGGTGTAAAACATTATATATTGTAATATGCTTCATACTAAAATGTTTCATCTTTTTACAAAGTTATATACATTGTAATAAACATATAATGTGGACGTATTGATGGCACAAATCTTTTTCGAAGACAAACGATCTCTATAAAATAATAAATGTCGCTTTTATTGCCATTTCGGCAAGTTCACATCTAATGGACGTTAATGTGTATAATGGCCGAATAATTGGTGATTCAGATCAATTTTGTTCGTACTAGTTACTGATATATATGAAGTCAGTAAGTTGAACCTGTATATTTAAGGTATTGTAAGAATTGGATAGACGTGGAATCGACTAACGGTGGGGGTCTTACCTGATACGACCTCTAACTATTGAAAGTAAGAGTGTACTCCTCCCTCAAAGGCCGGCAACGCACCCACTAAAAATGGGTGTCCATGGGCTGCGATGACTATTTTTTGGGGTGTCCCGTGTGCTCGTTTGGCCCCTTTTATATAATAAAAAGGATATATTGTTTATATAGGTATGCATGTTTATACATTTGTCAGAATATGCACTCTGAAGAATGCTCCGTAGAACTACGCATTTTCGATCATTTTCCTTCTGCCTGAGTTGTGTAGCTGTGATGTGGGCTGGGATGACCCCAGGTGCCGCACTCCATGATTTGGTTCGTCGTTCCTTATAAAACAGCAAACGAGTGGAACTTGCCCCCTTATATCTTATATACCCCTACGCAGTATGATATGGGTACATTCAAGCGGCGATAGACGTGTCATCCATTAGGCCACATCTCACTTAACATCAGGTGGGTTTGTGGCCAAACGGTTATGTGTTAAATAACAAATTAATAAAATTATTATCTTGTGTACAAGTCGAGTTTTCATCGCAGTCGCTTCAGTAGTTTTAAAATTATATTATTATATTCACGGTTTTGTTCGGGGTACGCGGATGGTTATATGAACCTTGCCTGCATCCTGCATTATTCGAAGTCCTCCTTGTCAGACTAAACTTTGTAGTGTTGCTTACTTGACCATCGGCAAATATGTATCAAGAAGTTAATCCTAAAGTTCATTGGCAATAAAACCAATTTTTTTAATAGGAGGCAAATGGGCAGCAGGCTCACCGCATGGTATGTGATACCCGCCCATGGGCACTCATATTGTCAGAAGGCCCGCAGCGTCTCAAAAATATCAGTTTCAAATCTGTTGTGTACATATTTAAAATTGTACTTAATTAGCATGATCTGTGCCTGTACATACACCGTCGACTTTTCCAGTTTCCTCACGATGTTAAATGCGGACATTGAAAGTGCATTGGTACTCAACCTAGGAATGAGAGGCCAACGCTGCTTTTGCCTATAAAATACTAAGACATATCTCTTTGCACAATCATAGTTTTTACAAAAACTTGCATCAATTACTAACAGTTATATCAACAGCGTTCATGTCTCTTGCCAATTGAATGCATCCGTCACAGATGACGTCACAAAACGAGCACGGCCAATAATGACACGGTTCATTGACCCCAGTCCTTTGTCCGTCGGTACTGCGACAATTGCATTTGCGCTTCTATAAGTTTCAGTAACGAATTTTGTAGTATTCTGAATTTTAGAAATCTCAATGGCAATGGCAGTAATACTAAGTGTATTACTGCCATTGAGATTTCTTAAAGATAACAATGACACAAACTTTGCTTTCTTTCAACTGTCAAGTCAAATTATGTATACGAACAAATGAGAAGTTTAGTCAAAGCGGTCCATTAGGCTGGTTTATTTTTAAATTAGAAGGTTTGTATTTTTACTATAATACTGCCTCTTTAGAATATATAAATATATCGGGTCAACACATTATATATAAAAGCACTTCATAATATTTGTAAATATTTAGTTAAAATCGCTTAAATAACGTATCAAAATTAAACTCTAAATAGAACATGCATTTGGTGACGCTAAAGTTTCCTAAGCCTGTTTTCACACGATACATCCTCTATTTAATGAAAATAAAGTTTAAACTTTAAGCTCATACAGTTAGGAGTTACCGCAGCTCAATGCTTTGAAATTTTATCTGAGCTTGTAGCAACTTTTAATATGCTAGTTATATTGTTAGTACACGGTAATCTCTTAGAAACTAGAGCTTGTAGTAAATTAGAAACGTATAATGACCGAGATTGAAAATTTCCCTTTAAAATATTATTTTTATTTAGAAAAAGGTTTAATATTTGCTTAAAATCTTTTATTGTTTCTATATACCCACATTTGTCAAAGGACTCCTCCAACTGGCGGCTTTTTTTCTGGCAACTATGTTTTTTTTTCTTGTAAAACAAAATTATCATGGTCATGTGTCCTTAATGTCAAACTTCTGCTATAATTTGATAAAAATATAAATAAATAAATCAGTGGCACTTTGTAGGTTCAGACCTTCGATTTCTGTATCTGTTTCATGATCATTTGTCAATTTAATAGGCATGTAAGTGATCAGCCTCCTGTGCTTTTACATTCCGACGACCTTTTGAGTCTAAGACAAGCGGATTTCCTCACGATGTTTTCCTTCACCGTTCAAAGGAAAATATTTTATATGTTGCAGTTGCATAACTATGTAAAACAACATAATGGTCAGGAAATAGTTTACCGGTACTTACCATAGAAGTACGACAATCAAAAAACTTAGAGCTTACAAAAGCTTCAAAGCTTTGTTTGCTATCGGTGACTGTTGCAGTAATTGTAGCCTTCGGTTTAAACACATCACAATAGACTTAAACACCTTTTAGGAAAATGGGACGCATTATTTATGTTCAAGTTATGATTAAAAACTAGATGTATTAGTTAGTAGATTAAACTGTTAAATATAAAAAGCTCACAATTGTTTAAAAAATCAAGCTTATTTAAACAATTGTGAGCCATCACGCCTAGCAGATTATTTTATATAGTTAATATGGACAAAATATTGTTTATTACCGCAATTAAATATGGCATAATCATGAGCATTTCTCATTCTTCTTCTTCATTCATTCATCTTCATTTGAAACTCTGTATATAGCGGATTCATTTTTTATCCCCACTAAGCGCTTCAATCTAGGGTTTTACGGTCCGCTAAACAGAATGGCTAGAATGTGCAAACTGCTGCAGGGCCCGAACGATCTGCATATTCTTCGGACCGCCCATCCGATTATAGAAAGAACATTCTGTTCTCACCCTCTTAGATTCCTTTAGGAGCGTATGTTTCGTGACCACCCAATGACCCCTTTAAAGATTAAACGCAAATGTTTTTTTTATAGTTTTATTATTCTTTTTTTTTATTTGTGAAGCTCCAAGATATACTATCTTTGGATGCCATTAAAAATCATTTATGCTGGTGACTGCAACTTGAAGCTGAGCTAAACTCGTTAATTGGCTAATGTTTTTGAGTTTTCGAATTTTTATTTTTGTGTTTGTTGCTTACCTATTAGTGTTATCAAGTATGAATACAAATACAGTGTAAACTTCATGTAACGTACCACGACTTAAAGAAATGATACACGCTACATAGCATTATACTCACTATAAACAACGACACCAATGAAATACTTAAAAATATTTTTTAGAAATTGGGATTTTTCACGAATATACCTCAATATCGTAAGATATTAATAAAATAAGTTAAAAAATACAACATAGTACTGGTACAGTAAAATACGTCAAACAAAAATAACACACTATACGCAATCAGTTCAGTTAAGAATTGTATTGTATGTAACTACTAACACTAGCCTGAAATAAACTTTTTCTTTTTTTTAATACAGATTTCTTCTTTTTTATTAACGACAACACTTTGTGACATCAAAATACGCACCGTCCCATGAGTATCGATACAGAGTTTACATTGTATTCTATGGTTATTAAGCAAATTATGTACTGCAAAACACTGCACACATAGTATATACGAACGGTACGAACTGTCTGATACAATTCCAAACACATTCCTCGAATCACTATCAAAATTGCATTTAGAACATCAATGTACACGAGTATATAAGGTCGTGACATTTGATCTAATTTATATATTTTATATGTAAATTGAGTTATATCTCGTGGCTACCCAATGAAACTTGCTTGTATACTTGCGCTTATCGAATGTACTTTTGCATTTTTCCTACAGAGGACCTAAATCAGAAAGAGCTTCTCTACATTGTCCCAATGGATTTAGCAATTTTAATAGTTTGCAATACTCAATTGTCGACAATGAACTTTTGAATTTTAACAAAAATTGGAGCATTTGAGTAAGTTAATGCTTACAATAAATTTATATTTAATTTATTTGAAAAAATATATTGCAAAAATGTTATAGTGGTATAATCTAAAGTACGCATATTTGGCCACACATATTGGCGTAAATGAAATTTTACATAGAAGTTACATGGATGTAACATATGTCGTTTGCATAATTAATTAAAAATCTTTATAATAAGAAATTTTATTTTGTCAAATTTATCAAAGCCATAAAAAGACAAAGTAATTTTAAACCAGCTACTTCTTATTCAAAGAAGCGTCTTAAATAATCAATTACCAACGTATGCTGTACAAGGCTCAAATACAACCTCATCTCTGGGCTGGTGCTCCCAAATACCAGCTTCTTCCTTTTGAACAAATTCAGCAATCAATGTGACAATCTTCAACATATTATCGGCTTGATTCTCTCTCTCTACGCAGAGACATTGCGTCTCTGTGCTTTTTCTTCAAAGTGTACTGTGAGTGTCAAGAAGAATTTTTTGGGTTGATCCCTCCTGCCTCGTTTCAACACCGCACGAGACGTATCAATGCAAAATTTCATCAACATCACCTTGACGGCTGGAAGTCTTCTACAGTCCGTTGCGAACTAGCAAACTGTAGAATCGACTCCTTGGAATCGACTGTCTTCCATGTGAGATAAGACCTACAACTAATCGATGTAAGATTATACTCCTCCCTCAAAGGCCGGCAACGCACCCACTAGAAATACACATTCCTTGGGTGCGATCACCACACTTTATGGGCGTCCCATAGGCTCGTTTGCCTTTGTATTATATAAATATATATAAAATGCTAGTTAACTACGTAATTTTTATATATATTTCTAATAATACTTCTTTATTAAAAGTTATTAAGAGGTTAATAAATTGAATTTAAAAATTATATTCGTAGTTAAGTTTTAATCTACACTTCATTATATTTTTTTTTCGTTAAGACAAAAATCCTGCTAAAGCTTTATCCTTAATAACTTAAGCAAGCGTTAATCGACAACGAAAATATTAAAATCTTTAATACAAAGAGAGAAGCAGTAATTTTATACTTAATACAAGAGCATAAGGTCGAAATTTAATGTTATACTTTAAATATTTAATTAAATTTTCTCTTATTATTTTCAGACAAAATGGATTGATATAGCATAAGTATATTTTAGGTTTAGCTATACGTTTTTTATAACTTAAATTATTCCACTAAAGTTAATTCTGTTACGAAATTATTTTCTGAAAACATTTATAAGCTAACGTAGATATGTCAAGGCTATTTTGGATAAAATACGGGTCAAATTTGTAAAAATTACTTACCAATATAACTTTATAGAACAACGGTCGTTTTTTAAATTAATATTTACGTTGATTTTTTTCCGCGAATATGATTATAATCTACTTGCCAAAGTCAAACATATGCATAATGTCTGCTAAAAATTGCTCAAGGGTTAAAAATACCAATAAGATTCCTTATATAGCGCACGCATCTACAAAACAAGTCCACTTTTTAAAGTGTTATCTGATATGTTGTAACCTAATTCTGGCTTCATAGATTTAGTTTTATTTGTATGTCTGTTTTATATTCACTGTATAAGTAATTTAAAAAAATATTTTTTTAAATTTTACTACTAATTATGTGTGCGTAGTCAGATCACAAGATATAAATGTTCTGGAGTCACATTGCATACAAAGAACGCCTCGATAATTGTGCGTATATATCTTTACAGACATGTTAAAGTCGCGCCTGTTGCTGGATCATGCTACAAAAAATCAATATATAAACTATGAACAATACATCTGAAGTTATACATTTGAACACGCTCCAGTGTTAGCCTAAAAATATATTGTATTACACTAGGACTGCGTTGGTACTCTGTAACTTCTTATAAATTTGGGCTTTAGTACCGTGCGCTCTCAAATTTCATATAACGCTATGCTTTGTATCCAAAAATGCGGCAGTTCAGGGAAAACCTTTGTAAAGATTCAACATTTATTGAACAAATCTGTTACTTACATAACATAAATTTATTCTCATTGGGGTAATAGATATAAATACGTTATCTCTTCAGAGATCTCGTTATACTCTAGATACTCCTAAGAGATCTTGAGATACAAACAGATGCGGTACTTTCACGGATTTGTCGAGTGCTATTTATTGAAAGGAAATGAATCAACGAGCAATTGATAGAGAAGATGTACTCGTTATATTTCTTCAAAGATTTGTAATTTTAAATGTGTAAAGGCTACTGAAACACACATAAATCCTTTTCAATAATATAACTTTGTTAAGTATAGATTTAATATGTAATAATTAACATTTATTAATATGTTAAGTTCACTTAAAGAATATTTCGTTTATAGTTGTTATATGTAATGAAACGTTATGGGTTATTAGGCAAAGTAAACTAAATGAAATTTCGGGAGTTTGGGTGTCTACCTTAGTCTACCTTATTAGCTAAAATATGACCCTTAAACTAAATAAAATCCCATAAAGTTCACCAGTACGATAATAATTTCAGATTAAGTTAACCCATTTTAATGAACGAATCTCCGGTAGTTGTGACATCTTATACTTATTCATAATAAGCCAGTGGCGTTACCACCCAAATTGGAACGTGGCCTAAATTGCGTCCGATCACTGAAAGTGATCAGCCTTCTTTTTCATTTCATGTCTTCTGTGAAACAGGTCAGGAAGATTTTTAGTTTTAAGACGGTTTTCTCACGATTGTTGCCTTTACCGTAGGAGAGCTAATTGCGCGTTGAAAGACAATTTCACTTGCACACTGCTGTGATCCGAACGCATGATCTCAAGGATGAGGTTAGCACACTTAATCCACTAGGCCAACACTCTTTTGAATTAGGTATGAATGAAACAAAGAAGTCAATCATACCTAATTCAAAATAATATACCCTTTTCTAAATAAAAAAAATTCCGTCTAATGAACTTGAAATCAACGGGATAGATCTGATAGATTGCGTCAATCAGTCGTCGAAACGAGGCGAAATAATAATATCCAGTGACGTCACAGGCTATCTCAAACGACGGATTGGGGTAATTTGTCTGTCTGTATCTACTGACCTGCTTTACTTTTTATGTGATTTGGAGATATTCCATTTGAGTAGACTTTGGACGATTTTAAGAGATACTTCATTCGAGAGTTTCAAAATGTTTAGTGCTTGGACCATTTGAAAACAAATGAACGTGACAGGTTCTTGAACTATTTGTTGTATGTTTATTTATTTATTCACATTTTGTTAATTTATTTAAGAATATATAATACATAAATACACGGTGGATTCTTGTCGTATCTTTACAGGTTCAGGGTTAGACAAAGTGTTGCCTGTGCTTGTAGCAATACAGCTGAAAAGACGGTGTTACGTGTTCTGACCGACAGTCCAATGTATGGTGTATGTTCTAATGTCGTAACTAAACAAGCTATGGGCATAAAAGTAACAGAGACGATTTTAAGGGAAATAATGTTCATTATTAGGTTAAGAGGCATCTTCTTGGAATTTGCTGTAACAGTCATAAAAAAAGTTGTTAATAGAAATGGAAAGTAGTGTTTAATCATCCGGGTTATCATTACCAGACGTAAGCTATTTAACACCTCCGACGACTATCTAGTCGGGGAATTATCTAGAATTGTATATATATATACATACAAATTATAAGGCAACGGCTTTATCGCTAAGCGATCTCTTCCAAGGGAAAAAACTAAACTAAAGAAGAAATATAATGGATAAAATGCAAGAAGTGCATAACCAAATACCCAAAATATAATAATACATTAAACAATGTGTGTGTGTACTAGTGTACACACGTAAGAAGTGAAACTTCTTTATGACCTTATATATGCAACTTTACAGAAAATGGTAAAATAAAGTTTAACAAAAGGCTTTTATTATCATAGACATGAATACAATTATTTCATTTTACCTTATTACTACTAAGATTATTACAGAATTTCATTAATTCTAATGGAATTGTTACTATCATTGTTATCGTTATTATATATTTTTGTTATTAATGGCTTCGAATCTCTTCGAATAAATCGTTGTAGAGACAAAAATATTATGGCGCGTAGCGGCAAAATGTGACGCGTAACCATAAAATGTGACGGTATTTTTTTTACAACGCCGATAAAGAAGTTTCACTTCAAAAATACTTTTATGTAGTTCATTTTCTCTCTTCTTTCTTTCTACATCTATGTAAGGATGGATCAATGGACAGTAGATTATATAACATTATGCATAATCAATTTACGAACTTCGACGAAACCACTGCGGTTGGATTCGACTCGACTTCCATGATTTACATGGAAATTGAGTCTGAATATATGCATAACGCCTTTATTTCAGTGCAATAAAGTTGAATATCGAGTGGTTATGCAGTGTCAATTATGGAGATGATATAGGTCTTATGCTAGTGGCATAAAGTTTAGAGTTGTATTTAGACTGTTCTAATGCTGACCCGGCAATAAACGCGTGGCTCTGTGGTTTTGAGCTTTGACAAATTGTATGATATACAAACAACACACGTTAGTTGGGTTAATTAGAATATTACAATTTGGTAATGAGGTCCTGCTATGTAGAAGGGAAGAGACTCTAAGAAAAAGTACTTATTAATTTGGTTTAAACAATCGTAATAGAGTTTGTAAATCTAAGGCACCTGTAGTGAACTGAATTCTAAAAGGACTAAAAGGTTCTGTTCGTCATAATTTTTCGAAAAATAAAAGTCCTAAAGTTTTTGTTTACTCGAGTATATTTGATAAAACTTCTTAAAGGGATCCGACGCGTCCTTTTTTAATTAATTATTAGGTCCTAATTAAATTGGGAGGAACAAAAAGCAGGGTTATAAAAAAATATATATTTTATAAACCAAGTATGATCCTTTACTAAAAAAATACATTCAGATGGGAATCAATAAAATCTTTGGGGACGGTGTCGACTGCCCCATTTGACTTGAATTTTTTACCTTGCAATTTTACGGAGCAATTTACTTGGATCTGCTTCTATAAAATAAGAGATATTTCCAGAAAGAAATCGTTTGAACCAATAACGCACTGTGTTTTCTTTTACGACACAGGCGCCATTAATCATTAATCATTAAATCATTAATCCTTCAAACCGTTTCTGCAGCACTGGTGCCACGGTGGAACTCGTACTCGTAAATAACGCGATATTTCATGATTTCCATTTTATAGAATGACGTAAAGAAAAAAAAAATTAAAACGGGAAACTGAAATGAATCATGGTTTGAATTTGGAACTCCTATAATAGGGAAAATTTTCTGAATCTAAGACATGCCAGTTTCTTGCCACTCATTTTTCTTTACTGTACTATACTGGGGTTCGTACTTTTGACCTCATAGATCACAATATACCGTTGGAATCACTACGATAAATAAATATCCTATCATGCGCTATCAAAGTTATTCCGACCGAATTATATTTACAACTTTAAGACTTTTCGGACAGGCTCTCGACAAAAGGGCTCGTAGGAGACCCTGACACGTCTTAACGGATCAGGATGTTTCAATCAAAGCCACACGTGCAAAGCAAATTCAGACTAGGGTATAAAACCGCCTTTGCCGTGGAAGACGTGGTTCCTTGCTTCCTACCTCGCTCACTCTAGTGAGCTTCCGTAAATGCCATTGAGGCGATTTATCAGTGACCACTCCGTGATGGCCCAAGCAGGAGTCTGAGTCTCACAGAAGACGCCCTTGCTAGTCAAGATAAAAGCCCATTCCAAAAAAAAAAACGTACTGAAGTGGTTACACTGACACACACTTTTTTCTCTTTTCTCCACACACAAAAAGGCGATACTGCACATAGCTTTAAAGCACAAAAAATTAAGAAATATGTTGTTATCATTACATCTGTTTATGCTATATGAAAATACTAAATAATTCATAATATTATCACATAGCATAATCTTGTATGATAGCACTGTATATCAAGCATATTACTTAAGACTGAGGGCACTTCAAAGGCTTGCAAACAGTGGCTTGATCAAACATCTATAGAGCCTTTGATAACACTAATATGTAATGGAAAGCAAAGTGATATATGAACAACAAGAAGGTATATATGTAAAATGCATGCTGTTAAATGTTTTTTTTATTTAAAGTTTTTAGTGTAAACATATATTTTTTTGGTAGTTATTTGACGGCACGTAACTCTTCAATACATAATGGAAGTACTCTTAATTAATAATTATTACCAGTTTTCGATAACAAGAGAATAATAAAAAGAACAGAAAAGGAAACCTTTCGGTCTACTGAACCGAAGCATAAATCTTATGTAATCAAACACTAACTGGAGTTAATTGAATTTAAATCGTTATATCATAGTTCCTACAAAATATATAATAATAAAGGCAAAATTTTTGATTTATTTCTGATACTAGGTCCATATGCATTCAATTACATTTACTTTTCAATAATCTATGTTAGTTACACTATATCGTTAGTTGTAAGATTTAGGTTTATAAATATGTTTTTGTTATGTAGGATAATCGGTGTGGTTACGATCTATTTATTTGACTTTTATTGTACGAAATATATGTATAAATTCAAATAAGCAATTGAGAAATGAATCAGCAAAAATTTTGCTCTAAAAGTCAGTGAAACTGATATCATTATAAACTTTGCAAAAATTGTTTACGGAATAACTTTCAACATTTCGGATAACTGCAAATAAACTTATTTTTGAACTACATAGTTTCAAACGTGTTTTGAGCTTTGATAAGTCACACGCCAACTGGGCATCACAAAATCGTTATCCGAATCGTATAACCATCACAAAATCGTACTCATAACATTTGTTAATTCAAAACCGTATAAAACATAAAGCTATACACAGTCAAGTTGAAGGAGCTGACCCTGGAAAGAGTATAACACGTTCATTTATCCGTATTGCGATGAATGTTGTTTAATTGCAACATGCAATCTATATCTTTTACCCAAAACTCGAAATAGTATATTTCTTTACAAGTGCGCAAGCTTGTCATTGCAAAGAGTTCCGACAAATGTCTACCCGAGTTGACAGTCGAAACTAGTTGCAATGACAGTTCCGCACCTGTACTGAACAACTATTTTTAATACAGTTGCGAAAAAATTAGGCAATTGAATAAAACTATTCGCTTTTTTTCTCTTCTCTCCACTCTCCTAGATATGTCTCCGACTTTTTGACTTTTCCGGTAAAATGTTCTCCGAAGGATTTTGTGCAATTATACTGAGTTCGGGTGGTGTTAATTGAAATAAAATATCGTCGAAATTACTCATTTTGTGCAACAAACAACTAAACTCGCAATAACATTTTACGGCGCCAACCGTAAAATGCGATTTTTTTTGTTTTCTTCACCCATTCTGGGTAAGCAAAGGGAACTATGCCTGTAAGTCTTCAATATAATTTTTTTATTGATATGAAACGAAAATGAAATTTAATGAGATGAAATGAAATGAAACCTAACCTAACTCATTAAATCTGATATTGAAACAAATTAGTAGCTTCTTTTTAGAAATAGTTGCATGAATCATAAAAACTTCGTGTTTGGTTTTTTCTTTTTAATAGTCATTGTTTTGACAGGGGGGAAAGAAAACGCCCGAGTGTGAAAAAGGTAAAGAAAAAGCTCGAGTATGTAATATCTTCCTGCAATCCACTGTATTTAAAAAATAATTCCACGTGAAGGATAGTTCTGAGGTCAGGCGTTGTAGCTACACATGTAATTCTTTTATGACAATGAAAAACTGTTCAACTGAATTTGGAATTTGGCGTGTATAATATAATATATATGTTCATAACTTTTCCGTCTATGGACTAATGATCCACAACTGATAAACAATTGATCCAAATGATCTGGCTCAGCTGCGACATGATCTCATAGAAAGGGTCTTGTAATACGACGGATGGTTCAGGTCCTTTAGGGACCTATATTACGCGATATGCGAAATTAAATCAGAAAGGTAATGGATACTCTACAGGCTTCGGGTCGCTCAATCAAGAAGTAATATCTTATGTTAAAATAGTATCTTATAAATTGTCTTTATTTTACTATCAGAAAAATGAATAGCAGTTGACAAATGATAGTGTTCGGTTGATCTATAAATATTGACTATATGGAAAGTTTCCATAAATGAAAAAAAAATCTATACTTCTGCCCCATCTGAGGGACATATAAGCGTAGGTCAAGTAAATTATGTTATGAATAAAAGCATCACTCTCTACTGCTGGGTTGATAAAACGATTCAATTTCCAATCCAGACTCCAGGATTTGTGTAAGGTTAGGTAATTTTCATACCTACTATTAATTCCTTTCTCGGAGCATAAAAAATACATTTCTAAATGACGGGAAGGCCAGGTTCTGGAAGGATTTGTTGCAAAGGAAAAGTAGGTTTAATGTTATAATTATTAATTTATTTTATGCAATTGAAATTGTTCTAATGACCAAATGCAATATTTAGCAATGTAGAAATTCTTTGCAAGTCAAAGAATAAGCAACATTTTGTTGTTTTAAAGACTTCTTTACAATAATGTAAATATTTCCAACACACAAATATACAAATTCAATAATTAATTTATATAATATACAGTATTTACACTTCTCTTAACCCACATAGTAATAATAAAGATAATTCAAACTTAAATAATTTATGGTGTTAAAGGTACACTGCCACAGGGACCAAACTTTTAAAATTTGTTTTAATTGTATTTGTAATAATTAATTATTTAATTAAAAATGTATAAATATGAAACTAAAACAAACTTAAAAACTGTACTTTTAATGTTGGTAGCATCTTTGCTGTATTGCGATACTTTTCGCTGAGCTAGGAAAACACCAGCTACTATCTACTAGCAGACAACTTAAATCTTTAATTAGCGCCTGAGCAGTGAGCACATTATTATTACTATGTAGAATAATAACATTGTAAATACTGTATATAATAGTTCATATTATATAATGCACTGAAAGGAATCAGCGGCCATCTTTATTTATTGACATGTTCATTTTAAAACATTCCATTTGGATTTTATAAAGGATATTTATTTTTCTATAGTCATTCCGAGGCTTTCTAAGAATTAGATTATTATGATTTCTAAGAAATCCATTTCGTATTTGACCTTTACGTGTTAATGGAAGTACAATATACATGTTTGTTATATAAGTCTATTTCTAGTACAACTGATTTAAAGCAAACCTTTTGTCAGTTCACTGGACAGACTATTAAAGAGGTCCGTGATGTGTAGTTATGTCTTTAAAAATCAAGTGTAATAGGAAATTTTATAACAGATCCATCTAGTAAAAGAATAAGGAACTATTGACCCATTTATCAAATTATTCTTCCATAAGAAACACGATGTATGTATTGTTTATGTTTCGATAAACTAATGCTGGAGCTTAAACCTTACAAGACTTCTTTAGTTAAACTGTCAATTTTAACTATTATTATTTTTTCGGGCTTACTAACTGTTGTGGTCTCTGGCAGAATGACCATCGCTGTGCAATACGTCTTTCACATCTCATAATAATACCTTATTCCGTTTTTTCTTTCCATATTTGTTGTTATTTTGACTTTAATTATTATTAGTTTGTGTGTTACATTAATAAATGTAAATGTTTATTTTTTAAAGCTATGCTTAAGATTCGCTTTAACCGATGATCCGAAAAACACAAGCTATGACTCCCTTATGTTCTCGTTCATATATATGTAGTATTACATCATCATAGATATCTCAAGTCGCTTTTCCCTTTATCCTATAAAATATATTTAATAAATGTCGGTGGCTGAGTTATATTTAGTATTGTTTGATTCTATCAATTTTAAATCCAATATAGCTAGAAAGCTAGTTCCATAATTTTATATTATTGGAAATACATATACTCGATATATTATTAAATTAGTAGAATTAATTACAGATTGTCTACTTTGATTAGGGCTTTGTGAGTGTAATATAATACGAAGTCAGTATGAAAACGTATTTTACATTATGAATGGCTGTTACTAGCTGATAATAATCAGTAACAAGTTTATAGATATTTAGTATTTATTATTGCTAGGTAACGAGCGATTTAAGCATTGGTAGAACATTCGGAATTGGTATATCAATCGTTAATGCCTTAGTAACCGTTAACATGTAATGATTGAGTTTGAGTTCTTTCTCAGGCGTATGATTTTAAATCATCAATATTTCAGTTTTTGACAAGTTTGTGGACTTAGCGGTTGAATAACAATAAAAAAAATTATTAGGCACTAAACCATATAATAAACCATATAAATTTTGTTGGATACATCTTAATTATATGCCACGTTTAAGTAGCCAGCGTGTGCTTTAACAGGAAAAAATATGCCATATTATTTATTTATATATTAACATGAGTAAAAATGTAATAAATTAGATAAGATAGGCAAGAAATGCAAAAATACATATTAAACATAGTTATTAAGACAAAACTAAACCGGAACAAAAACAAATTAAACTGAAAAAAGGATACATGAAAAACAAAAAGTAAAAATTTCACATGAATCACGATAATTAAAGATATAATATTATTACAAATAATATATTTAAAATTATAAGATTATTACTTGGTTCTACGGAGATTCTCGTGTGAGAGTCTATAATACTTGAATGTATCACCTTGTTAATACAAGGTGAGCAAGTAATAAACTAACGATAACCCCGGCATTAGGGATTGATACCAGCATTTGCATAATACAAATTAATGATAGACTTAGTTGTATTTGCATAAACTTGGTGTTAAGGCCTATGCCGTTTGGAGAATAAACATTTTTTTAACAAATAAATACACGAATTATTTACATTAATTTATATATTCATTTGGCAATCGTGGTCAGGAGTTTGATTTTAATGTATTAGTTGCATAAAACATAGAAATTTTAAACATTAAGAAGAGATTTATATTTGTGTCTTAACACGAGAAATATTAGATATAAATTCACGAGTACCTTATTTATAATAACGTTTTTATTATATTCTTTATTTTCAGGTGCAAATTATTTGAGGTATATAAATAAATACGTACGTTCATACGTACACACCAACTAAGGCCTATCGCCATCTTGTTTCACGCCAGCTCGCTGTATTCAATAGGATTGCAAGTTCTAACTATGGTAACACAATGTTTTGTGTTGGCATAAAGTTATAATACAGAAATTGTTCGAAATACATAATTTCAATTTAATTTTTTTTATGAGGGTGATCGTCACATTTATTAGTTGAGTCATTGTTGATATTTACTCGGGTTACGTTAGACACATTTTTATTTTGATATGTACCTTTTTGTTAATTATAATTGATAATAGTTACGTCCACTATTTATAATGTTATAGTGAGTGTTTAGTGCGTTTTTGAGAACTATTGTGAGGCAAAGTATTAGCATCAGTCTAACCTCTCTTTGATCCCAAACTAATAGAATTTCTCAAAATCCTTACGGATGATAATATTGTGTGTCTTTATTCCAGGACTTATTATTCTAGTATAAGATTGTGTATCGGCGGCCATCGAACCGTTCTTTGTGGTACAGAAATAGTAGTTCATCAACATAGTAATAATAAAAATAAAATTAAAACAAATTTAAAATGTTAGGTTTTGTGGCAGTATTGTACCTTTAACGCTGGCAGCATTTCCTCGCTGTACTGCGATACTTATTCGTCCAAAGGTAGAAAACAATCAACTAAGTTTCATCATCATCAACATTTTAAGTTTATTACTTTTTAGCATTATATAAATACAGTTTTATAATTAACTATATGCAATCACTGCTAGCATCATATCATATGATTATGACCAATGTAATTTAGTTCATTGCGATATCAAACGCACCGTTATCGCTTAGAAGGCTTGGTACTGAAGTCGACGTTATTTCTGCGTTGATTAATATTTCGTTTAATTATGCTGGGTATAAACTGTTATGACTGCCTGAAAGCAGTTTTAATTACCGGCATTGGTATTGATAGTAGTGTTGGACAGTGGCTTTAGCGTCCACCTTTCAAACCTGTGCTCATCTCGAAGGACGCTGGAGTGTCACCCCTTCTTTGACATCCGAGTCTTCTCTCACTTCTTTGTGATTTGAAGCGTTGTTTCTTGTAAAAACAGCAGAGGAGTGAACCTCCTTGACCCCTTCCATCTTCCCTTATCATGGGTTTATCTAAGCGGCGGCTAAATAGGCGTCTCCTAGACTGGCTTGCCCAGCAATTGGCTGCATCACTTAACATCAGGAGGAGTTGTGGCCAAATATTAGGTGTGTGGCACAGAAACTTAATTACCTAGTAGCATATTAGAATCATAATCACGAAAGAGATGTAAAAATCAGAGGCTAAAACCAAGGGTGTAACTCCTTACTGGTTTTTTTTTGCTTCAGCAACTTCTTAAAGAAAATACACCAAATTACTATGAAAATAATGCTATGAGAGTAATTACATTACATTTATGTTTGTGCAAAGTGCTGAACTAGAAGCAGGAAACGAGACGTTTGTGTGAGTCCTTGCACTCGACTTTAACAAAGACTTAAGCTGGAACTTTCTTGTTTATTGAATGCTTGGCTCTTGTTAATTAAATTTAATATACAATATGTATATTCATAATTGACCCGCTTGGTCATATTCGTGTTGTTGGGATTCAGACAGTTTTAATTCCGGTAATTTGACTTCTTTATAAGATATTGTAATGACGTCTTTAAAATTTTAAAACAATTTTAACGTAATTTTTACAAACAAGATGTGTAGACCGACCATCAAAATACTGCAAACATCTCAAAGCAATGTTTGATTAAGAACTTAATTTTCAGTAACTTCCGAGTCCTATTGGTTGAATAGTTCTATCGTTGCCACGTCGCAGCAGTCGTACTTAATTAATTATCGAATATAAACTTTTAAGTGGTACATTTCACCTATGCTTATCTTCCAGGAGAAGATGCTAGTACTTGTTCAACTACAGTTATCTTTTACAATTTTAAGCAATGGTAAAGAAGCCACATTTCTCCTTACAATACTACAATTTTAATGCATTTGTTTACGTAGTTTTCAGATATATTAGATTAAAATGGACACTATTGGACGTTATCATTTAGATAAGATTCAAATGTTCAGAACTTATTAAAGAAAAATATTGAGTTTGCAAATAAATTTTCAAGTTAAAAATAGTTAGTTTGTAGAGTTATATTAACTATTGGCGAGTCAGTATGGCCTTATACGTTTGATACAACGTCTACAAGAAAGCATTTTCAACTTCTCTGAAAGTTCTCGGTGTATAGGCTACCATCGAAACAAACCAATCAATTTCAATACATTCACTAAATACGCGTAATTCCTTACACAATAAATCATTTTCCCAATGGAGATGGATCGCAATTTTCCGAATAATGACTTTGATGTCGACTACAGAAAATTTAAGTATCAATGTTGTTATTTTATAAAACTTCATTTCATTTCTGTTGGAAATTATATTATGAATTCTGTAACATACATAGAACATTGGTGTCCGTTTGACATATGGAGATGTTTTAATGTCATCGTGATCTAATTGCCTAATAGGAATAGTCAAAGTCAGGTAGTCAACTGTATACAGGCATCTGAATGATGAATCTGCTATGGACTTTGTTGGGTGTAGTGTTAGGTATATACCTAGGGTAGGTTCGTAGTTTCGATGCCTGGCTGTGCAGCAATAAACTTTCTTTCTATGTTCACCTTTAACATTCGCTTGAACTGTAAAGGATAACATCGTGAGGAAACCGGCTTGCCTTAGACCGAAAACGTGTCAGGCACAGGAGGCTGATCATCTTTTTGCGTATTAGATTAACAAATGATCATGAAACAGATACGGAAATCTGGGGCGCAGACCTAAAAAAGATTGTAGTGACACTGATTTTATATACTGAGGGTAGCCATAGTATTAAAATTCCTCAATCGTACAATCTTCTTGGAAGCCAAAATGAAGTGATCACAAGTTCAAGATAAAGGGTTTATATAAGATTCTGAAAATTCAAACTATATTTTACACGACAAAGATAAAATTTATAATCCTTTTTAAAAATGCAGAAAATGCGAAGACGTTTCAATTTCAGTTCAACTTTGTTATTAGCTACATTCAGCAGCTGAAGATTTAGTCAAATTAGGGTCGATTCAAGAAATTCTGCTTTGTACGCAAACTTAGACTTTATGACTCGGTAGTAAGATTCATAATAGGGAAAAAGTAGAAATGTTTCCATGTCGCGGAAATATGAGACGTTGAGTTTTGTTGGCTCTGCGCTTCGTCCGTTTCCGCTGACCCCAAGACCTTTTAAACATAGAATATCAACAAAAGACAATAATAAACACACTAATTGCTTTCCTAAGATTTAATATAATGTACATATAATTGCAAATTGATCGTGATAGTGAGTTTAGTGTATTTAGCGATCATTTTGTTCATGGAAACTCAAACGAATTATATGTTTGACAAAACTTTTGTATTATGATACGTTGCTTTGAAAGTTTAAGGCTATTCCTAGCCATGATAAAAAAAATTTAATACTAAGAATAAATGATACTATCTAGTCAATATATTCTTGAAGCCATGTTGTATCTTCAAAAAAATACAAATGATTTTAAAACAATTGGTGACGTTTAATAATTCTCGAAACAGAACTAATCTAAGAGTACGTCCAGAAGATAAACCACACCTTGTCTGGAAATTGTATCTGGTTTTTAAATTTGTATTTGTTTTTGAGATTGATTTGCTCCAGTTGAAATACTTATTGCTCTGTCTTACAAACATTTTTATGACTACGAACTTGGCGATTAAAAAGAGTGGCGGAGAGTTTTTTTTGCCAGTTTTTTTCGCCCGCTCTACGCCCTTGACGAACTGGTAGTAAATGTAAATTTAGAATTTAACATCTTTTCTGTTGACGTTCATAAGTGTACTTGGTTACCTATATGAATATAGATGTTTTGGGTTTGGGTTGAATTCGCATACAATAATTATTATTGAAAAACTTAAATATGTTGTCCAACACTACATATCCATATATATTAATCAGGCATTGACATACAACGTATACATATAATAAAAACCCTCAAGATATTTTTCAATAATGTAATATTTTGTATATTGAACGAATCTATAGTTTGTATTTAAAAGTTGCATCCAGTTAATGTCAAAATAAAAATAAAGCTGTTAATCAATCAAATGGTTTTTTGTTTTAAAAAGAATAGTAATGTGTTAGAATTTTAGCTGAAATTCAGGCAGATTCAGCTGTCAATCTGGTGCTGAGCTGTGGTTTGACGTTTCAGATTGACCGATGCCTCGGGCCAGACGCTAGATTAATGAAGGAAATACAGTGGCTGTTACGAATTCTGATCCCTTATAGATTGACGGTTCATATATTCCAATAAGAGATGTTAAGATTTGTATCGCAGAACAAGATTGTTAACATATAAAAATAATCAGGCTTGCACATAATACACTTAATTGAACTTAACTGTTTAAAATATTAATAAAGATTATTTGATTTTCTTATTTGGTGATTACGTCAACAGTTACTATTTACTTTTATAGAATAGAACATATGCGCAATGTTGATACTCGGAACAAACACAGGCTACTAAAGTTAGTAGTACCCGTACTAGACTATCTAAAGTTAGTAATTCTTTTTTGGGAAAATGGAAAATTCTTCTTTAATAAAATCCTAGAGGCTCTTTTACCTCTGTTTTTAATAAATTTAAGAATTGTAGTAAAGAAAAGCTGTTTGAAAAGGCTTACTACAAAGTTAAAGATTATCTCATTGGTAAATGGGCCTGGGACTAGTGCTAGACAGGCAACTTTTAATTAATTTTCTATATATATTTAAAATAAGTGTTGCTTGATGATTTGCTATTTACGAGTACCGAGAGTTTTTTACGCCGGCTTTTTCTCTCGGCCTTCATCCACTGTCTTATTTGCCGATGAGTAGGGATGTCTATCTATTCAAATTTATTGTCATTTAAGGAACTAACATAGTTATGGTATTTATCGGAATCGACATCAACTACAATTTATACGTAGAACTTCCAGCCGTATCATTGACGTTCTTAAGCAGAGCGCTTTGAATTTCATTCAAGAACCAAGAATTTATTGAACCATTTCTCACTCGCAAGTATTTCCCAATCGAATACAGAGGAGCCTTCAAGAAGCGTATAGTTAAAGCCTGGCAGAACAAGCGTTTTTCCTCTCTCCTACAAAAACTGCTAAAAACTAACCCTGACGGACGTTTTAGAATACAACCAGTTCATCTAGGTCACAACTTATATTGTTTTATGCAAGGAAAGTTCTCTAGTCTGCCTCATTAAAACGAAATAACAGTTTCTCGACACTTTGTGCTGACCTTTGCTTATTTATTAAGATTTCTTAAAGTAAAATCTCGTATATTTTTACACTATTTTTACAGTACTATAAAGATATTAAAATTTATTATGTAATCTATATTAGAACTGTAATAGTTGTACATAAAGGTCGCTTATATATTTTTTGTAGGAGAACACAAAGAATAGCAGAGTGTTAACTCCTTTGTCAACTTATTTTCGGACTTGGATAGATCAGATTTATGGAGATCTAAATATAGATATTGGATTCTTTATAGTTCATTCGTGTAATGTTCAAATAATTTTTGTTTGGTACCAACTTTTTTTGAAATACCAGCGGAATGCGGAATGCCAGTTTAGGAGTACTACAAAATAAACTCTATTTCTATATTTACACTCCACAGATAATAAATCTAAAAAGCAGGGATACCAGATGTCAATATTATAAAATTAATCATTTTAAGATTATGCCATATAATCGCAGCAATAGATGGCGTTAATATGGCACGAACTTTTATGATTTACTTACATTCGTCAACTTAACAAAAAATATAAAAATAATGTTATTTTTAAAATAATAAATTTATTTTTTTCTAACGAAAAACACAATCTTGTCTTACACGAGACTAACAATAATGCAAATCTAATTTTAAAAATCACACACCTAATTAACAAACACCGTACGAGCGGTTTTAATTCAAAATTTCATCAACATCACCTTATGGCTGGAAGTATTCCACGGTCCGCTTCACAAGACACTTTCTTTTGCAAACTAGCAAAATGTGTAATAGCCCGGTGGGTATTCTCTTGGAGTTTCGACATCCAATTGTTTAAAGATACAGAATACTCCTCCCTCAAAGGCTGGAAAAGCACCTATTAAAATAATTGTCCATTGGCTGCGGTAACTGCCCTTTAGGGCGTCCCGTAGGCTCGTTTATATATTCTATATACTATACTATTAAAATATCATGAAGGAAGAAATTAAATAGGAAAAACAAGTTAAATGTATATAATGCGAAATATCATCGTCACATAGCAACTAATTACCGGCTATGGGTTGAATTATTGTCTATTTAATGAATATTCTAAAATAGCTTTCACTACCTTCTACAAAATGCTAAATAATTGAAGACTTGTCTTAGTATTCGAGTCCTCATTAATAAATGTAGAATAAATTCTCAAACGAGTTTCTGAAGTCGATTATAAATTGCTTGAGATTTGTCTGGATGAAGTTCAGCATAGTTTCGAAGGATAAAAATTACAAAAGAACGGACAAGGGTCTAGAAATCGTTAATTATATTGTACACTTCGGTTTTTCTATAGTTACATAAAAAAATTCTACTTCAGTATGAAAATTATAAAATCAGTTACATAGTTTCATACATAGACGAAATAGATTTTTGTTTAGTTCACAGATTTTCGTAATCCCATATATTTAATAAAAGATTTATTACTTTTGCAAGAATAGAAAAATTTATTCATACAAATTCTTAAAAAATAATACTTAAAGAATTTAGCCTCTTGTGTTGCTAGATTACATTCCTAAATATCTTTTATACGTTTCATATCTCATTCGTTGAGACTTTTTAGAAGCATTTCCATGCAAACGTAATAACAATGCTTTTGTCTTTGTAGTATAATATAATTAATGTTTATAGTGTACGGCGAGCAGTGTTGGCCAAGTGGCTTCAGCGTGCGACTCTCATTCCTGAGGTCGTAGGTTCGATCCCCGGCTGTGCACATTTAACATTCTCTCAAACGGTGAAGGAAAACATCGTGATGAAACTGGCTGGCCTGAGACCCTAAAAGTCGACGGCCTGATCACCTTTTTTTATATCTGAGGTGGAAATGCATTTGCGCATCCCCTGTCCTCAAAGGTTGCAGGGGTATGTGGGACTCGACCCATGCCAAAATCTCTGCTATTCAGAGACAATGGTGAACAATACCCACTAAAACCACCTCGAGTTGTTCTACAAAGCCGCGTTACAGAGGCTCCGGGGTCGCTGTCGCATTCTACGGGGACTTCAACAGCATGTTACACTCAAAAACCTCCGTTGCAGTACATACTACATAGGAGGTAGGAGATGGGCATATCCTCTTATATTTACTCCGCTACTCTGCTGTCTCCTTCTGTAGCATAACATGCTTACAGAAGGATACCACTGCATTCCATACCTCGTCACTGCCGACCATTTTATCTACAACACAAGGCAAAGCAAGGTTACTACCCAACTCAAAACAAATATTATGATGTAGCTGAGACCACTGCGGACAATCCTCCAACGTTTGCTGTGCAGTGTCATCACTTGCGCCACACTCCAAGCAGCTCGGTGTTGGGTCCCGCTGCATGAAGGCTGATCACCTACTTACCTATTAGATTAACAATTAAACATGTATCAGACACAGAAATCTGAGACCCAGACATAAAAAGGTTGTAGTGTCACTGATTTATTGACGTGTACATTACTGTATTTAATTCCTTAATATTAGTTCACACACAATGGTAATATAATCTTTTTAAAGCGATTTGTACTAAATAAATCTTTCTTTGTATCGTCGAAAAATCATTTGAAACAAAATAATATATAATCTGAAATGGGGTGATAGGGCAGGTAATGATAGGTGGAAGTTACCCCATAGTATTATTGTTTTAACATAAACAACATTACTGAAGAATCAATTGTTTTTATTTATTTTCATAAAGAAATTTATTAAGATATATATATGTATATATATATCTGTGTGAAATGTCTTGTTACCAACATATTAGTAGGTTTAGTTTCAATTGTAGTACAAAAACGATTCACAAAAATATTGTTATGAAATGTTAATCGTGAACGATTAATAATCAAATAAATCAATCAAATGCGTAGGAAACGCAAGAATGGTCGCTCGACAGACGTGGTTGGGCTGATGAACACGTAAAAACGGAAACTGAAACCTATATTGAGGCTAAAGGCAAATCATACTATGTATGAAATGATATCTAAAAATTGTAAGACCGGAATAATCGTTGCATAATCAAATCAAATTCTATCAAAAAAAAAAAATCTATTATAGTCTACAAACTTTTCAGCCCACTTAATAAAAAGAGGCATTGTCCCTATATATTTTTTAAAATCACCATTCACAATTATCTTCACAACAATATTATACATGTAAACGCATGCAAAAAATAAATTATATTTTTTATTATTTTTATGGTCCTTTTCACGGATTTCAGGATCTGTTTCGTAACTGTTTTTCATTATACAAGTCACTTACAACACTGTCAACCTCCTGTGCCTGAGATACGCCGTTGATTTTTTGGCTATAAAGCATTTAGATTTCCTGGTTACGTATATATTTTCCTACACCGTTCGATTGCTAAATATAGACAGAAAGTCTATTGGTTAATAATATAAACGCTTTTAGTGTCTGATTGAATTGAAGAATATCACTTCAATATGTATTAAATTGTACTTTTTTTTTCAGATAACTTGTTTAAAATGAGCCTGTCTTTGTCACACAAGCTACTACAGTTCTAAGGTATGTTGTATAGCTCGTAAAATTTATATATTTAAACACAAATTTGGAAACTTTTCTATGGAATTTTACAAATTTCTAGGATTTTATAAACTAGTGAACTGGGAAATCGTCTGCCACAACTTTAAGTTTTTCAAGACTTCTTTGGAAATAACGACAAAGTAGTATTCTCTTCGAATGCTATAGTTCTTCCAAGTTCGATGGCCAAAGCGGTATCTAAACGGTATATAGTAGTAAGGGACATACGTGGAGAAAAAAAATATTAATTCAATTTTTATTTGATTATCGAAACTGAAATCTACAAAAAAAACGTATTTTATTTATTTTTAAACTTCATCGTTATAGTTATCAGTTGAGCGAGTTCAGTTCGTGGTAACCATATTTTTATAGAGAGCACGGTGCGTTGGATTCGCACTTCGAATAAACACGAAACTTTGCAGCGTGCATGACTAAAAAAGCAGGCAAATTTTCAGTTAATATTAACTGGTGCATTTAAATAAATAACCGACTCGTTTTCCTGGTTATTACCTGATTTTGGTGATCTATAAAAACCTAAAGACAAGTGGCCAAAATTTCCATCTTTCACCTGAATAAGATAAACGGATGACGGTAAAAAGGATTTCGGTAAAGCATACTTTTTACATGTATGTAAATATTGCCATAACCGAAAAGTTTAGCCCTTAACTTTCTCTTTATCTTTAAAATACAATCAAAACGACATTCCAAAAATATAAAATTATACAACAAATTTATAATGCCGCTTTATCGGTACACGATTTATCAACTCTTTAATTATTTAATTTTTCAATTGCTTCGGTGAACCATAACATTTTTTAACAAATTGCATTCAATTTATATATAAATAATTCCTCCAGATCATCCGTAATGGAATTAATGTAACATAATACCTATCTATCACTTTTCTAAAGCCAATTATAGTATTTTGTTTCCTTATCCCAGACTTGGATTAGATCGATCACAATTGGATTACCAATAAGCCGATACATTTGTTTTCATTTATATGTTGTAATCAACCATGGTCCGTTGGTATAGCTCTCAAAATAATAAGTGGCAATATTACATTTTTATATTCAAAGTAACGAAACTAAAATGTATATAAAACTTGTAATAAAATAAATGAAGCGCTAAAAAATCGTAAATAGTTTGATCCCTTACTGGTAACGCTAAGTGAGGAAAGCACTTCTGGACACCTAACAGAAACTAAATGAAATATTTTAAAACAGCCTGTGTCAAGGGCTAAATTTAATAATGGATACTTGGTAGTCCTTAAAATATGAAGGCCGAGGGCAGTCAAATCATTATTCAGACTGGCCCCTTATAGATAGACTACACAAGCACAAGCGTCTTTACAGAGACAGAAGTACACTCCGTTTAAATCATGGCCAATCCCCAGTTCGTTTTCTCCTTTAAATTCATTAAAACTTGCAATTCTCGATATACCTTATATTTTATCAATACATAAGCCGCAGACCTCATGTTCAATAGTTTCACCACCAACGTTAATGAACTAATCTAAAAAATTCCATCACAAACTTAAACAGCAGATTTTAAAACTACCAAGATTCCTGTAAAGTTTAACGATCAGTCATGCAGAAATTTCATTGATAGTTTATAAGTCCGCGAAACTTGAGAATTCTTTCTGAGAATTGTGTTATTATTTTATGCTAATTCTAAAACATAATAATTTTTTTATATACTTGATTTTCTTGTGGCTTGGAATAACAGAGCAACAGAGGAATATCCTGGTGGCTAATAAAAGGCAACGATATAATGAGGTTAAATAATTGTTTTATTTTTAAAAGATTGGCCATCTGCGGTGCATACCAGTTTTGTTACGATGTTTTCTTTCACCATACGAGCAAGTCGGGACTTCAACGCACGCTTAGAGTTGAAAATACTTAACCTCTAACACGGATCAATATAAAAGTATATCGATTTTAGCATAATGCGTTATACAAAGATTCTCAAACCCTTTATGTAAATATTATTTGCCCAGCTTTTCCAATTCTATACCGAGTAATACAATTTAACCAAAGTGTCTACCTACTATCGTTGTATTACTCAAAATATTGACTAATTATATACTAATACCTTAACCTTTTTGAACCACTTCCGAAATGCAAAAATATATCACGTCATAATATGTTGTATTCGAAACTTCTAAAAAGTGGAGCATCGACGGCTGTGTCTCACCAAACGTGTATAGAAGTTTATGAAGCACGTCGCCGTTGGAAACTTTGAAACTGCCCCTAAATATACGCCACGGCTGTCCAAAAGAATCTGTTTATAACAAATCTAACTGGCCAATTTATAAAACATTAAAAATAAGTAATATTTACATTTGTAATACCGTTACTAAACTTGATTATTTTGTTATTAAAAGATTTATAATTGTATTAACGCAGTCTGATTATAACTCGTGTCACTGATAACTGACATATATCAACTATAACATTACAATTAGACAGAAATACATTTCAATATACAAGCCCATGCGTTTAATAACTGTGCACTTTGGGCGAAGTTTTTATTTTCTTAATTTAGTCGTAACTTCTCGGGATTTGGTATTGTCAGTCTTTAAATAAAGGAGATCAAATCGTTGATTTTAATATATACGAGATTCGCTTTACTTACTGTAGTTACACATATATTCTATTCTTTTAGTGCCTCTCCATTACTGGAGGTTCACCGTCAGTCTCTTGTCTTGTCCTGTACCAGATGATGCAACTCTTCGCAATAATGGTCCCCTCCATAACGTTGCATAGCCATGATTTCTTTATTCTACTAGCATGTCGTTTACCGTGGATTTTTTTACCCATTATAGTTAGTTGAAAGAGACGGTAGCGGTGATGGCGCAACACGTGGTCCACTTACTTATTACTAAATTAGTCTCTATTCATTTAACATTAATCATAACAATTAAAACGTGTAACTACAACTATTTCATCTCTTAGTTGAATTTTTTTAATAAAATGTACGTGGGTAACGCTAAAAATGTTTAGAACTGGCCAGTTAGAACATTGCTAATGATTTTTTTTTTTTAATTTCAAATTTAGAACTCTTTCGTAACCTAATATCGTTTATTGCATTCATTTGTGATTTGTTTTTGTAAATTGGTGGCAAATCTAAAACTCTTGTTACACTTGAAAATGAACCTAATTCGAGAAAATTTTCAGTCAATGATTTATTATGACTTTCGTTTCGTTGTTGTTGAGTAAGCCTTGTGGGCTTACTCACAAACAACAAAGCTATGATAGGCTGCGATTAGCATTTCTTAATGAAGCCCCATCTCGTTCCACTATTTCCACTGTTTAAGGAGTTTAAGCGTGGACGTAGCAATCTTAATGATGATCCGAAGAGCGACTACTGAAAATAACGAAGGAAAAACGGGTGACCTATCAGCTGATACGGGCAAGCCTAGAAATTGGTATGAGTCAAGTTCAAAAATATTACACGAACATTTAGGTGTTAGGACACCTTCGCATGGACTTTTATCGCTAAATGTTAGATAAGTTCAACAGTGGTGACTCAAATACTATATTTGACATTCTCACAGGTGATGAAAGCTCTCAAGGATATATTGCTACAAACCCGAAACCAAAAGACAATCAGCTCAGTGGGTGTTTATTATCGAGGTTTGGCTAACTAAGGTAAAGAAAGGAAGAAGTCAAGAAAAAAAGTTGATTGCCTCATTCTTTAGTCGAATAGGTCATTTCACGACAACGACAGTTGTGCTAGAAGATGGAAGGACAGTTACTGTAGACGGGTATGTCAATCGCTGTTTGCCTGTTGTATCGGAAAAAAATCGACAGCAGCGGCCTCGAAGCAGGATCCTTCTTCACCATGACAATGCTTCAGCGCAATCCGCAAAACCTATGATTGACTATGGCAGGTGTCGAGATAATCAGTCATCCGGCATACAGATGACCTGACCTGGCACCTTGTGACTTTCATTTATTCCCAAGAGCTAAAGATAAAATTCGAGGTATTCGCTTTACGAGCCCTGAAGATGCAGTGAAAGCATACAAAACGCCTAGAAGAGACCCCTAAGGAAGAATGGGCCCACTACTTTTCTCAGTGGTTCCATCAAATGCAACGATGTGTAGAGAGGAACGGAGATTACATAGAAAAACAATAAAAGTATTGGCAACTTTCTACATTAAGCCGATTTTCTAAACATTTTCAGTGTTACCTAGGTATAACTAAAGTTAATACTTTTATTCAAGTGTCCAGTGTAACATTTTCCTCTTGAGCCTAATTTAAACAGATTGTGTAGACTGTATAATGTTCTAAACTCTGATAAAACTGTTAATGTGAACTCCTCATTGTTCGTAAACTTACACGGCCCGCTGTAAGGAGCGTAACTTTTTTTAATGACTTTTGTTATACAAATAGAGTTCCAGGAGATTTTTCAAATTCTATTGAATGTTTTAGTTCCCAAGTAACTGTTTTGAATGTATTTTTAATGTTATTTTTATAAAATATCCGATTTAGAATTCAAACAATTATGACATGTAATAAATGGTGAAATAATTATTCCACCGTAGCGTTTATCGTCTGCACAGCGATTTCCTTGACGAAAACACTTAAAGTTTGAACGACGAAATTATATTGAGTTTGAATGTCTGTTTGATCTACTTTTATGATAACTTTAATGTCTATTAGCTGAAAGGACGTGGAAATTATTTGTTGAAATGTTTGTAGACTTAAGCTTCACTTGGATTATGATGATTAATTGCGAGCTAATTATTAACTCCGAGCAGTAATTTATTTTCTTACTTATTTTACTGTGCGTCTTGGTATGGCTCGTAATAAAATACTTAGGTGACTGATATTCATAAGAGGTCTCCGGAGACCGGTCCTGTGTCCTTTATTAATGAATAGTTGTAAAATTACCTAGTCCAGTCATAAGCTCTGTTCCAAATGAATTAATGCATTTTTTTTTAAATGAAGTAATGTAATATTATTAAAATGTGTACCTACTATATTTATTAAAGTAAAAAATATTATATTCGAAATAGCCACCTTTGGCTTTTATACCGGCCTTTAATTTGTTTGGCCACGAATTTACGCACTGTTACCGACAGGAATTTCGCCACTGCTTGCTCAAAATTCGTCGTAACCCCATTAGGCAGCCAATATTTTATCGTGAGAAATAACGATTCCCGCTAGGACTCTGTCGTGTATTATAAAACAAGACCCCGAAGCTTTGTGCTTATCGTCGATATATAGGACATGCCCTTAATCAATCTTTACAATTAAAGAGAGTGGATCGATCGTCTTTCTTGCTACGGACCCAGAATTCAAAACCATAAGTGAGCACTGGTGGCAACGGATTCTTACAGTACATAACAAGCTTAGTATTCTTTCTGATAAGACGCAATATAAAATATTATATAAGGCCAAAGTAGCAGCGCTTTGCTATTTACATAATAAAATAAACAAATAAAAATATCTTATCAGTCAGTTAATCTTTACAGTGCAATTGCCGAGGCATACCAGAAGGTTATCATTGGATACTTGTGTGTTAAATGACATATAACTATAAAAAGACAAACAATCTAACGTGATGACTTTTTTTGTGTTAGATCAATAAATTTAATTATCAACTGAAATCTTTACCTTTTCACCGAATTAACCAAAAAAGGTTAAATATTTTATTTCTCATTCGTATTCGATTCATACGCAAATTTTTATCGCATATTTCACAATTTTTATTTATCATTTTGAGATTTTTTTTACGTGATAGAATCACTAACACACTATTAAAGTTTTTGAAGCTTAGTTTAGTTTTCAGAATCAATTGTCGATTTCAATTTATATTATTATAAAAGTCAAGAAAAGAACGTACCAATTCTTAAAAATCCGCAAACTCACTTATGAGCCTTCTGGCAATGCAAGTGTCCATGGGCGGCAGTATCACTTAGCATCTGGTAAGCCTCCTACCTGTTTGCCCCCTATAACTTAAAAATGTAAATAGTATAGTAGTTATAAGATCTCATACCTATTAAAAACATAACTTAAAACAAATCAGTAATTCCTTGCCCAAAATAAGCCATAATTTTTTTAACATTTTAGCATTACAATTTTGATTTTTGCCTATATTTTAAACTATTTTCTATAATTAACTTTAACGATTAAGTTTCTGAAAATACACGAAGGAAATAAACTATAGGTTCCGTCAGAAGAAATATTGGAACGAGTCCAAAACGGTGATTGTTGAATTTCATGTTGTGGTCTTAAGTTTACAAAGTTTATTAAAAAGATTTGTGATACCCTTTTAATATATAAAGTTTTTTTAATGATTTATAATAATAAAACAGGGTCACAACAGCGCTACGGATGTTGCCGCTATTGATGGCCTATTAAGGAGGTTAATACATTTTTTTAACAAGTATGCCTAATACACGTGGTCGGCAAAAAAACTTCTTTCCCGATTAAAAGGCGGTTTATCGACGTTTTTCTTTACCGTATGAACGAAAAGCAAAATACCATCTGTATCACCTCGATTTACGTCGTTTTACAACTATGTAGAACTAGCTGCCCACTAAAGTATGTCTGAACGAATTAGACTTAAAGTCCTTCAAGAATAGAGCGTACCAATTCTTAAATGGCTGGTAACGCACTTGCGTTTGGTAATGTGAGTGTCTATGGGCGGCGTATTATCAGATGAGCCTCCTGCCCGTTTGCTTCCTATTACTTTAAAAAAACATATATCATTAATATAAAACTCCAGTATTGCCCGATTTAGAAAGTTAAATACCAAAGTATCGAGAATACTAGTACTCAGTTTTGAAAGGACAAACGTACAGTTGATACAGGAGACGATTTGTATGACTCAAGATACGTTGATGATTTTTAGCTTCACTCAACAGGAAAAAGTGATATAGATCGATATAATATTCTATATATAACGCTCATTTATTTACATGAGAAAATTAATATGTATTTACAAACGAGATACACGTCACCATCAGCCGTCCCAGTCTACTAGGTTCACTCTGACAATCTTCTCTTGTCTTTAATGCCCTTTTGAATATGTTAAACGCGCTAATATTGCGAATTTTAGACGGTAATTAATTAAATAATTGCACACCCTCATACTTAATAGAGTCCTTCAAATAATTTGTACGCAGCTTCGGCAAGATAAGCAAACTCGTCGACGAGTATGGCATTTTGTGGTGCGTTTGATTTTTCTAAATTATAAGCTACTATGTACAGAGTTATTTTTTTTTAAATAAAGATATAGGTGCTATAAACATACAGTTGCTTACTTGTCATAATTTTGGTATCTTGTTCGATTAAAAATTTAATTAAAAGAAAAATTGTGTCTAAATAGTACTTTTATTAATTTATTATTAAATACAATCTATATAAAGATCGATTTAACGTATAACTTCTAAACTAACTATTCGAAATTAATTCTTTTACGGTTTCTTTAAGATGACGTCAGGTCTTAAACGCAGTCAGCATTGCTATATTGAATTTACACTGTGAAAGGCAACCTCATAATGCACTCTTTCATTTATATAAGTTTCCCAGGTACAAATTAACCCTTTTCATCTGTTAAAACTTAACAATGTTTCCATTCCCTTGAGCACTTTGTGATTTTGAAATTGTTATTTATGAATAAAATTTAATCTGCTTTTATTCAAATGTACACATTATAATAATATAATATGTATGTGTATGTAACTAATATTAATTTCTGTCTTTGTTTTGGAATTTATATTATTTTCATAATTGATATTGCTTTGTTTTAATGTTGATGCTCCCGTGATGGATACTTATCTGTTTACTAGGAAATTATTAAGAATCGTAATTCAATACTAACAATAGCATGGTTACGTCTTTTAAAAAATCTGAGGTAATGTTGATTGTTTATGTATAAGGAATTTATTTAATTTAAATATAGCCTTAGCCCCGTCTCACCTTCCTCGGACAATCAAAAATGCTGGGGTGGCCGCAGAGCAAGCGATAAATATTTCCCCTAACTTTGATTTTGTAGTGGTTCATGTGTAGTGTAGTTCAGTAGATAGTTCCGGCGACCCCAGAGTTGGTGCTTTCCTTAACGAATGAGTATTGCAATACCGCTAGAAAATACTGTTAGTGTTAAAGGTACCAAACTTGAATAAGTTTAGTAAAGAAATTGAATAATTGCTTTTTAATCTGAAATTTAAATTGTAATGGTTTGGTCATTTAACATGGTACCTGGACAGCAGAAGGACGTTAAATACAGCATAATGGAAGGGAACACCCAGGAAAAGAAAAGTGGGCAGGCCAAAAAGACGGTCAGCTGATGACTTAATAGAAATAGCAGGAAAATACTGGCAGACTATTGACATACATAGAGCTATCTGGAAGGGTTGGAGAAGGCCCTTTCCCCAAGAGGGGTTCATATCCATTATCCAAATGTATTATTATGTTAAGCTGCTAATAATAAACTCAAATTTTCATTATTCTCCATAGATACATGAATTATGTTGTCTAACAATAATCTAAAGATTTTCGAAAGCCATTCAGCGCAATAATAGTTGAAAACTAGCATTTGAGTGAACTTGTTAAGTCGTCGATAGTGATCGTTCAGTTCTAATCTCGTTCATTTGCCTCATTCACTCATTAATTTGGTTCAGTCGTTCAATTAGTGATGCTCAATTAAAATATCTGCAAACTTGTTTACATTGATGCATATAGGTTTTCTACTTAATCTGTTATAGTTATTTATAAAATGATATAGAATCTACTCTCACTTTCTTCAGTCGATAATTCATGTCTGTCGTGCTTAGAAAGGGAATATCAGACAATTTGTTGCGGTTACTGTCCAGCATCTCTCTTGTAACAGTGTATAGTGTAGTACATCTTTCACTTCACCGTAAAAGTATGTTATAATGGCGGACATAGAAAATTCCTATCTACTAGTAGATATTGGCTAATATAGGTCTTTAAAAAAAGAACGTTGTAAAAAGTGCAAAACATTGATGAAGCCTGTAAAACCATTTTACGGGTATTGCTGGACGGAAAAAAGCTCGCGAATTGTTTTGTTAAAATATATTTCGACGTGTTTCTTTGACCGCGAACATGACGCGTTTTGCCAATGCTGGACTATGTGAAGCATTCATTTTTATAGACAGAAATTTGATTGTTGTTTTACAAAATACAATTTGTGTTGGAGTAATTTTTTAACACTCTCTCAACCCTGAGGTCCTAATCGAATCACAGTTGGCGTGTTCCTTTGTGCGCAATTTCACTTGCTTCTACGATGTAGGGCATCATAAGTAAACCGGCATTTCTTAAAGGCCAGAGGTATGTGTCAGACACAGAGGGCTGAGAACAAAAAACATACATTTGTACTAGTCATGACCTAAACTTGTTGTTTCAATCAGTGTAAAACTAAATAGACCTCGTCGATAGAAGTAAAAGAAAATGTATTTGAAATTATACAATAATAGAAATATAGTTCTTCTTTAACTATATTATCTTGTTCTTTAACTTACATACTAAGTATTTTATTTATTGAGAAAAATTGCAGCTTATACATAACTTAATTAATAATATTTTTTTACGCTATTAAACAAATCTTTATAAATAATTAAGTACTTATTAATTAAATGGATTAGTAACGATAAAATTATTTAAATCCAACTATCTTCGTAGTATATATCTATCAAATAAAAAATAAACTAACTTAGATAAGTTGAGGAATACTTAGGGTAGTATAACATTTATAAAACTTATGATACACTATTTCCACTGAGGAACTCAGATGTTAGAGCCTCCTTGCCGACACCACACTTGAGGCAAACAGGTCAATAGAAACGCTCTTTAAAGTATTTTTTAAAAATAATATTTTGTCACTCTAATTAAAATCTCTAAAAATAGCCTGCCTTACGACAAAGACCTCTAATTATTTTTCAGTTTTGGCGTTCTCTACCGGTGTAAATCCACATTGGACCCGCTACCTTTTTTATATCGTCTTCCCATTGATTTATCTGCCTGATAGACGAAATTAAATAATTTGCTGTTCATTCTCTTGCTAACACGCATCCGGATTCCATACCTTAAATGATATAAAAAATGTAAATCACCTGATGTCGGTAGGCTTGATTCATGAAATATTATTATCGAGTTAAATGACAACAAGAACGGATTTACAGGAAAATCGCACGGTTTGTAAAAGGAAAATGGGAAGATTTTTAAAAACTTTTATTCTTAAAAGCTTCCTGTAATCGAAATGACGTAATGAATGAGTGCGGACTTAAAATTTATTTGAAATAGTTTAACAGACTAATATCATATAAAAATCACTAACTTTCATTGTGTATATTGTTTTGACTGACGTTTTACGTTAAAATCTAAATATATTAATTGTTTTTAGACACTTTTTAACACTTATGGACATACGAAAACGATGCGATACGACTTAGGTACCTTAATCTCTATTGTCACATCCGTCAAATCGTCTTTATAGTGAAATACATTTGTATGACAATATTAAATAATACCCAAATCGTCCCCAACCGTTAAAACATCATACAAAGATGAATTTAAGTAATGTGACATTTTGCCGGGATCATAAAGTATTTAACGCGACGTGAGGGTTAAATTTCCGGGGTACATCCGACCGTTCTGACCTCTGGGCACTCCAGTGTCCCTTGAAACGACATAAAACCAGCAGTAAAAACGAAAATTAAACGATTTATTTGGGACTTTTGTAGAGATATTTAGTAGGCTTTCATACTCATTCGTTTGAATGTCAACGCTACAAGCAAAAACTTTTGGCGTAGATAGTTTTGTTGCTATTTAGCTTTTCCGAACATATAAGTGAAAAGCCTTACACTTAGACTCATCAACTTTCCTCGCTTATTGTTCCATCAACTCTTTACTAATTTTTTCTTTGTGAAAGAGAAATATTGTATTTATAATACATCTATAGCTTGGCAGGCTACACATACACGACATATATCTGGATTAAGATTTAATTTTCAATTTAAGGCATAAATAAAATGTGCCGTGGCGTACGATTAATTAGAAAAATACCGAATTAATAATGTACTTCATTAACAGTATATCAATTAGGCAATTTAATAAGCAGATACAAAAACCTTGTGAAATAAAATCAAAATCCACTAAATAAAACGTGGAGTACACACAGTAACACATGGGTGATAATATTGATCATAGCGACAATTGTCGCCGACACAAAGTCCAAACACAGCTAACACGTATGAAATATTGTCTACACTTGTTTATATTGGCTATTTGTCTCCCCCGACCTGGGAATATTAGCTTTGTTACGATCTGTTCTGCGCTGATTTATGTTGATGATTTAATATAGTATCTCGTTTTGAATTTAGAATTACAATCTAGCCAAATGGTTTTCATACGATACCACTAATATAAAGATCCTGGACTACGAAATATACCTAGTCCAGCCAGAGTTCTGTTACAAATGAATGCATGTAAACAATGAAGTAATGTAATATTATTACTATTTATACCTAAATATTTATTAAAGTTTCAGCAAAAAATATTCTATTCGAAATGGCCACCTTTGGCTGGCGTACAGGCTATACAGGCTTTTAATCTGTTGGCCTGAATGTACGGATTTACAGACTGTTTCCAAGGGCAATTTCACCACTTCTTACTCCAAAGATTTTTTAAGCAGTTGTTTAGAGCAGGCTATGTCCTCCAAAACTGACCATAATTTGAAGTCTAAAGGTGTAAGCTTAGAGGTTTCAATAAGCACCAAGCTTCAGGTCTTGTTTTATAATATGCAACAGAGTCCTAACGGCAATCTTAATTTCTCGCAATAAGATTTTTGCTTCCTCATAGTGATTTGACAAATTCTGGCTTTAATAGCATTAATAGCCTTTGTAGTTCTAACACCATGTGACCTCACCGATCTTTTCTGGTCTTCAACAAACAAACTGTTTTTGTATCTGTTAATAGTACGATATACGAACATACGTCTGAACCAAGCTTTTGAAGTGATATGACCGACGGCTCCATACCCACTTTGTGCAAAGAGATCACTGTAATCCTATTTTCTTTAACACCCCATTTTATATTGTAATTTGATAATGAACAGGAAAATGTATGAGAAATTAATTTTAAAATTATATACGTGTTCCAAATTCAAAATAAGTTGAAAGAAGAAAAGTTTTTATGTAACAGTATTTATGGACAGACTAGTTATAATACTAAAATAAACAAATGCATCCGTTCTTCCGTGCCACGTTAGGAAGTCACGTCACCATTTGGTATATATGTCCAAAATATACGCTTATTTTTTTTTTTATACACAACATCGACTTAGACATAATATTTATTATGGTGTGTGATGTACCACAGTGATGGTCATCCTCCCAGAGATCACAACAGTTCGTTTGCGCCTCAAACGCAAAACAATGAAAATATGTAATAATAATAATATTCAAAAAATAATAAAATAACTACAAAAGATTAAAACGCCTAAATTATTAAATTTGAGCTACATTGCATTTAGGTAGAATAAAAATTGCATTCTCGACATATGACGTTATTACTGGAAAATTGAGGCGAGGAAGATAAACAAGTGGCAGATTTTGGGCGAAAGCTTTCACTCCTTCGGAAGCGATTTCTAGTGTTAAACATCGGAATGATATTAATTTAATCTAAAGTACTGGAATAAAAGGTTTTTTTATTATATTTATATGACAATAATAAACATTTATATGAACAAAGAGAAAATTCATTTTAACTGGAATATAATTAATGTTCACAACACATCAATACTTTCTAAATTAAATTTAAATACTAGAAGGGTCGCGTCCCTGAAACTACAATATTGAGTAAAATTCGATTCAAAAATTTCTTATCTTTCATTTGATTCATATACTTTCAGAGTCTTACAGCAAACAAACATAGTTGGCGTATATTTTTTCTTCCCACGCCCCACTTGTCCCTCACTTGAGCTCGTATTTTTCTCGTATTATATCTCAGTTTTGCTCCGAGAGGAGCGTAAGAGCCCTAGAGGTAACAGTCGGCCGACATTGCTTTAGATTTAGTTTGTTTTACGTGATTCTTTTCGCGTTTCCTATTTCCTCTATTAAAAATACTTATAATATATTACTTACATTTAGAAGAAGATATCGTTTATTTGTGCTATGGTCACTTGACTATTAAACTCCAAGTCCGAGTTCTCCTTATTTACGACTCACTTCAACAGCTGTGAAGCTTAGACAATTAAAGAAGATACCCGCCAGTGCTTAGAAGAATTTGATGTGTTGTGCTTCCATATGAAGCATGCGACGAAGATCCCTAATGAGATGAATCTTAGTTAAGTTGAAATGTCGCAAAAACTTATGCAGAACATTCAACAGTGGAACGTAGTGTACCTGGGCCACGCGTCCACATGACCGCTACCTGGTCGAAGGAAAAATCATCGCTTACGTTACGTTACGGAATGGACGGGTATTACAACGGCGGAAGAGTTGCTGCATCTTGGTCAGGACAAGACACGTTTCAAGAGACTGAAGGCAACCTCCAGTAATGGAGAGGCAAAAAGATTTTTTATTTAAACACGTTACATCTTAAAACTATATATTTTATAAAAACATACTCGTAATGTGGACTGTGCAAACAAGACTGATAGATTCGTCGGAGAATACTTTAAGTTGTACACCTTTTTTTAATTCTATGACATTACACATTTATGCGTATGTGTGTAACACATCTATTATATTATACACAAGCAAGGTGGCAAGGGAAAAAATAAAGAAGCAACCACAAAAAAAAAACAATATAACAACTAAATATAAACTTAAACATCATTGTTGGATGATTGTTGTAAAATATATCAATATTATCATCATTGTTAGTAATCTAGTTGTTAGAGCGAGATATTCACTGTACCATTAGAACTCTAGTTTTAATTAAAATACAAATGATTGTAATAAACGTTATTGTTTCGTTGTTGTATTGATTTTAAACCTTAATTTACTACATTCTGTTCTAAACAAAATAGGCCAATTGATTGATAATGGTAATCGAGTGTTATATATTTTTTGAGGCTATTAAACCTTAAATGTCTATTGATACTATAATAATAATAATTTCTTTATTTCTCCCATATAACACTTGCAACAAAAAATAAGATTACAGTTAAGAATGTATTGCGAGACTGGTTTCCATGTTAGGTAAGAACCTGTGATATTGATAACCAGGCTTCCACTTCACAGCAAAGTCATACTAAGTCGTAGTAACAGCCCAGAAAACAGAATGATAGCTGAGAAAAATTAGAAAAATATGGGATCATACAAACGCTAATGTTTTGTGAATAACAGCGAATGTTGCTTAAAAACAGTGTCTAAGATAACTAATAAGCTATGCTGTCGAACTGTTAGTAAAGAGCTGTTTTTATAACGTTCCACAGTCGGGAAACGAAAGGAAGAGACAAAGAGGTTTTAGGAACTGCTCGTTGGTCTGGGTCAAGCTACGGGAGTGAGGTTGAGAAAGTATATGTTATCGGCAATGTTGTGGTTTTTGTGCCTTAGTTTTTTATTGTAAGATCATCAGCATGGTAAATTACATTATTAACACATACAAAATGCTTAAAAATTTAAAATAATCAGTGGCGCTAAACACTTTTTAGGTCTGGGTCTCAGATTTCTGTATTAGTTTCATGTTAATTTGTCAATCTAATAGGCAAGTAGGCTATCAGCCTTCTGTCCCTGAAGCGCGCCGTCGACTTTTAACCTGGTTTCCTCCCGCTGTTTTCATTCACTGTTCGAGAATGCGCACGGAGAATGAAAGTCCATTGGTGCACAGCCGAGGATCGAACTTACGAAGTAAGGGATGAGAGTCACACGCTTTAGTCACTAGACCAACGCTGCTCACAACATGCTTAAAGTGTCAGTATATGACATTAACTTTTAGCTAGCAGTAATGAAAGGCTTAGCTAGTTTCATATATATATATATATATAATATATATATATATAATATATATATATATATATTTATATATATATATATTCCGTTTTCTATACATTTATTAAATCACCTTAACAATTTCTTTAAATATATTTTCAAACAGCACTTAAATGTAAAACTTTCTATATTAAGTTTGAATTAGTTTATCGGCACCGGGTTAAAAATTTCCTTTTTCCCGAGAATTTGCACCTTGAGTTTCAGCAGCGAGTTTTTATTTCTCTATGATTGAGTGCGGAGAAAATTGGAACACGGAACGTCTTGAAATTTTATATGCTCTTATTTAAGTTCTTCATAATATTATGTATAAATTAGCGGATCCGAGAAACGTTGTTCTGTGCACACGTCTTAGATTTAAAAAATGTATAATAATGTAAATCATTCTCCACTCCACTTGAACACACAAAAAATCATCATAATATGTCTAGCCGAAGAAGATTTATATATATATATATACCAGCTGTTTATTTGCTGTACAGATAAATAACCTAGATACCCTCTGCAACGCTGCTGGGCGGATTTGTAAATCTAAACCATCCAGGGTGACCAATCGCATACAAAAAAAAAATTTAATTCAGTCCACACACGTACAGTAGAATTATATAAAGGTATGAGGTCTAATTAATAATTGACTTGATTTAAAGTCACTGTCAAAAAATCGTGTTTAATTTTTTTCGATTACGAATGTCGAATTCCTGTTAAGTATATAAACTCTAATTGATTACACTATTTACGTTTTGATGTTTCAATTATCTTACAACTGTCTTGGTCAGAGTTTCGCTGATTGAACCACGTCTATATTAGCGATTCTTAAAGAATATTTATTTCAATTTAAAGAAAAGCTAAAAAAATTATACACACAATTGTGCGAAATGCAACCTCAAATACCGCTTTGTGAGAGGCTCTCAAGCAAATGAGACTCTTTTCAGCTCCCCCTGTACAAGCTGACTGATATGTAAGCTGCCAAGGATGTGTTGTCAAGTGGCCTAAAACCCCAGACGTCTATTGAATAGTGTTTTACGTGTTGGAAAATATTTGTTTAAAAAGTACGTCGACTGAGGGCTAGTCGTTTCATTTACATGTTTGAAGTATTCTAGAATATTGTAGCTTGGTTTAGTCACCTAATTAAAAATAAATAAATATAAATGAACGCTCGAATATAAGAGTATTTAATTATATATTTAAAGAGATAGCAACATCAGAGATATAAAACATTCGTTTTTACCTAAAAATATTATGTTAGAATTTAATCAATGAAGATTCAATGAATAAACCTTTATAAATTTGTTTTAATTTTCTTTTTATTTATTTTAATATTACTATGTAAGTTAAGAAAATTGTAAGTACTGTATATTTAATGGTTATATTTTGCCTTATAATTAAATAAGCCGGTGTCGATATTCCCAACTCTTCCACGCCGTACATAAAGATAAATTTTAAAAGAATCAACAATTTTAATGACGAAAGTCTCTATTTTCCATTTAATTGATGCTTTTATTATGTTTGTATGTTTGAGTTTGCCTTCAAAGTTATCGTATTAAAATTACTAATTCAGAGAGGCGATCATAAAACAAAAACAACTCACCCTAATTTAGATATAAGCTACACTTTCCGTTATAATTTAATTTTGCCGACACGACCGGAATGAAAGATGTATTTTACAAGAAACGGTAAACATCAAGATTAGGGCAATAAAACGAGGATGTTTTCCATTTCCCTCATAATCCGAGAGAAAATATACAAATCACAATCAGAATCATGAACAATTTTCATGAAATAAATAGGCTATTTCCTTTTGTTAAACGAATATTTTTCAGTCCAAACAAGTCATTATTGCATATCACATTTAGATAAATGTGTTGTTTATATTTGTTGATGACTTCTACAGCTTAGTAGGACACTAAAAGATTTATCTTGAAATATTTTTTTTATCTAAAAGTAAAAAATATTGTGATTACATTTCTATACCTGATCAATGATTTAGTGATAACATATGCTGATGTATATCTGAAGCCCTATTATCAGGTTATGATTCAGTTACCTTCGTCTAATACAACGTTCGTTTAACGTTGATCAGAAGAATCGCGATTATTTTTTATAGAACATGGGGCTAACTCGCTGCCCATGGACACTCTCAATGCCAGAGGGCTCGCGATTCCGTATTAAGTGGTATTGAAAATATTGCTTTATACAGAATTCACCAGGTCTTTAAAATAGGAGAAGACTCCTCGTGGTGAGCCTATCTGATTGCCTACCTTAAACCACTGATCATACCCGTAGGGCTCCGTTTGTTGCAGCCTTTTAGTATTTTGGTACAGCTGTAGGGCTAAGGTATCCGTAGTGTTGCTAGTTTCTTAGTTCTCACGTTCTCGTGGTTTAGTTATCTAGTGTATATACACAAACTAAATATACTATGCAGATAATCCTCACACTTATTACATATAAATTTAAATACACACTTCACAGTCCATCTTTGCAAATTTGCTAGGCCTATCTGTCTCAAGATCCATATAACATATATATATATAGTTCCCCTTCGTAAATCGGATCTGTCACCTTAAGAGGAGATTACAACTACGCCTTAACTAGATTCTTTTGTGAAGTTTTTGCTTAAATTGCAATAGGGGACGTGCTAATTTGTCAAATGCAATGCTTCATTCCCTTTTGTAGTTCACGGAGTCTATTCAATGCGTATAACTCTATAGAGACTTATATTAATTTATTTTTCCTATTATTGTTGATATTAATTCAACCTATCTAGCAATGGATATGTTTAAGTGCATAGCTTCAAACAGGGGCTTACAAAAGGTGAAACAGCTTGTACAGTAATCACTTTTATAAAGCATTTTCATATTATAATACGAAAGTTTATCAACATCACCTTGAGTCCCATGGTCCGTTTCATAAGGCATTTTCTTTTGTGAACTAGAGAACTGTGGAATGGACTCCTGGTGGGGTCATCACTGAGAAATTCGACCTCCAAAATCTTCGAAATTCGAGCGTACCTCCCTGAAAGGCCGGCAACGCATCCACTAAAAATGGGTGTCTATGAGCTGCGATGACTGCCCTTTTTGGGTGTCCAGCTGCCTGCTGGACACCTGGGGACGTTTGCCCCTCGAAATATAAAAAAACGCGACTTTAGTTCCTTACATTACACGTTTATTCCCCCATATAACGCGGGGATTTCACAAGTTAAATTTCTGCACTGTGATATTTAAAATGATTTACTTGTATTTCGCTTACAGTTTCCGTCCTTCCGTCCAGACGATTGACCACCACGCGTCGGCCCTAGCCGAGGACGCTCATGCACTAGTATAGGAAAACAGCTATCCCGGTTGAGCTACGCTCACCAAAACAGCCCGAGCTGAGCTGTAAAGGCCCTTAAAGCCAACACCGAGTACACTTATTCCGTTCAAAACATAGTTTTATATTCAATTTATAAATAACTTTTAACGAGAAAAGTTAAACGTGAATCATTTGTACATTTTTAAATCGAGTCATACTAGTGCGGTATGCGAAAATACTCCTACAACGCGTTTCCTATGGAACCAATCTATCGTGTTAAAGAAGGGATTACTTTTTTTTATTAAACTAGGGGCAAACGGGCAGGACGCTCACCTGATGTTAAGTGATACCGTCGCCCACGGACACTCTCAATGCCAAAGGGCTTGCGAGTGCGTTGCCAAACTGTTTGTATGGAAACATAGTTACATTTGCAATTTCTTCAAGTGGGGTGTATTTTTATGTATGGTACATTAATTACATAATAACCACTTAAAAATAAATAGCCTGTTTAACCGACAAACTAAGTAGCAGTGACCAATCAATAGAAATAAGAAATATTGTTATTTAATACTTTTTAATGCATTTAACAATTTTATATTAGAATATTTATTTCAATAGTAGTATAACTAATGCGTAGCACACAGTGTTCATTGTTCTATCGAATTGTGTTGTTTGGATGATAGGGATCTTACGATGAAAGTGCATAATTTTAATTATTGTGACGTGTTCGTCTGTAAAGTAAAAAAATAAAATAATTATATTTATTATTATTTTTAAATACTTTTTTTTATTTATTTAAGTATTCCTACAGCTACTCATTAAACAATATTCAAACAATTACATTATACACAAAAACACATTCAAACATAAAAATAAAGCACAATTTTACCTATTTATACAAAAATTTAACAAAGTACAAATCCATACTAAATTCTAAATCATAATTTCTAAGATTCATTGATCGTTATAATAAATATTTAATGTAAAGGAATAATAACAAAGCCATTATTAATAAAAGGTACTAGAGTTTATGTTTAGTCACTTAATATGATCTAAAAATTTAAGAAATTCATAGTAGACATTCCAATATTGTTTTACATCAGTTCCACTGTTTAAAAATACTTAAATCTAAATGTTTTAAAACAATTTCCCAATCCGTCCATTTTAGACAATCAGGAATTCACCTGCCAACTAAGGTTGTTATTTTAATATGCGACTGTATGTTATATATGTCGGAAATATCATGATATAACCCGTAGCTATGTTAATACAACTCTATCAATTATCTGTGGTTCAACTAATCTCTCGCGTGCAGCCTCAAAACCCATATTATCTGTAATTGACATTTCATTAGGAAATAACATTCAATCTATTACTACTCTGAGTAAGAATGTCATCAATTTCAACACGCATCTTTCAAGGGGAAGGTAATCTTTAAAGGCAAAGTGCCTTTATAGCGTTGGCGAATATTTGGACCATAGATTTGACAACGATTGTAAATAATTTAACCTTGACATTATTTTTAGTTCTTAATAAGACATTGTAAAAAATTATATGACATTTGCATGCCTATTTATATATGGCTGTGTGCCATTTGCAGTTGTGCGTATATTTGTGATTGATCGATCTTACCACTGTACCACTATCTTGGCAAATAAACGATTATTATTATTATTAATAATTCACGAGACGATACCTTTTACTTTTTAGACTTTTTAGACTGAAAGAGGAAAACCTCTACAAAAATGTAAACAAGGGTAAATATATAACGGTGTACTTGTAACGCCATTAAGGATGTCTCAATAGAAAGAATGGAAATTACAATCCAAAATCATATTTTTGAAATCTGTATAATGCCAAATGCTTTGGCACTGTCTAATCAGTACAGGGATATGCTAGCATACTGGCAAAGAAGCATACTGAGAATGAGAAAATTAGATAAGCAAAGAAACACAGGCATAAGAGTTCGAAAAGGTGTGACAGATATTCTCACTAAGATAGACATATGCTACAGAACTCCCATGAAAAATATTGACGGAATGGTACCCTAGAGACGGAAAACAAAGAAGAGGCCGACGACGCAAAGATGAGAAGATAAAATTAACAGCAGGCTTGAAGAAGAGTCGCAAAAGATAGATAACAGTAGATTGGGTTAGAGGAGGCATTTGCCAAGAGGCACAACGAACTCCAAGATATACTGTTGTGAAAATATAATAAAGATCACAGTTTCGAAATATAAAGGCTATATTATTTATTATTATTATTAAATGCATCCGCATGCATCGGAGATGTTAATTATGTAATTATTTCAAAAAAAATAACCCCTTAATGTAAGCTTTAGTTAATCTTCATTATGGCGTATTAGACGCTGTGCGCGAGAACTAGAGTTGCAGTTACGTGAACCAATATTCGTGTCGCAGACAGGTTAACAGTCTTATTAATATATAAAAATAATGTTAACACTGTAGGATCTCAAATAGTACACCACAATGGAAACAGCCGCACATATTGTAATAATTAGAATTGCAGTATATTTTTAAATAGGCTATCTACTATGCTTGTCCTACTATATAAAAGTTATGTAATTTGTAATGAATGAAAATATATTATTAAATACACCTAGCCTTTTTATTGTTTTGACGAGTTGAATAAACGTGCTCTCAGCTTATGAAAAAGATAAAAACAAAATACGCAGTCAAATTCAAAGTTAAATATAACTTGGCCAAATCCTCTTGAATCCTCACAATAAATCACTTACCTCACCCAATAAGCCGACACTCGACTGTTTATAATTCAACGAGTTTCATATAGACGATTTCCTATATTTTTCAGAAAATGTTCAATAACTCTTAATGCAGCTTTTACAAGCTTATGTTTGATTTTTTTAAATATATCAATATCCAAGTTTGCTACAAACTTTTTATAAATGATATCGGCACGTGACTGACTAATTTTATTACATCATATACTAGTAGGTTCTTTTAAAAAAAGGGACAAGTGGAAGAATTTGGTCAGGCCTTCACTCCGTCGGAGTTTGAGTACTTGGAAAAACATATCTGACATGAACTTAGTGTATCTTAGTGTAAAGGCTATTCACTATGTGTACTGGAATAAAGGCTATTTTTATTCTTATTTTTCATTTTATACTAGTAGGTAGGCTCATAGTGAAATATCTACAAATTCACAGCACGAACACATGACTCGATAGTTTTTCACAGTCTAGTTTCTTCTATCGATAACATTTTGGTGAATGTATCAGAATTTCACCATCACATTTACAACACTGGAGATCCAAGCGAAGCTCCATTCTGAGGGCTTCTTATTCGCTCTGAATGGAACTTCCTCATAACAACTCTTTCCGGATGACTATTTAAAATGGTGCTAATTAGGAAAACAACAAATCCTAAAGCACTGTTTTACTTTCTTACGGGTATTAAAGAAGACACAAATATAAAGTTGACACAGAGACGCGATTCGTAGTTATTTTGTAAGTTTTCCATTGTTTCAAAGTCACTGTACACTATAAAGGGATTCCCTTTATATCCCCAATCAGGTGCTTGATTGTAATCCGGAAGGTAAATGGAAGCGTGGCCATCCCAGTAAAACCTTGCGTCGTACAGTTGCAGACCAGTCAAAACGAACCGGGAAGACTTGGATCGAGGTGAAATACGAGGCTCAAGACCGAACGCGATAAAGACTCATTGAGGGCGCCCTTTTTCCCATCTAGGGGTTATAAGACATGTTTGTACACTATTTCTTTAAAAAATGCCTGTTTTTACTAGTGGTTTCCCGTCCTTTTTGGTATATTTTAATGTCAATGGTATCAATTTGACTTTGTGCAAATAATAAGAATCACTTTGATCGGCAATAATGTTCAAAGGTTAAACCGCTTGTCTTATCCTAAGAACAAATTAATCTCTTCCTTTTAATCACGAAAATTTTCTAAAATAAATTAAAACCATTAAGGACTTATTTCTCTTGGATATCCTTTGAGAATATACGTATTTCGTTGATTATTTTATAAGAAAATTGTTTAAATGGGTGATATATAAAATAACACACCGTACGCAGTGTTGGAGATGATTCTGAGACCTTATATGTAGTTACACGTTTAATTCATTCACTCATTGTGTTATTGTGTGCCTCTATTTAAATACTCACTTTACAGACCAAGTTCTTAAAGATCATTCGAAACCTAATAATACTTTCTTCAATAAGTTACCTGTATTAAAGGCTATTTACACAACTACATTAAAGAAATACATTATGTAAAGTTACACCTCAATGAATTAGAAATAAGCATTAGTTTCTTGAACATCAAAGAGTCCTCATCTTGTTTAAGCTCGAATCTCGCCAGTCAGTTTCTACCGGAGTATATAACTGTCATGTTTTATTATGTTAGTTAGAAGTATGTTTACAGGATACAATGCAACATTCTCAACTAGTTTTGAAATCATGTATTTGTTTATTTGATATTAACATTTTCGCCTTGTCGTTTGTCAAATTCATACCGACTGATTTTAGATACGGATGTATCCTTGACCATCAAGAAATATTTTATAAAAAATGTTACGCCGTTATTCAAAGACTTATTCTGTTCAAAGAGACACATTAGTATGTCTCTTTTTATTGTGCGAAGCGATATCAAGAAAACAATTCTACAATTCTATTAATATTATAGGACAATTTTTGAATATCATCTAGTAAATAAATTGCATGGATATGTGGAATGTTAGCTGTATGCAATTGACACTGGTATGATTTACGATTTTAACCTTTTGCATTGAGCACTGAACGCTTTCGAAATCGTCTAGTGACTAAAAAATTGTTTGAAATATTAACTAATATAAACGAAGGTAAGGATTGTTGTAGCACCATCGGCAAGCTTAAGGTGTCCCCTTCATAAAATTCTGTATCCTTCTAACTAATCTTTCTAATCGTTTCAAGGTTATATTGAGTTCAATTTTAGTTAGAGTATTTTATGTTAATCAGACAGTGGGACAGTGGGACAGTGTTGGCAGCTTCTAACAAGCTTCACTGATAAAACTGATAATCTTCGCCTTTTTTATATAAAATAGGGGACTAAAGGGCAGGAATTTCACCTGATGCGTTCCTCTACCGCTCATGAACGTTCACATAACCAGAAGGCTACCAAATGCGTTGCTTGCGTTTTAGTAATCGGTACCCTCGGTTGTTGAATGAATTTTTATTTACAGTCATGCTACAAACAAATTATATCTAAGAAAGATAATGGACGTGAACTGAACCCTGTGTAATTTAAAATAAATTATATTATTGATTACTACGCACATAAAAATACGTTTTGGGAGATCATTAACACTCATCATCAAAATTGCTTAGGTGATTTCCTGTAATTTCACCGCTTTCATGTCGGTTAAATCCAAAGAAAGGCATATGTGGGGGTTTGAAAACATAAATATGTTTGTGTATATTACGTAGTTTTTATAATTTTCTCTCTTGCTTTTTAAAAACATATAGAGTTTGAGAAAATATAATAATGTGTGCAACTTATGAATTAATTTGTGTTTGATATTCGAACCCTCAATCAATAAACTTATATCATATGATACCAATAACATATACTAGGTGAATTAAGCAACTGTATTGAGTTCGATGGGGTATTAATTATCTCAAAGCATCCAGATTCAAAGTTCACCCTCAGTCAGCTTAAAGCTTCCGTAAGGGATGGTCGTGTGATATGTATATTTATATTGATAAAGTTTTTATTGCCGCTTCAGGATCGCATTTATGTGCTTTTCAGTTTATAGGGTGTGAATTTATATAGTGTGTGGATGTGTTGGAATTATTATTTGGAGAATTGTATAGGTAAATCATATTTATTTTATTTGTTATTGTTATTAGAAGTAATTAAATCGAGTACTTTTTGTTGGTATAGATATTAATATTTTATCTGATTTGTTTTGTGAGTCTCTTTTATTGTTATATTTTTTATCTCATTATACTTGTTATATATGAATCATTTGCGTTAACATAGCAATTCTTAAAATAATATGACTAAAAATGGTAATTCAAGCTTTTTCAAATTATTTTTTGAAATGAAAGCAATTTAAGGATGGAGAATAAATACCAAAGAAAATCTACAATAGTTTTATCTTTCACTTTTGTGTTCTCATGAAATTCTACTTCAATTGGACTAATTACCGCTTTATAAATGAAACTCGAAAGAGGTAAGCGTTCCTTTCTTTCGTTAAAGGCCATTGAAACTTATTTCTTAAAGTGATTCGTAAAAACTTGAACGTGAACTTCCTTATACATAACATTTGACGTAGTTTTGTTTGGCGACAGCAAAATAATTTCATTTGAGTTCCGACTCGGGATAGGCCCGTACAATTGCCCATGGGTAAAAATATATTTTTGTGGATAATAATCACATATCTGCGTGATAGGCAAAAATAAAAAGAACTCTCAAGTTCCTTTTAATTTATTTATTATTTAGTAAAATGAGTTATAGTATTAGTTTTAATCTATGTCATGATTTATAATGGCTAATTGCTTTGACTTAATATGAAGAATGTAATTTTAGTATTAAATATATTGACGATCTGAAATTAAATACAAAACAATTAAGCTGCATTAATTAGCATCATATAATATTAATTTAATTATATAATATGAATGATATCAAATAACTTTTAACTATTATTTCTACGTATATTCTATACCAAATGCCTTACTGAAACATTCTAGTCTAACAAGATTAATCCGACGAAGCTCAATATTTCTTTATTAAAACCATAACTTTGCATCATCTTAAAGAATTAATATCGCTCCGCTCTAATATTATCTTAAAATTTTCAAATGTATCTCGGAAAATGGCTAAATTACTAAAGTTAGGTAATTTCTTGTGAAAGCAATTTTTGTTGTTAGGGATAATAAGGACCATAATTCAGTGGTGTCATGCGTAGTGAATACTGGGTATTCTGAAAGATTTAACCGATTTTATCGAAAGATTACCACAGTACACTTCGTATAGATATGCTGTATGATAGAGGACAAAACTTTTTTTTAAATTTAATTCATTTTATTATTATTATTTACTTAAGATGTCATATGGAACATGCTTGCAGCTCCTTAAAAACGTCGTGAAAAACAAAAAACTTGGCGATTAAAAAGAGTGGCGGAGAGTTTATTGCCAGTTCTTCTCTTCCGTTCTACGCCCTTGATTTGAGAACTGGCAGTAAATGTAAACTTAAAAGCATATTTTACGTATTTCTTTATTGACGTTCATAAGTGTACATTGTATTACGTATATGAATAAATGATTTTGAAATTGAATATGCGAAATAGCATACCATAAAGTCCGGTTTTTTCGAACCTATTACTCGAGAACGGCTGTACTGATTTTCATTGATTCATCTTCGTCCCGAATAGAATAACTAAAATCATTTGAAGAATGACCAAAAAAAGAATGTCAAATATTAATGCGTATATTTAAAAAAATATTTTGTACAAACTCGGGAAAATATAACTACTGAAATATACAATCATTTTCATTTATTTTTGTGTTATTATCTTAAAAAAGTAGTGAACTTAATATTTATTATGTAATTGTTGTATTACTTTCTTAATACCATACATTAAGTTCAACTAATCTGTAAGTACGTATATACCTTAACACGACATTTATTGACTGTTACACGGTACGAAAATCACCGGATCACATAGCACTATTATAAATATTTTATTATAAACAAACATTTTTGTATTGAAGTGCTTCACAATCTTGTAACGGGTTTTAAAAGTGTCAGAATAACAAGTATTTATTGTACAAAATGTTATTTACATAAATGCGAAATCATTTGAATTTTTAATAAAACTAGTAACTAGGATCACATAACAGTTATCACACATTAGTATCAAAACCATTTGGCCATGGAACCAATATAAGTAAAAAAATTAATTGTTTTTGGGCATTCCTCAAATTATTCCATTATTATGTAACAGAAGGCAAATGGACAGGAGACTCATCTAATATTGAGTGATGCCGCCGCACATGGACACTCACATTGCCAGAAGGCTAGCAAGTGCGTTGCCGGCCTTTTAAAGAAATAGTATGCTCTTTTCTTGAAAGATCTTAAGTTAAATTGGTTCAGAAATACTTGAAATACGGAAGCTGGCTTCACATAGTGGTGGTACGGCAAAAATTCCTCTTCTTTTTAATAAGGTTTCCTGTATATTTGAGCTACCTAGTTTGTTTTGTAACATAAAAGCTTTTTCATCTGATAGTTTTGATTCAATCAGGATTAACAACTCAACTAATAACACTGCGATTTTTAAAATGCATGTGTACAACAAAGAGGTAACGTTTCAAAGTATCCCTGGATATGAAAGCTAGAATATAATTTTAATACGGGAAAAGTATGCAGCAAGACGTTTCAATTTCAGCAAAATTTTATTCAGAAGCTAAAGATTTAGTCAAATTAGGGTCGGTTCAAGAAAAGTACTATATCCTTACTTCCTATTTTCGTTTTAAAATAGTTAAAATAAGGTTCAAAGTCCCATAACAATGAATGTCAACTGTTTCCGAGTAAGGGAATTATGAAAGTTACGAATAGGTATTGTTGCCGCTCGTCCATTCTTAACCCTTTACGTCTTTTGTGAAAGTATGTCTCAGTTTTTATTCAAAAAGTATACCATTATTATATATTCGAATTATAGTATTATATAATCGAACTACAGACAAACACCCAATAAACATAATTATAGATAATAGCTGCTAAGATATGAAGTACCTAGGCTCGAATCTTGGCATGCAATGCGTACTTCGAGTACCTAGAATTACAGATGGGCTGAAAAGTAGGCTGACATAGAAAACATCTTTTTTTTTATAGATTTTGATTTCATTGTTTAATATAGCCTTCGACAGTGATACAACGATTATAGAAGTCACACGGTTTTTGACCCTTGTATTAATAATGCGTTATTCCACCAATAAATTGGCTTAATTGGTCTTTTAAAAGGTATAAAAGAAGGCTACTTATACAAAAATGATCAACAAAACATGAGGCGTCATGTAATGGCACCTAAATTTAAGGCACCCCGCGATAATAGTAAAAAATAGCCTTTATTCGAGTATTACACTACAATAAACTAAGTTCATGTTATTATGTTTTACACTAGTACTGGACTTCCGATGGAGTCGGTCTCCTCCAACTTCTTTCACTTGTCTCTATTCCTCGCTATCCCTTAGTCCATCTTCCCGTATGTATGCGTTGCTGCTAGTTATTTCGACTATGTATTTGTTATTATTATTATATTGTATCTTGTTCGCACAAGAATGTAAGTGCGTGCTCCTATTTCACCATGCCTCCTGCTCATACAGGATCTTTGACAATCTGAGACAAATCTTTTTTTATTATTTTTTTATTTGTACATGGTGTAATGGTTGTAGCTAAAAAATTGTGCGAATAAAAAGGTGGCGGAAAGTTTATTGCTTGCTAGTTTATTGTTTATATTAGTTCTTCTCTTCCGTTCTACGCCCTTGATTTGAGAACTGGTAGTTAATTTAAAATTGGAAGCATTTCATGTATATTTCATTGTTTAACGTTCATAAGTGTACATTGTGTGACCTATATGAATAAATTATTTTTGACTTTGACTTAGAATTTAGCTTTGTTGTAGCTTATTAGAATAATATTCATCATCCGTATTTCATATTTCAATCATGGTTTAAGCATTATCGAACTAATTTTCTCAGTTAATAAATTGTTTGATGTGTCTTGTAACTAGATAAGTATCTAGTCAATGTTAATCAATGATTAACGTTTTGTTTGTCTTTCTGTGTTTTAATTATAAATCGGTGACCGGCAAACTCACCGTCAGAAATGTACGCTACCGACAATTATGTAATGCCGTGTTACGGATTGGCTGAACTTTTATTTACTACTTAATAAGATTATTATCAACACAACACAACAATAATTATTTGGTTTATATTTAAGTAGCGTGATATATTTTCTATCGTTTGCATAAAATAAAACAAATTTTTGACATCCAATATAATATAATAGTACATATTTAATCATATATCAAAATATTATAAATATGAAAGTGTGTTATATTTACAGTCAATAATTGACGATATAAATTACCTTTTAAAAAATACTAGAACAAGGTACCTACCATTTAAAACCTTAAAAAATATAATAAAATAACTAAAATATATTATTAACAGGGGTCTCTTTAGGCAAGGTTCCGATGATACGGGCAGCGTTCCCCCTTTGAAGAGCTAGACTAATTCTTTAGGCGAGGTAGCTGCTGTAATATATATATATAAATACACTACATATTTAAATACGTTCTTCAAGTTGAGCGTAAACTTTTGTAGATTTTATCTTGGATTATCATTTAAAACAGGTACCGCAAACGGGCAGGAGGCTCACATGATGTTAAGGGCTCGCGAGAGCGTTGCCGGTCTTTTAAGAATTGCTACGCTCTTTTCTTGAAGGACCCTAAGTTGAATTGGTTCAGAAATTACAGTGAGATGGTTTTGTACAGTGGTGTGATGTGCGGCAAAAACTGCCTTGAAAACGCTCAGTTGTGGAAAGACGGAAGTTGAGGCGATACGGGTGGTGTTTCGTAGTATTGACGTCCGATGATGAAACTCAGCTGCAGGTACTATTCAGAACAACTCCTTTGAACACTCTCCCTGGTAAATGCGGTAGAAGATGAAGTGTGAACCCTTATCGCTCGGAAAAATATTGGTCAACGATTCGAACCGTTCTTCATTGAATAATGTAAGTGGAAGGAGCTGGTACCGGGGAGCTCCAGCTGAACAATACTTTCTGAGGGACTGAATTTTCGTTTTATACAGTTGCAAGCGATGACCCGGGTGAAGTACCATCTTGCCTTTCTAAGCACACCAAGCTTCTTGGAGGCTAATTTAGCCTTTCCCTCCAAATGATGTCGTACAAAGGTATTGATATCCCACGCCAGTCTTTACTTCTTCTAGATATTTTCTATAATGTAATGATTATTGACAATAAATAAATCCTATATCAAACTAAAACTTCCTAACTCCAATCTTGTAAAAGTTAACAAATATTTGTACCAAGCTGAAGATATAAGCGCATTCTTAAACAAACATTCTCTTTTCAGGTTCTATACACGTATATGTTAAAAGTTGTTGCACTCGTCTCGAGTTAGTACTCGGATCGAATTTCTTGCAGTTTCATTGTGTTAGTATTGGTATGCTTTGCACAAGAAAAAGCATGTTGTACTCAATTGTGTAACCTCAAAAGTATGTGAGTTTTGCAGTAAATGGTTTATATAAACCATCAAAAAAAATTATACCTTTCTCAATCTTTCAACTGTGAGGTCACCAATGGATTATCATTTATGAGCATGCTTTTCAATTATAAGAAGAAATTGCTTCACGTATGTAAATAAATATTATTTTGATTTTATAAATTAGTGACTAGTTTGCTGAAGACTGACCGTGACAGCATCGCCCACGTCTCAGATACAAAATGCCAAGTTGCACGAGGACTCAAAAGGTTTAATTAATAAAACCCAAAAATAAGAGTTATAACAGAGCTACAATTCTTTCTTATTCTTCGATGAAATTAGATTTGAAATATGATTCCACAGATTAGGTTTATAGATGGCTTCGGGTGACTTATAAAGGTGATTAAAAAGGAATGGGGATTTAAGACTATATCGTCATATCAGGATGATTGCTGAATTATAACTTTAAGATTTTCTGATGCAGGCAATATTGAGTCATATTGGGCGGTGTGGTGTGGCCAATCATTAACATATATGTTCATAATACCTACTTGGTCCCTACGTTATATATATTTCTGACTACCATCTTTTATTTGTGAAATTTTGAGTAATACCAACTTATATCTTAAATTGAAGAAAAAAAATTGTAAAAACATATGCTTAAGTTTATAACTTTGTTTTCACTTGATTAAATTAGTGTTTTTATATAAAACAGTCCTCCTGCCCGCTTGACCCTAGCTCACCAGATGTGAAGAGGTCGTTGCCGGCCTTTTAAGAATTGTTAATTGGCCCTTTAATGATAAATTGCTGATATGTTTTAAATAGATGAACATTAATTATAACAAATTTTGTATAAATATAATATTATTCACTTTTTAGCTTTTAATAGATATTAATAATTATCGGGTCATGAATTTTTTTTAAACTAATTTTTATCATTAATTACATTATTCGTAATAATATTAAAAGATAATTCCAAACACTATAGCAACTTTTTGCAACTCAAATTGCCTGAATCCCGTCATTGATATTGACATTTGACGTTTAATTTCTCCAATCGAAGCTATTGTCAATACATTGTTATACAATTGAAAATTTTAATTACATGAGTTTAACAATCACAAACTACTGTGTCGGATGGACACTAATTTTATAACATACATATATATTTCCCTTTTTCGCGGATGCTGTTGTTTTTACGAAGTCTTCTTTGCAGTTTTCTAGATATGCATTATTGCATTTATCAAACAGGAAGTACTCATTAGCACTTATAAATATTTAAAAATTCGGTTAAATTTCACCGATTTAATGAAAAACTCTTCTCTTTTCAAAATACTATAAATTTGGGCCTGACAATGTTGGACTAAATGTTTGAAAGCGTTCTGATATTTAAGTATAACCATCGTGAAATTTCCTCTTTTCTTAGGGATATGATCTATACCCCTAAAAAATGTATGTGGCATCAAACCCTTTAGCATCCCAACTCGTAAGACGTTCAGCCCAGCTCACTGCGCACAGTTGACAGAAGGTTTCATTTCTAACAGGTATTTCTGTTTCTTTGTAATAATATTTATAGGCAATGTGGCCTACAAAACAACTCATCTTGGGGCTTTAGTGCACCGTAGCTAATTAAGTTTTAAAGTATAATATAATTCAATGCGTGAAATCACCAGAAACTTTGAATTATAACAATAATGTAATATATATATTGGTAGTTAGTACCGGTTACCTCAAAGCTAGTGCTTTCTTCGCTCAAGGAATAAGTATTGCAATAGAGTGAGGAAATGCTGCTAGAGTTAAAGCTACACTGCCACACTGGACTAAACTATAAAAAAAAATTAACTTACCTTTTATTAATTTTTAATTATTTTTATTATTACTATGTAGGTTAAGAAAATTGTAAATACTGTATATTTTTATTGTTACGTTTATTTTCATGAATAAATGTTATAAATATATTAGTTTTATGTATTTTTTAGCATTGTGTTTATGGCTCTTAAGATTAACTTTTAGTCTAAAAAATATATGTTGGTAAGTCTACATTTTATCCGTACTTTTTTTTAAATTCTATAATATTTTGTACCCTTAGTATTTATTTTTGCTTACTAAGGTTGCCAGGAAGAGATAGCTTGTCAGCGATAAGGTTGCCCGTTGCGTCCTTAATTAATGTTATCTATAGTACCTAATATGCCATGCAACAAAGTGTTGATAAAAAAATATAAATAATATATTCACGTATATCTGTTTTATTATGAAAACGAAGAATGCGTAAATTCATATTAATTCTGATCGAGTAATTTCTGTTTAAAAATTGTATACCATTTATAAGCGTTATTATGATAACATTTTCCATAATAAAGACGACAAATATACAACACTCACTTTATCAATACTACTTTGAACTTGTAATGAATAAATTTGCGCCTCAATAGCTCCCTCAATATCAGAATTGAATATATTTTTCTCGCTAGAAATATGGAGAGGAATTCATCGAATACAGACTGATACACGACTTTTTGTTGAATAAGAAATAATGATAAAGTTAATTTGCTTATTACGTTAAAATACTTTTGGTTTGAAATGTAATTTCTCAAAAAATTACAAGCACGAACAATTTACGAATAGTAAATAAACCTTTTCCTTCGTTCGGCTTGAAGCGTCGGACGCTTAACCCTATTGCATTTTACCTATTTTTGATTTTAACTTGTATTTTGTTACAAGTTGTTATAATTTTTTTTTCAAATTTTATTATGAAGTTATGTGTAAAATTAAAAAACTAATATGAATAAAATTAAATTAAATGAAGACGTACTTATATATAGATAGAAACAATGAAAACTTTGTATCCGTTTAAAAACTTGTATTTACATAGACAAGGATCTTATAGTAAGATTACTACTATGCATATAACACTTAATAGACCAATCATGATAAGCTATAAAATAAGGCTCTTTGCTTCTTATAGAAAATAAGTTCCTGAACGATATGTGAATTCCTCTCAGATGAATGCGATAAGATGTTATATATACCACAAATATATTTCACAACTCCACACAATACTGAGAAACGCTTCAAGATTAGATGTTTTAAAAGCATTCCTGTGTGAGTGTCGCTATCAGGGGATTTAAGCATATACCCCGTCTATATATACGACTCGCTAAGATTCGGTAAATGCACGTACGTAGCGGAACTATATAATATTTTTAATTTATCATAAGAGCAGGGTTGGCCTAGTGGCTTCAGTATGCGACTCACAAGTCTGAGGTAGTGCGCTCAATTTCCAAAGTTCTGCGCAATAAATTCCTGCTTGTGCGCAATTAATAGCCAAAAATTGAGAGCATGTGTGTCACGAGTCTTTGAAATAAAATTGTACAGTCACGGGATTATTATTATTATTATTATATTTGTTATTTATATTGATTGAATTAAGTTAAATACGAATTACAACATTTAACACAAGCGCTGATCTCCGTATCCTCTTAGCATTATACAGATACAATTTGACAGAAAGTGATTAAATATTTAAGATAATTTAGATAATACTGATTAAGGTTATAGATAAAGGCGATAGTGTATACAATACTTCCTAATATTTTGGCATTGGTTTGAGGTGGTAAAAAATAAAAATAATAAACTTGGTGTTTTGCGGGTTGAAATTGTTAAATCCTCTATTTGTGGCTTGGAAGACGCGGGTCTTTTGACATAATGCAATTTTGCATAAAATAGTTGACATTTACCAAATCACTTCAATTTGAGTCACGCGAGTTCACCGCAGTGAAATATGTCGTCTTTTTGTCTAAGCTCTTCTGTGTAAATTAGAATAAATTGAACAATATATCCTTAGTCCATTTAGTTAAAGAAGAAAAGCGTCACTCTCGACTTACATTTGTTCCTAATGTGTATAACCATAGACGGACGAGGCTAGAGGACTCCAGTCCAGTGGCGGTACACATACCATGTTTATGGCAATTTTTTATAGGCAAGTAGGCGATGATCTCACGACCGTGTTGTTCCCACCTGATACATTCACAGTGCGTGCTCCTATTTAACCATGCTTACTGCTGATAGAGGACAAATCTTTGTTTTTATTTTATTATAATTTATTGACTTTTAATTACTTAAGAAGTCACGTGGAACATGGTGTAACGCAGCTCCTTTACAAACATTTTGTAAAACATAAACTTGGCGATTAAAAGGAGTGGCGGAGAGTTTATTGCCATTCGTCCGTTCTACGCCCTTAATTCGAGAACTGGCAGTAAATATATTATTTCTTTATTGACGTAAATAATAAGTATATTGCGTACTATGTTTTCACACAATTATTCAGTAATTTATTTATTAACCCTTCGTTGCATACAGAAATATAATACAATTGACATAATTAAATGAAATGGCAGGCAATTAGCGGCCTTATCACTTCCTATCGATCTCTTCCAGGCAACCACTGTGAGAAGAAAACAATTAAATTAGATAAGGTAAGACCAAACTAAAACAGGAACAAAAAAATATGTGCGTGTACTAGTGTACGCACATAAGAAGTGAAACTTCTTTATGACCTTATTTTTTGAAAAATCTAATATCTACTATATGCAACTTTACAGAAATTGGTTAAATAAAGTTAAATTAGATAAAGTCTATGTAAAGGCTTTTATTATCATAGACATTAATGTCTTCGAATCAACCGCGGTAAGGACAAGAAAAAGATGGACTGTACTCACTGTAAGTACTGGACTTACAGGCCTATATGAAGCGGTCCATAATGGTTGAATTTATTCATAACAGTCATGCTAAAAACAAATATGTCCTTTTTAAAGTATAAATATATGTTAACATAACTTTATTTGGTAATTAGCTACCTAATCTTAAGTGTCATCGCTGGTCGGTTAAAATCTTTTACATTTTAAAATATTATAAGAGCCATTATGTTTTAGAATATACTATATGTTGTCAAGCTATAAGCTAATTAGATGCTTCGTACTTGAGCGTTCGTAGCTCGTTTGTAATAGAATAGCAATTAAATTGCGTTTCATCGGACAGACTTCATCTATTTTCATATACGTTACATGCTTTATACATTAATAATAATTCATGCAGTTACGGTAAAGATCGTAATGATTGAATTTTCAAAACCAATTATGAGATATGATCTATTTAAAAAAATATATCTAATACGTAGACGTGATCCACTAAGATATTTTTAGACTTGAAAAAATATGCGTGGTTAAACACGTCTTAGAAACTGCCATTCTGTCACTTTCCGAAGGTTTTGTTTGCAAGTTCCACGTTGTTCTCTCAATATCCGTAGCGCTAATGTCGCAACAAACACTCATTATTGTGAACAGGATCGCTGTCGGTATTGCTATTGAAGGATATTTAGAAGTAAACAGAGCACTTGGCTCGATTTGAAAAAGTGGTTTATCGAGGCAGGTTATATCAATCAAATATAAATCTTCTCATGTATATTTTTCTCTTAAATAAATACAATAATAACTTCTTATAATGTCAGCGAGTTGTAACTTTATAATATGCATATTTGGGGACTCGAATCTTTGAAAGCTTCGAGCTGGGAACGAACTTGTGCATCGACTTGAATTAGTTTGTAAGTGTAGAGTTTTATCAAAATAATTCCGCCCATTAGTGGGTTCAGTGGTTCTTTACAAACTTACATTTGTATACAATGTTTTGCAAGTTGGGTAAACTTTGAAATTGGACTTGGTGGTACTGTTAATTGTTAACATAATGTTTTTGTCGGGTATGCAATAACTTAATGACTCTAATGCTGAGCTGTAAAGACTGGTTTGAATGAAAATGTTGTATAAAAGTTTGGTTTGATTTCACGTTGAACGTTTCAACCTTGTAACCCTATATCTTTATTTTAGTAATAAGTCTCAGTTTCTATCTTTCACTATATAATATTTAAGCAACGTCCGTCCAGTAAGTTACAATTAGATTAAAGCGTTGAATGAGATTTAGGTCAGGCGCAATACCAGCAAAAACAATGTAACTTATTTTTTTAAGTGAAATTTGTTTATCGTCGTTGGAAAAAAATTTACAGTCACATTTTTCCGTTACACCCCATCTTTTTCTCGTCCCTACCATGCTTGATTCGAAGAGATTATAAGCCATTAATAACAAAAATATATATTAACGATAAGAATTATAGTAATAGTTGTAATTCTAATGAATTTCTGTAATAATCTTAGTAGTAATAATTGTATTATTTGAATTCATATCTATGATAATAAAAGCCTTTTGTTAAACTTTATCTAATTTAACTTTATTTAACCAATTTCTGTAAAGTTGCATATATATAGTAGATCAATTTTCGTAAAAAAAGTTTCACTTCTTACATGTGTACACTACACCCATAATTTTTTTTTTAATTTTGAATACCTTCTCAGAGTTGGTTGGTATCCTTTAACAATATTAAACAATAGAACTTATTTTTATCTCTTGTCTCTGTTTTTTGTTTTTTTTTTATATATATACTGAGCAAATCCCATTATTTTTTATTGTAAAGTTCATTCAAGGTAAAGTAGAATGAACGTGACAGCAACTTGACATTATGTTCTAAATTCAAAGTGGATAACGATGACGTCAAGCAAATTGAAACAAGGAGGCAATTTATCCGCTCCCGACGTTAAATCAGCCCGAGCAATTCTATTTACAGATATGTGATTTTGTGTCACTGATGTGGTTACTTTGGGGTATATTTGAAATTTTTGGAAATAAACGATATTAATACCATTCACAATTAAATACGTGTTAACAGTAGTTGGACATTCTAGTTGTGTATAGTGATCCCAGCGAATAAGTTTTGCAAAACAGCGAGGATATGCTGGCAGCGTTAAAAGTGCATTGCCATAAGCACCAAAATATTAATTTATTTGAATCGTTTATTTATCTAGTATTTATATATAGTTTGATAATTTATATTATTATTATAACTGCTTAGGTTATATTGTAATTACACTATTGTGTGTTATAAATGTAATTTTTTTAATTATTAATTTACTTTCAACTACTTCAGATGTTTTGCGGAATATGGTCTAATGGTTGCAGCTCCTTACAAACATTGTGTAAAACAAAAAAACTTGGCCATAAAAAAGAGTGGTTTGGTGAGTTTATTACCAATTCTTCTCCCGTCTACGCTCTTGATTTGAGAACTGGTATTAAATGTTATATTAGAAATAATTTAACGTTTAAAATTTGTTTCTTTATTGACATTCATAAGTGTACAGTGTATTACCTAAATGAATAAATCTTTTTGATTTTTTGTAAAATGTATGTAAGTTTAAAGAAATCTCAAAGTGTTTTCTTCAAGGATTTATTTTAGACAGCTTAAGACAATACTTAATACACTGATTTCAGTGCGCCTTATTAAGTTAAAGTTATTGTTAAGTGCTCAGAATACCGTGGAATGCGAATGATACCAATACATCGATTCTGAGCCAACTCCGCATACAAACTCGCCTGTCTACCTACAGCGAATCTTATGTTATTTCGGCCATATAAAGCGCAGAGGCGATGAGAACTTGGAGAAACTGATCGTGGTTTGTATCACAGAAGGATCTCGTGGCCGTTTACCAACCAGATGGCCCGATCAAGTGAAAGACTCATTGCCCACAAAACTGTACACTGTCATAAGAGAGGCGCTGGAAAGAAACCGGTGGAAACACATAGTCCGCTCTAGATGCGTCGTTGCTGACCACGGCGCCCAGACATGAGTTGCCGATTAAAGAGAGAGAGATCGTTAAGTTTAGGTTGGCTAGTGAAAGACCCTCTTTAATATGAAATTTTATTTAACGATACCGGTAAATTACTCTAAGTACAGCTATAAAAATAATACGCCCTTATTTATAAGACCGCAATTAGTATTATTGCAACGCTAAACTAAAAGTCACTTTTGTTACTTTCCGACAACTTTTATTTACGCTATGATAAAAGGGATATCTGTGACTTGGTAAAACTAGTGAAACTAGTAAAATTAACTTAATATTTTATTTTTAATATAAACGCGCCATTTTCCCGAAGGGCTATTCCGACACGGATACGTATGTCCACGGCCCTGACATACCACTCTCGTTTCAGCCACTTTATTGACACTCACTATGTATGCCTTTTTTGAATCGTTAACCTGCTGTAGGCCAGAATGGGCGTTTTCCCGCGACTAGCGCAAAGGTGTCTTATTTACCCTAATCTGATTTAGACTTTTTATTGCCGCTCGGGCGCCTTTTAATTTGTCATTAGCTATTGTGATTGGATCACTCGGATCCTATAGGACATGTCGGGGAAATTATGTATGCTTTTACGGATTTGGGTACGTTTTACTCATCCCTTCTCTAGCACCTCTTGGATTGTCCAGGTACGACAAGGCCTACCCAACCCGATTTTATCATCCAATGTTGCCTTGTATATTCTACTTCTGAACCGCTTCTCACTCATCCGTTCTACATAGCCAAACTACCAATTCCATTCGTATCCTTGTCATTATATCCCCTTCTCACCTACACTGCTCTCATATCGCCCTATTACTTATCTTATCACGCAATGCTATAAAAGATAAATACAAAAGACTTCTTAAAGCGCTCAATTCCACGGTATTCATTCGCCTCTGATTATTTCTATGCCACATCACACACACAAAATTCACTATCGTATGTTAAGGTCGGGATAAGCCCTTTATTATGTACGGCCAGTCGAGTCTCGTTTGATAAACATTCTATTTGAGAATATTAATATTATAATAATAACAGTATAGATACATTGCATTAACGGAAACAGGAGGAAAAATAAAATAAAATAGGAACCAAGCGGTCTTATTGCTAAAAACACTTGATAGCTACACAAATAAACGTCAATATTAAAAAGATTCTCCGTTCCACTCTCTTCCACTGTCAGTCTTCTTTATTACCCTAATATTTTTAAACGATTATTTATTACACTTTGTATACATACTAAACACAGCTAATTTCCCCAACATACATAAATGTATACCACACCGTTTGGTTAGCATATATCCTCGGTAAACCTACGGAGGCTGGAGTAATCACGAGATTTACTTTATCTTCGTAATTTAATTTCTCCTTCGTTGATTTAGTCTTTCATTGATTTGCATGGAAATTAACTTTTAGATATGCAGAAATGTCAGCTTCATTTGGAGAACGACTTCGATAAAACTAAAGATGTTTTATTAAATATATATTGGATCTTAAACCAAGCAGGTCACAGCAAACCAAGAATAGTATTGATAGGACTAAGTGTTAAGTACGACTTTCGTATGTCAAAAATGTGTTGGATTTTGGCTTGTTTTCTTGGCGTGTTTATTTTGAGTAGTCAAAAGTACCAAAGATCTGATTGTTTTATTTTATATTTATATGATTGTGATATACGGAATATTTTCACTAAAATTTCAAAAGTAAGTACTGTTAGAATTATATTACGGTCAATGTTTTTGGAGCCTAAACAAATCAAATATTTTTAATTAAAGCATCAGAATCATTACCAAAGAAAATAATGCGAGGCGAAATACTGACCTACAATTTCCTTTCTAAAACGTTTGATATTAAAATGAGATCACGTTTTAACTGTACATAATAAGCGAGTATTATAGTATTGTCTTTTGTTAACATAGCTTTTTAAATTTCTTTACGAAACTAATTGAATAACTAATGTCATGATTCAACAATAAATTTATTGTTGATGAAATTTATTGCTTATTCTCGTTTCATAGTATTTTCAAGGACAATTGTTATATCTTTTTATATATAATTCTGTGTGTATCTCACTGAACTCCACTTAAACGGCTGGGTCGATTTGAATGATTTTGTATGCGTTTGGGTGGCACCTTGGACGGTTTAGATTCTCAAATCCCGAGATGGCGTCTGATGGACTCTGCCCTGTAATCGGTACTTTCATACTTTGTTTAATATCCTAATCGCTTGAAATATCATGTCAGGTAGTTTAATATAAATAATCCTTTGGTTTTGGATTCAAACTACCTATATCTAAGATGTATCGTTTTAAATTACACAACAGTGAGAACTTTACTGAAACTTTTCATAGTAACAAAAATATTTAACTAATTAAGTTCATGTTGCAACTAAAACAAAACATACTTTATTCTAATCTGACACATATTACCTCATATTGTGCTTACGGGATGACTCGAATAATCTCCACATAATCTGAACAAAGTAATTTAATCTCTATGTATCTGTACATAAGGTTATATTTTACGTCCGATTTGTAGGTATGAGATGGCTTGTTCTGTTTTGCTTCAGACTACGAATTAAACAGTTAGAGTGTGGTGTAAGTAATTTCAGGTCTTAAATTTTTTTTGACAATCTGAAATCGTAATACTAAACAGGCTTATATTTTCTTCTGCAAGAATTACATATCACAATTCTACCATTTTAAAAGTTGGCAAATTCGTGAGCTAAATTTGTGGGAGACGAATTTAATATCAAGTTAGTATTTCAGAGTACTGTTTGGCCTTAAGCGGGTGACGGGCGGTGCAACTCTGAGGTCGTGCTGTCGAATCGAGGCTGCTCCAGTAGAATTTTTATTCTATGTGCATAATCGGTGCTTGTGATGAAGACACTGGCATACATCTAACCTAAAAAGCATTTCGAAGTCAAAGTCTGATTTATTCATATAGGTAACACTTATGAACGTCAAAAAAAGAAATATACATTAAATGCTTCTAATTTTACATTAACTACCAGTTCTCAAATCAAGGTTAGAACGGAAGAGAAGAACCGGCAATAAACTCTCCGCCACTCGTTTTGACAGACAAAAAAGGATCAAAGAAAGGTACGCAATGCTCACCAAGATCTATGTAGCGCCAGTTCTATATTATTTCTTTTGGCTATTAAAAGTATAGTTTTATTTATAAACAAATACAATAATGCTCTTGTAGCTTGTACCACTCAATGTGAACTGGCTTTAGAGAAGGCTGTGCGATTTCACAGATTGCTCCACAGTTTAAGGTGTTATAGTAACCTTAAGTATATTTGCTGTGTGGCATCGATAGGAATTGGAACATCTATTAAGGATAAACCCAGCTCAGAAATAATTAGTTATATAGTAGTCTCATTAGTACATCAACCGTGTGTCTAAGTTAAACGCTAGACTTCGTTTGTTTGAAATGTGGCGATTATGGGCCATACTAAAATATTGTTACCGTAACAACAAGTGATCTGCTAAATACGTAACAAGTATGTGAGTTTTGTTCGATTCATTTGGTAGATAAACAACAATTACAAACCTTAATGTCAGTAAAATATACCCAAAATAGTTGCTCAATGTCCTAATTAAGACTTGGATGAAGGCGAAACCAACCCGGAAGACGTCTACTTTGGCTTTATTGGAAGAACTCGAGACGGCTTACAGTTTAAGTTATATAGTATGCTAAAATACGTTTCCATTTTTTAATAATTAATATAGTCGGATTTTTTTTAAATATTTTTGCAATAATAGGTACATCCGTTTGGATGATAACGTTTGAATGGATGAATAATAGTGAGTTATTACTAGGAAATTATACAATAGTGGTCTAGATTTAATACGTACTACAAACAAAGCCTTTTGTGTAAAGTACTGATTTTTCTACAAATTCAGGTAGACCAGTGCTTTTTGTTTTATTTAATAACTAAATATTTAAATTTGTTTTATATAATAAGTAAGCGTTATTACTAGTACGTATAAAATCAGATAACAGAAATGATTAGGGGATAATGTATGGCCGTATTGCTAACATCCATCTCCATAATTCTAGTAAGAATAAGATTTTTAATGTGGATTTTATTGAAATTAAATAAAAAAATATGTATTCTTCTTATAGCTAGTGTTAAAGCAAAAGATAAGCTTCTGAACTGAAAATAATTTCACGAAAATTTAATATTACGTTCCACAACAAAATTTAAAAGTGAAAAATAGTTTAAAAGGAATCCTCGCGGATGGAGAAGTGTCGTGAACAAAGGGTGTAATGCAAATTCGTATACAAGGTGTACGCCAAAGAAACTGCTAGAGAAAATTGTTTTACATAATAAAGGGGTTAAAATAATCCGTATTTTTTGTAACAGTTAAGTTGAGTTAAACATTCTAAGTTGAATTTTATTGTAAAGGTTTGGGATTTGATAATGTTAAATGAAGGACGAAGCGATTGTGCGTTTGGACGCATTGTGAATAGTCAACAATATTTATATTAATTTGCCTGCTTAAATAAATTTATTTTATTTTGCCAGACAATCATAAGTCCATATGGTTATTATTGTGTTCGGTATAATATTGTCCTAAATATTATATATTATAGACAAATGCGCGTTGGTATAAAAACAATGACATCTACCTTTTCACCACCCCTTCGGAACAAAAAAGACCCGAATGAGGCCCGGACGTATACAAAAGAATCCGGATGATTTAATCACAGTAACAATATAGCCAACAATATAGTAAAATCCGCACGAGCGGCAAATAATAATAGCCAAAAACAGATTAAGGTAAAAATCCGCCTTCATCCGGAAGGTCGTGGAACTTTACTTCGTACTTCCCTCACTCCAGTTAGCTTCTGTCCTGCCCTTCAGGCGATTGACCACTCCGCGACGGCCCAAGCCGAGACACGAGTCACGGGAAAAACGCCCATTCAGGCCAAGCTACGCTCGCCAAAACAGCCCGGGCTGAGCTGTAAAGGCCAACAGCGAGATTCCTTACATAAAAAAAACCTTTTCCCCTCGGCGTGTAAGGCACAGCGCTTTTTAAGGCATTTTATGCCGCGAATCTCTTTGCCACTACAGGCATATCTAAATCCATGGGCGGCGATTAGCAAATTATTTAAAGTGACTCGCCTGATATTTTATCTCCTGTCTCATAAAAACATCCGTATTGACGAATTACTTATTACGTTCATTTGACTAATCACAATCAAACGAAATATTGTCTTTAGACTTTTTGACAGTGCGGCCGATATTATTGTCTGGTCTTGGCAACGTTTTACAAGCGTACACAGCGGAAACTCTTGATATATTAACGTTATAGAAATGTTCAGTTTTAAACATACTGTGTGGGTCATAAAATGGAACAAGTACAAATAATAACAACTTTACTAGCTTCTACGGTGAAGGCACATCGTGAGGAGACCAGTATGCTTTACAAATATTGACGGTCTGGTACCGGAGGCTGCTCATCTACACCTATAGACAATATATGCAATAAATATATCAAAGAAACAGATCAGACCTAAGATTAAGGCACATATAAGGGTGTAGCGTTATTATTGTGTGTGTTGTCTGGAAGAGATCCCTCGAAAGCAGTAAGGCCGCCAGTTGCCCTCCTTTTATTTAATTATTTTAATTTTACTACGTTGATATTGGAAATGGAACGTGGTAATAAATAAATATTATTTTATTTTTCATGTAGTAGCGTATAATAAGGTGTATTTTAACTTTAATTATTTTTTGTATAGTACTTATTTTTACCTACCTTCATTCTATATTCCATATCTAAAACCCATCATTATTATTACGAGCCATTGATTACTCACTAATAAAATATATGACGATATTTTAATTAAATAATATTCATCTCATTAAATAAATGCTAGTCATTTGTATATGATAATGTATGTGATAATTCTATATGTCATCTTTGTAAATATATGATAATGACTGCCTTCAATAGCATTCTAGTGTAAAGTTATCACACAAAACGTTCTTTATTCTTTACTGTAAACTTAATCTAGTTTAATTTTTGTTATTGCTATTGGGTCATCTAAATACATGCATCCGTTTTATACAATGTTAGGACATACACAAAAAGTTTATGAAAAACAAATGTATAATTTTACTGAAAAATAAAATGCAAACCTGTCTTTGAAATAACACGAGAAGAAAACATTGTCGAAAACGATAATTTAATTTAAAAAAAAAATATTTTCATGAGATACATGTTACCTAGTCTCTAAATTTTTGATTATAATTCAAATTACATTTTCTAGCAAAAAAATCTATTCTAAAAATCCTAAATAATTATTTGCTACTATGTAGCAGAAATTCGCCTTCATACAACAGCATAAACAAGTAAAAACCAGTACGATAAAGTTTTGAATTATTCTATTGATGACATTTCTCGTTAACAAATGTGGACATATAAGTAACATCCAAAATTGCAGTAACAGATGTTCCACCATCTAATTCAATGAATTTCATACGTGAACAGTGGAACTGGGTAACAATTTCCATTCAATTTACATACGTTTTAGAAATTCCAAATGAGAGCCTCGGTTAATTGAAACATAACAACCACAACTAGCTCTAAATCTAAAATGTATTTATATACCAATTCAGATTTGGTTGGCAATATTGAATGTTATTTACAAGTATTAATTGGTTATTCGCTGAATGAAAATCATAGCACTGTAAACGTGTACGTCAGAATTGAATCATAGAAAATTATAAGGAAATGGAAACGTGATGCAAAATTTTATAAATATAAGCCTAAAAGAATTCAATTGTTCAAAACCTAATAAGTTAACGTACTCTATAACTTTACTAATATTAGTAATATTCATTTGGATACTATGTGGATTTAAGAAGCGTCTTCTATATTTACCCTTTATTGAAAAAGGTATAAAATAAAGGTCGGTTTCTCTTGTAAAGACACCCGTAAGGTACGATAAAATATTGATTTTAAATAATATATTTTGATTACAATAATAAAAGATATATATTAATACGTTATGTATCTTTATCAACTGAATTTTCCAGAAATTTAAGCCATTAATACATAAAATGTAAAAGTATTACCTAGTAAATATTTTACGCCGTAATTAAACCGTTTCAATATCATATGAAATTGATAGCCATCGTTGACACAATAATTTTGTTCGTTTAAAATAATATCAACAATAAAATGTCCAGCTCAATGTTGACTGTGCACTATAGTACAATCAAATACAGGCGTAAAACTGTTTGTGATATTTCATGGTCCAGCGATATAGTATTTGATACTTTTATTAAGATATTTATTTTTAAAAATGACACGTTAATAAAAAAGTCTTTGATAGTATGTTTTTTTTTATATAGAACCGTCGGCAAACGGGTAGGAGTCTCGCCTGATGTTATGTGATACCGCCGCCTATGGAAACTGTCGATACCAGAGGGCTCGCTTGTTTAATGCCGGCCTTTTAAGAATACCCCAGTGAGCAGCTCCACATAGTTGTGGTGCGTGGCATAAATTGCCTAAAACCGCTCAATAGTATTTATACGTATAGTTTTAAAAACCAGTAACAATGTCAATTGATGCGTTCTTAAATCGAAAGATCAGATGTTAAGAAATCAAATTGATTCTTTTATTAACTGGATTAAGTCGCGCTAGTTTTGCTAGAGTGAATTCTAACGTGAGTGTTTCTCTCATAAATATGGCCACTGTCAAAATCTTAAGAGTTAAACCTCGCGAATAATTCACGTACCGTCGAGCGCACTTTAATTAGAACCGTTTTTTCTGGGCAAAATCTTTAGGCCATATCGTAATATGGAATAATCATAGAATCATACAAAATAAACTTGTCTCAACTAACTAAAAATTAAGTCATATGATAAGAACATCATCACAATAATTAGTTAACGTATTTATAATTGTTGTCAAACGTATGGGCCAAATAAATTTAATCATCTTCCCCTTGAAAGCATTACACGGCAGAGATCTATAACTTCTAGGCAGCTGATTAAATAGTTTAATAGCCATGGGCGTAGCAATTGTTTGTTTACATCGTGGTGGAGTATGCAGGCACCTTCAGCCGTGTTGGATTCCTCGGTATATATACAAGAAAGTTTCTTGAAATGTTTGGAAAAATATTGGATGCTTCGTTATAGTTAAAACTGCTTCAAGGATATGTAAACTCGGGAGTGTTAAAATATCGAGTTCATAAAAAATACATTTTTACTGAGTAATAAAAACTTTATTCACAGCTACCGAATTCAAAGCACTCGCAAGCCCTGTGGCATTGTGAGTGTCCATGGTTGGTCAAGGTTCTATAAAATAATAAATAAACATAAATTATGATAAAACTACTATAATGGATATAAACGCAAATTTGACTAATTATTTACAAAACATACATAAATGTCAGTGAGGAACTGTCTTATCATCTACTAGTACGAAACGAAAGTAGGACTACAGTGTCAAACGAAAATTTTTATTTTACAAAAATCTAATTCAAGCTCGTACTGATTATTATTCTATATAATAAGACAATTATCAACTTTAAACGTAACATTTAATTAAACTTAACTGTATTTTGTTTTCATTTCTTATCTAAAGTAGGTCACAAATTCAAAGTTATAATCTGAAATGTTAATGAATATCGTCTCTGAATTAATGAAGTAGACTTGTCATTTAACATAATATTAATTCAAAATTATTGTTTATACAGAGTTCGTCAATTTGCAAATGCTAGGTTTATATTTCTACTCAATCTCCGTGAACAGTTACTGTTTGCACGAACAAATTTCGTGTTAGTGCTTTTGTGTTGACACATACTGTATAAAACTGTATGTTTTTTTAATTTTTATATATTCACACAACTAAAAAGAAAAGAAAAAAATATTTATAAAACAATAAAAAGCAAATCTCACGGATTCGTTAATGACGATGCAATACGAAAGAAAAAGAAATACTTGAATAACACAAGTCACAATTGATCAGGATAGGATATGGTTACGAAATGTTTATGCAGAAGAGTTTTAAAAGATGTTAGGTAGCGACTCACGACTTAATGGTGAAGAGCCTACATCAATTGCCTAAGAAGGATGAGCTGTGGGATGGAATTTCTAATAAACATCTATTGGTTATTAGGACCTGAGAACCTTGAAACGATACTTAAATAAGAGGCAGTTTATGTATGTATTGTACGTATTATAAAAGTAATCAGAGTACGAGGTCTTTGCGGTGATGAAAGATAAGATATAAAATAATATAGAGTTAAAAATTTGAAAACAATCTTCAGTAAACTGAGTGTTTTAAGCTATCATATAATACATCTAGGTATATTAGATATGTACATTAAACCTAGAGATGGGCTAAGATGGCCGTCTTACTTTGCAAAAATCATGATTTGTTATGACGTGACATATCATTACAGACAATAATACCAAGCATTCGCTACCAGCACACTTTGATATTAATAATCAGCCTTATTACAAAACGTGATTATTTTTACGTTTTACTTTTTTGTATTATTTTATTTATATTTACATAGCCTTTGGGAAAATATATAATTTGATTTTTGAGGGGTCAGACGACGCAGGCAACCGAAAATTTAATCATGAGGACGTGTTAAAAACATCATGAGTAAAAACTAGGGTAAAATAAATATAAGATAAATATGTGACGTAATATATAATACGCTCTATATGCATATTGGTCATACGGTAAAGGAAAACATCGCGAGGAAATCGTGTAAGACATGTCGATTTCCTCAGACTAAAAAGAAAAACGCGTGTCAGGTACAGATGGAACTTCCTTGCCAATATAAAAATCAGTAAAGCATACATAAATAACGTTTCTTTCTACTGGGTAATTATCACACACAAAAAATAATTACAACTTTTAGCCATTATTGCTTAAACCTTACATAATGAGCTTAGACGTACAAAATTTATAAAATCTTCATCCAATCAATCATTCTTTTATTATTTCTCGGGGAAAATTAATTACGAGATGAATGATTTGTGTTGAAAAATTGTTTCGCAAAAATCCATTCACTGTATTCACGAGTTTATTTCGATTGCGGGATTTTTAAATGCTTTATTATTGGATATTGATGGTACGCGGTCCTGAAAAAAGTGTTAAATTTTTTAAAAGTTACACTTGTTTTGCGGGCTGTATTGGGTCGGACAGTTTATTTAGTCGGTTTAATTTTTAGGTTATTCATCTATTGCATTCTTATATAACCATATGTATGAAAGAAACCGGTTGGTGAACGTGTTCATCTAAGGTAGATTCATAAGACATTAAGAATGAGCCACTAGACTTCACAGAATCTGGATGATACAACTGTGTTTCTTGGAATCACCATGGATTCAAAACTTCAGTGGTACCCTCATATTAACAGATTGGCGAAAAGACTTACTAATAAAAAACTAATTTGCTCACTAACTCTCTAAGAGATAAATTGGATAAGTAAGGATGTCTGCGCTACAAATGTAATGGCGTGGAATAAGTGATACCTGTATCTTATATTCCATACTAAACATATTTTATTTTCTAATTAATCGTACAGTGTACAGTTTTTAAAGTTAAAATTAAGCCTTAATAGTCAACTATTACACAATTATGTGCGTTTTTTAAATCGTTCTACTTTTGCATTTTCAATTCAAGGGCTAGAAGGGACGAGCAGAACTGGAAAGAAACTGCGCCATTCTTTTCAATCGCCAATAAATTTTTGGATGAATCATAATAATACAAACAAAAAAACGTTTAGCCTTTATTATCAATATGCAGGAGAACAATATAGCACACATATACTATACAGCATATTTTAGCACTGACGCTGAAGGCACATATATATACGCATAGATTATAGGTTAATAATATCCAGTACTAATGCTTATTGACAATCGACTGCAATATAAAAAAAAAATTAAAATATCTAAAATATAATAAAAATATATTCATTTCCAAAACACAAATATATTATAGTATTAATATTCTTAACCTACATTATAATCATAATAATAAAAAAATCATAAATAGAAAATTAAAACAAATGTAAACAGTTTGGTCCCTGTGGCAATGTACCTTTGACGCTGGCAGCATTTCCTCGCTGTATTGCGATAGTTATTCGAAGAGCGAAGCAAGCACCAGCTCTGGGGTTACCGGGACTATCTACCAGGCGCCAACTTAAATAAAAGTTTATTTATTTATAAGTTCTAAACCAATGTGTACGTAGAAATTATACTAGAAAATATGACAACACAATTTTACATACATACACATCAATTATATTAGAACATCATAAGCTGGCAAGGGAAAAATATCAACAAGCAACCACAAAATAATTATTTAAAAAGTAATAATACTAGTACTGATGCTTAATGAAAACTTATAGATAAAGAAGTATGTCGGTGAAAAGACTTTTATATCGATATAACTAGCTGCCCCCTCGAATTTCGTTTGTCCTTTAGGCCTAGCTTACCTTTTTAGTTACATCCTTAATGCCTAGCCTACCTTTACTACAAAGGTATACGTAAAGCCGTACTTACCAACATGGAACATTTTGTTATGCTACTCCAAAGACTTTTCGGTTTTCCGAAATGAAACCATTTTAGGTTTTTTTTGAATAACCTACTACAACTATATAAACCTCAGAGTTCAATTGATAACTTTTTAATTAACAAATGAAATATAGCGGTTGATAGAGAATGGGTGAAAAGTGAGGGTTGTATGTGAGTGATTCTCACCAAATTTTAGGTTATTTATGACATTCCCCTAACATTATGTACTAACGTCCAAATAAGCATATAGCAATATAGCATTGACATTAAGCCGAGACTCAGACGAAAGTTGTAAATGTACTAATATGGTTGAATTTAATACACCTGAGCGAAGCTTCGCGAAACCGAGCTGTTAAGGAATTTCGTGAGTTACATCATACGTAAAATACGTAAACCATAAATGAGATCTTATTTGAATATTCGAAACATGTTTTTGTAGTATAAGTTACGAATACTTATAATATGTTACTAAATTTCATTTAGGCACCTGCTGTAAGTAGTTTTATTGGACATTCCCTTGTATTAAAAATCCTTCTAGTAAATTAGGTTAGACTTAAATTACTTATAGGTCTTAAATTAGGCTAGATCGTAATGTTCCATGATGTCTTAGAAAAGTTCTACACGTGTAAAGAGCTAAAGAGCTGGCAACACACTGGTAAGCATCCTGATGATGCATGGGCGGCGTTGAGCCTTCTATGACTGTACAGGTGCGTTTCTTTCAATGTATCTTAATATGGGTGTGGTCCCTCGGGGCCTTAATATAAAACGTCACCTAATAAAAACTAGGACATATTTTTGTTTCCATGGTTACCAGTTACTTTACAAAAACGTTATAGACATTCTTATCATTCCGCGTTTGCTAATAGGATGACTATGTTTCCCTACAAGATTATTACTCATATTTAAAGAAAAATACATTTCTGATGGGATTCGAACGTTTAAATAGAGACCAATACTTATTATGCTGACTCTAGTCTTATAACGACTATCACTACAAATGTCTTCCTTGTGCAAAAATTTCATTTAAATTGAAATAAAGCTAATTTTAACTTGCGAATTTCCAGTCAAGGGTTTACGATCATTTTGTAAACAAAATTCATTAAAGGGCTATAAACAGGGGCTTAACCTCAAACGATACAATTTTACAGCTCTGATGAAATTTCTAACAATAGGATGGAAATCACTTGAATGAGTAACGTTTGTTCTAGATTGCACCATTTTATCGTAGTATAACTAAGATAAACTTAGTACAACTAACTAAAACGGCAACCGAACAAGAATAAATTTACGGAGATTTAAAGGAGAGTATGTTCTGACTAGAAGTAGAAATATATATTTATTTTCTATTGATGCAGTATCTAATACAATAGAAAACATTCATATAAAAATTAAACTAAAAATATAATATAAGCAAATCAAGAAAACACATTACCTAAACCTCTTTATAACTAATATAAGTAATGTAATTCTAAATCTATTTATAAGTAATGCATTCTTGTGAATTCAGCCATTGTTGCAACTAAATATCCGTCTCACATCTAATAATATTCAGAGTGCGCAAGACACGCGTGAATGTAGCCTGAGTGAGTAAATTTCTACGCGCTTGAGGCATTGCAAGCAATTGCGACCGCTTACCTAGCCGAGTGTAATCATTCAATTCTATCAGCCTCTTGACCATGATGGCTATCGATACTGAGAGATATTTAAGGCAGTTTTGCATACCTATGTAGAACCATTGAACTATGACCTTTCCGCACTTCCGATGCTGCTGGAAACGTGATTGTCCATAGGTATCTCTACTAACAACAAATTTTAACGTTTATAAAAGGAAGCTTACAAACGTGAAGATTATATTTTAATACAAATGGTTCTCGGTTCTTTAACATAACGACACCGTTGTCATATGATTATTTATATACAATATATTTAACGATCGCTGAAATTCTTAGCATATTTTTGTTTTGCATTAAAATCTAAATAATGAAATAATCCCTAGAAAATTTATTTAAAAAAATCAGCTGTGCCATCTTTATGTGCCTGATATACTATTATAGCTTGGCTTGCTTACAATACAATGATTAGATCTGTATTGCAAGCATTTTCTGTACGAAACGTTTTCAGAATTTTACAGATTCTATTGAATAGTATTTTCTCGATACGAATCTGTTTTTCTGGTTGCCATATTACTATATTTCCATTCCTTAGGGAAATATATAAATTTCGAATACTTCCCTAACTTTCCAGCGACATATTTTAGAAAAAACAATTTGTATACCCAAGATAATTCACAAATTATTTTTCTTTCTGGAAAAATAGCTTAGGGATTCTTTGTCTGTTGATAATATGTATTATTTTCAAATCCAGGGCTAATGTTTATTTAATATTTGTTATTAATGTTCTAAATAAGAATAGCATAATAATATTCCATATAGTCACTTTTTTCTTTTGCATAGTCTCAAAATAGAAAACTGCATCTAAAATGGACAATTTTACAACACAAGGAATTAGAAACAAAATTATAGATATATATATATATGTATATATATATATATTCCATATTATTAGCGTAATTTATAACGTTTTTAAGATATATTTATGGATATACATGAAGGATATATATGCCTTTCTCGAAGAGGTAGACAGGGACCAGTTCATGCACTTCTATTACATTCACTAAGCATGCTCATATATGGGTACTTTTAACTTGCCCATTCCTCTTAGCATTTCATTCCTCTTAGGTTCAGCCAACTAGACTTCATTTTAGGTTACTTTGTATATCCTAATTCTTAACCGCAACTCATTCATCAGACCACAGATCACCCGTTCCGATTACTTGCTACGATCCCAACATACCTCACTCAGTTTATCCACTTTGGTTTCACCATACACGCTCGTCAGTTATGAGTATTTTAGACGTTATATAGATTAGAGAAAACAACATAGTGCGGTGCATGCAGACAGAATAAATATCGAAATTATGAGGATTTTAGTAAAGTCGGTTGTAATGAAAAAACTGATAGCATGGCAAAGGGACTGATGCCAACAATTTCATATAACTTTGATATATACATGTACTGTAACAATAGTTATCTTTTTAATTTACGTAAATTACGCTCATAGTCCAAAGATATTTTAATTGTTAACGTTTGACCTTCAAGCTCGACCGAGTTTCTTATTAACGAAGATAAATCGTCGAACAAATTGATTTTTAATTGGCCATCAACAAGAACATTGTTGTTTCATTATTTATTGTTATAACGACTTTGATTAATGACAAAAGCGAAATTGAAAATTGGTTTGTTTAAAAGTTTTTATTTAAATCTTGACAAAATACTGTTAGACAAATTATTTTGTTATACATCTGCCAATCAAACAAGTATAAAGCGTAATCATAGTAGGTTATTCATTTATCTGTAACGGATTAAGATTAAAGATTAATCTGGCATCTACTTACTTCCAGTGGGATCACGAAAAAGAAGTTGACAACATACGTAACCAGGTTAGAGCACACGCTAAAATGACTTTAGAGAATAGTAGAAAATTAATTGATATATCTTTTGGCGTTTATGATATTTATGAATTAGACTGATTTAAGAAAGCATAAGGTTTTAAATACTTTATTAGATTAAGATCTTATTTTCGACATCTTCACTAAATGAGTTAAGTAACTGAAAACTATTAGCCAACGACTGAATTACTTATATTCCCTATCATTTTGTAAAGCTTCCAATTCATTAATTTTATTTTTGAAACATTATTTTATGTAGTCGTGAAATAATACTACAAAATAACACTTTTTCATACAAAATATCAAAACACTAAAACTACGGTCGCTTAGATTAACATATTGCTGCATATAGACGCCTACAACACAGGTTACTAATCAGCTTAAGCAGTAGGTACACTCTTGTCTTAAGGTGCTGCTATTCTTATGTGTATTGGGTACTGATATCTTGACTCGCAGCTGAAATTACGATGATATTAAAGTGATAACTAAGGATTAAGATAAATACATAAAAATATTGTTTATTATACCAATTATTCATAGCTGTACTATAAATTTTAGGTTAAAGTTGACGTAATATATATTTCGTTAGTTAGTCAAAGTTTTGAAATAACTTCTCTAGCGTAAAATTGAATTTCACCAAAATTGTAATTTAAATCTTAATTTTGCAGATTCTAAAGTTTGCTTAAATCAGTTATCAGATTCAAAGTTGTAAGTCTTTCTGTTTTCTTTATTTACACTTTTTATTCTGAAACGGAAGAGTCTTGCGAGTTTGTATAAGTAATCTTACAGCTAAACGTATTTATATTATAAAATAAAACGCCAATACACATAGCCAAAACAGAATACATTGATAAAAAAAGAATACAAAAGAGTACACAATAGATAAAAAGAACTGAAATTGTTCGTACGACTAAAAAAAAGTCAAAGTTACTTTAACAATTCTTAACCGTAGCCAATAGATATGTAACTTCTTAATAATTCTCTTTTGACTACGGATGAAGACAAAATATAATTTCTTGTCTCTAAATTAACAAACCATAATCTTTTGTACGGTTCCTGGTTCATCGGAGAGCTTTAAATGATAGAGGATTTTATTTTACTTTATACTAAATACTCGCCTACAACAATAGAATACGAACGAACGAATACAGTTGAAGAGACTGTCTATATCTGGCACTCACTCGGGGCGTAATTCCGACAATTTTGGAAATCGCCACCCCTATAAAACTAAGAAAGCATAATTGACCAAGAGAACTGCTGAACTATCTATTTAGATTAATTCGTAAATTATCTATTTGATAACAGTAACAAGCACGCAATTATACTTAATAAAAATCTGCGGAAACACTTCTAATTTCGAATCGATCCCTCAGCGCCCATTTTGTAAAGTGACAACATTGCTACCAAAACCGACGATATCATTACAATCTTATTTACATAATCATCTAAACAGCGTAAGCAAACTTAAACCGTCCTACACCAAAGATAAGGCTCAAATTAAACCAATAAACGTAATTTTCAGGCTATATTTAGACATTCGAAGCTTCAAAATGATCAGTAATTACTTTATCAAGGCCGCTCTTGGATTGTAATCTTAAGGGATTTGTGTGAAACGGATTTCTACTTAATATACAGTTCAAACTGAAGTTATTCTCTGGAGTGTAGTTTAAAGGACAATATTAGTTTAAAATTTTCTTAGCCAATAAGTATTCTTAGAAGGAATTAGTCCTGTTTCTATAATTATTTTTCATAACAGCACAAACATTGTTTTGACATTTATACAAATCCTATAATAAAGGAAATGTTTGGATATTTATTACGAATATTTTTTGTACCATTCAAATACTTCTATAATTATTGAGAAAATATTTAACAAAATAATCGGGCCGCTAATTATAAATAAGACGTTTATCGCAAACCTTTTTTTTTCAATACAACATTTTACGTGTATGAATGACAAGGTATTTTTGTAATATTTATACTAGAAGATACTAAAAACTTTTAAAGAAAAAAATCACACACTTTTATTAGCTTACGAAGTTGATTGAGAGAGTTTGCTTCATGTAACAGGTTATATTAGTCTGGTACTATATTATCTAGCTTACAATACAACACAAGCATTTTATAATGATTGAAATAATATCGAATGCTGTAATACTTCAAATGTACAGTATATTAGCATCACCCGTTCTCTACACCGAAATGTTTAGACCCCGGCTGATGTTTGGATTAATATACAACACGCTTGAACAATGAAGGAAAGCGTTTGAGAAAATATCTCTTACATCCTAAAATTTACGTGAATTACTCACATAAAATATGTTTGTAAAATTTTAACAACATGCAGAAATGTAAGCTGTGATGTTCGGCCTGAGTTACTGATTATTATTGATAAACAAAAACAATAGGATCTGCTTATAAATCAAATAATGTATAAACTCTTGTTAACCAGGACTTAATTAAGTTTAACTTTGAGGTTACCCAAATTTCTATGGTTTAGTTTTATGAAAAAAATTTAACAGTGTTTCTTTACTTGTTGCAACATTAGATGAGACAGTCGTAAGCTTGTTTAACTTGTATTAAAGCGTTCTATGGGTTGGGTTTGTGGTAACATTTAAGTAACTAAACTTTAAGACTAATTTTCTGAAACTTGAAATTACGATACAAATTCATTTTTTTTTCATATCGCGAAAACAATTAATTTTTTGGACTTTCAAATTCAATTCTTATATTATTTAAATAATCTAGCTTTACTGAGATATTATCCAATGAAATAATTTGTTTTATAAAACACGATTAAATTAAAATGGCCTTTATTCGAGTACTATAATAAGGATTACAATAAGGTTAGTTATAATTATACGACCGCCGACGGAGTAAAGATCTCCTTCAAACCCTTCCATGTGTTCTTATCGCTATTATTTTCTAATCTTTCCCCGCTATCGTCTCTTCGTATTTGTATTCATTTGTGTCAACTGTGCGTAGTAATATAGAATCAGTCTGGGAATAAATATAATCATAGGTATACTTAAATGTAAGTAAAGTTATTTAATAATCAAAATTAAATGTGTTTCGTGAAACTAACAGTAGTTAAATTGTATTCCAAATGCAAGTTTCTCAAGCAAGGTAAGCTTTCATAGCAACGGTGAAAATCGGGTTTCAAAGTTCTCCTAAGCTTTATTTCTAAATACCGTCAACAATGAAAGGTTTAGCCTTATCGTTATTAAAAATTATATTTAAATACTTATCTAGCAAGAGGCTAGAATTATCATAATAGTAAACCCGTATTCAGACTGCATCAGGCTGAAAAGAGAAAAATAAGAGCTAATATCTCACAGTATTGGAAATTGTTAATTGCGCCTATAGAAATAGTTCTTAGCCACAGTGCGAACCCGCAGCCAGTAGTTGAAAAATATCGGCTAAACTATAAAGTAAACAATCTTATTGGAATATTCTACTTACGCACCCCGTGAATATGTATATATATATCAATACCTTTTCTTACTGACTTTATTCTACTATTTTTTTTAATTTTAAATATCCGAATATTGTGTGTGTAAAATATCTCGTAGATTAAAAATGATTGATAGTTACGGTTTTTTTATTTTACTTTTCTTTTATTTACAATAGTTAAGAGGCAAATACAACGGTAGAAAAACTTTGAAAATCGGTCATGCCGTTCTCGAGTTACAAGTGTTGAATAAATTCGACTTCGTTCTATATTATGTTTTTTTAAGTAATGAGGCAAACGGGCTGGAGGCTTGCCTGATGTTAAGTGATTCCGGCCATGGACACTCCCATTTCCAGAAGGCTCGCAAGTGCGTTGCTGATCTATAAAAGTTATATATTCTACTTCCACATGTATTAAGTTTTTCTCTTGTTTCTAGTTCTTTATGTTATCAGAGATTTGTAGTGAATGCTGTATTAACATCAGTAAGTCGTTGCCCAGATTTTCAAGTAGCATAGCTGTGCACATTAGCATACTACGGTTTTATAATTAAATCGTTTTGAATGTACTTTATTCTCGTGCTTTATTTAGTTTTATATGCATTAATTTGAGTTTCTAACTGTAAAGCGTGCATGGCGTTTGACATAACATTGACAGAATGCGTGCTGCAAATATAGTCAAAGAGGATGTAAGAAAAATGAATATCGTTTAAAACAAATGCTTCGTTCGGAGTTATTATATTGATAAAATACATATAAAATAATTACAGTCGCTAATCGATTGGGACATTAATCTAGAAAATCCATGTTTATCACTTATCCAGTTATATGTCGCCTGTTCCCGTGTCGGAATACCAACAGAACTATTTATATACGCGCCAGAAAAACAAACAAAGAATGTTGTATCATAGAGCATAAGAATAATAAACACTTTGTTTCTGAAATATTTTTTTAAGTTATACTTCTTTTGGTGCGTTAGGGAAAAAGAAAAAGGTGCTAACTTCTATGTCAACATTATATAATAAAAAATGTCCATTTCTTTAATTATCTTGAAATATTTTTTAACTAGATAATGCATTATAATAAAACTTTCAAGGTATTAAATACCTTTTTTTCTATTGTTAGTGTCGCGTTTTCTACAAACTAGAAGAATACAATTTTTGAATATATTTTTATCTTGTTACGTCAAAGAAGTATAACTTCTAGCGCGTGTACATAAGTACACACACACATGTTTTTTATAGTTAATTATACCAATTCGAAATAAATGTAGTTATCGCTTCCATGTATATAGATTTTAAAGAGAAATTGTGTCGACCCCGAAACTGACTAACCTAGGCAATCTATTCTCAAAATAACCTCTCATATGATAAATGACATCCATTCAAACTGTTATAAACAACGAGACAAGCCATTTATTCGGTCACAATTTCCTCTGTGCTATAAACATAGTCTTAACATTAGTTTCATTGCTTTATGATCCGTAAACTAAACATATGTATGGATCAATTTATTTTCAACTTTAAAGAATGAAATAAATGCACTTGGTGCCATGAAATGAAACACGATATAGTCGTATGGGTTCGCCATTTTTGGACATTATTCGTTACAAACTCGCTTATAATTGAATAGTCAATAATAATATTTATAAATTCAAAAATATCTGTCCAGTTGTTTAGGAGTTTTATTACGAACATATGCACAGAATATATATATATATATATATATATATATATATATATATATATATATATATATACAACTAATATATATATATATATATATATATTAGTTGTATATTTGCTGTATAGATAAATAAGATACCGACTGCAGCGCCATAAGCCGGGAAGAGGTGCTTTGCCCTTGCCTTCTTATATGTATAAATCTTCTGTAAGCGTGTATGTCACTGAACACCTCTTAATCGGCTGGACCGATTTGAATGTTTTTTTTGTATGCGTTTAGGTGGCGCCCTGGATGGTTTAGATTCACAAATCTTCCCGGCTTATGGCGCTGCAGTCGGTATCTTATTTATCTATACAGCAAATATACAACTAATATATATATATATATATATTAGTTGTATATATATATATATATATATATATATTAGTTGTATATTTGCTGTATAGATAAATAAGATACCGACTGCAGCGCCATAAGCCGGGAAGATTTGTGAATCTAAACCATCCAGGGCGCCACCTAAACGCATACAAAAAAAACATTCAAATCGGTCCAGCCGATTAAGAGGTGTTCAGTGACATACACGCTTACAGAAGATTTATACATATAAGAAGGCAAGGGCAAAGCATTAATTTTTGTATTTGAATAATTTTGAGTATACGCTAAGGAGTAATTCCTACCTATAATATTTAAACAAAGTAATAACTTTTTGTTAATGGTCAGCGCTTTTATCGATCTTAAAAAGCCTAGATGGCGTAACTTAATTCTGTAGATTAATTTAAAGAAGAAACCTTGTATAACAAACATAAGGCACTGCCCACAAAATTTAAGAAAAAATTGTAAGAAGTGTTGCCTATAACTATTATTAATTATTTACTATTTATTTATTTACTTAGAGTACCTAACGACAGATAACGTTGCGTAAATTATCGCATTTCGTTGTAAAAATACGGTACAATTAAAATAATTAAATTAAAAAGAACATCTCGGGCGGTCTTGAAGTTTTCTGTGAACTGTGAGGAAAAAATAATAATTAAATAAAGTAAGAGCAAGAAATGCAAAACTGCATAATCTGTACAATTACTTAAACATAAATAATTGAACAACACAATGCAATTAAAACAAATGTTGACAATGAAAAGAATAATAATTTGGATGTCAAGTCAAAAAAACAAGTTCAACTATATACTTAACAAAAAAAAATATATCCTCCCAGTATTAAAACTGTACAATTCTTTTTAAAATCTAAACCAAAACCCTCCATTTCACCCGGATCTCTACCTGAGATCAACCATTCAAAGTGATTGTTAGTAGCAACCTCCGGAATTCCGGCTTATCTCCTATAGTTTTAGATAAAATGTAGGCTATATTTTAGGCTGTGAGTGGTTTATATGCTTGGAGCGTGACCAAACCACGAACGTGTTTCTCACCTAGCTTTGTTTGGTAACAATACAATTATATGAAATAGAAATGAAGGTAGTTTTAGTCGCTTTTAAATAAATAAATATATATATATATATGTATATATATATATATATATATTAGCGCTTTAAACTAACAAATGGTTAAGATTTTATTGGGTATCTAACATATTATATAATTATTTGAAGACCATTGACACTTAATTAAAGATTTAAGTTAAAGCCTGGTAGATAGTACCGGTAACCAGAGCTGGTGTTTTCTCGCTCAACGTATAAGTATCGCAATACAGCGAGGAAATGCTGCCAGCGTTAAAGGTACACTGCCAGAAGGACCAAACTTTTCAAATTGGTTTTAATTTTATTAATTTTTAATTATTTTTATTATAACTATGTAGGTTAAAATCATTGTAAATACTGTATATTTGATTGTTAGGTTATTTTAGGTAGGACCGAACTTTTTAAATTTGATTTAATTTTACTGTATATTTGACTGAGTAATACAAATTGTTTTTTTTTATTAAAATATATTAACAAATTAACAAAAGTGGAAAGAGCGAAAAATCATTTACAATTATTACATTAATACTCTTTGTGTTAGTTGGCTCCCATGATAGGTTGTTGGGTTCAATGCCTAAATAATATGGTATTTGAAGTGCTATTTTTTCGTGGGGCAATGCGTTGCGCATACCCCGCGGCACGGTTGCCTGGTGGTGAAGGGTTATGTGGGATTCACTGCAGTGCATACCCACTAAAACCCCACGGCGCTATAGGCAATCGCCCGAGGCAGGACACGGTAACAGCGTAGTCTTGTCCGCATCTCACCACGCGATCAGCCCTTAAAATCATAGTTCTCTATGGCCACGAATAATGTGGCATGGATGGGTCATCCTCCCATGATTGGTTGTTGGGTTCAATAATGAAATTATATCGAATTTGATGTGCTGAACTAATCTGTAGGTTAGTTTCAATACGTTCATAAAAAAATATTTTACTCTTAACTAAGTTAATATACCATCCGTATCACCTCGACGGCCGTCGTTCCACAACTGAGCGTTTTCTAAGGCGGTTTTTGCCACGCATCACCACTATGTGGAACCAGCTGCCCACTGAAGTATTTCCGAACCAATTCGATTTAGGGTCCTTCAAGAAAAGAGCGTACCAATTCTTGAAAGGCCGGCAACGCACTTGCCAGCCTTCTGGCAATGTGCGTGTCCATGGGCGGCGGAATCACTTAACATCAGGTGAGCCAGGAGGCTAAGTGATGTTAAGTGAGTAAGTTATGAGAATTTACATAAAAAAAAGTTAAAATTATTTCCAAAGTTTATTTAACACAAGGTTCTGTCAACTCGACATATGTATTCTTTTCTACTAAATAACTAAAAAAAATTCGTCGTTAAAAAGATCAGACTAAGCCGAATTAAGTCACGTACGCTTCCCAAGATAACTTTTAGGAGATACATTACAATATATAATAACAATATATAAATAATCGGTTATGTAATCATTACCTATTTCCTTTAAAACTAATATTTTCTAGTAATAATGACATTAGAACGGTAACCGGAGCAGAATGGATCAAAGGACAACTCAACATTGTGACATTGAGAGAAGGACTTTATCAAAATAGAAGTGGTAATATTAGTAAACAATATAAAAAAATTCCCTAGACAGTACTGCAGTACATAAAGGCTTATTTTATTATAAAATATGCAAAGATAAATCCGCTCAGGTTTACTTCACAAAGTCACAATTAATACCAAGTACCAGGATAGGATGACGCGCCAGGAGCTCACACAAGTTTGTATGCAGTTCAGTCTTCAAAGCGAGAACTAGTCGAGTGAGCGCATCTATATTTATGAACTGGGAATTTATAAGGAACCAAGAGTAAGATATCTATCAGTTACTTGAGGCGTTCTTTTAAACGTTCACTTTAGTATTTTTCACAAGGTATTTAAGGCTTTTAAATTTTAAATTAAGAAGGAAAATACGTAAAAATATCAGTATCAGTAATACAGAATCAATCAATCAAAATGAGTATGTGTCCTAAATTGAGTCTTTGTAGACGCACATATTTCAATTATTTAAGCATATTCTCCTACTAGCGACACAGTTTTTGTTCTACGACCAACTCCAACATGCTACTGATCAAAGCAACAAAATCTTTTATTCTGATGGGAGACTTCAACGCAGCAAAAAAATGAAGAACGCATTATAGGTCATTATTGTTATCTCAAAACAGAGAGAGATGGAGCCAATTGGAGGAGGCCTATACTCAATAAGAAAAAAAATATAAAAATATATTTTATGTGTGTGTATATGTTTGTAAACTTTTCAAGGAATAAATGAGGCTTAATTATTGTTATTATCAGTAATCTCTGTCTCAATTTGATTTTTTTTTTAATAGTGTATCAGCTTTCTGAGCCAGTCTTACACACAGTGTTTGAGAGAATGCCGGTTTCCCCACGATGTTTTTCTTCGCCGTACCAGCGAATATTAAAGATAATTAGTGCACGACCGGGGTTTAAATCTAAGGAATGAGTCGCATGCTGAAGCCATCCAATCCACTTACATGTCCTATAAAATATTTTTACTATCTTCTATCCAAGATGTATCTAAAATGCGAAACGTTTATAAATTAACTTACATTAATATACGCAATAACCAGTCGTATTACATTCGATTAAGGTCGCTAATTGAATAAACTTTTCATGTTGTGATGCGTTCTCATATTACAGCTTATGCGGCAAACTCACTTAGTGAAATGAGAGAAAATATCCAAAGTGTATCAACTTAATACTATAATATAACATTTTGAGAAATGAAATTAGTATTTCGGTTCTAGAAGTAGCCATCTAAAAACTAGTCAACGACTCTGGTTCTAGTATAAGTATATGGAAATCAATAGTATGTTAGGCTAATTTAATAATTATTGAATTGTACTATAACAGGTCTGTTATAATTGATGTATATACATTACACCAAACAAGAAATTAATTATAAATATACGTATTTAAAGTGTTTTTTTGTATAAATTGGAATATTATTACTAAGAAATATATTAAGTGTTAAATATATGTATATACTAGACATAAAAAACTAATATGAATATGGGTATGACGATCTTAATTTGCTTGTTTTTGGAAGTCATGGTATAGTGAGATATCCTTAAAAGTAAAAATAATAGCTGTCTCAATGAATAAGCTATAATATTGTTACGAGCTAGGGGATCGGATAGAAAATGCCGTAGATATCTTCAAGTGTTTATTTTTAAATAAATCAGAGAGGAATTTATAAACACGAAATACTCGCAGAAATGCACTTATTACACACACAAAATACAGTAACTAATTACTTTAATTACACGCACTTCACACAGTACTTTATCACTTGTCTTCACTTTATTTGCATTTTATCGCTTCGACGACGAAAAATCTTAATTCCAGAACGTCCGTACTCTTTGTCTGTTTCGCACAGTGCTCCGAGATCCGTCCTTGTCGTACGGCGTTCTAGAGTGCTCAGTCTAGCTTTGAGAAGGTTCCTATCTTCCCTCTGTCTCGCGTATCATTCCGTCCTTGTCCCACACCTAGGATATTCGGTCTAGAATATTCCTTCATCAAAGGTGTATAACTAGGCTTGAAAACGCCTGAAAACGGGTCTCCTGAAAACTGCATCACTCAACTATTCATGTTGTGATAGTACCTGAAACAATGTTTCTGCCTCCTAAAAAGCTCTCTAAGTAGAAAAATCTAGAAACATTGCAGTCGACCAGTCTTCGTAACAATATGTACGCCTGTCTCACGTTTGTGCTCATGTTCCTGGTAACAGATTGTGTAGGAGTTACAATAAACTGTGATGAACACATACTCGGTGGACATTTTCAGCAACTCCATGGAGACCATTCCCCGAGTCAATTTAGTCCTTGCTGAGTATATTGTCTTTATTGCTTAATTGTATATACAGTGTATATTGCATGTGACTTCTTTAATACAAAGATTCCCCACGTGAGTTATGTGCTTGCGGGCTACATGTTTGTGGATCTAGTTAGCGCTGCGCCTTCTTAGTTCTCATGTTATTTTCATAAGTATCTGATTGTGTACCATGTGTGATGGTTTGAGAGCAAAATTAAAATAAAATATATTTATTACGTATTTTTTAAATTTTTAGATATTTTTCAGCATAAAAAGTATGAATTACTCGTAAGGGCTCTATAAAAGTTAAAGGAAATTCCAATTACAAGCAATCTACTAAGCAAAGTTTAAAATTAAAAAAAAATGTTAATTTGGCAGTAAAAATTGTTGGACGTGATTAGTTTTTCCCTTTATGCAATATATTTGAGATTAATAATAAGCCCTGATGATCATTTGAGCCCTTTTAAATTAACTTAAACTAGATTAGTAAAATACAGTTTTTTATACATTAGATGCAGTGTGAAAATTAGATCTCAACATAAAAGGAACGAGTTAGGCAAAACCTTTTTAGAGTTCAATAAGAAACTTTCAATGAAAAGTACTAATAGCATTTCCTTGTCCAGCGACACGTAAAAACTTATTTCTTTGCTGTACACAATATATAGTTATGTTCACCTGTGGATGACCGCACGGAAAACTTACTAAATCCATTTTCCAACTTTGACGAAGGTACTCTTTTCTTTCGAAGTTCTTAATAAAATTCCTTTGTTTTTCTTTAATTTACTTTTCAACTTTGGCATATGTCAGTTTATATATTCAGAAATATCTTTGAAGACATATTAACTATACCTTTGTCAGGCGCAAAAGCTAATAATAATTTCAATTATTACGTTACAAAGAACGCAAACTTGCTACGGCGTAGGTCTAATTCGTAGCAAATTCATATGAACTTCGAAGCTTCAGTATCTAAATCCAAAGACCATTTGCTTCGTAGTAAGTTAAATAAAGTTTGTGTAATTATTTAATTATTAAATGAGTGTAATTTTAGTTTCACTAAGATTAATTTTGTTTTATATTATAGTTTACTATGACCTATTTCAAATTCTTTGTCTTAACATCGTCCAGTCTAGGCTTGGGATAAAAACGTATTCGCTTGAGGTTTAGACGCTCTTTGTGAGCTCAAGTGTCCTTCAGATGACGGTGACATGTCGACATTGCGAGTGCTGCTTTTGAGATAAATTGAGCTTTTTCTATTCATTTTTAAAGTGTTGTTTAGTTTTTTTTAATACAAGTTTTCATAAGTTATAATAAGGTTTATAATTTTATTTATAAATTTAACCTAATACATTATTTAATATAAATTATCAACTAAACTAGTACTTATACTCAGTGCATACGGTGGCCCTTTTGGATAAGTGAATACCCAAATTGTTTAATCTAAACATTTGATACAGATGTATTTTGCATAAGCGTTTGATTCTTAGTCGAAATAAAACATAAAGTAGAAACGAGTTAAAAACTATCAGTAAAACATGTAGCCCTATATCTTTACAAGTGCCTATTTTTAATCAACTGTTTTACTTCATAGTCCTTACCAGCACTTTAAAAAAGCGTTAAGCCAAAATTGAACAATTAATAGATAAATATAATATTTTTAAAATATGTTATACTTGATCGGTTAGGTGCGAAAAAGTGAACTGTATGTGGATAAGAGGGCAACAGTGAAAATTCTGAAGAAAGGAACAAAGCGTTTGGAACCGACCGTCTATTCAAGCACACAACCCTTTAAAATGTAGCTAAAGATTTTTTATATCGAAGGACATATTACACAAAATGTATTGTTATACAAAAATACTAGTCCTACATTACCTTAAAATAATTTCCAACACACTAACTATAACTATTTCAAATATTCATCATCACAAAATACTCATAGATCAAATTAACACATAAACTGTCATGAAGATAAATTCAGCAATAAAAACCGCTAAAACTACTGTCGTTATTGTATTTGATAGCGAATTGTAGTTAAATGTAACAAACATTTTTATGAGAAAACTTTTTACGGCGACATGACAATTGTATAATGTATCTTTTTATGTGATCCCCGATGTTATTTATGATCGTATAGGTTTATAAGGTTTGTATATTTGACAGACAGAGCCGAGATGAAATTTATGTTTACAGTCAGATGGTGTACTGAATTGTTTATGATTTCTTATGTTTGTGGTTGAGATATGTATCATATACCTTGTTCAATTTTTGGGTTTATAATTCATTTCTAAGTATTTCTTTGTATTGTATTTATCCTTTTACCGTAAGTTTCACTGTAATAAGACACATACATTTTGAATTAATAAATGATTGCGTTATCTGCACCAAGAAATGTTACAGACCGAGCACTACTGATGGGAAGTTTACGTTAGTGGGATTGTCTCAGACCTCTCGAGCAGGCTCACAACTATAATTTAATGTCAAAGAACTACGCTTTTCGCTGATAAATCTGTTTGAACAAACAAGCAATAGCAAAGGATTAGTTTTACAATGCGATGCGTTATTATGTATGAATTTTATTTTCATGTTTGTGAAAACCTTATTTAACACCAAACCAACCCTAATATTATATTTACGTAACATGCAAAACGTTCTTAAATGACAAGACAGGGTGATAAATATCCTTATATTGTTCTCACACCACTGATTTCAGAGAAAATCGGGTTTTATTTAATGCAAAGAAATATAGTTCTTGGCTTTCAGGATCAGAGATGGAATTCCTTTGAGGAAATAATATTTTTTACCTATATCCCGTTACTCTATTTTGTTTTGGTTTTTACGGGTGCTTAAATATTCACAAGAATTCAGTTGTGAATTTATTGGTGTTGTTACATGACTTCGACATAGTTATGAAATAATTTGTTTGGAGTATCGCCAGACTTTAAAACGACGTGTATCTTTATAAAAGAAAACGATATTTTAAATAATGATAATATTTCACAAAGGCATTTTTTAGCTTGTTCACTATCTTTTTATTATTACAATTACTTGGCGTTTCAATCGTCAACTTAACACTAAGTCTTAACTAAGCGAATATCAAACGGATATTAAGTTATACTAAAATATAATATATACTATATATATTATATACTCTTTAATCTACCAAACATTTAAGATATGTCCTAGAAATTGAGAAAGGCTATGGAAGTTTATTTAGTATACAGAATAGTTATGTGAATACAAATAAAGAGGGAGTGAAAAAATGTTGCAGACCAAAACTCCTGGAATTCTTTGAAAACATTAACCAATTTGAATAAATCAATGTTTTGTTATGAAATCACAAATTATCATAAACAAATGAAAACATTCTATTTGATTATTTAAATTAAAAAAACCAAAGTATACCAAAACCTGTTTTATTTGCATCGAAACATATTTTTTGTCATAAAATGAAAGCAATATTTTTTGGGAAAAGTTTTCCTATATATCATACAACGTTGAACTTCGGAAATAATTTTCCTAAAATAACTTTTTCCTGTGGCCTCGTCATCGTTGTTCAATGGTCACATTAGCCGGCTCACTTCACAACAGGGTTAACTTAGATAATACTTAGGGATATCGTGTTTAACATTATTCACAGTTCCGGCAACGCCCACCTTAACGAACTTTGACTTCAGGTACGTTACTTCAAGGCGGTGAGGTATGATATAATTGCATCTCCTTAAAACGAAAACTTGTTGATTTAAAAGAGTGACCGTTGTTTTATTGAATTAGAAGCATTTAATTAAATAATTTTATTAATTTTTAATAAATAATTATTTGATAATTAAGTTGATGACTATAAAGTTATTAGAACTGTATCTAAGATACGGTATTATGAATCATAATTTTTATACTTTAAGTTTTCTCTGCTTCAATTTGATTTGCATGTTCCAAAAACTTTGTTTGAATTTCCAGTTTTATGTTTTATGCATTTTGTGACGATGTAGAAAAATTACATTCACAGTTTTTAAACTTTGGTTGTTACAAAATTATTTGCTAGCCATTACCGTAAAGTTACTTTTCTACTGCTTTTAATTATGGTTTTATTGTATATTATTGCCCAAATAGGAACTTATTTACTGAATTTAGTGAAACTGAGAGCTAATATATTAAATATCATACGATAATCAATCAATTATCAATTAGATGAATTGATTAAAATCATGTTGCATGTGCATGTGTGCATGCTTGTGAATATATATTGGAAGAGATTTATTACAATGATTTTAAAGAGTTAGCAATATTTCCTACCATCTAATTTACACAAATAAAATCCTAAGTTGTCAATAGAATTAGAAATAAAACCTAGTTATTTAAATGCGAATAAAAAGCCTTTACACGATTTCAAATACTTCTAACTTTCGTCGTCCGTTTCCTTTTTCCGACGACTTTGCAGGCAAGTGGAGCGGTTAGTTTGAGATTTCCACATCTTTGTGTGCATTGTTTGGTGTGAGGGCCCTTGCTCTCGCATCAAACTACCGTCAAGCTTTAAAAATTCGTTTTTTGTCGAATATTTTTCGCTTAAAAAACGATGCTCTTCTGTCTCGCCTACTTGATTTTGTTTGACAGTCTCTGTCAATTCGATTTTATTTTCATTTGGGAATTCACCGGGAAATAGTATGAGAAAGTATCGGCGCGTTTAGTTTCGTACAGAAAACTTTTTTATTGCGCTTTTGTTTTTTTCTTGTTACAAAAAAATAACAGATTAAAAAAAAGAATATTCCATAAACCTCACATCATATTTTATTTTTATAAGCGGGAAAAGTATGTGTCATAAAGTAACAAACGTAGTCGAAAAGGAAAAAGGTACGCAATAAGGAAAAACAAAAAGTACAAGATTACAATTTGTTGGGGCTAATGGGAGTCATAACACAATCGGTCGCCTGGAGTTTTCAAAACAGACTAAGATACTGTGAATCTTTTTCTATTTTTTTGAAATTATGTTTTTGGTTTGAGCTAATAAAACATATGACTAGCACCGTCTTTGGCGGATATTTAAGGAACATTTTTTACTTCACTTGACGTAACACCAATCGTAAATTTTGTGAACAGCATCTTAATAAAGACGTTATAGTTTTTTCCTATTAATAGAAATAGGTTATTGTTCACGATTATGTTGAAATGCCTCTTTTTTAATGAAATTGGTAAAAGTATGTTCATTTGATGTTAAAAAAATATTTCCTGCGTGGTAACGAAGTCATATTTATTGTAATATAATAAAAGAAATTTAATTAGCTCTTAAACTAAAGCAAACAGAGATAGCAATACATTCCCTATAAAAAGAAAAAGACAGCAATATGACTCCGGAAAGTAATATTGTTAGAATATGGGAGTCGGTAAGTGGGGAGATATTACCCAGAACGGGAAAACTTCTGTTTATGGATCTGACTGTCTATAATCGTTATTAGAGTGTGGGTTCTACACCTTGACGCTATTCCAGTACTTTGATACTTTAAAAACAAAAACGTTTTTACATTAGAAGTAGCTTTCGACACGAATTTGAAAATATAATAATAACAACAACTGACCACTGAAATATTTCCGAACAAATTTCACTTTCGGACTTAATCCTTAAAAGGCCGACAACACACTGGCGAGCCTTCTGGCATTGTGCGTGTCCCCATGGACATGCAACGGTAGCAACGTCAGATAAGCCTGATAGCCTCCTATTACATAAAAAAAGACAATTCAGCCGTTGATTTTTATGAACTTAGCATTATATCAGTTTAAAACGTTGTATACATAATTTAAGTTTGTTTCATCAGGCAAGGCTCCCATTTTTGTCCATCTGCCAAACGCAAGTGAATTTAAACCATAATGCTATAGAAAGAGGGTACATTATTATGTGACAATACATTTCGGTTGCTCGATACAACAAATCCCCGTAATATCGGGAAGGAAGTAATCAGTGATCACAATAATATTATCATAAAGATAATCACCGATAATAATCACTGTACATAAACATCAAACTTATTAGACAAATAAATAAATATCTTCTACTGTACGTGTGTATGTCACAGAACCGCTTTTAAATGGCTGGAGCGATTTGAATTTTTTTTTGTATGACTTTGGGTGGCACCTGTATGGTTTAGATTCACAAATCAGCCCTGTAGATGGCGCTGCAGTCGGTATCTAGGTTATTTATCTATATTTCAAACAAACACATATATATATATATGTGTGTCTTCTGTGCATATGTTCGTCAATAAACTTCTAGACGGCTGTATATATTTTACCTAAATATTAAAAATAACAAAAAATACTCGCCCTAAACTTTGTTCGAAAAGAATATTTAAAAAACTCAATAGAACAGTAAAATTTTAAATTTGGAACGGGATTTAGACCAGAAGGATCTCCAATAACGAAAGCCAACTTACACTGGCCTCAAACCCATTAAACTTTACTTTCGGCCAAAAGACAATTTTATAGACACCGCGAGGGGTCGTTAATTAATTATCTTTGTGTCTTGGCAACAATAATTGTGTCAGGAAAAACTTTTTAATCGCAATAATTTCTCTGTTTCGGAAATTCTTTTACGAGTTATATTGTTTGCGAAGTCTACAAGTTCATTCAATAAATTGTGTTTTCTTTTATTGTCTCAATTTTTGTAAATGATTTATGGAATAGTTGTTGGTTAATTTTACCTAAGATTTTTGACAAACATACAGAAGGAAAATGGTTATTCTTTACATATTTATGGATCTGTCTAAATTCAAGAACAGAACTATGGACTTATATTTAAGATTTTTTAATAAAAACAAATTTAAAATTTTGTTGCCTGTGGCAGTATACCTTTAACGTTGGCAGCATTTCCTTACCGTATTGCGATACTTATTCAATGACCGAGGAAAGCACCAGCTCTGGAGTCACCGGTACTATCTACCAGGCGCCAACTTAAATTTTTAATTAGCGCATGTGCTGTTGAACGCTTTCATTTTTATTATAACTACGTACGTTAAGAAAATTGCGAATACAATTTTGAATGTTATGTTTAGGTGTTAATAAACGAACGGTTTTTTAATAAACAACCATGTTTTTGACATCTACAGACAAAAAAAAGATATTTTATTAGAGATTAAAAGAGCTGTGAACTCAACTAGCGAATCAAGGCAATGCATCATTTTGTGTTAACACTCGCTCGCACGGTCACGAATATGGTAACATGTCTAATACTAAAAGTTGATGACGTCTATTTGGCACAGAAAGCAAATGGAATACAGAAACTTTAGACCAAGATCATGAAGTCGCCGCTTTTTTATACAGACTACAACAGATAAAGTTTAAGATTCATGAAGATTTAAACATATTCTTGGAAACGTTACATAATATATTTATAAGTTTTACTGATCTTGTAGCATATCTATAAGATATATCTAAGGAACCGAAACCCATCAACTTTTTCGTAGAAAAATTATAGAGCTTAACCGTGATCGAAGTAGGCAATTTCCTTACCTTTAGGCGTACACCTTTCGCAGTCACATCATCTAAAAAAGTACATTTATCTTTTAGGTCATTTTCTGTAAAAAGGTACAAACATTACAGAATAAATAACTGTTTACTGTTTTCAAATTGCGTTTAAACATGTAACCTACTAGCGGACCGTGATGTTGTTCTGTACACACGGTCAAAAAAAATATCTAATAATGTAAATCATTCTCGCATCCACTTGAACATACCAAAAATCTCATCGAAATCTGACCAGGCGTTAAGGAGTTTAATTCAAACACACGTACAGACATTTATATATACACTAGCTGTTTACACTATTTACAGCACCATCTGCTGGGTTGATTTGTGAATCTAAACCTTCCAGGGCGCCACCCAAACGTATACGTTTAAGAGGAGTTCACATTACACATGTACATTAATTGTATATTGTATATAAAGATATATAAAAGCAATTGAACCTATATTAATGGGCAGTGTCCTAAGTAGGAATAAGGTATATTCATATCATCTTCTTGATATATAATTTAAGTAATACTAACGAAACGAAAGCCTCAGTTATAGTGAATTATTACTTTATTTCAATATGATTACATACGGTTTAAACTGATAACCTTCTTTAAGGAATTACTTTTTCATTACCCATATAACGCAAAATGTATGGCCAAAATAATGCAGGTTAAACCCCGTGTTGGGCGACTCATACATATTTAGATTAGAAATGAGTATTGCCCTTTTAATTAATCATGATTTGTTTCTTTATAACGCTACTACAATATGACAATCATTATATATATAATAAGGATTTAAATTTTTGTTTCAGATAACTTTGGAGATCTTTAAGAAGACTTATTAGGTAGGTTGAACTCAAATTATTTAATTAATAAGTCATAAACCACTAAATAAATTAAAAGCTGGATGTTTTGATTTATTTAAATATATATAACCGAGTCTGTGGGTAAGCTGGCAACAGCTGGTTAACGTACAAAGTTTGTAGCTTACTTTTCACTCACTTTAACAGTTTCATTAATAAAAATACTCGCCCATTGACCTAACTATTGTTTACCACTGATATATTATAAGTCTGAACAAATCGTCAGCAGTGGATCATAAAGAAATCGCAAAAACTCCGTTCTGCAGTATCGTACTTGGCTATAGTCCAACAATCCTGCCACGTTCGCTGGAACCAATTTTTATATTAGACTCGTCTATCGGTCTAATGGTTATAATCCATTTATTGGACACGGTCCTTAAATATCAAGTTTCTATAAGTTTTATTAAAGATTTGCGATGAAATGTTCTTCATTTTATTCGTTTATTGTACTCTGCACTTTGGATTATTGCTAATGACTTTGCTTGGAGGTTACAAAATAAAACATATTCTGAGCATTTCAAAACTATTTATGTCTGGACAAGACATATATATCGTGTGTAAGATAACGAATTGTATTAGTTTGCAATGTTTGTTTTAATAAAAATTATTACGTTTTTAATTTTTTGTTTTTTTATTAAAGAACATTAGACAAACGTGCAGGCGGGCCCACCTGATGTTAAGTGATAATAAATAGTTATAGGTCAGCCGCCCATGGACACTCTCAATGCTCGCGAGTGCGTGTCCGGCCTTTTAAGGAGTGGTAAGCTATATTTTTAAAGGTCCCTTAATCGAATTATTTCGGAAATACTTCAGTAGGCATCTGGTATAGCTGGCCATATAGTGGAGCCGTGGAGGTCTAGGCGATGCGGGTGGATATTTGTATTCTGCCTCGACGTCCGATGATGAAACTGACCTGCGGGTATTAATCCGAACAACTCCTCTGAAGAGTCTCCACTCTTTTGTCTATAAACTTTTGTGCTTCACTCTAGTTATCGTCATAATATTTTATTATCAGTATTGCTGGTGACAGCAACTTAAAATAAAATTGTATTTTGGATTGGTTGCTTTAATCTATTTTTCTAATATGTTATATTCAATAGTACAATTAACAATGATTTAAAAACGTACGATGAAGCACTTGGTCCATTCTGATTTGTTAAAGAATTGCATTTTTCATAATTTATTAGAAGAACTGTATATTTCGCGGTAAGAAATACAAAGTGAAATGAAACATCATGCTAGAGTTAACTCGTCGTGCTAATCTCATTAAGCTCACACATCAAAGAAACGAAGGCTTTTAGGAAAGCTTTGTCCTACTTCCAGTTCCTAAATTAAATTATGAAATGAGGATACAATTGTGGTACTTTCATTTATTTTGACTGTAATTCTTAATTACATATAACTCATGTATATTTTTGTGTATAAAATTTACACATGGGAGCAGTGAAACCTTCAAAAAGAGACGAATGTAATTTTAATTTCGTATATTAATAAATTATTAATTTTGATAAAAACTAAATTATTAAAATTTGAAACGAAGCAGCGACTGTAAAAAGAGACAGACACATAAATTTATAAGATTTAACATGTTAGATAGGAAGCATTATACAGTGTATTTTATGAATTTTAAATTACAGTGTATTTGATCATTTTCTGAAAGAAAGTGTTTTTTTACGCGATTATACAATGCATTTTTAGAATCCATTCGCAATATTAAAGCCGTACCTTCAGATCATAGGTATGCACCACTGCGTGCGTTTTTAGCACTTGCTAGTAACGGAAAGTATATCGTAAGGAAATATTAGGGAATGTCTTAGACCAAAACATCGACATGTAACTGGGGATAAACCTGATTCAATAACTGCGTTTAAAAAAAAACGTTTGATAAACAGATGCTATTCGAGGCCCTGACTTATAAGGCATTAAAGCACCATTAGATTAGAGAAATTACATTATCTAATCTTTCTATTGCATTTACATTTAATAATAATATTAATAATAAATAAAATCATTGGCGCTGCAACCTTTTTAGGTCTAGTCCTCAGATTTCTGTATCTGTTTCATGATCATTTGTAAAGTAAATACATTTATATTTAATTTATTAAATAAATATGTCCACTGTGTCGACGTATCAAGCTTCTATAAACAAACTTCAAAATTTTACACTTAAAATTGAAACGTTTATATTCCTAAGAGGGTAAACTCTCTGAAAACTCAGAGGTAATTGCAAAATTGAAAGTCCAAACTGAAGATAATACTTCCCAGGATAATTAAACAACTTAAGTTTAAGCTGTATTATTGCGAAAATTGCTGTATTATTTTATAATAATAATAATAAAAATTTTGTTAGTGCATAGTTTTGTTGCTTGTTTTTGCTGTTTTCGAACGCTAAAGGTACCATAATATAATCGTCTTATGTTAAAGAATGTTCGCTTGTTATTTGCCTTTTGTATTACTTTGAACATATAAATAAAAGTCTTATCATATTGTACCGTTTGCCAAAGGTGTCTTATCTCTTTCCCTCACAAAGTGAACACAATTTCACAGATAAAGAAGAAATAGTACTTTAGTTAATGGAGTCTAATTAAACTGATTTGATATTATTGACGATTAATAATATTTATACGTATAAACAGCATTATCAATTACCAATCAAAATGTATGAAATTATTTAATAACTTAAGATCCTTAAAATGTGGAGAAGACACTTCTATTGACTCGGTGTTCGAATATTCTTTTGACTTTACTGCAGGTAATTGTTTCGTTTTGTAAGTTATGTGTAGTACTTGAAAACACCGGACATAATATTGTTAATGTTTTTAAATAATCTTCCACCACTTTATAGCTAGTTTAGCTAGTTAGTACTTTAGAAACTAAAACTAACATACATGAGTGTCATTAATTGAAAATAAAATTTGTTTTAACACTTTTTTATCGTTTCAACACTTTGTAATGAAGTAAAAATCCTATTCCGATTTGATGATCACCAGATTTTTAATCTTCGATAATACTTCGAATATAACCACGCCGTATTACCGAGAGCTTAGATCACAGACTAGATAGACTATATCCGGATGTCAATAGCCTTCTCTGATAGCCTCAAAGCCTGTTACAATGAAAATACCCCACATATCGACAAAGAAACGCCTTATTGTATTTTAATGAATTTATTCTTGTAGCTTTAATATAATTAATATTCTAGTCATTGTTTTTAATATTTTGAACATGTAACTTTGACGTAATCGAAATAAATGATTTGACTTTTGACTTCATAAAGTAATTTATTAGTATTGTAACAAAATCGAGTAGAGAACACGTCATATTCATAAAGAAGCCTAATTAAGTTCTTATAACAACATTTGTGACGTCATATTCTCTTATAAAATTAAATGCATACACGTTGTTCTAACACTTATAAGTAAATTTATAAATATGTACAATTTTTTTTTCTATTTGACCTTAAATATGTTAGCTACATTTGAGCTGTCTGGTTTGTTTCTAAAAGATTTTCACGATTAGAAGGATTACATTACACATTTTAAATTAGCATAAATATTAACGAAATATACTGCTTCTTACTAACAAATAATAGTTATAAATCCACCACCGTAAATTAGTAAAATACACGTGTCTTATAGGTCAAAATAATAAACATTTGTTTAAAATTAAATTTGGCTTTGGGTAAAATTACATTCTCGTAAAGTGTTCGCTCCAAATAGCATGATTATTTTGAAATTACGTCAAACATCAGCCCGTAGATTTAAGTCTGGATGCAGAGCTTCGGCAAATTGATTGGTATATTATTAAATTAATTGAATTGATCTACAATAACAAACCACAATTCGAGTCAGCAGACCTTATTTATATTTCTCTTGTATTTTGTTTTGAAGTGAAACTTCTTTATCGGCGTTGGAAATAAATGTACCGTCACATTTTTCGGTTACACGCCATCTTTTTCTTGTCCCCTACCTACTTGGATTCGAATTCGGAGCCATTAATAACAAAAATATATACTAACGATAACAATTCTATCACAATTAATGAAATTATATAATAATCTTAGTAGTAATAAGGTAAAATGAAATAATTGTATTATTTGTATTCATGTCTATGATAATAAAAGCCCTTTGTTAAACTTTATCTAGCCAATTTCTGTAAAGTCGCATATAGTAGAATTTTTTTTCGAAAAATAAGGTCATAAAGAAATTTCACTGCTTACGTGTGTGCACTAGTACACGCACACATTTTTATTATTTTTTATTATTACAATCCTAAAGTGGATAAAAGCTATATCACACGTATGCAATGTTACCTCGTAATTTAATAAAACTAAAGCCTTTGACCTTGGATTAAATATAATTCGATTGCTCCTCATTACAATCGTTTACCGATAAACCGGTATAATCGCATTTATATTCAGACGGCGTATCGGTACCGACAATATAAATCGATATTTATCTGTTTACCGCCTCTACGAAAAATAAATTTTTATAGCTTCATTCGTGTTAAGGGTGATCGTGATATTTCGCAGTTATGATTTCGATTCTTATGAATTACAATTTGTCTTTGGGCCATTTTACTTATCGTGAACGAACTTGTGGGTATCGTTTGTGATCCCGATTTGAGTATTGAGATTAAACAACTAACATTAAATATTACAATATAACCGTAGTAAATTAACCACATATAGCTTTAGCGTGAGATTCTTATCCTTGAAGTCGAAGGTTCGATCCCCGGCTATGCATATACACTTTCTGTATATGCGCATTTAACATTCGCTCGAACTGTGAAGAAAACATCGTGAAAAACCGGCTTGCTTCAGACCCAAAACGTCGGCAGCGTGTGTCTGGCACAGGGGGGATCACCTACAACCACTTCTAAATTTTCATGAAATTGGTACAGAAATCTGAGACCCATACTTATTTACTTTAACAAAATAAAAAAATAAATCAAGGCATTCTTTAAAGCTAACTGTTTTTATTTAAGTTAAAAAGAAATTGGTATCAAGCAACAACGAAGTTATATATTACAGATCATAAGTTTTTTCGTATTACGATAAAGGAAATTAGTTCAGAATAACAGAACAATATTACACCAGATGTTCCTTTTTGTCTTGTGTTTTGCTCGTTGGCAGCAGCATCGCAGGTTTTCTTCCATTATATATTATACACTGATCAAAATGAATTAATGTTATTTATATTTAAAGATGAGAAAGAAAATAAATTATTATAACTTATTCATTATAATCATGCACATATTTTATACATACAGTGTAAACTCGATATAACGTCGAAATCACTCGGTTTTGGTTGGTTTAGCTTATATTCTACATAGCATTACATTCATCCTCAACAACAATTATATAATAAAAAGTACTTTCTAGTTGCCGAAATTAGTTTAAGCTGTGTTCTTTTGTCGTTTTATTGTCCTAGCACGTAATAAATTCGACACTTGACATCATACGTATCGAACTTTTTAAGAAATCAGTTTTTTTTGTTAATAATTGGGATTGCTGGCACGTGCTTTAACACGAAGATGCCACACTATCTTAATAAAATACAAAAGTCGTCAGGTGTAAATAACAGGCTATACGCAATAGCGTTCAAATAAGAATTGTTTTTTTTTTTATGTAAAATACTAATATGAAATAAACTTTTTCTTTTTCTAATAAAGATTATTCTTATTTCCATATAACGACAACTATTTGTAACGTCAAAGTATGCACAGTCATTTAAGTGTCGTTATATAAAGCTTACACTGATTATGAATGTTTGAAATTGAAAAGAATAACGTCATTATTAGATATCACAAATAAAATGTTATTATTACAAAACTCCATGAACGATATAATGTAATGATTTTTGGAAACATTTCTTCCGTATTCAATCCCCTAGTAAAAACCCCAGTGTGACATCATTACTCTTACTTTCTGTACTAAGCACATCCACTCAAAAACTCAAAAGGTTCTATCGGCAAATATATTACCATACTAAGAAAAAATATTTCGCCATCTGGGAATAAATGGCTAGAAAATACTCCCCGGGGCCTAGACGCCGTAGTAGGGTTGTCAGATTAATGTAATCCCCCATGGTCTTTTCCATAAATATTTAGCAATGTACTGTCCTATATGTGCACTAATGCATATCTTGTTTATTTTTGTAAAAAAATAGACTTATCTTTTGTTAGGAGACATTTAAAAATAAATATTTACATTTGTTAGGCTACACAAGTTATAAACTCAAGTGTGTTAAGCAAACTGGTGTTATAATTTCCATTATTGATCTACCTCCGTGACTGAAGGCAAAATATTCTCGGTATAGTATACTTTCTCGACCTTCAACTTTATCAACGAAAAAGTTTCTATTAGAAACTAAAGATTTAACACCAAACAATGCGTCAAATTTTCCGCAAAATTTTAAAGCAAAATAGAACTGGTAACCCTGCCACCTTGGGAGCTGATTGAATTTCTGTTCCGCATGATTTAGTGACAATAAATACGGATCGACGGACCGCCGACGAAGCGACTCTCCTATGATCAATTTGAGACGGCATGATCGGAATTTTATACCAACTTTACAAAAATTTCCTTTGCCTTGGTGTAATCGAAAAGCGATTTTTATAAAATTTTATCATAAACTTTGATATAAGTGAACACTGTTCACGTTCTACCTTATTTAACTTTTGATGTTACATTTTTAATTGGACATATACTGTTTAATAATTATTCATAAATAAAATCAATGCCTTCGAAATTCTTTGATTATGAAATCCATTATATTATAAAGAAATGAATATCTAAAGTGTCAGCGTTGCGGTATTCATATATTTGTAGTGAATTATGCAGAAAAATAAGCTTTCATTGCAAGATTTCATATTTGTTTATTTGGCTCTTACCACACCCGCCTACACCACAGGTCCTAACAAACTAATGAGAATAATAGAAAAAAAATATATTCTAATGAAATATAAATATATTAAACTATTTTGAATAATCGAAAATATGTAATTATACCAATAAACATTAACTATAAATGATTTTTTTTGTGTATCTTGCGTTTCCAATAGACATATCGTTTACAACATCGCTTGTCAGAAGTTCTCTGTATGTTTCTATCAGTTGCCTATTTTAAAAGTTAATTATTTTTGGAAATACATCTATTTTTAGCTTAGTTTATGTTTGTTTCGACTTAGTTGATAAAAGTTCCGTCAAGTCAACGCTCGGCACAGTGACAAGTATTTATAGACAAACATAGTATACACATATAAAACAATTAAAGTTACAAAAACTAAACGAAAAACGCTTTCTTCGGAAAGGACGGACAAATGATGGGAATAATGGGATGCATTTATATTTTCAAAAGGGTTAGGGCAGTCAATCTCATTGTGAAATATTTTAAATGCAAACGATAAAATAATTAATTTTCCACGATTCTCCAATGACAACATCTTAAACAATTTTTCGAAATGCCACTGGAGGATAATTCTTTTCCTGCTTTCAGCTTTTTATAGTTTTAATGTCATATGTAAAGGATTATAATTTTAGTCAAGTCTCGCCTATTATTTTCTTTATAATAAATAAATGTATAAGTAGTACAACTTGAAAGACAAAACACAACTAAACAAGAACTCATATCAGTATAAATTCCTCAAGCACCTAAATAAAAGTGGAACGCACCGAAACCCTTGGCATCTTTCCGTCCGGCCGCTGCCAACTAACTGCGAAATGTTCCAAGTGATCATGCTACGAAATCCATCAAAATTTCAAACATTTGTTTTACTTTAACCGTATTACTTTGAAAGACACACATCGTTAAATTTAAAATATGAGCTTTGGAACTTTTGTTTCGATGTTACGAATGGCACTTATCTACAAAATAGAAACATATACATCGTTTGTAATGAATGTAACCAGTAGAATTCGCGGGTAAATTTGTATCTGTGTGTACTTATTATATATTTTTATAATTTTGATTACAGTAAAAAATTCTAACAGCAAGGCTTTTCTTCTGTATCGACGTTAACTGTTTTTGATATATAGATTAGGTTTACTTCCGCACCGTTCTGCGTTGTTTCATAACATCTGATGCCCGAAAAAAGTAACAAAATTGTCTAATGATGCACAATATTAAATGTAATCATTTTGAATAAAGGATAAATAGGTAGTTATAAAAGTATATTATTATTGCCATAATAAAAAAAGGACAAGTAGGTGCATCTAAACTATCTGAAATACACGTAAAGTATACTAAACAAAGACAAAAAAACGTATACATGTCTTAGTCTATAGATACAATTATAAGATTTTTTAGATCTACTAAAACAGGTTTGAATAATAGTAGAAAAAATAATTGCTTGTAGGCCTTCCTGTTTTGGTAAATGTAAACTTAAAATTATAAATTATTATTGTAATTTTTCTCAATAATTATATACGACGGAATTCTTTACTTATTTTCAATTGTGTTATTGTGATGTTAACTTATCCTTATAATCTTAAAACCAGACAAAAATATATTTTACGTCTGGGCCTCAGATTTTCGTATGTGTTTCATGATCATTTGTTGATCTAATAGGCAAGTAGGTGATAGGTGATAATAGGCCTTCTGTGCCTGACGCTCGCCGACGACTTTTTGGGTTTAAGGCAAGCCAGTTTCTACACGATGTTTTCCTTCACTGCTCCAGCGAATGTTAAAAGCGCACGTAGAAATAAAGCGCATTGGTTCACAGCCGGGGATAGAAACTACAACCTCAGGGATGAGAGTCGCACGCTGAAGCCACTAGCCCAACACTGTTCCTTAATTCAGAAGGAAAGAAGACACGGCTTTATATTGATAAGGAGTTAAGGACCGTTAAATTGCGTTTTAATTTTATACTTTATAAATATTGTTTTATATAAAGCAATAAAGTGTATATGTGTATATATATATATATATATATATATATATATATAAAGTTTGTTTAGTTTACAAATCATTTTTTGTTTCGATTTTAATTAAATATATGTAGATCTTTGTGGCTAAAATGTAGCGCTAGTTGATTTCGCTGGCGGTTTTTGGCGAGAAGTTCAAACAAATGAAACAAGCTTAAAGCTAGGTGTCAACTGTATTTAATAGAGTACAACATGATCTTATTAGTAACATAAAATTAGGTGTTGCGACGCTGGACTAATAAAAAACTGTTATAGACTAATCTATGTATTCATAAAACTAAGTGAACTTCTGTTACCTTTAACGAATATAAGTGATGTCAACCTATTATACATTCTCGGAAATTAAAATATTATATTACAATTACTGAATGTATGAAAAACTGTAGGACTGATTTATGACTACCAAAACTGACATTTTACAGTTTATTGCCATCAAGTGTAAGATGGTTGTTAACATTTCCTTTGCGCTTTTTATTATTTTATTTTTTTATATTAGTTCAAAAGAATATAACAATTTGCGAGTCTTCCATAGAGGAATTCATTTATAACTATTCTCCAATAGATTTCACTTTCGGTCATTGCGTTCTCTTCATATGAAGGCATAATCACCATAACCATCATTTGGGTCGGGCTATAGCAAATGTTTGGCACGTGACATGACCCCCAGTGCCAGGCTCGTGTAACGTGACCACATCATGACGGCCGCGCGTGATGGCTTGACGTTGCACTGGTTCGAATTGCCGGCATAAAATAACGTTTGAGCCACGAGCGACGCGAGAATCGATTTCATTGATGTACGCAATTTCATATAGAATGTGTTTTGAATTGTGATTTTTTTATAACATACGTTATTAAGCAATTAAAAAATGGGATCAAAAATATATTTTTGGGTTAGAAATGTTAGTTAGTGGCTATGATATTCATTTTTATTAAAAAAAATGTAATTTGTTACTTCTACTTATTAAGTCATGAGTATACCATTAAGGGCATCTAGCAAGACTGTCTGGCAATTGATGGACGATAAGGGCGACCCGGTGGGTCAATTGGAAAACAAAACAGAAGAAGACCGCTTAACAGAAAAGCGGATGGCATTACTAAAATAGCTGGCTCGAGCTGGATGCAACTCAGCCAAGACCGATATACTTAATATAAAGATCCTTAGATGAGGCAGAAGGGTTCTTGCAAAGTTATTAAGAAATAGATATAACTTAATATAGATAAAACATGGTAAAAAAAGGAGAGTAATTTATTTTCTTAAAAATTTAATAACTTTACATTACAGTTTACATAATTTAAAATTTTTCGACGTTTCGCGTGCTTTACAGCGTGCGTGGTCGCGGTGACTGAAGACTAAAGGCGTTGAATGTCAAAAAGTATCACAGCTGTAGAGAAAGTATATTTTGTATCTGTATTTATTTCCCCGGAGTTGATATGGACTAAAAGATGAAGGGTTTTTGCAGAAATTACTCACGGAAGAAATAAAAATATTTTTATTGTCAGTCTAACTAGTAGGTATTGTCAGTCGCCATTGAGTCACACCACTAGATGGCGTGTGATACAGAGACAATCGAACCTAACCAAAATCAAATTCAAAGGAAGAATTGACACAAGTTTGCGCGTTTTCCGCGAAAAAAATACCCTTTGTCGCTACTCCTCTTTTCGAAAACACTCTTCTTGAAGCCACAGCCAGCATCGGAATACTTGGCGTTGACATATCGAACGACGTTCAGTTTCGCGGTCATTTGGAGGGAAAGGCTAAATTAGCCTCCAAAAAGCTTGGTGTGCTCAGCAAGGCGAGACGGTACTTCACTCCGGGCCACCGCTTGCAACTCTATAAAGCGCAAATACGGCCCCACATGGAATACTGTTCTCACCTCTGGGCGGGGGCTCCCCAGTACCAGCTCCTTCCACTTGACCGTATCCAACGAAGAGCGGTTCGAATCGTCGATGACCAATCCCTCTCCGAGCGGCTCGATCCTTTGGCGTTGCGTAGAGATGTGGGGTCACTCTGCATCTTCTACCGCATTTACCATGGAGAGTGTTCAGAGGAGTTGTTCGGATTAATACCTGCAGCTGAGTTTCAGCTTCGGACGTCGAGGCAAAATACAAAATTCCACCCGTATCACCTCGACGTCCGACGTTCCACGACTGAGCGTTTCTCAAGGCAATTTTTGCCGCGCACCACCGCTATGTGGAACCAGCTGCCCACTGAAGTATTTCCGAACCAATTCGACTTAGGGTCCTTCAAGAAAAGAGCGTACAAATTCTTAAAAGGCCGGCAACGCACTCGCGAGCCCTCTGGCATTGAGAGTGTCCATGGGCGGCGGTATCACTTAACATCAGGTGAGCCTCCTGCCCGTTTGCCCCCTATTTTATAAAAAAAAAAAAAAAAAAAAAAAAAAAAAAGTCACCTTTAAAAAAATGTAAAAGTACGAAAATTAATTTGTTAATTTTGAATTGTAATAAAAGAAATAACCTTAGTGCTATTCTGTATTTATTTTAATATTATTTTTGTTACAGAGACTTAGACATTAGATATATAATAATTATTACAACTTGTAAGTCAATCTTACCTTATGATGTATGGTTTGACTTTTATACTTTATCTAAAACGCTCGGCTCATAATCGCCACAGCTTTGCTCTTAGAGTTCCAGTTCGTGGCCCGAGATTTAGAGTTATAGTTGGGCTCTCAAATGGGTGATAGAGTAATAGCAGTAATGCTCTGATTACGCTTCGTTTATTTTAATCGGTTATTTACGTTTATGGCACTATTGGGGTTTTAATCTAAAACAATAGAATATTCATAAAGAGTTAATTGTGTCAAGAAATGCGATCGGGTACCGTAAGTTTTTGGAGTAAACCTGTAAATTATTTATTATAATTGGTATTCACAAATTTCTTAAAAAAATATTTAATGGGTAAGAAAAGAGTAATTGACTTTACTTTGATACCTCTGTATGTATATGTCAATCTTCAAAACTACCAAACTAGTTAATCTATATACTTTTAAATTTGGCTTGATTCGGAGCAGTTGTGTAATACAAAAAAAAACTTGGCTATTAAAAAGAGTGGCGGAGAATTTATTGTCAGTTCTTCTCTTCCGTTCTACGGATTGATTTGAAAACTGGCAGTAAATGTAAAATTAAAAGCATTTAATGTATATTTATTTTTTATTGACGTTCATAAGTGTACATTGTGTTACCTATATGAATAAATGATTTTTGACTTTGACTTTGAAAGTTTTGTGTTTAATGAAATTTTATTTCAGGGGAAAAGTTGTGGCATTAAGGTTATTTAATAATTTATAACAAGCTATTTTTAAACATTGTGAAATATGTGATGCATATGACCCTAAACGCACTAGCACTAGTCACTAATTAGACGACTGCGCGGAACATTTTGTTCATTGTTATAATCGCAATAACATTTTTAAAACTTTAATAATACTAAACAATAAAATGAATTGTTACTCCTTTGTACATACTAGAAGCTTCTCTAAGTATAATAGCTTTTTTATGTAACGGGGGCTCATCTGATATTAAGTGTTATCGCTGCCCATAGACACATAGCTAAAGGGCTCGCAAATGCCGCCCTTTAATACCTGTACGGGATAAAACAATGTTCCCTATAAAATAATGGTTATACATATTTGTAATACACGACACATACATTGTGCTGTCTTGATTCAGAATGTTTTCTCTACACTTACCTATTTCCACGCAATCAAGTTACACAGCTAATATTAGAAAAAAAACATAAAAATAAAGAAATATCTAAGATCATATTTTTATTATTAAGAGAACTAATATTAGTTATTGGAAAACTCTCGATACTAGGATTAATAGGATATCAATTATATAAGTATCAATCAAGACTGGCAAAATATATATTTTTCCTACGACATAAACGAGCGAACTTATGATTGATTGGATTATACCACGAAGATGATAAAATTCTTTTATAACTATAACTTAAATTTAATTAATGAATATATTTTATATTATACTATACAGAATATTCTGTTTCTTAAGCTATAGTAATATTAAAAATATTTAAAAACAAAAGAAAATTAAAACAAATTCTAAAAGTTTGATCTCTGTGGCAGTGTACCTTTAACGTTGGCAGCATTTCCTCGATGTATTGCGATATTGGTTGAGCGAGGAAAGCATCAGCTTTGGGGTGCTTATTTGGGGGACTATCTACCAGCCGCCAACAGCCAACTTAAATCTTTAATTTCAACTATATTTTGTATGTTTAAACTAATGAATTGAATGCCGATTGGTGAATCTTAACGAATCAAGTATTTTTTTCAATACACACATATTTTTTTGCTGTGCATGACATGCCCGATTCCTAATGATATATTTTCTTCGCCGTTCTAGCAATTTAATGTAAAACCAACGATTAATTTAATATCTTACATAAGGACTAAATTGAATACTTAGTTAAATACTCATAAATTTTATTTGAATTCTGCCAAAGAAATAGTAATTACAATTTCATATTGGTTTTATCTGAAGTTTTCAATAATTAATATCGCTTTGTGCGACTGTAGGCGAGACCGCTCGAATAATTGGGCTTTTATATTGTGTTTTAAATGACAATATTATTACTTTCCGATTAAACGATCGAGTTTATCTCCAATACCTTTTACATACGAATAATTTTACATTTCAATATTTCTTTTATGTTAATTCAGATCCTCTGTAAAGTTATCATAATAATGTCTTTATCGTGTTCTGTTTAGATTTTATCTATTTCTTTATTGTTTATTATTAATACACTTATATATTAATTAATTTAAATATTTAACTTATAGCTATCTATATATATATATATATATATATATATATATATATATTTTACCCAAAAAGTGGCCATACAAAGCGCAAGTTCGGAACTAACTAAAATGGCCACACCATCACTCAGTGTAACAGTTTGGGAAACATAGGATCGCGTTAGCTTTCTACCAAGAGTCCATGTGACTTGACTTTGCTATTGCCTCACACATTATCCTGTCATCGGTTTAAGTTGCCAATTTCTTGCGCCCCAATCGGCGGAACGTGAGCTTAGCATAAAGCGCAATGCGCCGATTACTCAGGTGTTGCAGATCTATATGCTTTCCCACGCTAATAGTATACGTTACTACGGTTCTCAACCGATGAGCATGCAGTCCACGTATGTCCCACCTGCACTAAGCTCCACCCAATTATGCACTGCCCCCTGAGATTATTTTAGCTATTTCCATCGGAAATTACGAGTGTATTATTTGTACTGTATCCCTTCAATGTTTCGACACTTAATGAGCTTCGGTACCCTGCTATTCCCTACAAGGTAGTGACTACATCATCAAAGCCTTTAAGCCGAAGTTACGACAATTTTCTCTGGCCTATTTATTATCTCTTTAGTGCAGTGTTGGCCTAGTGGCTTCTGCGTGCGATTCTCATCCCTGAGGTCGTAGGTTCGATCCCCAGCCGTTCACCACTGGATTTTCTTTCTATGTGCGCATTTAACATTAGCTCGAACGGCAAAGGAAACATCGTGAGAAAACCGGCTTGCCATAGACCCAAAAACAGTGTGTGTCAGGCACAGAAGGCTAAACACCTACTTGCCTATTCAATTCACAAACGATCATGAAACAGATACTGAAATCTGAGGCCCAGACCAAAAAAGGTTGTAGCGCCACTGATTTATATTTTTTTTATTTTATTTATTATCTCTTACGTAGCGTCACTTTTAATGTTCTGTCGAGAGAAGAGATAGAACCGCTCTGTACGTTTTAGCTTCGCCTTCTACTTCAATTAAGCGACCAACAGTAGCTGCCCATCTGATATTTGTATGACTGACTAATGACCAGATCAGATAACCCTATACTTTGTCTTATTTTTGGTACTACCCTGTTCTGGCTTCTAGTAACCGGTGCGCTTGTACGTCTATCTTATCAATTATTGCTTTCAGTACTCGATGGGACGATTTGGTATGAGTGTGTTACTTTGGCTACGATGTTCATACATCGAAAAATGGTATATTTGACAACAGACAAGACGCTATCATTGATATGCATACTTAAATTTATGTTTGAAATAATATTTGTGTATATAATATTATAAACAATTACAAAGAAAAATCAGTTTACGTAATAAAATTCAATTTTTATGAAACGCTTATATAAAATTCATTGAATAAACCGACAACTTTACACCAGGGACTGAAATGGCATCCTAATTCTCTTAAAGGGCAAGATTCGCTTCGGATTTGCAAATAAAGTAATTTTAAATGTGTATTTTGAAATGTAAGCACGTAGGAGTGTTATTTTAAATGATAGTATTAATTTAAATGAAGACTGCAATTGCGAAATTATATAATTTTAAGAAGTTTTATAAGCATCATAATTTGTTGTTCAATGTGCAATGGTTAAAGGAGTTGTATAACCCTTGCTTTCAAAAAGAACGATCGAAACAGACCCAGAATATCTTCCTCTGAATTCCGGAGTCACCGGAGCCCGTTGATTTACAACTGTACAATAAATTTAAAAAAAATAACATGTCAATTAAATATATATATGTAATCATGCTACATACGCATAATTAGTATATACAACTTCCTTAGACTATAATGTGATAATAAAAATTATTAAAAATAAAATTGAAACAAATTTAAAAAGTTTGGTCCCTATGGCAGAAGCTTTAACGCATTTCCTCGCTATATTGCGATAGTTATTCGATGAGGCAGAATAGCAATAGTTCTGGGGTTACCGTTACTGTCTACCAGGCGCCAACTTAAATCTTTAATTAGCGCCTGTGCACTTGAACCCCACGGCCCAAGAGGCTCTACTCCAAAGGGAACAAAATCGAAGTTGGAGGAAAGACTCTTATAGTTGTGCCGTTTATTATTAACTGCCTGCTCTGTGGCCGCCCTAGCTTGTCAATCGAATTGATGGATACTAAAGTCGAAATTAGGTTACTGATTATATACTAAAAGTGAAATATACTGAGAGTAAAAAAACTGTTATTTGAATATACCTTTTTTATTGACGTCTAAACATTGTGAAACTAACCACAACAGTTAAGAAATTATGCGTCACTCTGTTTTGTTGTAAATGTGAATATAAGTGAATTATGCATTTAGCGTGTGGGGTATAAAACTAAATTAGTCCAATCTCTTTGAATCAAAGTACTTTACTTCTATTTTGAAAGAAATCAATTTGTGTAAGCTGTTATGAATGTTTTATTATCATGAATAATCTTGTTAAGATTTACATGAATTATGTTAACCACATGTTATGGATTCTAACGCAGCCAGGATGCTTTGCGAGTGCGTTCTATTACGAGTTGGGCTAGAGATGCAACAATCAGTTATCAAACCAAGTTCGTTGAAGGGACATTCACAACCAATCTATTAGATTAAAATACCACATTCTATAGACACGTGTCGATATACAAGTGTTGTGACACTTGAAAAAATACAAGTGAAACTCCTTATAGAATGGAGGAGAATGGGCAGTAGGCTGGAACTCTTAAGTTCTGCCATAAGGCAAGGGTTTGATCGTACGCTGCTATAACCCTTGGTCCGGGCTTCAGGTTTTATCATCTATTTTTTTTAAATATCCATTTATAGCCAAGTAGATTCACCAGTCACTATCAGTTATGCGTCTTGGTTTCTTTAACGTACGAACGTTCAAACTTCCTTGGGCGTTAAATACGTCAGGGAAACAGTCCGTTGGTTTCGGGGTTCAAATGCAAAGGGCTGAGAATCTTGCCAAAGCCTTTGCTAACACAGTTCTTGTAATGTATATAATATAAATAATGTTTAATCTCATTAAGAAGTGAAATCAAAGTATTCAACGTAACATTAAACAAATTAATTGTCGTTTTATGTGATTAAGATTTCACATATCCGCGGAAAAGAGCACGACGAAATTTTATTTGACAGGGATTTTACAGGGACGTATTTTTGATTATATTTTCGGGGTCCGAAACTTATTCATTACGTTACTTACTTCATAATACAGCAAATATTACAAATTATAAGTCGTAAGCAAACACATTAAGTAACTATTTATTAGTTATAAAGATTGTTTCACGAAAAATAACAGGCTTGACTATAAATATAACTTAAAACTAAATGTTAAAGGTTAAAAGATTAAGCTTGATTCATTCAACGTTTTTTTGCAAGATAAGATAAGATAGTTATGTTACAAAAAAAGATAGATTAATTATAATTGCGTCCATAGCCTCTCAGCATAGACTTTAAAGGATTCGCCAAGAAAAGAAAAAAATTAAGAAGGGATTTCAAGGATAATATAGTTTTATTTATTTATTCATTTAGGAAACAAATGTTTCTTATGTTAAATTTTCGGAAGAGTATAAGCTGTAGATGTGGGCTCCCAAAAATTTGAAATCGTTTTTAAAATAGAAAGAAGTTTTAAGGTTAAACAGTATGGAATAAAGAGATGGAGATTGTGAGCTGTCGCTGACGAATGGGTAACCAACCTCGCCGCTTACGCAGACACATGGTCACACTTAGTAACACAATCGAAAGAAATTGTGTGTTAAATAATGAACACGCAGGTAAGAACAGTACGTTCCTGTAAACAACCTCATTAAGTACATTGAATCACAGGGTTGTCCTCGTATAAGCCTCAAAGGGATTAGCAGATGTGTTAACGTTGTTCAATTATTTAAAAGGATTTGGAGGTACTGTGTTTAACTATGCAATTTTTAATAAAAAAGTTTTTAGTTCACATTAAATAAATTCTATAAGAAATTCCTGTAGGCTTAGCGAGCCCTAGGAAAACGAAAAATTATGTTCTCTGAAGCAATTTTTGCATAAAGATATCGACACCGTATTAAATCTGTAACATTTAACAAAACAAAATGAAAGTCTTTATTATATAGAGATATAAGAAACTTAAAAAAAGTATATTTTATAAAATAATGAGTAACTGTTAGCTCCATCTTGCATTTACAACGCACGACGATATACAATAAAAATACAATTGATAAGTAACGGGCACACAAATCTAGCAAATTACTGCAAAAGTTAGTTTTTGTAAAAGCCCTTAAACGCTTTCGGTGGTCACTGAAAAGTAGTCGAAACGGTTTTCTTAAGCGTGTGGGACTCACAAAAATTGTATTGTAACAATTATTGTATTATATATTAAGAAATATCAGAAGTGAACTTATCGCAATACCCTTTACTGACTTGACTTTCCCTGTAGAATATTTAAGAAAGAAACGTTTTTATCCCTTATAATGTTCAATTTGATTTATAGTAATGTATTTATGAATCGACACCGCTATTATTTATTGTCAGCATAGGAAGCTTTCATAATGGTCTGAAATAGTTCAGATTTTGCTGTTTAGACAAAATGCATAACAATTAAACAATCTTATAAATATATGTGACGGAGTGACATTGATAAGACGAAAGGAAGGTGGATTAGACAAAAATACGAGAAAGCATGAATCTTAACAAAAACGTGCCGATAAATCATTTAAAAATAATGTCGGAATGGTGATTAATGCAATCAGAACACCGTCATTTTTTTGACGCTAACGTTTTTGGCATCAACCATATTCATATTCATCATTGACCGTATTCAACGATGAGCGATTCGAATCGTCGATGACCAATCTCTCTCCGAGCGGCTTGATCCTTTGGCGTTGCATAGAGATGTGGGGTCAGTCTGCATCTACCATGGAGAGTGTTCAGAGGAGTTGTTCGGATTAATATCTGCAGCTGAGTTTCATCATCGGACGTCGTGGCAGAACACAAAATTCCACCCGTATCACCTCAACGTCGGTCGTTCCACGACTGAGCGTTTTTCAAGGCAATTATTGCCGCGCACCACTGCTATGTGGAACCAGCTGCACACTGAAGTATTTCCGAACTAATTCGACTTAGGGTGCTTCAAGAAAAGAGCGTACCTATTCTTAAAAGGCCGCAACGCACTCGCGACCCCTCTGCCATTGAGAGTGTCCATGGGCGACGGTATCACTTAACAACAGTTGAGCCTCATTCCCGTTTGCCCCCTGTTCTATAAAAAAAACCGTTTAGTTTCAATATTAGAGTCAATTTATTTATTTATAGGTAACTAAAGGTTTCTGCTTGTTTCGACAGCTTCATATAGCTGAGGGCCAATCAACCAGTGCCTGTATTAATAACAACAACAACAAGACTCGTGACATTTCGTGTACTTGTTCCACGACCGAACCCGAATAAACTTCAGAATTAAACGGCAGTCCTAGGAACGTATATCAAAGATTACTTTAATATTGTTTGGCTTTAGGTTTGAACTTATTACTTTTAATAATAATAATAACTATGGAGTCACTATTCTTATTGCCCATTGAACAGTCGCTAATTTATAGATCTAGCAACATTGACAAATCAAATGATCCACAAATATTAACGGTGTTAACCTAATATCACTTTGATGTTATTAAATTGTAATGACAATGGCAGCTCACACTAGTCCGACATTAACAATAATGACTATGAAATTACTATCTATAATTTTTCAATATTCCTGTGTTAGTTAGTTTCTGACATAATTTTAAACAAAACTGGACAAGAAGATGCCAAAATTGTTTTATGCGCGTCTATTTTGCCAGACTTCTTGGAGTTGAAAACCCCTTAGTAACTATTATTTTAAAGCAGAGGCAAATATATTGTATTTTTTTTGTAACCAAAATTCTCCTAGCTTTTCATATAACTTTCCACTAGGGACAATTATTTTCAAATATGTTATATTATTTTACTTCCCCTACTGATTTAACATATCCGTCCATAGCCATTATAATTTTAATCCGTTATTTTATACTTAACATTGTAATTGCTACCCATTTCTCTAATTTTTTCTTTAAATTATTTTTCAGATAGGTATAGTTAAGAAAAGAGTCTGTATACGAGCGATATTGTTGTTCAAACATTTTTTTTATGAAAAGGACGGAGAAGGATGTAACTAGTATTAGTAACATATTGAAATGTATACGTCACCGGAATATTACAAAATCCGCAAGTTTATTTTATTGGTTGTTATATTCCGGTGAAACATATATTTATGGGAGAAATAATATAAAACGACAATCGGTGTATATTTTGTAGAAAAATCAATAAGCTACAAGTTGCTTTGGTCAGCAAACCTTTTGACAAGACCTCATCATGTATTTTGACATTAAACTAATGGTAACGTATGATTATCTTTGTAACCAAGATAATAAAGGATACACACTTACTACATAGCGTAATATATATAATCTCGTCTTAATGAAGATTAACGAGAATAAAATATTGTGAAATTAATAGAGATTACAGATATTTGTAAATAGGATACAGCATATTAGACATTCTAATTTAAAACGTGAATTTATTTTAATACGTGAAAAAATGTTAAACAGAGATAATACCGCCTACCTTACTAGTACCTTATTTGCCTCAGGTAACCCTACCTAGATGTAATTGTTAAGAATCATATCTTTCTTTAAAAAACTGGTCATCAAAAGTTCCACTGGTTTTTTAATAGTTTCTATAAAAATCAGATTTGATAGCTAGTTGAATCAATTACGACAGGCATTCTAGATATAGAAACCGGACATATCTGGGTAATATTTTTACCTTCAAAAGACGAATGGTTGAGTACTGAGATATATTACGTGAAATCTTTTGTAGAAAGGATAAACTTTTGTGACCCGCTTTCCAGCATATTGTCCTTCAATAGCTTTTTAGTTTAAAAACTTTAACATAAATGGTATATAAAAACCAGTGGGGTTACAGCCATTGATCTTGGCGTCTGATTTCTGTACGATATTATTTTTCTAACCTTCTGTGCCTAACACACGCGCTGTTTGGGGTCTAAGACATAAAGAATACTAGCCTCCTCCGAGCTTGGTGTGCTCACTGCTCAGCAAGGCGAGGTGGTACTTCACTCCAGACACCTCTGGGTAGCTTACCAATTCTTCCTCCTTCCTTCTGCTTGGTCGTATTCAACGAAGAGCGTTTTGAGTCGACGATGACCAGTCACTTTCCGAGTGGCTTGGCCCTTGGCGTTCCGTAGAGAGGTGGGATCTCTCTGTATCTTCTACCGCATTCACTATGGAGCATGTTAAGAAGGGTTCTTCGGAAAACCTAAAGCTGAGTTTCAGCATCGGACGTTAAGGCAGAATACAAAATACCATCCAAACCACCTCAACGTCTACTGTTCACAGCTGAGTGTTTCCACCACAACAGTTTTTATGAAGAGTGATTCAAATCGTTGGGTGAGCGCTTCGTCGCCTAATAAAAGATAACGACCATAAAAACGGATGCAAGTCATTACAATTATAAGTATTTTAGTTATTTAGCTATAATCATGGTACAATAATTAACATTAAAACATCTCTTTACACCGTGCAAAGTAAAGGCATCAAACGTAGTGTTTCAGATGGAGGGAATATGTAAGATTCTTACTTTGGCTTAGGGTTTTATCATCTGAACGTGAATTTACGTTAAAATCAATATTCAACGAATTCAATAGGCCTTATTGTTTAGGCTGGTCAGTAGCAGAACCCGTAACCCAATTCTGAAAGCGCTTTGAAATTCAAATTTAGAAACGCACAGGCATATCAAAGCTTATCTGTACGACCACACATAATTTTACGATACACTGTATGCATATATTAAAGAGAGATTTTTTAACGACACAAAAGAGGATAATTTGAACGCGTAATAAAAGTTAAAGTCAAAGGTCAAAAATCATTTATTCATATAGGTCACACAATGTACACTTATGAACGTCAAAAAAAAGAAATATACATTAAATGCTTCTAATTTAACATTTACTGCCAGTTCTCAAATCAAGGGCGTAGAACGGAAGAGAAGAACTGGCAATAAACTCTCCGCCACTCTTTTTAATCGCCAAGTTTTTTTTGTATTACACAACGTTTGTAAGTTTAACACCACACACAATCATAACACCATGTTCCGATAATATAGGTATTATAGAATTTTAAGTCTGATTGCACCATTAAAACGCTATCCATCTGTATATTTTCATCACAGCGTAAACACAGTTTGTTAGATAGAGAAAATAATAGTTTTTATTTTAATTTATTTAGACTTTTTTATATTTTTAATAAAACGCATAAAGAAATAATTCAAATAAAAACATGATTAAATATTATTTATTGTATTTTAAAGTCAAAATATTTATAAGGAATGCATGCATGCATAATCCAATGCATTTACGATAAAAGATGCATTCTTCACACTCACATTTATTTAATGTTGACAAAGTATTATCATAATTATTTTGATGCGTAGAAGTGAAGTACTAATTATACGTTCGATGTTATCAATAACTAACTATCCCAATACATAATTCTATCAAGTGAATGCACGTACTAAAATCGTTACGGTTATTTATTATCAGCCAAATTTTGTTGAAAATATTTCGAATTAAAAATAAGGCCTTTTATGAAAGCCTGATTCTGATGAAGGTGTCTGATGAGATTGACCAACTGCTGACGCGGCTCATGGTTTCATATTTTAACAACCAAAGGTGCGGCTGACTGCTGCTTAAGGTGTTTGTAGTGTATGTTATGTTATCTCTGTATATACAAATCAATGCCTATTTCCCTTGGTCACGGCATCACGCGTGAACGGCTGGACCAATTTCACTAATTTCCTTTTTTGTGTTGCGCGGAAATTTAAGAATACTTAACCACCATATTAAGTAAGCCTGACTTTTGTTACGATAGCATTTTTTTAGTGCATAGCGCTTTTAAGATTCAAACTTTTTTCACGTAACCATTTAACATAACGGTCCGCAAGTAATTTTATAAATATTGCTCTGTCTTAATCATTTCTCACTACCTCAGTAGCAGTAGCGAAGACTCATTGAAGACTTTAATTGTCGTGACGAGCCTGTCCAATAGCTTGTAGATAATCCCACCACCATGGACCTATAATCCTACCCGTAGGGCTCCATGAAAATAATAATTAGAATAATTTTAAGCTAGTCTACAAAACTGTATAAAGACGGTTTACATAAACTATTTAAAAAAATATATTCTTCGTTTGTATTCGTCGTTTAGTAGTGAGTGTTCTTCCTATTTCTTTGAAAACCACGATCTTATTTCCCCGAGGGCATTGAAAGTTCTAGTTAGCTTTATAATACAAGACTTGTACTGAGACTCATTAATCTGGTTCATATAAGAAATCGCAGTTTAGAAGAGTAAGCATTACTAAAAAAAACAATCAAATACTAATAATAATTTATAGTTGTAGTTAAAATTTGAGTAATAACCAGGTATATCTTAATGACTATTATAATAAAGTTGGCAGTTAGATTAAGACAATAGAGAATGATTTAAAATATCTACCTCGAAAGGAGTAACAGATTTGAAATGACGGGGTAACGTCCCGTCATTTAAAATTAAAATTAGATAACGCAATAGCAAGCTTTTCCACAATTATACAAAAACTGTTTGAATCATTTCAATTATTGTTACTATAAATAATATATAAATTGAAATTAGATATTCATACGTATTATATAGTCTTTGGGTTGCGTCTGTGTGTTAGAGAGCTATAAACTGAAAACCTACTGAATGGATTGCGGTTTTGGTTTGTTGGATAGGTTTATTTTTAAAGAAGTTGCCAAAATACTCGAAATCCACGCGGGAAGTTAGTATCATATATCGGGAGAAATGTAGTTTATATATTATTAATCCATTTAATATAGTACGATTATATCTCATGTATTCTAGTTTATCCAAAAATATACTACATTATAACCAATTTCAATACAAAATTCATAATTATTCAGATGCTAATTTGACTAATTCTACACTAATACAAATGAATTTTGATTTCAATATAAATTATTTATTGACCAATATATTTTCGCACAACCAATATATTTTCCTTTGTTCCAGATATATTAAAATGGAGCTGCGAATAATTGGTATCCTATACATAATTGTCATTATGGCTTTAGTCAATGAAATGTCGGCCGTCCAACCCAGGGACAACACTAAACGACGAACGAAAGAAAAGGGAGGATTTCAAAAGAACATCTGTGATATCACTGATAGGGACTCAAAAGTGCACTGCTACTGTGAAAACACGAGAGAACCAAGGAACGCAACAAAAGCCGAGTGCTGGGTGTTCAATGGAGGTATTCCCAGGGATGACCTCATCTGGCAAAGTTTCGCGTCACAACCAACTTTGGAAACTTTGTCTTTCAACATCCGCGTTGACGGCGCGTTAGGCTACGTGCCAACCAAAGCTCTCCAGTACTTACAGAAACTTCGATCCATAAACATAAAGTATGGAAACATAGTTGACATCGCCCCCCTCGCATTTGCAAACCTAACTAACCTGAAAGAAGTATCGTTGTCTCAGAACCAAATCGAAACCCTGCAACCATTTGCTTTTGCTCACTTACCCAATATCACAGTTATAAATTTGGAGGAAAATACGATACTCGAAATTGGAAAAGATTTTTTCGTTGATCTCCCTAAGCTACAAAAGCTAGTTCTGACGAAAAACAATATTACAACGATTAGCAACGGGGCTTTCCAGCACACGTTCAACCTTTTGGAATTGGACCTGAATAAAAACAGCATATTCCATCTAAACCGTCACACGTTTGATGGATTGGCGAACTTGCGGAAATTGGATCTGAGGAAGAATCGTATTTACAATTTGACAGAATTCACGTTCGCTGAATTGTGGAATTTACAAGAGTTACTTTTGGGGAAGAATGAAATAAAGTATATATCTGCGAGGGCATTTGACGGTCTGTCCCAGCTGCGGAAGTTATCCCTTGACGACAATAAACTGGCCGCTATACCCCCGGGCTTGTTTGAAGGAGTGCGAGGCCTTAGCTCCCTCGATCTGCGTTCGAATGAGCTCCACGCGTTAACTTTCGACAATATAAAGCCCATATTGGATAATTTGAAACCTCTAAACAGCAATTTGCTACTTGAAGGTAATGAATATTTAGTATCACCTCACATATTCTGTAATGAGTTTCTATAACATTTTGAATGTTTAACGAGAAGAAATTGAGATACCGCTAAACTTTAATAAAGTTTGAACTTTCGTACGTTTACGATCCTTCGGGGCATTTTAATTCATTGATATCTTTGTAACTCTTTAGGTAATAAAATCTCAATTTCTCACGTTCCATTGTACTAATATAATTTATATTTGTTATGCAATCGTTGAGGAAAATCAAGAAACGAATAAATTTAAAAGCGATAATATTATTACTGGTACATATATATAAAGTTTTATATAAAATGACTTCTTTTCTATTTTATTGACTGAATAAAATTAGGAAGGCAATTTTAATTCGATAAATTAAGGCGATGGCTTATTATAAACATTTAAAAAATTGCAACATGCAGTTAAATAAATAAAAATGTGTTTATTCATTTTAATTACATATGCATTACAATGTTTAAGATTTGGGAACCCTTTTAAGTAAAAAAATACCCGTGTTCTCAGCTCTTCCATAACAAACTTAATTATACATTCCTTAAAATATATTTATCTATAATTTAATTACATCTTTTATTTTGTTTTATTTATTTTTGTCTTTAATATTTCAACTGTTATCAACAAGCCTGAGTGTATGAGTGAGTGTGAGGGTGTAAATGTGTGAGTGAGTGAGTCAGCGAATGAATGAATAAATTGTGTAACTACGTACTAGGTCTTAGAAGCAGCTCTAACACTGCGTAGGGTGTGTTCATACACACGGTCATGCGAGTAGAAATCAAACAGTATTTTTAATTTATTATATCTGATATAGACTGCTGCTAGCTGTTACAAATATTTACTACAAAATCCAATTTTCAAAGCTTCTTTACAACCCAAATATAATTCTCATTACGTACCGTTTAACATGGATTGTTATAAATGTTGTCAAAGTTATCTTTAGACTCTCGAGGGCGGCTAAACTTTTCAACATTGTCTTCTAAACATTTGTCATCTCTGCGTGATAAAGAATGCCAGAAAAACTTTGTTGAAATATTGAGGCCGTAATGTTGTTTGGGAAGTTAGATCATATTTCAAACAACTCAATGGTTAGAGATTATTGGCGTACAAATTAGATTCAAAGATAAAAAAACATCATTCCTATTTACTATAAGTTCTTTGTAAAATAAATGCTCTAATCCACACTATTTTATGTAATTCATAAAATCAGTATGGGATTTGTGGAACTTGAATTCAAAATAAATTCAATTGAGTTTTGTACGCTATTTCAATGCAACGAATCTAATTAGTTTTTAATTCTGCTTACAGAGAACAACTTCGTCTGTGACTGCAGGCTGAAATGGATGCATTCATTACGAAACGAGACAAAAAGTCAAAGCACTAAAGATTCTCTCGATGGCGTGACCTGCAAAATGGATCCACCAATAGTCAGCTCGGCGTATAACAAAATGGACGATAAAATTAATTACATCCAGGACACGGCGAAACAAAACACGACAGATGAAATCTCAAAGAAGGGCGTGAAACGAAACGTTTTGAAAATTCCCACTGAAACATTACCGTGTCGCAAAGAAACTATTAAAACAACAGAAACACCGTTTATCGTGGACCCAGTTATACCAATTCAGAATGAAATGAAAACTTTCGGATTTCATGAAATGAATTCAGCCTGTGGAGTTTCGCTCCCAACTCTGTTGCTATGGGCCGCGTCTTTTGTTTTCTTTTTTACTTAGAGTGTCTATACCGTGAAATTATACTAGAATATTACTAAACCTTCAGTATAAACACCATAGGATCATCATGATATATGAGATATAGACTTTTAGCATAATCCTATGTAAATATTTGTCGTGAAACTGTATATAAAAATTAACCAGGTTTTTGTTCAACTGAAAAATTGAATTAGCAATTAATTAAGTTTAATTTGGGAGTTTAAATTTTTCAAGTAGATCATTAAAAACATAAATGTACATAAAAACCGAATATTAATATAATATTTATTGTAACGTTTGTCAATATTCATAAGTTAAGTAAATGTTTTTCCGACAATTTTTTATTGATATTTGACCTAATTTGAGTTAGTGTCCCATAAACCCAAGATGGGGTAGACGACGTCCACAGTGATTCTCCATCACGTTGAAATACGAGACTAAAGACCTAACGGGATGGGAACTCACTTAAAAAAAATCTAGTGTCATTATCATTGGTATTTACGACTTAAATTACATCAAAGAAGTTGCCTGAAGTGTGTGGAAGTATTGTAAAATATTATTACTTATATTATTATTTTTGCCTTTTAGTAAAGCTAGTGTCATAAGGGAGCTTATTAAATAAGATTCAAAAAATCTAGTCACACATATTTCATTTTTTAATAAAGTTCGGTAAATTTCATTTGAAATGTGCACGATGTAAAAAATTTATTCATTTTTTATTTCACTTATAATTGTTTATTGTAATTCATAAGAGTATTTGTAATGGTTTTAAGTCCACTTCAAAAACCTCAAAATTTTTCCTTCAGAAAAATTATCTACTATATACAACTTTACAGAAATTGGTTAAATTATGTAAAGTTTAACAAATGGCTTTTATTATCACTTGTATTCATGTCTATACATGAATACAAGTAATACAATTATTTAATTTTACCTTATTACTACTAAGATTATTACAGAATTTCATGAATTATTATCTTAAACACTCGATGTTATAACTTATAATGTTTTACATTTCGTACTTAATGTTTGACTATGTTGTATGAAAAATTTTGACAAAGCGTTTTTTGTATAAAATAAATGTGTACAATTTCTAAGCGTTGATTCATTTTACCTTTTACAACTTGAAACTCTAAAGAAGCAAGGGTTTTACCATTTTATAACATACTAGCAATGCCTCACGAACTTGTGGTAGTGGAAAGTCTACTAAGTCGGACTATAGATATATTTTGGTTATCGGAAAAGTTTTATTTTACATTTTAATTACTTTCTTCCAATTTTACTTTACAACTAATATATATTTAATACATTTTTAAATTTGCAACATAATGTACTTAGAATGTCCGACATAAGTAAATTTAAACATAGTACATGTAGAGTTACAGGTATTGAAAAATTCTTGATTTCAAGTAGGTAATGAAATATTTTTTTAATCAGTCCCGGAATTTTAAGCTTGACATTACAAATTGTTAGGAATAAAAACATACATTGAAAATGCAAAACTTTCTTCTATAATGTTAGAGAAGAGATTTATTTGTATAATTTCCCGTTCCTATACACAACATTTGATGTAGTTTTGTTCTGTGGCAGAAAAATAATTTCATGTTTTGGAGTTTCTACTCGGGATAGGCTAACATACTATTATGCTAGTATACCAATTGCCCATGCGTAATAGATTATTTTATTAGATATTGATACATTCTATAATTATTTACAACTGTTATTATGCTAGTATGAATAGATTCCATAGGCACGCGATGATATATTTTTTATGGTTAATTTTTTCACAGCTTGCATTGTTTGCATTATTGCATTTTTAGTCAAGAGCTGTATTTTTTTGAAAATGTTATATGTACTATATCATTTAGTTTTGTAAGTATGAAAATGGTGTACCTCTTCCACGCAACCACTGTGAATTTTGTTTTAAAATTAGATAAGAACTGCAAAAAATATAATACACTAGCGGACCCGACAGACGTTTTCCTGTTTAACTAATTAACTAAATATGCTTTATGATAAACAACATTCTGTTTTGTTTTTCCAGTCGCTCCAGTTCACATATATAAATAGTTTTGTTGGTATTCCAATACGGGAACAGGCGACATGTAACTGGCCACGTGAAAACATGGATTTCCAAGATTAATTAAAAGCGCTATGCACTGAATTAAAAAAGATGTGCTAGCGTAACAAAACATATGATGGTGGTTAAGTATTTCTAATTTTCCGCGCAATTATCTTATTATTTTCTTTCATAAGAACCTTCTCCTGACAAACACAACAAAAAAATAATTAGCGAAGTCAGTCCAGCCGTTCACGAGTGATGCCGTGACTAAGGCAAAAAAGGGATTCATTTTTATATATATAGATATAGTTATTACGACAAAACTAAAACAACAAGAAAAAACTAAACTTTAAAAGGACTTATGAAAAAAAAGTGCACATTAATCACGATAATTTTAGATCAGTTTCACATCAGTTTCTTCAAAAGTTAGGAATACCATGTGGATAGGTAATGTTTCTTTAGTAGATTTAAAGGAAGATAGAGAAGGAGCTAAGCGAATAGGGACGGAAAGTGAATTCCATAGCCTCACTGCAGAGACCTTAAAGTGTTATTTAATATGAATTCTACTTATGAAAAAAGTACATAATACCTGTGATACCGTGCCCGTTGTTTAATTATGATGCAACATATACTTAATCTTAATCTAGGAAATAAAATTTATAGATTTTCCTGTTGGCAGGATCGCCCTAGAAAAAAATGTTTCGGTAACGCTGGTGGTTGCGTGCTATACACAAAATTCAGAAAATTTGGAATATTAAACACACGACTTTTATTCCTTCATAAAAATAATATTTTATTATAATATAAAAAGTGAACAGTATTTTCCCAGTGGATTCAGCGTAGGAATTTCATCCCTAATGATGAACATTCGAATCCCAGCTGTGTATTCCAATTTCCATCTATATACGCTTTTTTTACTCGTTCAAATGGAAAACGCCTTGACACAAAAATACGACGGCATGTCAGTCACTGAAAGGTCCTGCTAAAAACATATTATTACGAATTATAAACTTAATTTAAAACCAAAGCTAAGACAAACGGTAGCCATCTTAGACCAAGAACATGTAGCCTCACCCCAAGTGGTTTCTTGTATTCTTTATTACAACATACAAATCTCTAATATATATAGCGTTAGATGTAATGGGATATGGTTTAATTAAAATTAAGGTAAATAAATTTTATCTAAAGCTGAGGATTATAGATACTTGGCGTGAGAGAGACTTACAGTTAATTCGTTTGCTATCTGAGATCTTAGCCAATAAAATAAAGCTGATTGAGAATGAATGGACCAACTTAAGCAGGATTAAATCGCAAAATGTAGTAACATGAATTTATACTTTATTTATTCATACGACTACTAGTTATATACTTCCTTTGGAATCTGAATTGATGTTTATATTTAGGTTTTTTCCCGACTACAGTCTTTCCTTAAGGCTAATAAAGGTATATTCTAAATAAATATTTATAAATAAATATGTGTGTTCAAGCTGTCCACGCGAACTTCGTTTCTCTTACTGTGATTTTACTTAACTTACTAAACAGTACATACCAACATGGAACATTTTGCTACCCCAGAGACTGTTCGGTTTTCCGAAATGAAAACTTATTAGATTTTTCTGTGATTATTTCTCTATATAAACCTTAGAGTTCAAGTCATATATATCTAATTAACAAATTAAATGTAGGGGTTGATAGTAGAAGGGTGAAAATTAAGGGACACGTTGTATCTTAAAAAAAATTATCAAAAAAAAATATGGCGTGGATACCCCTTATCAGTTAGGGGTTTGAAATATAGATAGTAGCCAATTCTAAGACTTACTGTGACACGAGAATTTTATATATTAGATAATTATGTATGTTATTTAAAGAATCATCATACTTGTTTCCTCGATATGTCATTCTTGAGTTTCCTTATTAATAATCATATTTACACCTGTTAAAATCTCAAAATATAAATGATTAAATATGGCCTTAAACTGCCCATATTAAATAAGATAAATCGTTAGTGATAGAGACGTTAGTATGTACCGTCACTCAGAACTTGTGGTAACTGAAAATTATTAGGATAAATTGTAATCCATGAAATGTGGTAACAAAGTCTAGCCAAGTAGTAATTAACCTTCCGTAGTTTTTGGCTTCAAATTTAGGGCGTACAAAAAGTTTTGGGTGACCTACTTGCCAATAAAAAGCACAAAAATTTCCGATTAACATAGTTGAACTGTAAGTAACCATTTCGGTTACTCAATTAATAATTTTTTTTTAAATAGGAAAGTGGGCAAACGGGAGGTTCATCTGATGATTTTTTTTTTATTAATTTATAACCCTCTACTCCCCTGCCATATTGTCCAGGGACTTTTTATACCACATTTTTTCCAAAAATAAAAACAATATACATTTAATTAATTCTACTAGTTCGCGAATGGCAGGCGTCGCGAAATACGCCCCGGCTGCATCGGTAATATTTTTATTTACAATATTCATGGGCGAGCCGGGGCGCAATTCCTCGCGAGATCCGCTCTTTCGGTTTTGTTTGCCTCCTTTAAATATTTAATAATTTTTTCGCAGAACCGTACCAGGCACGTTCTGTGCTTTATTAACATGTCCTGTAGGCCGCCACGGTCTACAGTCATCTGCATTTGTTGCTCCAGGTCGTGCCTGGACGATGCGAATATAGGGCAGTGTAAAAGCATATGTTCCACTGTTTGCTCTTCATCACTGCAGGCACATGTTGGGCTTATCCTAATTTTAAACCTATGCAGGTAATATGCAAAGGCTCCGTGCCCTGTAAGAATTTGCGCCATCATCTGATGATTAGTGAACCCACCCATGGTCACTCATAATGCCAGTGGGCTCGCGATGCCGGCCTTTAAGAATTGGTTCGCTATTTTCTTCAAGGACCCCTTGTTCCAGTGAAAAACATATGTTACTTTCTTCCCTTCTTGGTCAAGACCTTGCATGATTTACTTAGGGTGTATTTTATGCTGAAAAACATTAGTCAGTACCTAAATAACCCAGTGGTGTAGTCTTGACTTAGGTGTGTGTTTGTATTCTAGATAATAATTTCTTGATTAAGGACTAGAGTATCGTTTTTATTATTTATCCTTAATGAAGTTGTAATTTTAAAGTTTATTTCCAAAGCAACATTTCAGTTATTCAAAATTATTAATTATCAAAAGGAGATATAATCTCCTATATAGTCTCTCAGCCACGCAGTAATTCGCAAAAAATGGTTTATACTTTTATTTCTTGATAAATCAAATAGAAATGTGATTTGCCCGTCTACGCAGTTTTTGTACACACTTATGGACTGTCAAAAAAATTAAATGTCACGTCAAACCAAGGGCGTAGAACAAACGACATCTGGCAAGAAACTCAACGTGTCAAGTATTTTCTTTGCAAGCGAATATTGGATAATGATTCAATAAAATATATTGTATTTAATAAAATAAAGCTCATAAAGGAGTATTTTTTTATTTGGATATAGTTTATTTTTTTGTATTATTACTAACTAGATTTTTTTTAATATTACTCTAATCCCCTTTTTATATCTCCCAAATTTTGACAAAAAAGATACAATATATAAATTACAATAAACTAGTTCATGAATGGTGAGATACGCCCCGGCTACATATAATACATATATTACAGCGATTGTTTTAAATGCATGCAGAACGAACTATATTACAAGTAACAAGCTGTCGAGTTGCAAAGCCAGACACACCAACTGACTAAACTTCTTTGGACAGTGTTTAATGTGGTTTTATTAGACTTGTATTACCAAAGTTTAGTCTAGGCATTATTGAATATAATTTGAAATCTAGCTTTCAAGTATTTCATATTTTCAGTTCTAAACACACCAAGTGGAAGTAGGCTGGTCTATTTGACTCAAAACTCATCACAAAATCATGTACTGAACTTGATGATGTATTTATAGACATAGATCGTTTCTGCTCATTACAAAATATTTGTAAAAGTGTAATAATATCTGTTTTAATATCAGACAAACAGGACATGTGGTATCCTTTGAAACATTCAGGTTCAACATTCAAATTGTTTCAAAGCAGTTAGTTGACGTCATCATAACGATATCTTATCGAAATTATATCTAAACGCGCCATCTCAAAACAGAAAAGCACATTTCCTTAATTTTATTTCAACAATATTTCACCCCGTTCAAATTAATCTTTTCAATTTCCATTGAGATAACGTATCAGGGCCTAAACAATAATGAGGACATTCGTAATCCATTCGAACGGAAACCAAAGTCAACTTGAACGAAATTTATTAGATGGGCTTAATGAGATTGGAACATTACAATCGTATAAAGATTTAGAATTACATCGTTATAGAAAGAAAATATTAGCAAATTATTATTAAGTGAGTAGTAACTCGGAGTCATGGATTTAAAATGCCATAGAAAACAATCAGCATTTTTATGGTGGTAATGTACTGTGTTTCTGTTAGGCGAGGGCTAATTAAATATTTCAAACAACACTGTGTTTACTTTCATACTTTAATTAATAATATAATAAATGGTGATCCCGCTAGAATAAGTTAAGTATCAAGTGAAAAATATTTTTGACAGTATGTGTTCTACATGGCTCGACGGGTCCTTTTTAAGAATTTACCACTTGTAATTTTGTTTCTAAATGTTTGATGACACAATTAGGTAGACATACATGTCTGTTATATATAAAATTATCAAAAACCTTTTTAAGTAAAAAATAAACTTAAAGATTACTCGTTCTCTTCCTTGTTTGCTTATTAAATTATCAACACCTACATTATATAACTACAATCACTGCGAGTCGTCATACTCGTACTCTGATGCGTGCTAATGATATTTCGAGCCTTCAGGCCATTCGAGAGACGAGATCCTCCCTTTAGGTTGAACCAGCTGCCCACCAGAAGTATTTCCGAACCAATTCGACTCAGTGTCCTTCAAGAAAAGAGCGTACCAATTCTTAAAACCGGCAACGCACTCGCGAGCCCTCTAGCATTGAGATTGTCCATGGGCGGCGGTATAACTTAACATCATATGAGCTTCCTGCCCGTTTGCCCCCTGTTCTATAAAAAAAAACTGTTCATCATCCGTCCTTCACAAAACCTTTTGCCATTCTCGTAGAACCATCATCGGTTCTAATGCTACTATTTTTAGGATGTAACAGTTTTGGAAATTGTTATATTAATTAAAATTTAAATCCAATATTTCTAGTTTCAGATAATTATATTATATATTAATAGTTATTCAGTTTTATATTGTATTTGCCTGTTACATAGCAAATAATTTGGTATTAATATTTTTGTTTGATTCTAGTCGAAAGCTTTTATGATAATGCACGTTGGAAAACCTTTCTTTTGAATAAATTTTATAAATATTAACAAATTTGTGTTTATGTATAAAACCGGTCATATGTAGAAATTTTTTCTCATACAAGGATTACGGGACCTCACAACTTCATTTGCCCGAGATTAAGGTCAACAGATACAGTTATTAAGAAGGAAACTTAATGTGGTTTTTACGACTTTATATCTTATTTTCAATATTATTCAAATAATATTTACTAAGCATCTCGAAACACGATATGCAATGAAAGATATTTTTTACATTTGAAAAGAAAGGTTAGTATTCATTTTTAAGGAACTTATAATTTTTGTTATATTCATGAAATAAATTGGTATATTTATTTATTAAGAAACTAAAACAAATGAACATCAGAAATAATTTTAAAGGTCAATTTCATTTTATAGTACATATCCATTAATCCTTTAAATAAAACATTTGTTAGCTTCTAATATTAATTTAATTAAATTCTAAACATTTCTATGAAACATATTCTTAAGAATCTTGCTACAAGTGCGCATGTGCAATAGTTAGTCATTTGACTCGTTCGGTTGTTTACGAGTTGTTACGAATTGACTCGACCATTTTCCCGAAGTGGGATGGTCGAGTCGGAGGAGGGAGTTGTGATTATAAAAGAGGTTGTGACACATGCGCACGGGCCTTTTCTTCGAACAAGTTTGAACTTATACAGTTCACGTAAAATCAGTGAAGTAAATTATAGTGAATTAAGTCATCATTAAAGTGTTTAATTTCCTACCCTAAGAACTAAATCAACTACCGCTAACACATTTGGTTTTTAATTGAATTTACATTATCGATTAGTTCTATTAGGATGTTATATAATAATTAATATAAAATAATAAAATCTTTAACAAAGTCCATAACCAATACATATTGTTTTATGTTTTAATAGCGAATGAACAAGGACACAGGAACTACACACAAAGTACGATAAATAGATTTTAAGTTTAAATATATCCCATCTTTTGTCTAATTAAAATATCTATCTGGCAATCTTCCTATAGAATATCCAATTGGTTAGACTGATTCTAGGAAAACAATAACGAGTAGTGGTAAAACCGTTTCGGATAGGACATGTAATAAATGGCTTTACGCGTTCCCATTACGAGATTATTAATAGTTTTACTGCATTTATATACGATTGGGCATGTTCCGTTTTTGCGTCGGGGTAAATTTTTTCAAAGCCTTCAGTACTTAGAGGTAATATAGCGTTCTAATAGTGAGTTTTTATATGGAACAGTGGGTAAACGGGTAGGAGACTTACCTAATGTTAAGTGATATATATATAAGCATGGGCGGCGGCCATGGACACTCTCAATGCCAGAGGGCTCGCGAGTGCGGTGCCGGTCTTTTAGTATTGATACGCTCTTTTCTAGAAGGATCCAAGGTCCTCCCGCAGAATACCAAGGTCAGCCTGTGCATACACCACCGAAGTTTTTACAAAATATCTCCGAAAAGTAAAATACATAATATCTCCTCTTTATAATGTTTGTATAGATGAACGATATTCAAGCTAATACATACATAATCCGCATAAGAAACCCGGTTGTTCCCATCTGCAAGCAATTAAATCATAACTGTTCTTGGTCTAAACGAAAATTATTCGAAGCGACGCATAGCTACGAGTGTGCAATCAAGATACGCCGAAAGCTCTCGCGAACCGTTTGAGCTTTGCTTCTACGACTAGTTATGTGACAACGTCGATAAATGTTTCGTTTTTTAACCAAAAACTAAATATGACAGTCATATCACATATAATAATAATAATCATTACTGTAAAAAAATATACATAGCATATATGTGTTAGTTGTGTTATTATACCCAAATACAGGATATATAAAAAGAAATATGTAAAAGTTAAAATTACAGAAGTGTTCTTAAATCCCTTCGTAGATAAGATTTTTTCAAAACTGTGCATTTCTTAAGGCAATATTTTCCATGCAAAACTACGATGTGGAACCAGCCCACTGAAGCTGAGCTTGAGCCTTCTGGCAGTGTGAATGTCTATGTGCGGTATCATTTAACATCAGGTGAGACAATATACAAAATTATGCTTACATTCAACTGAAATAACAAGAAATATACTTACATAGTTATAGATGACATATATATCGAAACATAAACAATTATATTGATCAAGAGTAGACATACACATGGAAGATACAATTACAAGAAAGGTTTAAACGGCGCTTTAAGGCACAAAAAATATCGACATGTCACTAAACGCTTTTAAAAAACAAGCAAATTATATTATTAGTATAGTTCATACATTGACATTGATTAAGTTTTTGTGGAGTCCAACGTTACTGCGTCCAAAACTTACTGTTTAGTGAATTTTAATACCCTTATTAACTAGAATCGGTAACTATTTTGACTTGAGCACTGTCAAGTAAATCGGCATAGACAAAAAATTAAATTCCTTCTAAAGTAATAATAATATTTAATAGTCTGATTGTTACGATACATTTAATTGTATAACTATTATGGTTTTATAAAAAAAATCTGAATTTTATAAATAACGCATCTGCTGGAGGAAAGACAAATGTTCAATTGTTTTCTATTGTATATTCATCTTACATATATATTAAAGAGATTTCATAAATTTTCTTTATTCCAGGATAAATGAAATCAAAATTCATGAGACGTACTATAAACAATTTGTAGCATAAAAGACATTCCGAAGATCAAAGCCTTACTTACCTGTCTGCTGATCAAGGCGTATTTAATGAAGATACGTGATTGAAATTCAATAATCGACAATCTATCGCAACCCTATTTAGTTACCGAGTTACGACACCTCTTTAGATTTCACTATACACCAATTTCGACCTTAAGCTAGTACATTACAGAGCATATTCGTATGAAAATAAGCATGGATTTGTGAACAAGTGTGGTAGATTTGTGTTGGCGAGTGCGAGTGACTGGACTTCAGTATGTAAGGAACTGAATAATTTATCGCTTAAGGTCTGTTTTTTCATCTTTCACAGCAGACACCATACGCTTTGATAACGATGGATCCCTTCGTATTCACGTTGTAAAAGAAAACTGCTTTCTCGACATATATTCCCACTATGGTTTAAAGGTCAAAGCTATAATAATAATGAAAACCTTTTTTAATGTTATTAATTATACTCGTAGATAGAAAATGTGAGATACTAAAAAATTTACACTAAAAATAAATACTAATAATTAATCGGTTGATTTTTGTTGTACAGCTTGTCCTTGGAGGTAGGCCTCCTCTAAGGGCTTCCACTCTTCTCTGTTACTAGCTTTACGCATCCACATAGGGCCAGCTACTCTTCGTACACTTCACACACACTTACATCTTCCCATCTTTTTATTTGTTTTCCTCGTTTTCTTTTGTCATATAGGAAGCCATTTCGTTACTTTCTTCGTCCATATATCTTCATGTTCTCTCATTATGTGTCCTGTCCATTTCCATTTCAATCTTTACCTAGAAGTAACAGCATTTCTAAACTTTGTCATGTCCTTTATTTCTTCTAGTTTTACGTTATCTTTCAATTTAACACCTAGAACACTCCTTTCGATACTATTCTGACATACTCTTAGTTTGTTTCTTGTTTATCAGTGAGTTACCAGGTTTGACATGCGTTTATCAGTAATGCAGTAATAAAGTTCAAAGCTATACGCGCCTAATTGCTGGTTTTAAAATGCTTTTTATTCTTCGTAATATAAAATGTTACAACTTGGAAAGTAGGTAAGGTTCAGGTCACGGCTACATATTTATTAAATAACCTTTTGCTATTTCTCAAACCCTGCATTCGCCGTTGGGATCTTTTCTCATCGGCAGAGATCTCTTCATGGTTATATAATTAATGAGTGGAAACTAGGTATATCACAATTTTTCACAACTATATATAATATTTAGATAGTGCAGGAAGAAGAAGAAGAAGAAGGCTTTCGGGTGTTGGAACAAACTCTAAATTTTACCTACCACCGATTTTTTTTGGAAAAAAATTAATAGCGTTTTTCCAACCAGGGTTACGAACCATGACCTCATGATCTGCATTCCAACATGCTTACAACTAGACCATAGGCAGATATGGTAGACAAGATCGTTTGAATAATAAAAAAAAAACTTATTATAACATGAAGCGGCCTGCGTTTAATGTTCAACTAATATTTTTTGTTAACATGAACCATAAATCCTTGGCCACAGCATTTTGTTATATAATAGGAAGTCAAACGAGCGTACGGGACGCCCATAAGGGGCAGTCATCGCAGCCCATAGACACCCATTTTTAGTCAGTGCGTTGTCGGCCTTTGAGGGAGGAATACACTCCAACTTTGAATAAATGGAGGTCGTATCTCTCCCGGAAACTCTGAACGGGAGTTGATTCCATAGTTCGCTGGTTTGTAAAAGAAAGTGCCCAGTGAAACGGACTCTGGAAGACTTCCAACCATCAAGGTGATGTTGAAACCTCTTTTAGAAAATTACTGAGTATTGTACTTAATTCAGAAGCCAACATGGGCATTTAACTTCACTAACGAGTACCAAAGTTTGCCACAGTGAGGTAAAATCGTTCGCATTTATTTTAATTGTCATTGAAAAAGTTTGAGCGACCCTCTAGAGACCTCTTGAAAAATTGCTATGCATTTGCATTTTGTAATAAACGTTCTATTGAAGTTTCAAAAATAGAACGTGTTTCTAAACCGTGAACTGCTATTGTTTTCACGATGGAGTAATTATTTTTAGAACTAGCTTTTACTATATTTTTGGTCAGGCGCACAAGGCTCCGCTTTTACCACATCCCACATAGAATATTAGTAGCACTGTGGGTTTTTATGGGTGTGCACAATAGCGGTCCCACATAACCTATTAGCACCAAGCATGCTCGCAAAAAAGAAGTAAAAAAATATTTATTTATGTCATTCAAGAGTTGTTCATATACTTTCGAGTATAATAGTATCGAGTTTGAGAGTGGCAGAAAGTGGAATTAAATTTAAATGTACAGGCTAGGCTGTTCGATCAACTGGCTGACCATCTTTCAGGCCGCTAGTTAAACGGCCAGGCTGTTAATTGAACGGCTTATTAAGCTAGTTGGCTATGACATACACACACTCATTGTAATATTAATTGTATATTATAGACTACTTAAATAAAAACATGTGTGCAATTCACACGCATTGGAAGTGAAACAAATTTTCGTTTCAAGATAATGAGATGAATGCAATTCATTTTATTAAGTTTAATATCAATTATTAATTTTGCTCTATATAAACGAGAATTTAACTTTTAACGTGGATGGCCCTGCTCATCTGTCAGGATGGATGGTTTTGGTGCATTGCATTTCGAAAACATCTATATTTTTTATCGTAATCTCTCTTACGGTCCGGAGGAGGAAACGGTTTGGCTGTGCGGTAGATACACAAAACATACACATCCAATTGATTACTTGCTTTTTCTTGGACAACTTAAAATTCATATTGATTAATACCATCATTCGGTAATAAAATCAAGAATTAGCAAGAGATTAAAAGTGATTCAGTGAAAGTGTTTCTAAGGACGTTTCTAACCCTATGAAGCAAGTCATGGTGAATGAACATACGCACAATGGTAATACTCGGAAGCAACGGAGGCTGCAATTTCCCCGTACTTAGACTAGCTAAAGTTAGTAATTCTTTTTTGGGAAAAAGGATACTCTTCTTTAATAAAATTAAAAGGCTATTTTATCTCTGCCTTTTCATAAATTTAAGAAATGTATTAAAGAAAAACTGTGTAAAAAGGCTTACTATAAAGTTAACGATTATCTAGTTGATAAAAGGACTTGGGACTAGTGCTAGACAGGCTAATTCTAATTAATTTGCAATATTTGTTTTAAAATAAGTGTTGCTTGATGATTTGATATTTTAAAAGAGTACCGAGAGTTTTTTACACTGGCTTTTTCTCTAGGCTTACATCCTCTGTCTTCTTTTATGGAATCTTTTGTGGAATAAGTGATACTTGTATCTTATGTTCCATAATAAACATATTTTATTTTTATTTTATGTATTGTGAGGAAAAGTGAGTCAATCTTAGAAAACAAATCGTACCGTAAATAAATGGTACATAAATTATTTAAGGCATATAAAATCTAGTCCGTATAAGGCTTAGTAAGCATACAAGTTTGTTCTATTACGGTTAGGTATATAAAGCAATAATCTCTATTTATCAAGCAACCGTACTCGAAGTGACCACTAACCTATGGTATAAATGAAACAGTAGGTACTCCTCTTAAATATAATATACTCTGGGGATGCGTCTTTCGTGTGCCAAATAACCAGACTCGGCGCGGTTAGGGGTCACAGTTGCCTGCAGTGCCTCGAGCGTGTACAACTTTACTCAGAGAAGCCCCATTTAAGCATGTCTTGCGCACCCTGAATTTCAAGTGAGACGGATATATTTAGTTGCTCAATGACTGAATTCACAAGAAGAAGTGAATTATTTATAAGTTTAAAAAAGTTTTAGATTTTATGTCTTCTTGTAATGTTTACATTATGGTTTAGTTTAATTTTCTATTTATCAAGCAATTTATGCTTCTGATCGAAAATAGTTTCGATCAGAAGCATGACCCCATAATAATAAGCCATAAGTCATTAAGCTGTGAAAGTGTAGCTGTTTCGACATCAGTTAGTGAACGTTTTTTTTGAACCACATAAACTACAGAAGTCTCTTCGCCAATCCGTTAATGTAAGGGATCCGTTAATGAAGTTTTGAATTATGCCCAATAAAGTCTTCCAATTATTAAATATGAAGTACATCAATTTATCTACATATTTATAGTTTTCATGAGACACATTTATTTTTATTTCGGTACTTTAAAGGTTACTTTAAAGGTTGTTACAAAATTATCTCTAAATTGTATGCACTTACTACACTTTTTAATATCAACTGTTTGTTGTATACTGTGCTCCTAGTGACCACTGGAGGGATTGCCAAGTAATGAGATAACTTTCTTATGAGATCTCTGATCCCGGCTAATCTGTGGCACGTGGATGATACCAGTACAAAATAGATTACACGATAGCGACATGTTCGGATTAATGGGGGCTTTACTTCACAGTATTTTATGTAATTATATATATAATAGTTACCATACGGTAAACCTATGACAGACACATTTTTAACCGACTTCTAAAAACTGATCTTTTATCCAACGACGACCTTGGTCTTTTTGGTGGGCATGACAATTTGGCACTGCGTACACATGTACACTCTCTTTGCATCTTCTATCTATCGCATATTATGGGGACAGTTTCGAAAATCATCAGATTAATAACTGCGGCTAAATATTATTAAGGGACGTCAAGATGGAATGCAAAATTCCATCCGTTCCACCTTGACGTCCGTGACCGCTTACGATCGACGCCTTCAAAAGAAGAACGACCAGTACCCTAAAGACCGGCAACGAACTTGCTTCCTGGAATTATGAGTGTTTAAATATAATATAACATTTATATATAACTTTTTTATAAATTTTAGCGTAGTAATCCTGATTTGAAAGCTATTACAAAGGCTTTCCTAAAATTAACAATTACATTGTTATTATATAAATTACAAGAAACAATTTAGTTTCACAAAAAAATTTGTTGATAGAAAAAGAACTCAACCTAACAACTTCTTTATTCATTTCAAAAGATTGGCATGATTTCAAACTCGAATATTAGAAATGTATTCAATTTAAATATATTCAAAAGAAGCAATAACTTGCTTTATTTCAATGGTCGAACAGCAATAAGAGCCGAAAGCGAGACAGTAGCGTAATCACGATTGCAGCACATCGCTTTTATACGAGAACTTAACTCGAATACAACGCGCGTTTGTATTGCTACGCGGTGTGAAATTACCTTATAGTAAACGATACGATGCTACGATATTCTATGATATGAGGTTTAAGAGATCGACACTTGCGAGCCTTCTAGCAATGTGTCATGAGTGGTATGGCTTAATATTTGGTTAGCCAGGTAAGCCCGTTTGCCCCGTTATATAAATAAAGAGTATTAAAATATAGTAAGAACGCTAATTGAAAAAAAAACAGTTCAGCGTATTCCTTTATATCATAATATATTTTCGTTATACATAACATTACTAATTTAAAAAAATATCTTTAGTTAAAAAAACAAGCCAGGGCTACATAAATATCAACATTTAATAAAATCCAATTTAAGTTTATGAAAGCAGACATTTTCTTGAAATAAATTCTAACCATGTTGCCACACTCTCCATAACAGTCATGGGCCGGATTTTTTCAAGGTCATACATATACATTACCAGATCAGACTCAAGGGTTACTTGCTCAAAGCCAATATTGTTCAAACACCGTGCTTAAAGCCTTAACGTGGTATAAAATGTTATACCAAGAATAACCAAAATGTCTACTAATAAACCCGGAATAACTTAAACCTAGTATAACGTAACTGTTCATACTAGCGTTATTCCAGCCGCCATAGTATAAGTCTAACATAACCTAAACTATGACTGACGGATATTTAAAGAAAGCCGTTTAAACAATGTTTTGAGAGGGAACAAGTTCATGGTAGATTACATGGAGTTTCTGGCTATGCTTACACTTCTTATTTATTTACACCACTACTAAATCCGACCACTCATAAAGAAGAAGCATAAAATGATGCCCACATTAAAACTCGCAATAGTATAGAGACATGTTTGGCGTATGGAACAACCGATTAGGGAATTCAGAACATCAACAGAACCAAGATGTATATAGATTTTAAAGTGATTACTAAAGTCTTCACTAGAATGTCTGTCAGTAATTTTAAATTTATATTATATTAGTGTTCTTTTTGAAGGTGCTCATTTTCCAGAGCTTGAAAACTATGCATATCTGCATATAAGGCTTCCCCGAAACTAAAACTATCTTTACTTGCTTTCTGTTACAAATAAGAGAACATAAATACACAACTAAAAAAATTATATGTTTTGATTAAAAAATGTAGTTTTTTGAGATACAGGTACTTGTTAAAATGTGGTTTACATCTCTGTTATTTCGTTCTAAGCCTTCATTTCCTCCTTTTTTTGTTCGTACTTAAATCTTTATTTTCAGTTATGGACAGATAGGGTCGTAATATATTTCTAAATAGCTGCTGTAATCTAACACGAGGAACACATTTAAATTCAACAAAAGCAACATTCATGTTTCTGTTTTACTCGACATTTACAATTCTACATACCTTTACTTCCTTCTTCTAATTAATTCAGCGTTCTCTTTTATTATTATTAAAACTGATTATTATCTGATTGACTTACATTAAACCTGATTATGACTGATTATAATCAAAATAAACAACCACGAGTCAAAATCATAGCAAATGGAAACGTCAAAATGACAGAAACACGGTTATTATAGACAAGTTTCTGTTTTTTTCTTAAATTTATCAATGAAATGACGTTGCCGTCTTCTGCCTAGTGGGGAATTCTTCTGGGGAATAGTTCCCCCATTATGCCATACCAACGTAGTAATGATTTTATAAGTAAGAAATTATGATCTCCTTATTCTAAACATAACTATTCCTAGAGTATAAGGGGTGAATAAGTAAGTTTTTATTTGTACCACTGTTATTGTTTATTTTAGTAGACAAATCGCATTTTTCATCCCTATGCTGACTTTGTAATTATTGGGTAGACAAATTAACCAATATTTTAAAGTAAATTAATTGTATTTTTATGTTTTGTTACAATTCACTTATTATATAAAGAAGTAAACATAATATGTGCATCAAATACAAAGCCGCCAAGCGCACAGCTTACGTACCACCCGGTTACCTGCGTGCACGCATACATTCGCGCGAATCATGCAAAACCAGTTTTCTGTAGGTACGTGCGAGTGATGATAAAATGATATCGATGTAAAGTGTCGATAAAAGTACAATACATTTATATGCTACATACTAACCAACCATTGGGCCAATGAGGTCTATTTTTAATAAGTCGTATAAAAATTAATCGTATCGTGTAAATACCTCGAGGCACAGCTGCGGTTGGAGCGTGTAATACTGGCAGCGCCATCAAAACGTTACAGGCAGATAAGAGCACTCGCGATATCTGTCTATTGTTATCATAATAGAAATGCTTTCACCCACATTCTTCTTCCAAACGTATTAATACCTTGCAATATTGTATTTTTTCGGATTTGAAACGCATATTTGTTTTATTTATAGTCTTCCAATAACCATTTTTACAGTTAGTTTTATTATTAAACAAATTTGACTGATATAGTGTCTAACATTCATGCTGTCTACGATGGATAATTTAGAGCCCGCTTATTTATTATCGCCGCCCATGGACACTCATTGCCAGAAAGCTGGCAAATGCGTTGCTCTGCTTTTAAGAATTTTAATGTTCAAATTCAACTATATAAAGTATGTTAAATGGGAATTAGTATTAGTAGAATTAACATTTTAAACTTATCTTGTCAATTGAAACATTCAATCGCATGGGTTTTATGATGCAGCATTTTTCAGGAACACCTTTAACCTGGTCCTATGATGAAAAAGTATTTCGTATTTTTACAACGCTTTAGAAGGCCATGCTATTTATGCAAGGACATCACAAAGACGACTCCTAAATTAGGTGTTTTTTTATAGAGCAGGGGCAAACGGGCAGGAGGCTCACCTGATGTTAGATGCCACACATGGACACTTTTAACACCAGAGGCTTCGCATATACATTGCCGAGCATTTAAGAATTGGCACGCTCATAATATGTTGAAGGATAGTCGTATTGGTTCGTAAATACATCAACGGTTCAACGTAGCGTTGATGCGAAAATTTCTTCAAAAAACTCTCAGTTTTAAAACATTTTTATTAAAAATTAAAAAAAATATATGCCACTAGACTTTGTATATAAAAAAATTGTTAGTAATAATTTAATTTATATAAGCTGGCGTATTGCCAATATAAAAAGACAAAAGGCTTAATTTATGAGAACACAATTTAATAAATCACGTTGTATTTAACAAAATGAGATTAACCAATTAATTTAGCATTACATTACCTATCAACACAATTTTATTTCATTTTGGTAATTAATATTAATAATTTAGCCGCGATTAAATTATACGTATTACCGCCCTGTGGCATCGCTAATAGCAGTTAATCAATAACAGTGAATTGTTAAATGAATTTTCTGCTTTTTGAAGGAATTGACATCCAATATGTCAAAAAAATTATTTCAAATTATATTTTAAGGATAAGTAGGTGATATTTTTTCATAGAATAGGAGGCAAATGGTTCGAAAGCTCACCTGTTAAATGCTCATGGGTTCCCTTCTGGAATTAAAAGATTGGTACGCTCTTTTCTAGGAGGACGATCAGTCGAATTGGTTCGCAAATACTTCAGTGGGCTAGTTCCACGGTGGTGCGCTGCAGAAACACGAAAAAGAGAAATAATCATATTCATTGTTAAGGGTTATATAATAACATTATATAACGGTGAATATTCATTTACGATATACGATAGCACGCGTGGTGGATTGGGAAACAGCTTTCAATTTTAGATTAGTGGTGCATGTTAATATTGGGAATCTTTTGAAATAAAAGATTAAAATTCACTCAGTAAACGACACAGATTTCTGCCTATAAGTACTTGTCACATTCAATATTTGATTTCATTTTTCTTGTTCTAGTATCAGTGTGCCGAGCGTTGGCAAGCTTATATAAAAAAATAAAAGAAACTGTATTGCTCTTCATGTTATAGGCGATTAAAAACAGTAGCAGAGAAATTATTGCCAGTTCTTCTCTTCTGTCCTACGCCCTTGTTTTGAGAACTGGCAGTAAATGTAACATTAGTAGCATTTCAGATAAATTTCTGTTGTTGACGTTTCCTACATTGTGTTACCTATATGAATAAATGATTTGGAATTTTGTTTTTTTTTTTAAATATAACCAACAGGACCTTAAATTGCATCGTCAAATAATATGCTAATATTTGTTAATAATCTCCATGAATGTCTTCCATAATAAAAATTACCTCATATGCCTTTATTGATATTCAATAAAATCAATAACTTTTCAACAACAAAAAATTTTCAACATTTAAAGAGGGTTATTTTTCGGTTTATTCTTGAGGTTAATTTATCTTAAAGAGCCAGTGTGGAACATTTAATATGTGTATATGTATACGTACGCTTATTACTAAGTCACAAGGCATAGGATTTAGCGATTTCTTGGCATGATAGTACTAGTTGATTGTAACTGTGTGACCAATTTACATGCTGCTAAAGGAAAATATTGTAAGGAAATTTCTTGACCAGAGTGGTGGTATGGTAAAGGTACAGAATAAGATATCCTACTTTACTTGAAACAAAAACTATTATTGCGTCTAAACCAATAATGAAGCTATATTATGTGTTTGATTATTATTTAATTGTTAGTATATTTTGTTAGCCTTAGCCATTTTTTTACCTGTTCCTAATGTGATCACCCTTGGTCTCGGTGCTGGTTTATTTTTATTCATAACCACTGATTAGTTTCTTTCATTTCTATTATGCCCTATCGTCAACCTAGGTATGTCAAAAATGAAATTTATTCTAAAGATTGCATAGTTTCCAGGTAGTTAGTTTACTTCATAGTTAAATTTAGTTAACCTTTAGAAATATTACAACTATAGCTTTATCTGTTTTATAAGTTTAAAAAAGAAAACGGCTTGAAAATCATTTTAGTTTTATAAGTTTGTTACATTCTAGGATATGTACCACAAAAATTGTTGTGTAACGAAAAATTTTTTTTTGAAATTGAAGTATGTTTTTTTAAATTAGATTTTTTTCCCCAAACTTAAAACTTTAACTGGGTTAACTTTGTTTTTGGGTTTTTGTGAAAAATACTCTTTACATGTTTTTTCAAACCCTTACCGGAAGTTGCGAACACGAATACCTTTACACATTGCTTTTGTATCATTTAAAATAAATTATATGAAAAATGCAACGAAAATTTCTTTTTTACTAAACGTCAACTCACTTCCTATTTACGGTTAGCAAGAGTTAAGGTTACTGTAGTGACTGTCATTCTCTCACTCCACCGGCTCTCGACCCAAAAACATACTTTGTCTACGAAACAAAAGCTCCCTGTACTGTGCCACCTCCTCCACTCTGTCAATCCAGCGGTACCCAGACATACTTTCCGTCATTGCAGTTTAAAAAATATTTTTTGTTGTTTTTTTTCGTATTTGTACCAAGCCCCACGCTAGGTAGTTCGAGTCATTAACTCTGTTATGGGATAGCGTACTTTTTCACTTGGTTCGGCTCCTAAGCGATAGTGCTGTTTTCTTTGGATAATAATCAAATAGGCTGTGAAAACTACTTTGTTAAATGCAGGAATCTTGCCCTAATTTCCTTATCTATAAAGTTATAATACTGTTACAATACTAATTTTTAAACGTTCTAACGCAAATATATAAAACCAAAAATGTAGGTAACCGTAAATATTTTAACATTATACAATCTATCTCATATATTATAAACTGTTAATAAATTATGTATCTATTAACATTTATTTACACATTAACACGAGCTCAGAATTAGTTATTCTCTATAAAATACTCATAACCTGGCATGAGTGAGTGACATGGCTCAATACAAAAATATTAATTACATCGATCGTATATTTTTTGTGTATAGTATGTCAATACGCTTATTTAGTAAAACCTCCGATATGGAGCAATTACGACTATAATGTTAGGTATGATTAACTGTTAAAGACTTACAGTCATTTTAAACTACTGCAGCGACAATAATTTACGGAATAACATGTAGAAATATGCTACGCTACTTACCAATTACTACCACTAAACATTCTCATGAACTATAAAATGTTTCCATGGTGAAAATAGTTACCCCGGAGCACTTGGTAATAATCAGTTGGTAACTGACAGTAATTAGTTATTATCACAAATCAGTCGCAAACTGAGCGGAGACATTATCAAAATAAATTCATTAATTTACATTTACTGCCAGTTCTGAAATCAATGACGGACGAGAAGTCATAATAAACTCTCCGTGACTCTAAATCGTCAAGATATTTTGCGACGTGTTTGTAAGCAACCATTACATCATACTCCTCATGACTTGTTAACAGTTCCTTATTGTAATTAAATAATAAGTAAGTAAACCTAATACTAATAAAAAAAATGTGAAGTACTTTAAACACTAATAATCGGTAAGCCGGTTAATTTCTGTTTTACAGCTTGTCCTTGGGCATAGACCTCCTCTAAGAGCTTCTCTTCTCGGTGTCTAGCGTTTTAAGGGCAAACATTCGGGAGGCTAAGCTGATGTTAAGTGATATTGCCATGGACACTCTCAATGGCAGAGTGCTTGCGAGTGCGTTGCCGGCCTTTTAAGAATTGGTTCGCTATTTTCTGGAAGGACTCTAAGGCGAATTGGTTCTGAAATACTTCAGAGGGCAGTTAGTTCCCCATAGCGGTGGTGCGCGGCAAAAAGTGCCTTAAACAACGCACAGGCGTGGAACGGAGGACGTCGTGGTGATACAGGTGGAATTAAGTATTCTGCCTCGACGTCTGATAAAGAAACTCAGCTGCAGGTACTAATTTGAACAACTCCTCTGAACACTCCCCGTGGTAAATGCGGTAGAGGATGCAGAGTTACCCCACATTTACGCGGCCACATAGGGCCAGCTGCTCAACACGTATCTTCTCATCTTTTTATTTGTCTTCCGTGACTTTTGTAATAGTAAGGAAGTCATTCCAACGCTTTTTTTCGTTCATTTATCTTTGTCTTCTCACATAATGTGTGCTGTCCATTTCCATTTCAATCTTTTACTAGATGTAACAGCATTTCCAAATTGTATCATGTCTATTCTAAATCTATCTATGGATAAGTATTTTACAGTAATAAAGCCTTTACAATACTAATGAATTGCTTTCCCTTTTGACATCGATAAATCAGAAATTAACACCAATACAAAACTTATTATTCAACGCGAACTATTGTAATATAAAACGAGCAATAGAATTCATGAGACCTACAGTATAAATAAGTAAATTAGCCGCACCATTTGAGGCCACCCGAGTGACCGCAAACTCTCACGACACTCGGGGTGCTTATAATGAAAGTTAAGGGTCAGCTGTATAATATCCACTATAGAAGGAGATTACGTATAAAATGGGCAATATTACATATACAAATTGACGTTAGGACATACGTATGAACATAAGAATTTGATATGCGAACACATCAGAAGTATAGAATGGAAGAAGATCCAGATATCACTAGAATATCGCGGTGGAAAATGCGAGCTCCAAGTGGCCGATTGGCAAGTAAAGGTAGCGTTCTCTAATTTTCGAGGTCAACGCTCACCGTGAGATACTGTGCCTAGAGTACAATAGTATATACAATTTGGTACATTTTAAAACAAAGGAAAACGAACAGGAGAAAAACACTTAAATATCCCTCTACGGAATGTCACATTTGTGGTGCGAGTTTCGATAGTAATCTTTATTATTTTTATTTTTTATGTGACGGGTAGAGAATGTCTCCAAGCTGATATTGTACCATCATTAACGCCATTGAAATAATTACTTATTTTCCAGTTTATATGAACAGTGCCGAAATTTACCTAATGCATAGTATGTGTGGAAGTTAGCTTCCAGTCAACGAAATTAGGGTCAATGCTGAAAAGTTTATTAAACTTTCAATTCCCTAATCACTAGTTTGCTGAGCGTAGATGTTGCAGCTTTTTATAAAATAATACCCTTAACATAAAGGATTTCTTCTTTCACTCGGCGATGTTATTTTTTTCACTTATCCGGCGACAATTTTTGTGATTTCAGATATTTTTTTTTATTTTTAAAAATTATTTATTTTCGTGACTTGACTTTGTTTTTGGAAAGCCTGTCAGATTAAAATATTATTTGTTTGGTACTGTATTTTAACATTTAGTTACTAGTCATTAGCTTATAATACACATAAACATTTTAGTCATATGCAACTTATTTCTATGTATAATTTGGTTAAAGATATTAATTAATTTATTAAGTCACTTTATTGAATTAATATATATATACAATCAGGTTACATAACTTATTAAAGAGTCAACAGGCGGCCTTATTACTAATAAGCAATCACTTCCAAGCAACCTTAGTAAGGAAAACTGCATACTAAGGATAAAGTGCAAAAAGTGCATAATTTATTTCATAAAATTACAAGTAACAATGTAGACTTATACAATAAAAAAACTTAAAAAAAACCAGCAGCTTCTTAAAGAACTTACAATCATGAATTATACATGCTTAGTTCCAAAATACAATAAAAATAAAATTTCTTACAATAATTACGTCCACCAGAGGTCAAAAAAAAAACCAAGTTCTACTAACTACTTTTATTAATCTTTAATTATCGTGATTCATGCGCTTCCTACTTATGCTTGTTTTTTACTTTTTATTTTTCATGTATACATTTTTTTAGTTTAGTTTTGTCTTAATAACTAACTTGCTTACTTACTTAACCTTATCTAATTTAATAGATTTTTGTTCTCTTCTCACAGTGGTTGCCTGGAAGAGATCGCTCGAAAGCGATAAGGCCGCTAGTTGCCCTCCTTTTAATTCAATTATCTTTACTTTTTGTAATATAATGCAACGAAGTATTAATAAATAAATAATTTACAACTTATGTCAGTATGGCAGCTCGATCTGCGCATGTTTGCTTACTTCAATATTTGTTGGTAAATTAATCCATCCTTTATATAAATAGTCTTGCAGTCTAGATTATATTTTCTAAGTAACTTATGCTAAAGCATCCCAATGTCTTCATTATGCCGTGTATGCACAATTTAATACTGTGGAACCATTGGTATTTAGTATTACTTTTTAATTAAAAGTTAAATAGTTCAAGTTTGAAAGTCGATAAAACGAAAAAGCGGTGTTCAAATCCCAACGGTGCTAAAGAAGTTTTAGTAACAGAACACTTAATAGCAATATTATTTGTATTTGATCATGTCCAACTTCATATAATAATAATCCAATTTCAATTATCTATTTAAAAGATAAACGTTTTTAAAGCGTCCTTGCGTGGTTGAAACGGAGTTGCCGAAATTATAACCTAAACACAAATCACTTAAATCGAATCAGCATTTCAGCAACACAGTATCGTTTAACATCTTATTTCTTATTATAGTAATCACAACATTCACAATCCTACTGGGCGTTCGTGGTGAATTTACATGATAACCTTGAGGACCGTAATTCGATTACTGTTGAAAACAATATTTACAGTTGGCTAAAGGTCAGTGAAGGAATCGTAAATACTGGTCAATATAGCCAAAAAGGAGTTTCTAGAGAATGTGTAAGAAATCTATTTTTTTGTAGCCTCCATTTATTTCCCTTTTTTTTGAAGTGAAACTTCTTTATCGGCGTTGTAAAAAAAATTACCGACACATTTTTCGGTTACGCGTCACATTATTCCGTTAAGCGCCATTTTTTTCTTGTCCCGATCACGGTTGATTCAAAGAGATTTGAAGCCATTAATAACAAAAATATATAATAACGATGATTGTCATCGTTATTGATAGTAATAATTCTATTACAATTAATGAAATTCTGTAGTAATAAGGTAAAATTAAATAATTTTATTATTTGTATTCATGTCTATGATAGTAAAAGCCTTTTGTTAAGCTTTATCTAATTTAACTTTATTTTACCAATTTCTGTAAAGTTGCTCGTACAGTATACACATAAGAAGTGAAACTTCACACTAGTACACGTACACTTTTTTATGTAATAGGAGACAAACGGGCAGATGGGCAGAGGCTCATCAGATGTTAAGTGATACCGCCGCCCATGGACACTCATAATCCCAGAAGGCTCGCAAGTGCGTTGCCGGCCATTTAAGATTTCGTCGTTTATTTAAATTTCCAACACATGTATGTTTGTCATAAGACTTTGCATAAAACGAACCATTTATTTCAGCGGCTGAGCTTGAAACTAAGTTGTACAAACAAAAACAATACCGGAACCAACAAAAATACATGGCTTTTAAATATAAAAACGTGGAATTTGTTTACAACTGAAAATCTAGATCGAGAAATCTGTTTACGTGCTTCCTAAAACGGGCAACTTCCCAGTTCTATCTAAATTAAAAGTCACATACGTTACGGTTAGAACAAAACGTGTGGCCACATTTCACTTAAGAGACAAGACCACTTTATACAACACTATACGACATGTGATCGGAATACGATTATCGTTTTATATAATTTTCCGAAATATATTTCAAAATGATATTCACACGTTAACAGCACGTCAAAGGTTGTCAAGGTGTGGTTTATGTTTTTAACATAAAAAATGTAACTGGTAAACGCTTTTCACTTTAACAATCAATACACATTTATGTGTCATTAAGTTACAAGTCATAAATTAAAACATTGACAAAAAACCAATTAGTTTAATGTTAAAGTTTAACTAAAATATTAAACAATATAACTTATAACAATAGAAAGGTTGTTTAAACCCTGCACGAACTACAGCCCGTGTAATATTAACTCCGTCTTCAGACCCTTCAAAAAAAAGGACGCGTCCATATGTTTTTTAAATATTTTAACTTCTAGAGTAGTGATTCGATAATTCTAATAATAAATAGTAAAATGTTATTAAAATAATAGCATATTTCATTCGACTTAAGTTAACTCACAGCATGTCGTATTAATTACCAACCGTTTTACTACTGAGAATCATTTATCGTTCTACTTAAAAGCGATCCAAAAGTGCGGAGTACAAAGAGTGCGATAAATAAAACCACTTGGAGTGGCTAATTGGAAAGCGGACATATAAATCAGTTCGTGACGTGGTGCCAAGGCACAAAAACAATTGCCACTCTAAATCTGTGGTAGCGGTTGCCAATGCCCACTAGATTTAGACTATCATGCGTCGATTTATAAGTGTGAAATGTTACATAACGATACAATCTATAGAAAAATGTGTGTGTGTACTAGAGTACACACGTAAGAACTTCTTTATGACCTTATTTTTCGAAAAATGGTCTACTATATGCAACTTAACAGAAATTGGTTAAATAAATTTAAATAAGATAAAGTTTAACAAAAGGCTTTTATTATCATAGACATGAACACAAATAATACAATTATTTCATTTTACCTTATTACTTCTAAGATTATTACAGAATTTCATTAATTGTAATAGAATGATTACTATCATTGTTATCGTTATTATATATTTTTGTTACTAATGGCTTCGAATCTCTTCAAATCAAACGTGAATAAGAAAAAGATGGTTCGTAACGGAAAAAAAGGAGTGCCCATTCTTTGGTATGAGTAACAAAGTACTCAGTATAGCGACCAAAAAGTAATGGCAGCGCTGTAAGGGGAAAAAAGGGTTGTTTTGAATCTATATATATAAAAATGAATCCCTATTTCCCATGGTCACGGCATCACGCGTGAAGGGCTGGACCGATTTCGCTAAAAAAAATTGTTGTGTTTGTTATTGTCAGGAGAAAGTTTGTATGAAAGAAAAAAATAAGAAAATTGCGCGGAGAAATTTTAAAAATACTTAACCACCATATTAAGTAATCCTGTCTTTTGTGTTACGATAGCATATTTTTTTTCATTTCATTCAAACATTTTTGACGTAACCTTAATGCGTATTAATATTGACAGAATGCGGCCAGAAAAAAACAAACAAAGAATGTTGTATATCATAAATCATTAGAATAATAAACACTTTGTTTTTGAAATATGTTTTTAGTTAATTATACCACCAGTCTGTCAGATCCGCTAGTATAAAAATTGTCACTATTGTTAGCGTATTTTCTGAAACAAATTATTGGAATTGGATGTTTTGTATGTTTTAGTAAAATTCTGATAAAAAAGGTACAATAATTTTCACAAAATTTCAGCGAGTAGGTTATAGCATGAATAACCTTGAAGAATAATAGAATTAATTTAGGTTTGATTTAGAATTTCACATCTTGGTAAATTTGTAGGCGAATTATCTGTAAGTTTTTGTCAATTACTATCGTGACAATTAACTACAATTAAATTTTATGTATAAAATGTTATAATTTTCGAATTCAATAAAAAAATGTAATTATTGATGAAAAAAACCTATATCAGACAATAATATGGGGGTACCTAATTGAATTTCAAAATAGATAAAAACGCTTGTGTAAGGAAGTGTGTAAATATCCCTAAAGACAGAATATTATGAAGATATTGTATTCTGATTCATTTGTAAAAAATTATTTACGGTACAACCCTTCTGGCAAAGTGGCCACTTAAAACTAAGTAATAAGTTTCTTTATTTATATTACACAGTATTAGGTTACGCGTTTTGTTTATAAGTTCCAATTAACAGTACATTTTTAGTTTACCATAACTCGACGACTGACAGGCTGTAGTACATGTAGTGCGTTATGTTATCCTTATTATATGGCGATTGGCGATATTAGGTCTAGCCCTCAGATTTCTATATCTATCTCGTTATTGTTTGTTTCAAGTAGGTGATCAGCATTCCGAGCCTGACACTCACCTTTTTGGGTCTAAGACATTGCAGTTTCCTCACGATCACAATTCAAGCAAATGTTAAAAGCGCACATAGACAGATAGTTTATCGGTTCACAGACTGGGATCGTACGTGCGACTCTCGAGAATGAGAGTCACCCGCTGAAGCCAGAATTAAAGAATTAAAAAATATATGTTTAATGTTTATCAATTAAATATGTTTTGAACATAGAAATATATACTTTAACATTAAATAATTATATGCATTTATTGAATATTAAAAAAAATCACGGCCCAGTGAACCAGGACCACACAACCAGTTCTTTTAGTACAACAACATAGCAGACAAGCAAATGTATTCCATAGTTCTCGTTGCCTTTGAGTTTAAATTTTAAAAATATTCAAAATTATATCAGACACAAAGTACTATAAGAATCGCTACGTAAACGCCACAGTATCTTTATACCCTTTGACTTGACTTTAAAACAATAAATATTGCATTTATCTGCGCGTTGCATTATGCGCAAAAGAGATATCGCATTCCCGATAGAACGACGATTCTGTACTGGATAAATTATTGATGCTTTTTGTCTTACAATTGTACGTTTTATTTTCTGGTAAAGAATATTTGATAAATCTAGGCTATATACTATAGAAGTTTTTATATTGATATAACTCAACAGTGACAAGACGGTTGAGCAGTGTTGGCCTAGTGGCTCAGCGTGTGACTTTCATCCCTGTGTTCGAAGGTTCGATCACCAGCTGTGCACCGATGGATTTTCTATCTATATTCGCTCAAACGGTGAAGGAAAACATCGTGAGGAAACCGTCTTGCCTAAGACCAAAAAAAAATTCTAATGCTTGCGTCAGGCACAGAAGGCTGATCACCTACTTGCCTATTCGATTAACAAATGATCATGTAACAGATACAGAAATCTGAGGCCAAGTCCTAAAAGAGGTTGTAGCGCCATTGATTATCATTATAACTCAACATTACCTTGATCGATTTTAAAAATATATCAGAATGCAACGTTATTTGCAATTGATAGTCGCATCAAAAGACACTCGTGTCTAGTAAACTATTTCTTTCCTCTTAGAGTTGTGAGTGGAAGTTAACAGTTCTTTAGCATTTAAAACTTACGTGCACAAATAAATTTAACTATATCTACTTTACAACAGAAGAAGTCAACACATGACATAGTTTAAGCTAAAGTTTTATATTTATCACAAACCGTATACCGTGAACCGTACGTGGAAACGTATAGTTAACAAAATATATTCGTTTTCATGAAAAGAAAGGCAATTTTATAATATTAGCATGAATAAATAATAGCAAGTCACTAATACAACGACGAAATAAGTGGACTCACATAATGATAGAAAAGAATATTAGATAAAATATAGACACAAAGGAACAACCAAAACGAATGGTACGGAAAAAAACAAAAATCCAAAACTCGACTCTTATATAGGTCATAGGTTCGAATTCCGGCTGTGCATCAATGTATAGTAAGGTGCAGTAAAACATCGTGAGGAAACTGGTATGCTTTATACTCAAGAAGATGTCGAGAGCGGGTGTCATTCACAGAAGGCTGATACACTTAAAAAAACCAAAGTTTGAAAAACCTGAAGGTTTGAACCTGAAAAAATAGAAGGTTGCGCTGGTTTATTGTATTCATAAAAATATTATTAAAGTGATTGTATATTTTACTTAAAGCTTAAAACGCAAATGTGTCACCTTATATAATACTTAAGTACATAAATGTGTAAAAAGCGTAATTCCAAGGCGTTAGTCAGTAAAAGCTCTGAAATACGAATGCACTTAGCCTGAAATATTTCCTCTACTAAAATAGCTAGTAATGATTAGCAGAACCAGAGAATAATGTTTATTCCTAGTCGAAGTGTTGAACATATTTCTATGAATTTAATCTTGTGAGGAAAGTGAATTTATGCTGCACTTTCAGCTACAAGTGCAAAGATTTTGCAGATTCTTTGAAATCTGTTAAGAATTACGTTTTAGAGAATAGCTACGCTTGCTAATTATATTCTCTTTTAACAACTTTATAGTATTTTATTGCTAAATCCTTGTAGGGATACCTGTATCAGTTTTATGATCATTTATTTTTGAAGTGAAACTTCTTTATCGGCGTTGGAATAAAAATTACCGTCACATTTATCCGTTACGCGCCACAATCTATCACGGTTAATTCGAAGATATTCGACGTCAATTATAACAAAAATAGATAATCACGATAACAATGATAGAAATAATTCTATTACAATTAATGAAATTAAATAATTAAAAAATTGAAATAATTGTATTATTTGTATTAAAGCCTTTTGTTAAACTTTTTTTAACCAATTTCTGTAAAGTTGCATATAGTACATCATTTTTCGAAAAATAAGGTCATAAACACACGCACACATTTTTTCTTAATAGACAAGAAGGTGATCCTTTGCTCTCTCAAGTTAAATGCATATTTGTACTAATTCTGTTTCTAGCTTTTACGGGATCTACTAAAGATAGATTAGGATTATTTATTGCAGTGTGTGGTTGTAATCTTATTCAGGTCTTCATTGGTTCTATGGGTAACTTCTTTAAACCTTTATTGAACTGTGTGTTTGTTGGCAGTTAATAAACGACTCGACTTCGGCTGTTAGTATCGCAGTCAAAACCTATTAAGACATACATCCATTGGCGCTACAACCTATCCATCTTTTCATTTCATTCAGTCATGATTTTTGGAGGCCTACGCTCCAAGTGGCCTGCCCATATCAGTCTGTTACAGAATCTGATTATATATTCATGGTTTATACGGTTTTCTATTTCATGGTTCATTAAATATTGATATATCTTATAGGGTAAGCCTTTTAGGGTAAAATTAATTGTTTCCTTCGTTATGTGAAAACGAGGTACTTACAATTATCTAACCTCAATAAATTTATTGAAAAAAAAAATGAATCTATTTATTTTGTAATGCCCATAGTTATTATTGAATATCATTTTGGTTTTGATGTAACTTGCTGATAATGCTATCAAAAATCTTTTCTATTTTCTTCTGACATATGTTTATAATTACGACCTTGACATTAAAATAGTTTCCTACCATGGTACTATTTCTATATGGAGATGACATCGTATTGCCTCCATACACGTATCAAATATACGTATTACGTACATTTGGTAATATTCAAACTCTAGAAGCAGAAACCAGATTAGTATGGTACATTAGATATACCATGGACGTGTAATTTAAAAGCCATTAGAACCTTAGCCAAATTTTATGAGTCATTAGACTTAGGTCCTAATTGTAACACATTCGTAAATAGTTTTGCCCAGTATTATAATTGCTATATCTTAAAGAGAGCAGCATTGGCCTAGTGGCGTCAGCGTACAAATCTCATCCCTGAACTTCGATCCCCGGCTGTGCACTAATACACTTTCTTTCTATATGCGTATCAAAAAGTCGACGCCATGTGTCATAAGAGGCTGATCAACTACTTGCCTATTAGATTTAGGGAGGACTAGACCTAAAAAGGTTATATCGCCACTGATTTATTTATATCTTCAGTAGTAGTGGTCGACTAGACTAGACTACAAATTATCTACCTAAAGTCGTTTGTGCAAGTTTTCGTCCGTCCACAAACAAAATCGTCTAAAATCGACAGAAAGCATGATTGTGTGAGTGCTTTATAAAAATAATGATTGCGGGTAATCACTATTGATACTGGTATGTAGTCTTTATTGATAGAAAAACCACAGTGCACATTTGTAAATATTTTTTTAATGTTATTTAGACCTTTGATGTTGGATCTAGGTTTGCTGTTATAGGTTAATATAATATACATTTATTTCGATCCATAAAAATACAAACATATTACACCACATAAAAAGGATATAAAATGGTAGTATTGATTCGCAGGCTTGGAAATCTCGGCAGAACAAAAGATCGAGAGGCCGCCCATCGAACAGGTGGACTGAGGAAATCGTAACGGATCTTGACTCCACTAGGACAGATAGGCCAATGCTGGCCATATTGAAAGAAAATGGAGGAGGCCTACAAATAGACCAGATAAAGAGGCTGATGATGACAATGTTGATATACATTTTTATGGTAAAAGCCTCTTCCAAGGCATTCCACAATTGTAGATGCATAAGCTTGCATTATTGGAAAGAGTATGTTTTGTAATAAGTTTTCTAGTCAAACAAACACTCTGATATTAATATAAATATTCTAATTTACTACCTATATTTTTTCTTGACCCCTTTTCGATCCCATACAAGGGTTTGATCCGGCCTATACGATACATATATGATAATATATTCATCGTCTTCGATAATATTTTCTCCAATTCTTTGGATTTATACGACGTCCACTGATTAGGAGAAAATATTATAAAAGATTTAGTAGGTTAGTCTTGATATATTGTGAAACCGCCTTTTAGGTGTAAACAGGCATGGTGTTTGGTTAATAAGGAAACACACCCAAATCAATTAAAAAGAATTACTAGCATAGTGTACAATTACATCACGCAATATTACGTTTTAATGTGATTTCTAACAAAAACTTTGAAATAATTAATTCACGCAGAAATGAGAAATAAACCAAATAATGAGTTAACAAAATATGAGCATCGTTAAAAAGAGACCTTTATAAAAATCCGGGCTATGAACGTTAAAAATACAAAGGGGATGTAATTGTTTTGCGATTAAACAAAAACTCACATTTGCATTACGGTGGCAATTACGGGTAGGTAGGCGTGGTAAGTGGCAATGTATTGTGTTGTTATCCTTGTTTAAAATTCAGGATTATGCTCTTCCGTTACGATGTGTATAATGGATGATACTTTTTAATAAAAAGTTTAGTTTAAACCTGATGAAGTATTAATGCGTTGTTTAATTTTAGAGGAAACATATTTGATAACCTTGGGAGGACTCAAATCTAAGACGCGTGACAGGCACATATATATTAACACAGGCATGTAATCTAAGACCAAGATTAACGATTATAAAGTGTGATAATGAAGCATGGGTTCGATATATATATAGTAGTAGTAGTAGTAGTATATATATTATTTCATTCTAACCCAGAAGACATTATATTACACTTAAAAATGTAAGGCATACCACTTTTGCCCATTAATCTTGCAAATGTAGCTTGAAAGGAAAAACAGACTGTTGTACTCGTAAAACCGGGCCTGCTAATACGAAATATTATATAAGTAACCTTACTTATACTATACATAATATTTCTTTATTTATACTGAGTTTTTAAGTATAATCATCATCATAGAACGTCAAAGCAGAATACAGAATACCATCCGTACCTCGACGTCCGTCGTTCCACAACTGAGTGTTCTTATGGCAGTTTTTGTCATGCACCACCACTATGTGAAACCAGCTGCCTATTTAAGTATTTGCGAATCAATTGGACTTAGTCAATTGGTAATTCAAAAAAGAGCGTACCAATACTTAAACGGCCGGCAACGCATTTGCGAGCCTTCTCGCAGCGTGTGTCCATGAGCGGCGGTATCACTCGACATCCGACGAGCCCGCCCGTTTGCCTCTTATTACATAAAACCTAATACGCAGACATAGTCGCGGGACTACAATATAAATTGAATACGTCCATCGTAAAGCGGGCTTTTAATCCATTTTTCACAGGTAAAAAATATCATGGATTAGTCGGTGGCAGATTAATTAATAAACGGTAAACAATAGGTTGGTCCCACGCGGTGGATAATGGAACAATGGAATTGAATGCATTGAGCACAAATTATACATGTACCTTTATTTTGTTTATCACCCCGCGTTTGTTTTATATGACCACAATTTACTTCCAAATAATATAAAGGCAATATGATGATGTGGAGTCTATCAAGTGATAGGACAAGGTGCGTCGCCATTTATGTTTTATGCGGTAGTATTTTGTTTATTTAATTTGGGAGTAACATATATGTTTTAGTAACTAAGTTTTAGCGAATATTTCATGTATAAAGTTCATGCGTCAGGCACAGAAGGTTGATCGATGACCTATTCGGCTATTAGACTAAAAAAAAATACCACGAATCAGCAACATATATCTGAGGCTTCGAAAAGGTTAAGGCTAAAGGTTGTAGTGCCACTGGGGTCTGTAAAAAACATTTATTATTTATATAATTATTATTAACATTACAGCTGTTATTACATAACAACTTTTTTCAATAATTAAAATTTTATCTTTAAATAGGTACGCGTCAAATATAAAATAACCTACTTACGAGCAAAAGCCCGCGTATTTTACTAAAATTATCTCATTTCGGCATACGTTCATGATAATTTATGATGTCACTTCCTACACCCATTTCTACACGTTACAAGGAAAATCCGGGACCATTAAAGGAAGTAGTTTCCCAAATTAAGACTGTTAATAATCATAAAGTAACCTTTTCCTCATACAAGGGATTTCGTCTGGTACTAAAGGTAAAGATGCATGCGTACTTAAAATTCTAAGCACATTATGGCGATTATTATAGCCTTTTTAGGCACTGACGATACGAATTCAGTGAACGAAAGATGATTCAAGTAGACATAAAAATTATTCTACATATCGAAAAATGATGAGAGTAAATTGTTTCTATTGTTAATTTCGTTTTTTCTATAAACGTGGAATAAGGCGAAAGATAAAATTTTTGAAAAGTATTTTATCTTGTTACGCCAATGAAATATAACTATATATATAACGCGTGTACATAAATACACACACGTTGTTTTTGGAAATATTAATCATTGATAGTTTATTATAATGGAATGTTGTATGTGTGTATCGTTGTATAATAGGCTTTTATTAGGATGACCCATAATCATAAGTTATTTGTTAAATAAAATAAAACTAAATTTCTTATAAGCGCCACAACGAGTGACTCTTTGCATATAGAGTCCATTGACAGAGGTAAAATTTCAGACGCACTCTCTGCCCATTATTCTATAATAACTTTTAAAAATATGTTACGTAATTATTGGAAAGATACCGGACGCAATTCGCCGATAATCAACTTACAACTATGAAGGTATAAACTGCATGCATGCCGCAATTAAACAAACACAATATATTAATGCAATATATGTGTGAAGATAAATTGTGGAAGTCAGAGACTTCTATACTAATTTGGAAGACAGATCAATAATTAAAAATAATTCTTGCCAATTTAATAGTTATTGCTATAAAGTCTTATTTCCCAATTTTCCGATCGATTCAATAGACCGTTCTAATACAAATTATATTTATTTAAAAGTTTGATTAAACGTACTGAGTAACTCACTTACGCTTTTATCTGAGTTACAAATTTATTTATGGACATTCGAAAACTTCCAAAGGTTCTATATAAAGTTCCTACGATTGTCAAAATTTCTCCATATGTTGTACCAAAGTGAGCATATTTTCGTAAATGTCTAAGGGTAATGATATTACCTACGTTTTACTATCGTCAGTTCTGAGAGCCATAAGGTCGAGTATATTATGTGCTCTTTGTAATAATAATAGTGGATACTCTTCATAAAGCTTTTAAGGACAATAAATTAATAGTATTATCTTTTGTTAAAATAGCTTTTACACATTAAGAAAAACAATTTTTGGACGGATTAAAGCTATGTATTATTAAAAACTTATAATTATTTACATAATTCTAAATTTTAATTTTTTTCCGCACGTTTTTTTCGTGACCACGCACGCGATGTAGTAAGTAAGTTTGCACGCGTGTAAGTTTGGTGATATTGCAGAACCTAGTGTAAAAATTGGCGGCTTAAAGTGTGTCGCATGTTTCCTTTTTTTCCTTGTACCCTTGAGTTTTTTGAATGTTACCAATATGTATTAATAATGGTTTAATTTCATTGAAAAATGATTTCAATCGCAATATCAATATCACGTGCAAGAGTTTTTGAACCGGAAATTTTAACGCGTTGTATAAAAGTTTAGCTGCTTACTTGTACAAACAATCACTTGTGTAATTTGAGTGCACGTAACTGTATGAAAAATTGTGTTTAGTGTTTCTTTTTAATACCGAATTTTTTATACTGTATTTGTTCAAATAATTCACATATGAATAAATGGTAGATAATTAGTTGTAATTGATTGTGATTGTATATCGTGATAATGTGTTGTATTATTTTTCTAAGATTTATGTATATAATATTATCCAATACTTTGCTATTATAACTAATAACAACATACCGTCAGATAAACATCAAGTTTTCCATTTATCTTGATTACGTTATTCATAATATGTAGAAAAAATATATTCGTACAGTCATTCCATCCTCATGCCAGATGAATTGTATTTGAAATCTACTAATCCTTTGCATAAATAAATTATGAGCACTTACAGTCTATTACTTCAATTTATTATAAGGATAAATAGAAACAACACAAGATTCCCTAATAAATAAAAATAGCTTGCTCTAGAAATAAAAACTTCCATACTAGGGTTGCTCTCAACGTTATAGGCAGGGGCTTATGAGCCGAAGGTACGCACGCTATTCACAAAATGTCTTTTATGAGACCTTTTTAGAAGAAATAGTGATGGATATCCAAGATATTGGCTAATCTTGTTAAGTGGACGTTTCATATATAATTCAGTTGACTTTGTTTTTAGTAAGAGTTTTTTTTTTTAATTTTTAAAGAAAATATTGAAAATATTCAACATAATTTTCTTATTTATTTTAAATGTAATGATGATCCTTACATTAATTTTTTGCGTAATTTTATCTATTTACCTCACACACATAAATAACACATTTTATTATATAGGTTACATTGTTTAAAATATTATCTAGCCTCGCAACAACTCTGGGTTAAACCTCAGAGATCAGAAGAGAATCAGTTTTCTTCATGGTTTTCTTTTATATGCATGCCAGTGCTCAGCCACACACGTCCATCATCAGATCAAACATATGTTATTTGCCACTTAATTGTCGGTACATAAGGAAGGTTCAAACTTTTAACGATTGAAAACCTTTTTAAAGGCCAACGGTTATCTAAAATATGAAGCATAATAAAATTTTCTTAAATAATTTCTCAAATTTATTTGCCCTTATGAAAATTTCCGTCCATACAATAGACACCTATGCAAGTCAATATGAGATTTAACCAATATTTTTCACGTAGCCCCATTCTGCATATATTCCCATTACGCCCCAGCCAGAGTGGGCTTTGCCTACATTGCAAGTTATTGTGTGACCGGTACAACGCCCAGTTATTAAGAATTAGGGGAGCTTTAGTTTATGTAGTCGCTTTCATAAAGGTAATATTTTTCCTTTGTGAACGGGTTTTTCTTTTTCGTATTTCAACTTACAAAGCACGGGAATGCTTTTATATACAACGAGTAATGAGTTTTTAAGTTACGAGGTAATTTATTTGACAACGATATATATGGATAGCTATATTATATTTATATACAGTGTTAATGTATAACATAATAATGGTTTGAGTGAGGTTATTTTTTTATTTAAGCATAAGGCAGATCTGAAATAATAGATATAAGGAGGACTTCTTTAACATACTTAATTAACAGAGATAACCCTTTCTCGACGATTATGTATGGAGTTAAGAAAAAAAATGAAACAATTGAAGCGGTTGAAGAATTCGTATTATTTTATTGAATAGACACACATCATTCATTGAAATTAAAAATAAAAGAATAAAGTTTCAACATGAATGATAAATGCTAAAGAAATGTAAATAAATAGCGGCTTTTAAACATGATTTTCCTTAGCGCGCAACGGTGTAGACAAGCTACAACTTTTTATATAAAATATTGTAAGTGCGTAGAATGTAGTTAAAAGATAGCATTTTAAAAATATTAAAAAAATATATATGAATTCATTCATGCTGGAGCATTCTTATTTTTTTTTATTTTACTTCGAAGTAAAAAAAATATATGTTTAAATACACATACATACCCAGTACAGAACTTTGAAAAACAAAAAAGGTTTTTTGGGTCTCGCCTGAGTTCCCTGGGTTGAATGCCTTTTTTTTTTTTTCCGTCAGGAAATGCTTTTACGCATATCCCTACGGTATTTTACACCAGCAGGGATTATGTGGGACTCAGACTTAATAAACCCTACCCACTAAAACCTGACGGACCAGCTCGCCAAAGGGCGACGGCAGGTAACAGCTGAGCCCTATCCTTACCCCCGCCAAACGCGAATGCCACAATGCCACATGACTCCTCTCACACACAAATCTACCAAATCTTAACTTAGGGCAGACGTGCGAAAACACGGCGTCGCTGCCCCGGTCGTCGTTTCCTTACTGGCGGAGCATCTGAATCATTTTCACGCTGACGCTCCGCATTCTCTTTCTGACTCATGACGGCCTCACAAAAAGCCTTGAAGGCATTCCAAGGACCGTCATTGTCAGCTTCTACCATTCTTTGAATAATTAGTGGAAGCGACAGATTGCCATCAATGCTATCAGCAAGCACCGAGCGAAAGTAGTCCCAAGCCGGACACTCCTCCACTGTATCATCTAAACAGTTACAATGATGACAAGCGGGTGTCGCCTCTCTTCCAACGATTCGATGCAGATAACTTCCAAAGCATCCATGTCCAGAGAGAACCTGCACGAGCCGATAGGAAAGCGATCCCCACCGTCGGTCCACCCAGTGTTTCAAAAAGGGACGAATAAGATCAACGGTATGTAAACCAAACCGACATTCACTTAACTCTTCCCTCCATTCTTGCAAAATTAAGCGGCGATACTCCTCCTTCCACACCTTGACTACCTCCAGAGGTGGGTCAAAACCACCACTCCTGGCTTCAGCTCTTCTCCAAAAAATGTCTCCCAAAGCCAGAGCTACCAAGTGCCAAGGTGGAGTGGCGGCTATGACACATGCTGCATCACAGGATACTGTACGGTATGCCCTCGCAATTCTAATGGCAACTTTACGCTGTGACCGCCTCAGTATACCTTTGTTGTAAAATGTCAACTTATCCGCCCATATCGGACAACCATAAAGATCTTTCGCACGTACTACACCAGCATAAAGAAGCCTAGTGCAACCCCCGGGGGACTCAATGCGGTGCCAGACGTCATTCATTCAGAATGAATGTGTCCGGCATAGCAGGCGATTTGGAGGGCTCAGGAGGAAATTTTAGTGGGTCGGGTTTCTCCCCTCTGATTAGCAGAGGGATAAGATTTAACCATCCCCACAGTCCCCGCGATGTGCATTTTTACCTCCTTCATAAAAAAAAGGTTTTTTGGATCTAAAGGGCCTTAGCCTAGCGGTCTTTGTATATGGCTGATAAGGTGAGGGGTACTGCTTAAGCGCATTATCACTTCATTAAAAAAAGGTTTTTGATGGGTCTAAGTTGCGTTTGTGATCACGTAAGATTAGGGTAGGTTAAACATGTTTACCTTCTTTCATTCATTTCAAAAATCATGATGTTTTAATTAAATTCTATGGGGTTACAGAGCATGCGTCACGCACTCACTCATCAATTATCACTCGGCAATGGATATGTAGAAAAACATTTGGAACTATTTTAAGGTGTGATTCGAAAAATTCTGGACCCTTCTGAGGAAATCTTAGACTCAAAAAGTAGACAGCGTGTCTCAAGCACATAACTAACCACTTACATAAATTATAAGAAATTAAACGAACAGTAACTGACGGAGACTTCAGCAACTTCAACCCCTAGCTTTGGGCCTATTGGAAACGGCGGACTGCGTGTTTCGCCTGAGAAGGGCAGCCGCAGTTTGATCGTTTGCGAGTTACGGAGGGAAAACAAATTGGATTTGCATTGATAAAAGGCTGATTGCAGAAGTTAAAAAAAAACTATTAGAAAGAAACAAATATTCCTAAAATGGATACAGCAATGGTCCAGACCAATTAAGGTTGTAGCGGTTGTATTTGTATACAATTTTTAAATAACAGAATCAAAAGGCAATGTAATAAAATTAAAACCCCGTAGAGCGTTTAAGTTCCACTGCGGTAAGTACCCACGCACTCGCAATTCCGAAGCAAACAATGCATAAAATTTGCACAGTAATCGCGCAATAAATTGGCGACCGCTTCTCATAATATTTCACCTTGATAAGCGCTACTTAACTCTGTAATTTTCAGTGAATTAAGAGTTATATATGAGATTTATAAGTTTGCTATTTATGTGGTAATATGATAATAATAATAAGCCTTTACTTTACTTTTACGTACGTCCTTACTATAATTTAATTTATAATTGTTTAGTCAAGCCACATTTCATATACTTAATTGAAATTTGTTGTACAGCATGCAAAACATAATTTCTAACTTACAAACAGTACTAATTAATAAAAGCATTTTTTAGAAAAAAAATTTAACGCCAACGAATAAAATCTACCAAGAAACCAAAATTATGACGATTAAACAACTACGTTTATGGAACCTGTATCTAGATTAAAAAATTGTTAAATAACTCTCTCCCTAGTAGCTTATCATATAAAAAATTCAAACATATACTACAAGCAATACTCGTCGAGCGAGTTTGCTTATCTTGCCGAAGCCGCGTACAAATTATTTGAAGAAGTCTATTAAGTATGAGGGTGGGCAATTATTTAATCAATTACCGTCTAAAATTCGCAATATTAGCGCGTTTAACATATTCAAAAGGGCATTATAGATACATGTCACAGTGAATGTAGTAGACTAATATTAGTACGGCTAATGGCGACATGTATCTCGCTCGTATATTGTTTCTCACGAAAATAAAATATTTTTTGTTGTTATGAGAAATGAAGTTTAACATTATACTTTTACATTGAAACACGTTTCTATTTCAATCCTTTAGGTCCAAATCCAAATCCCGTTATTTATCTCTGCACTGTACCACTCTCTGCCATGTACCACCTGCTGGATTCTTTAACTTGATCTATCTACCTTCTAAGTTGCTTCCTTCTTTTTAGTTTTTTGTACCTTAGGCACCAGTTTTCGTTCATCTTGCTATGTGCTCCACCCATTTCCACTTTAGTGTATTTATTTTTCATGTAATATCTCTTACTTTAGCTGTGTTTCTTAAAGCTGTATTCTTTACTTCCTCTAGATCTCCGTATTCAGGAAGCCGCTGCCTTATACGAGATAAAAAGGGGGGTCAGCGCGGAAATACTGAAGGAGGGGAGGGAAAACTGAGGGAAAATTAGAGAAGAGAGTGCAATTCGTAGATCTCCCACACCCGGCGAAACAAATGAAACTTAATTACAAGATGCTCACAAATCCGGAAGAAATCGAAAGACACGGCGGCACACAAATCTATACGGACAGCAGCAAAACAAGTATGGGAGTGGAACATGTGCTTTTACACTGCCCTATATTCGCATCGTCCAGGCACGACCTGGAGCAACAAATGCAGATGACTGTAGACCGTGGCGGCCTACAGGACATGTTAATAAAGCACAGAACGTGCCTGGTACGGTTCTGCGAAAAAATTATTAAATATTTAAAGGAGGCAAACAAAACCGAAAGAGCGGATCTCGCGAGGAATTGCGCCCCGGCTCGCCCATGAATATTGTAAATAAAAATATTACCGATGCAGCCGGGGCGTATTTCGCGACGCCTGCCATTCGCGAACTAGTAGAATTAATTAAATGTATATTGTTTTTATTTTAGGAAAAAATGTGGTATAAAAAGTCCCTGGACAATATGGCAGGGGAGTAGAGGGTTTATCTATTTAAAAAAAAGCTGTATTCTTTATTTTTGTCTATTCTATAAAAAGATAAAGAAATAGGAAATATATTAAGTATTGCAGTTTAAGCTTAGTGACCACGAGTAAGAGTGCGACTTTCACTCAATGAACTGTGTACGGATCCTGGCTATGTGTTATTCACAATATCTCGTACATCTTGATGTCTTATGGTTATTACTATTTCAAAACACAGGAAGCTCAGCTAGGTCTGTGGGGCTCTGCTTAATATTTTTATCAACTACTTTACAAAAGTTTTTATGTATAAATAGCCTTTTAGGGATCACATCTTAGTGACTTTAGTAGAAAATAGACTAACTTTGACGATAATGAAATATCTTCAAGTCAATCAATCGTAATCGCGAATGGCGGGTCCCGTCATACAAACAACTTATTATCTCACTTGCATCAAAATTAACGAGGTCAATGTGATTAAAGATGTAGGTATTCCGGTACTCTTAATTAACTTTCAACCCACTTCACAAATGCAGCGTGTTGGATACCCGCAGTATGCAATAGATCAGTTAAGACTGGGGAGAATCCAGAAACAAAAATGTTTAAGCATTTAAACCGGGGTTTTCTTCTTCTTCCTAGAATGTGTAAGTTAGCCAATAAATTTTGTCCTGAAAGTGACATCACCTCTCTTACTTATAGTTTCGCAGAAATTTCTCCAAAATTTTGCATTATGTTATCGTTTATATTTCTCGCTTTGCTATGATCAGGAATTTGTATATTTTATGTATTCTGTAAAATAAAAAGAAGAAAAAAACGGTTTCATTATTAATTTGTTTCTAAAATAAATCTTTAGTAATAAATAAATCAATTGAAACGAAGGAATTAAAAGTATAAAACCCCACTAAAAAGCTATATTACAGTTTCATATGTAACTTTTCTCCTTTTGATCCTAGAAATAAAAAATCTCACGCATAACGTAATATGCGTTAAAAACCTTCCATCAGATATTTTAGTTTCACTGCAGTAATTATAATTCTAACATAGTGTCATCTCTTAACGAAGAATGAAATTTTAACATCGAGAATATGAAATCACAAACAGCTCAAAACGTGTATGTAATCTTTGATACGTAGCATCAGACGTCTCTAAATTATTCTGTAGACTGCTTGCACTCGCAAAGTACCAAAGCAATCTTCATGTAAATAGGTCATATTACATTTTTCAAAAAACTTGTAATATTTTAATTTTATTTAGATGGTAGTTGTGCATTTAAATCGGCATTAGTTTTAACTTGTATACAACAAAAAACAATTCATTATTTGTATATATAACGAATATATTTAAGCTGTCGAGAAGCTTTATTTAAATTCATTTCATAAATAAAACAAATAAGATAAAAAATTGACAAAAATCGTATTTTGTTTCGATGTTTTTTTTTAAATTCCTTTACAAGCCATAGCGTAAGAAAAAGTTAATACCATATTAACTATATAAAAAGATGATACAGTTTTCAACCCACGTAAGAGTATCCGGAAACCGTCGGGCTAAATTACATAGTATAGTACAAAAGCTTCAAATCACTTTATTTTATCATTAAGTCTTTATCACTATACTACTATTTAAACTAGTTAATTAAGATCGGATCATTAAATACTAAATGCGTTTATAGATGATGCAGATGAAAAAAATCCTAATTTTTTCTATTACATCAATATATTATAAGCGAAATAAGTCACTTTTTATTTTTATCATAGCAATAGCACAAATAGATAGAAAGAGACAAGAAAGAGAGACAGATCTAGTTAAATGGGTTGGGTTACTGACATGTATGATATGTTTTTATATAATACTGGTTTATATTATTATCATTAACGTATATTTATTGAATACTTTAATGCAACATTGCGCAAATTGTGTACAAAGTAATCGTAAAAAAATAATAATAATTAATTAAATCTTTCATAAATTATATAAATACTACGACACTCTACAGAAACCTTCAGGAAAGACAACCTTATCAATAACCACGTATACTTATGTTCTTAGTTTGTTCACATTATAGTTCATAGCGATAAGGATAGATGGCGCTTTGACAAATAGTAACAGATAATAATCAAGTATGGAAGTTTACGTTTTGAAGTAATTTCAATATATATACCAAATGTCTATATCTTGATAAAGGAATACAATTAGATGAAATATATTTATTTTCATTAAAAAAAATCACTGTTATTTTTCGTTCAATTCATGTATTTATAGATTAATTAATTATTTAATTAATAAATTAGATAAAGTACTTTAGACAATAGTTCTAACCTATCCAGTTGTAACAAAAAAATATATAAGAGTCTAAAACTGTCAAAAGCGGTGACAATTGTTAGTCTGATGACATGGACGAGCCATGATAAATTATTATTAGTAATTATTCAGATAGATTAAATATTAATTATATAAAACAACATTTATTTCATATTTCTTTTTCCTAATGGACTTGTAAGGATTTCTCCATTATTTTTTTCTTTATAATTTTCTGTAGACGTTATTCTTTAAGATGTTTTTCTGTTGACGAAGATGTTTTTTCTGATGCTTGTGTACATGCCTTTTAAACACTATTAAATGTATGTTTTCTGTTAGAAAATGTTTAGCTGTAATATTTATAATAATTTTAATACTAGTGGAAACTACAGTATAACTTCCCAGTTAGGGAATAAAATCCCGCGTATTCCGCGCGTTATCTGTATAATATAAAAAAAGGTGAGCTTTCAAGATGTCAGGATTTAGTTTTCCACTAGAACCTTTCGACCAAAGGCTTCAATTTATCTCTGCCACGCTGAAACCTTCTGAAATATAATTTACAATTATTGTTGTTTAATGTTGAAAGATAAATTTTATCGTTAAGCGTTCTTTTGTTGGGTAAATAATACCAAGTTCCATTGTTCATAATCAGCTAAGGTTTAAATTGTGAGAGTACTTAATTCCTTTGTGGTGTTTATCAAGGACTAGTGCTTCACCCAGGCGTCACGTGGGCTTTAGTGATTTTATGTTTTTAAGCGTGAAAATGTTTTTTGTATACCGTTAAAGATATGTTCAACTTCTCCAGCTTGACCTCTGTTGACTGACTGGTCCAGGATCCCCCCACAGCAACCTAAAGCTGTTAAAGTACACATTCCTTTCTTCACATATATAAGAAAGTATTGTTAGACCTAAAAAATATTTTAAGTTTGCATAAGCTTTGCTTGAACAGTGTTGGCCAAGTCGAAAACATCGCGAAACCGGCTTGCCTTACAACCAAAAAGTCGATGGCATGCGTCAAGGACAGCTGATTACCTACTTGCCTATTAGATTAACAAATCAATCTGAGGCCCAGACCTAAAAAGGTTGTAGCGCCATTGTTTTTTTTAGCTTTTCTTGAATCGTCGCTGTATATATGTACCAAAGGCGCCAAGACATACGTCCACACAGAGCTTTGCGTTTTGAACACTCAATTATTATTTTATAGTTTCTTCTGATATGGCAATACTGGGTCTCCTCATTGACTTATCAGTGTCTGTGTAAGAGTTTTTAGAAATTGACTTAAGATACTACTTTTGGAAAAAAAATATTTCTCAGGAAATGATTATTTGCATAAAATATTATAGTTAATATTAATTTCATCACGTATAATAGGATACGTATGGTACAAATTTTAAGAACTTAACTAATTGATATGAGAAGACAAATTTGCATATTTTTGTACCATATACTTGCAATAAATAAATAATTATAATTATTATACTATAATAACGTACCCGACTTGTGAGTGAATCGACTGTTCCGACGGCTTCTGAAAACTCACTAGAAGCGGAAAACAATTCCAAACTTTAATTATAACTTACCCTTGGATAGATTTCAATCTAAATACATACTTAGATTTTCTCATTATTTTCAATTGATCTGATACATAAAAGACACTTCTTTTAAAGACATTTATTTGCAATACGGAATATATTACTATATTTCTACCAACTATCATTAAGTAGTTCTTTCATAATTCAAATATTGAGTCAATATTCCCGAACGCAGCATAAGTTTTGCAAACTTCTGCATGTACAAAACTTTAATCTCGGGAAACTCTTTTCGAATTCAATTCGCTTACTTTGTCCTGTTTATATTTTCTGCTACCTTTGAAGATTTTGATCTAAAAAGTTATGATTTACAAAACATTGGCTAAATTACTGTTTAATTCAGTTGTAAACTTATTGTTTTATGAAAATGCATACAGTGTTTGAAGTCTAATGACACTCCGATGGCTAATGGGACATAGTTTTGCATCTGCATTCATTACAACTAAACTAAACTAAACTAACTTATCTAAACTTAGAGGTCAATCTTCCTGGGACCAATAAATTTTTCGGGTGAACATGATGTATGTGAGGAAGATCTTCATGTCATTTAGCAAATTGGAAAATAAATGCGTGGTATTATTATTATTAGTTTTTGAATGACGATGTATTTTTCTTTTACCATTTTAACGTGAATAAATATAATAATTTAATATATACAAACAACGCCATGCAAAATACGATCCGTATCACCTCGGCGTCCATTGTTCCACAACTGAGCGTTTCTTAAGGACATTTTTGCCGCGCTCCACCACTATGTGAAAGCTGCCAACTGAAGTATTTCTGAATGAATCGGACTATTGTTCCTTCAAAAAAAGAACGTCCCATTTTTAAAAAGGCTGGCAACGCACTTGCGAGCCTTCTGGCAATGTGGGTGTCCACAGACGATTCCTGTTACATACAAAATGACGCTGACTTTAATTCGTTAACGAATTGCTCTTACGTATTGTTGTATTGGTTTGCGTATTGATTGATTATAAAAATACTTCGTTTTAAAGTGAATCTATAAAAACTAAATCCCTAAATGTCTCCAATTAATTGGTGTACTAGTCCGGGCGCAAATTGACAGAGTAACTCCCGCGACGCCGCACTTCAATGATTGCATTTCAATATTCAATATTCAATGGAACACTCAGTTCCTACATTCTACTAAAATTAGTCGCCAATTATTGCTTTTGGTGCCGTGGAAGGTCCTATAGAAATGTATAATTGATTTCTGAAAGGAAATTCGTTCTCTCTGGTTTATTTGGAACTCAAACATGTAATGTAATTGTAAAATAAGTACGTAGTTTGTAATTGTAATATAAATAGTTACCTCTCTAAGTTTTAAAAATCTAACGTAAACATCTCCACTATCTCCAATTTTATGTAATTTTAAATGTCTCATGCACTTTTCAAACCAATTTAGAAAATAATAAATTTAATAATTTAACATCTATAAACTGTTATTAATATAAAAATAGGTCTTAAGATAACTCATCGAGAGTTTACGATTACTATGTCTTTATATTACAGTATATTTCGCCTCTATATTATTTATAAGCCTATTAATATACTGGATATTAATCAAATTCCAATTAAAGTTGTATGAAGTAGGTGTATTGCATTGACAGCAGTAACTTTATCGTCGACGGTTCCGTTCTACAATAGCATCGTTTGAAATTTGCCGAATGGATTGCCAGAAACCTCGCTATTCGCTCACAGGTGATCTCAAAGGGGTATATTCTCATTTATTTGAAAACCATATTTTTTAAACGAGAAATGTAATTTCATTAAAAAAAACTACAGTATAAGTTATATAGTCTGTATCTTTGATTGTTATGTTTAGGTTTTATTTAAATAAATATTTATTTCCGGGTATTTCAACGTCGGATACGAAGATTTTTACATTTCAATCCCCGTTCATTAAAATGATTTCAAGCAACAAAACAGGATTCCTTTTTTGCGATTAGATTAGATAATCTCCTAAGAAAGCCTTCCAATTCTTAAATGTCCAGAAACGCATTCGCGTATCTAAAAGGAGACGCGTTATCATTTGACATAAATTAAGCCTTCCCATTTTCCAAAAAAACAGATAATAATTGTCTGCCTTTAATTGACGGGCACTTTAAGTTATTTTGTGTATACGAGCTAAATTTTACCGAAATATAACATTTTTTGTTTACCGCTTTCGCTAATGAAGTCGTAAAAAGGCGTCCAATAATTTACTCCGACAGCTCACCGACCCAGTTTTGGGATAGCAATGATGGATATTTCTCGTTAAACGTATCTAGACCACTCGCATACCTACCATTATCCGTATCGAAAAAAGTATCCTTAACCTTTCGAGCGTCATTACATTGATAGATGCGTCGGATTGACTTACAATACCACAGTTTTTATAGAGTACTTAGAGATAGAGAGCTTTATTTGAGTTACGCATAAATAATAACTGCTTTCTTTACTCTAAGTTCTAAGGTTGATCTTTAGATTTTGGGATAATTGGTTTATAAAACAAGAACATAAGGCAAACCGGCAGAAGGCTCACCTGATTTTAAGTGACACTGCCGCATGCACACTCAATGCGAAAGAGTTCGCTGCGTTGCCAGCCTTTTAAGAATTGGTACGCTCGTTTCTTGAATGACCCTAAGTCGAATTGGTTCGGAAGTACTTCAGTGGGCAGCTAGTTTCACATAGTGGTGGTGCACGGCAAAAACTGCCTTGAATAACGTTCGGTTGTGGAACGGCGGACGTCGAGGTGACACGGGAAAATTCTGTAGTTCCACCGTAAATATTATTATTATTATTTAAAATTATTTACAATTGTAATAGGAGTAGTGCTTCATATAGCTCGAAAGTAGGTTGTACCTGAGACAGACATTGTAATCCTTACCTTGACCATTTATCTAGTGAAAGGATGCAATCTAAGATACCGATTAAGTCCACTGGAGTCCAAGTCCAACTTTGTTAGCACTATTTCAGAACATCATGTCATATAAATATGTTAAAAATATATGTCTCACGATATGTATATAGATACAAGTTATCTCTGAAGGTAAAAGTATTATCAGTCCACGACAATAAGTTTACAAAAGTTATTGTCACTTTTTGTTTATGGATGGCGTCGGGTGTTTATGGATTTGAAGACTAAATTGAATACAATTTACTTCTGATACCTTCTCATATTCCGTGGAATGGGGTGTATTATTTTATGACGTATATTCATAAGCATTCGCTTTCAATTTTCTGCGACATTTTCCGATATAGAAAATAAGGTTTTCTTTATGAAATATGGGTTTGACATTTCTTAGGTGTTCACAAAACATATGATATGATATTTATTTTCAACACACATAGTATTTACAATATTCTTTATGAACATAGTAACAATGATACTGAATAATAGAAAAATAAAACGAATTCAAAAGTTTCATCCCTGTGACAGTCACTTTAACGCTGGCAGTATTTCCTCGCTCTATTGCGATACTTATTCATTGAGCGAGGAAACCAACAGCTCTGGGGTCACCGGTACTATCTACCAAGCACATTTGAACGGCCGAAGAGTCTCTACTCAAAAGGAAATAAAATCATAGTTGGTATAGGTGTATAGGTACATTAAATTTTATTTAACACATTTATTTAACACAATTAATAGTTTGAATCATCGACGAACAATCCCTTCGGAACGGCTTGATCCCTTTGCGTTGCATAGAGATGTGGGGTCACTCTGCATCTTCTACCGCATTTAAAAGGAAGAGTGTTCAGAAGAGTTGTTCGGATTAATACAATAGGAGAATACGAAGCCCGTATCACCTCGACGTCCGTCGTTCCACATCTGATCGTTTTTTAAGGCAGTTCAGTGGAACCAGCGGCCCACTGAAGTATTTTCCGTTCAACTTAGGGTCTCTCAAAAAAAGGTACCAATTTTTAAAAGGCCGGCAAAGCAGCGAACTCCCTTGCATTGAGTCTCCATGCGGCGGTATCATTTAACATCAGATGAGCCTTCAGCCTATTTGGCCACCGCTCTATAAAAAATACATTTATCAAATATTTTACAAAACATAATTACTTATAAAAATTTAGTCACGATAAATTAATACTTAAAATATCTCATAGAATATCGTGTGCTTTGAGAATAACACTTAAATACCGTTCGCGGAAACTAAGTATAAATTGTGTGGTTAAATTGGATTTCAGTGTAAGTAATTACCTCAGTTGACAGATTTGTGGAAGACACACGTTGTCTGGAACTAACAGGTACAGATGTTACGGGATAATTGATTTGTAGCTTCAAATTCCATGACGTACATTGGTATGACCTATATATTATATTCGATACTGCATATATGTAAAGGGAGAAATGTTAGTATTATTAGTACAGTAATTTAGATCAATATCTAGCTCTATCCGGGACAATTTTTTACTTATATCTTTGTGTGAGAGTATATGTTCGAAATTTTCTTTGTCTGAATCCCGGTATCCTAAGTTGGTTGAGAGCTGCCGCTAAGTGTAAATCAATAAGGGTGGTTTGGTTGATCTCAACGAGCTTTTAGAGAGCTTCAGACTTGGAAAGAGAATCTACTCGAGGGGGACCTTGTTTTGTCAGTATGATTCGGTCAAGCTACGAGTCGTTATCATAAGGATAAAAAAAATCTTATTTTAGTTTTAGAAAAAGCAGTTTGATAAGAGGAGGAGCACAGCCTTCAACATGCGTCCCTGGCAATTTAGTTTTCACACTCAACTTCATCACTTTTGGCATTCACTTACAATTTTTTTAGAAAATGCTGGTTTGGCCCACCCAGGATTTGAAACCTATACGTTATGAAACAATAATACTGATTTAATTACTTGCGTAATAAATGCCTTATAAGTAATAGATAAATCTTTTTTAATAGACAAAATTATGTTAGAATTAATCTTTAAGTTAAATATAATTGTATACATCTTTATTTAGAAGACCCTCGGGCTCTGAAGACAAACAGTTTTATATTGTTTGTTTTATAAAAAAGTAATTTTGATCCATTCACAAAAGTAAATGGGATGGTGTACAATGTTATGTTTAATATATTTAATTATGCCATAAAATTGCTTAACTTTTTCTTAATTTAAGAATTAATTAGTTTTTTGTATTCACCCAACGAATTATTTGCTAAACATATAAATTTTTATATACTTATGTGGTCTGTTAAATTTTTTAAATCTTTTCTATGTGAAACAGCTTATTATTCTCTTTAGAAAAGATTAATAAATAAATGAATCAATCTAAATTTTTCCAACTTATTATTTTTAAATAGATTATACACGCGTTAGTAGGTACACTTCTTTGGCGTAAACGAGATAAAAATCTTTCAAAATGTAACTAATAATAGAAAAAAGGTTCATTCATTGATAGCATTATTATATCACGAAAAAATATTTCTACATAATTAAGGAAATTGACATTTTTCATTTTAAAATGTTGACTATGCTTACTTCAGAGTGTCGGTTTTTTGTGACGGTGTGCGCGCGCATCGTCACTTCAATAGAAGTATAACTTCAATAAATAATATGACATATTTAGAAATAAATAATATCTCAAAAAATATAATCAACATCTTTATATATATTAATCAAGTATTCGCCTCATGTGATTGATTCATATGGCGTATATATGAAAATCTTAGATACAATTTCCGACGAAAATTTAACTTAAGAAAGCCAGCGTTTCTTACATAATAAGCATGTTAAGGAAAAAATCTCGCTATATTCGGCTTCAAGACTTCTTCGCTTTTACGGCACTTTATTAGCGATATTTAAAAATTAGTACTCCAGACGAAAACATGGGGTGTGTTTATTGAATTTCCTAGTAATATATTTGGAATTAAATTAAGCGAAGTCATCAAAATCAGCCGGCGGGCACACAACACCCTCTCAGTTGACTAATTGTTTCGTAATAAGTGAATTATTACAAAATATTTACGTTTCATATAATAGTTAAAATATGGTAGGTGTAAACCGTACGTATACTACTAATATTAGTTAAACGCTGGTAGATCTAATATATGTGTAATTATTAGAGTTCTTGGTTAATGTGATGACATTAGGTAAACTTTTAGAAATTGGTTTCAATTTAAACTAAGTATTAAAAAGCTTTTGTTTTTAAAGAACAAATGGGCAGGAGGCTCACCCATGGACACTAAATGCTAGAAAACTCGCGAGTGCGTTACCGGCCTTTTAAAAAGTGGTACTCTCTTTTCTTGAAGATTACGTTATTTTTATTATTTTACACAATATTAAATCAAAATTATATTTTATTGTTTTACTTTTTCTATAAGTAGGTAATCATATAAACTGGAAGTAGGACTGAATTCTCGGCAAAAACATTTCAAGTTGTGACATACAAAAAATCTATTGCCTCAAGTCCCACTGACATAACTACATGTAGAAGTTGTTATTATTAGAAATCCGCTATAAAATATTCCCTCGGGAAGATGTCCAAGAAGAAATAATTAAAAGAACCTCCATCGATGTATTTGAAAAACTCGACAGGGGTCCTTGAGGTCAAAGTGACTCGTAATTTGCGGTAACATGGGTCCAGATTTATATCTCGATTTTATTCGAACCCCAACTTGTAAGTGGAATAAATCAAATAAGTTAGATTTGGGTTCAAATTAATTAGTACTTGACTAGAATTTAACAGGCCAGGCGACCTTTAGCGTGCGACTCTCATCCCTGTGTTCGTAGGTTAGATCCCCGGCTGTGCACCAATGGACTTTGTTTCTATGTGCGCATTTAACATTCGCTCAAACGGTGAAGGATAACATTGTGAAACCGACTTGCCTTAGAACCAAAAACGTCGACAGCGTGTGTCAAGCACAGAAGGCTGATGACCTACTTACGTATTAGATAATCATAACAAATGATTATGATTATGACCTGAAAAGGTTGTAGCGCCATTGATTTATTTATTTTAGGTGATCAACATATATTAATAAATATTGCAATATGTATGCATTGGGGGCTTTTCTAAGCAATTTTTTTTTTATTTAAGCTGTTATTCATCAACTTATCTGACAATGGTCAAAATCTAAAGGGTCTCAAGAACATGTACTATAGTTTTTTTTTACTCACAGGCTTTACATAGAGTACATCTTAATACGTTGACGCTATAACCCTCAATTGATTCTGGGAAATAAATATAATTTTGTAAAAAAGAAATTTAAGATTTATTATTTATTTTAAGATGCCATCTGCACAGTTAACCATTCATCTCCGAATCATTTAGATTGTTCAGAAATCGCAGGCCCTCATATGCACCGGCTTCATTTGCCATTGTTATTCTACGCTATACTTCGATTGTTAAAGTGCCATTCACGTCAATATTTTCTTTGCCCGTAGAAAAATTCAATCAGGTTTGATAAAGCTTGTGCGATTAATAACTTGCCCAATACTCCTTTTTTTCGAGAACATCATAACACCTGACCAAAGGAAATCAGCTTTGACATAAAAATTACGTATAAGCTTAGTCTCCTCAAAGGATAGTGATCAAAGAAATGTAATATAAAACCAAACCCCATATAATATTGTGGCTACTAATTATTATATAAGCTAATAAACGCAAGAAAATATTGAAAGCATAAAACATTTGAAACGGTCAGTAATATTAAATCAGTTTGGACGAGGGTGTTGTAATTGCGTTATAAGTACTAACTCGCTTGAACAGCGTTCGGAAAATAATTCACTCACGATTTAATTATTAAGCAAATGTAAGCTTTATTAATCTTCGATTACGGTTGGCTTTATTGAATGCTATTGATTAATACTCGCGTGAGGTTTTTGTTACGATTTCAGATATATACAAGTAAACATGTACGTAAATTGTTGATTGTGAATAATTTAAATGAACTGATAATATTTTTAGTACGTACAGTTTTCGTATAACGCGATTTTCGTCCCACTTACAACAATTTCTGTAGTGTGAAATTTATAATGATTTGTCAATTTCATAATTAGTTTTGCGTTTTGCACCTGTTTCAAATGTTTTGTTATAAAATTAAACTAAATAATTTTCATAAATTCGTGTTTCTATTTTTTGAATTGTTCAAAAAAACGGGTTTACGAGACAACTCCTATTCGCCACACACTAAGGTCGTCGCTACATTTTGCAGAAAAATGATCAAAAACGTCGACAAGGTTTTCTGAAATAGCTATTCGTCTCGCTAAGGGATACCTGATTTCACATTCAATTCAATCTAAACCTGCTGAGTAAAGATCACGTATGTACGGACACATAAAATGGTTGTAAAACAAAACGAAATCGGAACTATTTGATACGATACATGCAGAGACTGAATTATTAAACATTCTGCCAAATTACATTTTCTTTTACTGTAAGAAAAATAAATATATCTAGAATCAGGGTTGGCCTAGTGGCTTCAGCGTGCGACTCTCATCTTTGAGATCGTAGGTTCAATTCCCGGCTGTGCACCAATGGACTTTATTACTAAGCTTGCATTTAAGCCATTCGCTCGAACGGTAAAGGGACGGTAACCCAAAACGTGTGTCAGGCACACACGCCATTGATGTTGGAGGAGGAACATCCTGCGCGCAGGCGGCTGATCCAGGTCTATAAGATTGACTATTGATCATAAAATAGATGCAGATCTGAGGCCCAGTCCTAAAAATGTTGCAGCGATTTATTTAATTTATATATAGAATCAAAGTACAACAATACAAACGAAGTGTACCCTCACAAATTTTAATATATTTACTACCTTTGTTTGTATACGAGTGTATGCAATAAATCGAAAGTATACCGACGATCTACAACTAAGTGTTTTAGAAGACTATTGAAGCCGAAAAATTATAACTTATACCACGTTACGAAACACATTTGCATCCACTGTCAACGAAAAGGTTAAATTTTTAGTTATTTTAAAATACATATTTTAATCTAGAAAAAAATAAACGTAATTCAATATTTGAACTTTACTCGGGCTTCCGCTTGTTAATTAAGCGCTGATTAAATCAAACACCGTTTAAGTCTTCTCCACAGACCATAAATTTCACGGACATTAACTGCAGCCACTTAATTAGATAGATCCGAGTACTGCAAGTGAGGACGTTATTTGTCAAAGAATATCTTATCTTACATAGATACGATACGTGCTTTTTTGCCTGTGATTTAAAGATGTAAGCTAAGACTTGTAAGCTTTCCAAATAGTTTCATCGGATATTGGTAAGGATAAGGAGGTTATGAGATTTTTGTTTTATTTCGTATTCTATTTTGTGATTGATGTGCAAAATTTCTCCCATATCGCGTCCAAATTCAGCTGATTTTGGAATGCTCCCTAAAAATTTATAAACACAGGGAACAGGATGGGATTATTATGTGTCCACTCTGCTGTATCACAAGTATACTCTGTTCTAAAATTTACATCCTAAACTTCCCAATCTGTCATCCGATGTCATGAGATACCCACATCCTTTCTTGGCCGGTAAGACCATCGCTGTCATGGATATTAGTATTGCCAGTAAATTAAAATGAACCGTTATATAGTAATAATGAGAAGTCATTCAGGCTAACTTAATAATTTATTGAAATGTCTTAATCAAATGTATACTTGTATATAGAAAATACAATTCTGGGCTTAAATAAATGTGACACAAACTTAGGAACATCTGATATGATAGGTTACCTATACTATTAATATAATATATTTTAAGATACCTAGCAATCAGAAACGTTCGGTAATTAAAACTTTTCCATTTTTATTAAAAATGCAAGGAATAAAAATAAATACAAGATGTATTTAATTGGATTTTTATTAGATGTTGGTAGAAATAGTAAAATTATTTATTGTACCCATCAAGAAATGACAGCAATGTCATCTGACATTTTAAAATGGCGATGGTAGTACCAATTTCAGCCGGCGGCTAAGAAAAGTATGTGTCACTGTACCTGTCTATTTCACGGATTAGTACTAAACATTTTAACGAAATATGAAACCCAGAGATGAGGCAATTTATTCCAATAAAATTTTCCACTACTATCAAACTATAATTTCACGTTGGAACTCAATTACATCGCGAAACAAGCAATTTAATACCAGAACAGCAAAAGTTTAGAATTGTTTCAAGTTTTATTTAGTACATCGTATTGGTATAAGTGAATATTTATGACTTGGGAAGTTTTATGACTGGATTTTCAATTGTATATTTTTGTGGTTTTTGCTTTGGTTATGTCTTTACGACTTCGTTTTATTTCTGTATCCTGAGCCTTTTATTTTGCTTTTAGCCTTTTTTTCTAGTATTGTGAATTGTGTATAGTCGTAAAATTACTATGTTATTTGTCGTTTACGTTAATTGTAAATGTTGAATATACTATAAATCTAATTTAAAACAGCATAATAAGCTTTTTTTTCTTATGGGACAAATTTGATTTTGAATTGAAAGTCTAAGGTGAGTTTATACGGTGCTAACAGGACTTGCGGTTGTGTTGCCGATATTAGAGTGAAATGTAATCTTTTTTTAGTTTAAAAAAAAGTTTAAAAATTAGATCTATCTTATATGTAATCCATATGTCATTAAACTGGAATATAGATAATAATTAAACCAAGATATTTGGTATTAAGGTAAGGTATAAATCAATAACTCTGGTAATTTATTTTAGTTAACGTGATTGTATTTTTCCACGTGATAAAATATTTTGTTATAATTATGATTTTTACCATTTTTAATTATTAAATTATATAGTATTGTCTTTTGTTAAAATAGCTTTTACACATTAAGCAAAACACTTTTCGCGTCATCTTTTAGTCGATATCAAATTCGGGACAATAAATACAGATAAAACAACTTTCTCTGTAGCTGTGATACTTTTGACATTTAACACCATTTGTCTTCAGTCACCGTGACCACGAACGCTGAAAAGCACGCGAAACGTCGGTAAAAAAAATGTAAATAATTATAAGTTTTAATAATAATACATAGCTTTAATCCGTTTAAAAAGTGTTTTTCTTAATATTAAGTTATATTTAAAAGAAATCGAATTGAAATTTGATTTATTAAAATCTGATTTCTATTTCGGGAGGGTTTTCTTTAGTACTTCTTGGCCTGCACAGGTTATGTTCGTAAAAGTATAGAATCTGTAGGTAAGAATTTTTTTAATCTTTGACTGAACATATACACAGCTCCAGGCTGTAATTTGGCGTAAGTAGGTGACAACACGCGAAGATTAGTAACGTTATTGTTATGATAATAACGTTAATTTATAATGCTTAACGTTATAACGGATGAGCGTTGTTGCACATTAGTCAACCCGTAAACGTTATAATTGCAGTGATTTATTATGAGATCTGATGTTTTCAACAGTCAACATAGACATATCTGTGCTTTATATTTTAACTGATATTAATTTTAATAAATTAGCTAACATAAACGTCATTAAATAATTTTAGTCTAGACTAATTTAAGATTTACAAACGTAATAACACATGAATGTATCAAATATCATTACTTACTACGGGACAGTGAGACAATACGTCTATTAAGTAGAAGATAGTAATATTTTATGGAAATAGCTTTCTCGAATATTTAAAATCATACTTAGAATAATTAACTGACTTACCTGACAACTCCTAGACTTTTCTAAATTGTTTATATTGGTATTGGGATATATATTATACCTAGACGAGTAGAATACGAGTGGTGTTCAAAGATCTCAGATTTCGTCTTTAGACGCGCAGCTCGACACGGCATATTTCTTCAAAGTTTGTTTACTTATAAATTAATGTAAATCACTAACAGTAACAGTATGCAAAGTTGTATAGTCCCTAACACGAAAACTGATTTGTACTAAAGTGACATTAATAATAAAATTATAATGAAATATTCTTTATGTATCTCATACATAGAGCACAAATTTTATTTTCTAAAACGGTTACTATACTTGAATTTTAGATTTTCTCACAAAATCATAACACTCATATTGCACACAAAACAATGCCTTAGTGCACAGTCAAGATTTAAAGTCAAAGTCGAAAATCATTTATTCATATAGGTAACACAATGTACACTTATGAACGTAAAAAAAAGAAATATACATTAAATGTTTAATTTACTGCCATTTCTCAAATCAAGGCCGTAGAACGGAAGAGATGGCAATAAACTCTGCGCCACTCTTTTTAATCGCCAAGTTTTTTGTATTTACTCATCGTTTTTAAGGAGCTGCAACCTTTACACCATGTTCCACATGACATCTTAAGTAATCAATAATAATAAAATAAAAACAAAGATTTGTCTCAGATTGTCAAAAATCATCTATCACCCATAGGTTCAGAATCTCTTTGATTTACACATTACACAATTATTTGTCACAAGTTAGTCAGCGCTTTTTACCAAGTAATAGACTTTAAAATCCCAATTTATAAGAATTCATAAAATGGTTCAAAAATTTCCACAATTTAGCACTAAGTATTATCTCAACTTCTTCAGCGCTTCAAAAGTTAATAATACGACCTCAAAGCTTCTCAAATATTTTCTATTAAGAGTTAAAACTTACTTAAAATAAATTGGAAAACTTTTTAAAAGCTATCGATATTGCTTGGAACAATTTACCTTTATTCGGGAGACCATTTAGTCTAAATTGTACTTCAATGAATATACAAAAACCTGACTTATTAAATCGCAAAGTTTAAAGATATTGATTTGTATATACGTATGGATTATCTTCAAGTACGTATAGATTATCTTTAGAACTAACCAGTAATGTTCTTAATAATTTTTAAAAAGTCACTTATTAGAGCAGTGTTGGTTGAGTATTGTGGATGCGTCTAACAGTCCTGGAGTCGCGAGTTAGAATGGAGCTCCAATTTTTATTCAGTTTTACGCAATTTTAATATACTCGTACGGTGATGCATCATGAGGAAACTGAATTCACCATATGCTCTATCAAAAAAAAAATGTGCGCGTACTAGTGTACACACGTAAGAAGTGAAACTTCCTTATGACCTTATTTACGAAATATAATCTACTATATACAACTTTACAAAAATTGGTTAAATTAAGTTAAATTAGATAAAGTTTAACAAAAGGATTTTATTATCATAGTCATAGACATGAATACAAATAATACAATTATTTCATTTTACCTTATTACTACTAAGATTATTACAGAATTTCATTAATTGCAATATAATTATTACTATCATTGTTACCATAATTATATTATTTTTGTTATTAATGGCTTCGAATCTCTTCGAATCAACCATGGTAGGGACAAGAAATAGATAGCTCGTAACGGAAAAATGTGACGCGTAATTCAAAAATGTGACGGTAATTTTTTTTGAAGGTAATGTTAAAAAAACATTATATGTTTACATAACCTTTATTATTAAGTGAAATCTAGCTCCCACAAAAACATGTAAGTAATTTATTCGTTCATCAATAAAGTGGATATTTATCAATTTATTAAACGGAGTGTTCGAAAATATTCCCAGAGAGGTAATTTTTCAGCTTTGTTTACCGAACTGACAATTTATGTGCTCTTCATTACATAAACTATATGTAACAGTGGGGTTAATAAAACTCATATTATTCGTACATGCTAAAGTTAGGACTTGGAGGCCTAATTGCATGGAAAACACTCGCGATAGACTAGGCTGCCGTTGTTAAAGCTATCAAATGTCCATCGATTCCTTTACGTTGAAAACAGATTTACATCACGTTCCTCTGTATTTAATTATAACTATTTCTTTATATTATAAATGTTGGTTATGGTATTCGAGTGTTGATAGATAGGTATACAAAAGAGATTTTCTTTACTAACCAAACTATCTTGTGTGGTATGGGCATATAGTGCTTCTTTCGAAGCTTCCAGCCTAGCATTATATTCTCGGCCAGTTGTCGATCAGTACCGGAACAAACTTGTGTCTGACGACGAAACCTTGCTACGCTGGTTGGACTGGGGTTGACTAAATCTAGTTGTATGGATTAATAGCTGTAGCTGAATTTTATCATTGGACGTCGAGGCAGAATAAATTAATCAGTAAAGTCCATTTCATGCGATATCACATAACATCAGGTGTGAGCCTCCTGGCTGTCTGCCCCTACAAACTCAAACTCAAAATAACTTTATTCATTTAGATAAACAAGTAACTTATGAACGTCAACAGAAAAGACGTTAAGTTGGTTCTAAATTTACATTTACTATCAGTTAGTAGCGAGCAAAAAAATCTTCACTACGCTTTTTAATCACCAAATTTTGAGTCATACAAATAGTTTGAACTGGGGCAAATCCCAAGGATGAGGATCATATAATTATTCGTCAAATTAATAAAAAGGTTTATTGATTAATTTACGTTTAATGAGGGCTTTGAATTTATTTAGTGATAATTCTCTAATTTAGCTAGGGAGTTTATTGTAAAAACGAATACAATTTCCATATAAGGTGGTTTTATTTCTGGAGCCAGGTTGGTCGTACGCTTAGATTAGTTCTCTTTCGAGTATTATACTGGTGAAAGTCACCATTTTTTGTACATACAACAAAGCTTCAAGAATTTATTGACCAGATATATTATCCAATACCTACAGTGTTATAAACCTTGGGTAAGTATTTTAGAATTATACTTTTTAAGTGATGGAAATGATATCAAAAACTATTGGATTAATTTTATAAATTATTTTATTTTTGAAAATACAAGTAATAACATATAGTAATCCTAATAACACAAGTATAGAGTTAACATTTATTAATTTGTTCTTAACCTTTATTACTAAAATCATTATATAAATGGAAACTAAAACAAATTTGAAACAATTGGTCCCCGTAGTGTATCTTTAATGCCGGCAGCATCTCCTCGCTGTATTGCGATGCTCATACGTTGAGCGAGGAAAACACCATCTCCGGGGTCAATGATACTATCTACCAGACGAAAACTTTAAAAATATACATATCACATAATAATTCGATACAATTATAGGACATGCGTTTTATCCAGACCTTACCGTTGACACTAGTCTGTGGCAATTTATTTCAGTTTTTATGTAACGTGAAGTAATTAAACCACACTGTTTACTCGATACTGTTGACGAACTTACACGTGAATCGAATTATAATAAGTGCACTCCAGTGAATTTATTTATTATAATTGGAGGTTATAGATATTTTAATTTACTTATATATATAAAAAAACGGTACGAGATTTTTTGAGTAGATATTGGGTTACATCCCTGAGGACATAGGGTCAAACCCCCGCTGTACATTAATGGACAGTCTATGTACGCATTTACCACTCGGTGGTACGGTAAAGAAAAGCGTCGTGACAAAAACAACACACGCAAAAATTCGATGGCATGACTCAGGCACAAAAGGCTCATGAGGAAATTAAACTTAAAAAGTTTTCTAAGTATTGGAAATAAACATCCTTTATGATTTTTTTAACTCTAGCAATGTTCTACACCTTAGACATATTGGTGACGCACTTGGACAAACTGAGTTAAACTTTTACAGTGGTAAAAATAGAAACTTACTTATTAGAACCTTATATCATCTAAGCATTACTAGTAGGAATAGTTATGCTTAGAATAAGCTTAAATTACGGAGATCATAATTTCTTACTTATAAACTCGTTACTACGTTGGTACAAATATTTCCCCATTATGCCATAGGCACAAGACGGCAACGTCGAAATTCATTGATAAACTTAAGAAAAAACAGAAACTTGTCTCTGATAATCGGGTTTCTGTCAGTTAACAGTTTGACGTTTCCATTCGCTGTGATTTTTATCCGTGGTTGTTAATTTTGTTTATCATTACAAGTTTTAAAAGATTTTAAAATGCCAAAAGAGAACGCTGAATTAATTGAAAGAAGGAAGAATAGGTATGTAGAATTGTGAATGTCGAGTAAATCTGAAACATGAATGTTGATTTTGTTGAATTTTAATTTGTTTCTCGTGTTAGATTACAGCAGCTATTTAGAAATATATTACGACCCTATCTGTCCATAACTAAAAACAAAGTTTTAAGTACGAACACAAAAAAGGAGAAAATGAAGGCTTGGAGCGAAATAACAGAGAAGTAAACCACATTTTAAGAAGTACCTGTATCTCAAAATACTACATTTTTAAATCAAAACATATAATTGTTTTAAGTGTGCATGAACAGAACCTAAATTAATATTCTCTATTAGTTTCGGGGAAGCCTTATATGCAGATATGCATAGTTTTCAAGCTCTGGAAAATGACACCTTCAAAAAGAACACTATAATAAAGATTTAAATTTATAGACAGACATTCTAGTGAAGACTTTAGTAATCACCTAAAAATAAATAGAATAATGTAATAAAAATGTTTTAAAAATAAATATATTTATGTTTTATTTGTTTAAATAACTTAATGGTTAAGAAAACGTAAATCTTGAAAATGAGCATCTTCAAAAGGAACACAAACAAAAAATTAAGAATATGGCCGAGATACACAGCTAAGTAAAGTTAAATTTAAAATTTCAGACGGATATTCTAGTAAAGACTTTAGTAGTCACTTTACAATAAATAGAAAAATGTAATAAAAATGTTTCAAAATTAATAGAACAATGTATTAAAAATGTTTTATATCTTAAAATAACTTAACTGTTAAAGAACTATCAAACTTAAAAGTTTTCTTTAATAAATATGGCTCTCACTGCTGCTCCACACAGCAAGAAAACACACTGTGTTTTAAGATGAGGGTGCTGTTGATGGTGGAGGCAGGGACTCATCATTATCATAAGAGATCATCATCCTCTTTCAATTCAATGGCTATATTGTGCAAGACTGCCAAAGCTACTATATACATCTTGGTGTTTCCTAGAGATGTTCTGGATCGCCTGACAATAAATACCTAAATCGATTGTTCGGCGGCTGGAATAACGCTAGTATAAACAGTTTCGCCGACGATATACTAGGTTTAAGTTATTCTGGGTTTATTAGTAGACATTTTGCTTATTCTTAGGTTATTCTTGGTATAACATTTTATTCCACGTTTATTTGTACCACTGTTAGAGTTTAATAGTAGATTACGCCTGTTGATATTGTGATGAAATAAATAGATGGTCTTTAGGAAAAGACCCACTATATTAAGTCATTCCGAACTGTTAATTTACATTAAAAAACTTATATGCAGGTCTCCATTGCCGAAATACATTTATTATAATAAAATTACATTGATGCTCATAGTAACATATATTATTAGTTTAGTCAGCATTAGTTTTTCTGTTAAAGCATATTATTGTTTTTTTTAATACAAAAATTTCCCTCTCTCTCTCTGTAGTGGTGCGAGACCTATGTACATATACTAAGAAATCTCCGAATATATACTATATCCATTTTTTTTTATTCTTAGGCGTGTGAGGGCCTGTCGTCTTGCCTCTGCTAAGCTCTTGTTGCAGCAAGTGACGAATCTCACAGGAGAAATCTTCCAGTTGCAATCTGAATTTTCTTAATATTTCGGCTAAATGTTCAGTTGTTACCTTTATATGGATTTGTTGCTCCAGATCGCACCTGCTTATTATTGTTGTATGAATGTAGCTTATTATTGTGGAAAATTACAATTATGTAGAGAGCTTATTATTGAAGAAAATTACAATTATGAATAATAGGGACAGATAAAAAACGACTTTTCAATAAAGACTTTGTCAAGCTGATTTGTATAATCAATAAAAACCAGTGGTGCTGCAACCTTTTAGGATGTGAGAAATTCAAATATTGCCTGTTTTGTCGTTTATTAAACATGCATTAACGCTTAATGCTTGATCTCATGTTGTTGGGATTGATTAGAAAATTAACATTTTCTAACATGCTCTATTAGTAGATATGTTATAAAATACTTATTAAAGTTACCTGCTTTGCGTACTTGTGTTAAAGCGTTATTTAGGTAATTTTAATAGTTTTATGTAATAAACTAAATGAAACCATTTGCTACATCCTTTTAGGTCCTGGCCGGAGACTACTCAGTAAGACTTTTTAGGTCCAAGGTATGCCTTTTCGTCACGCTGATTTCGTGACGAAACGGCACGAACGTTCAACACTGCTGTTTTAAGATGTAATTATAATATATTAAAAAAATATAAGAAATATTCTCATTTCCATATTTTAAAACGTGAAAACATTTCAACAAAAATCTAGTTTCAAGACCTGTCCAATAAATATTTCTGTTTGAAGTTTGAAATATTTTACAGCGCTCAAGACGTCATTGTACTTTGAATATCTTTATCGCAGTAGGAAAATTAAAGTTTTTGATTGTATTTGTTAAAAAACAAAATTACTTACGAATTAATCAATTTCAGGGTTCATTAAATTATAACCGCAGCCGACCTGTTCGAGATACGCCATTTGACCTGAATTTTCAATCGCTTATTAATATTTCTGTACACAACCTGTTCTAGTAACTTGGTTGCTAGATTTTATTTAATTAAAGGAACGTATTTTATCCTTTACTTGATTTTATGAATATTTTGGGGATTTTAATTAAATTTTCAAATATGCTTTATTAAAACCACCTGCGTATTCTTTTTGATAAACAATTTCAAATTCTGTTTTCTTTTTTATGCTTGAGTGTTTTATAAGACTGAATTGAAATATAATTCGGAATATCTGGCAGGATTAAAAATCTAAAATTCAAGAAAACAAAATGAATGGATAAAACTATTATTTCTGAAGGTATGTTATCTCTGCGGAGCCGGGGCGAGACGGGACGTCCCCCTCAGCGGTACGTCGAGACTCACCCACGCAAGTTTGTGTGGCATTAGCAATCGATGCGAGAGGCGCTATGATAATAATTAATATACCAAGTTTCCGGACAGATTGCTAGTATTTTATAGTAACATATAGGCATGGTATCAAATCGCCCGGAATCACGATCTTGGAGCGAACTTATTTTTTGGAGAATACCGAACTTATATAAACTCAAACTCAAAATAACTTTATTCATATAAGTAAACAATTACACTTATGAACGTCAACAGAAAAGATTCATCAAGAACATCTGACACCGTAAAACCCGATCAAAAATATATGAGACTAACGCTGGATTCAAAGTGCACAGAGTCTTTCATGGCAGCTAACTATCAGGACTGTGGGGGTTAATGCATACAGTTCAAAACCAACCAATTGGGTCAATTTCTATATGTTAAATCCTCCAATAGTCCTCCTGTTTTGTTTTATCAAACATGTGAATTAATATAATTCATCCAATATCTTGTACTTTCAAAATTGAAAAGCTTAACATCGAGTGCGAGTTACATTCCTAAATAAATCTCGTTGCACCCTTGTCAAGAGATAAGTGGACTTCGTTCCAAATACTTCCAAACGTACGTATCTACGTTGTGATCACGTAAATTTTTCTAATCTCGACTGTACCGACTACTTATTTAGAACTTTAAAAATTTAATTTATTTTCTTAATACTTAGTATTTTATTGGAGAAACAATTTTTACAAAAGAGTAACGTTAACGTAAGTAGAGTTGTATTCCTGTACCCAAAAATCTGTCAGAATGATGTAAACGTGATGATTTTTAAAATCTATAAAATGATTTTTTTTAACTCTATATTATTACGCCTATAAATATGGAATCAACAATACTAGTTGATGAAACATTAGAATTTATTTTGAAAGGGAAAAATGCTTAATAAAAATTCACCTAAAGGGAATATCTGGAATCTTGCAAGCCTTAATTAAAAATAACAATAACGCACAATTTGTTGTGTCCTCTTACGTGCGGAGTGTATTTTGAACTTAAAGACAAAAACAAACCAGCGGCGCTACAACCTTTTTAGGTCTGGGCCTCAGATTTCTGCATCCATTTCATGTTGATTTGTCAATCTAATGGGCAAGTATGTGATCAGCCTCCTGTGCTTGACACACGCCGTCAACATTTTTTTTGTTTCCATACAATGTTTTCCTTTTCCGTTCGAGGGAATGTGTCATACCCACATAGACAGAAACTCCATTGGTGCACAGCCGGGCATCGAACCTATGACCTCAAGAATGACAGTCGCTCGCTGAAGCTACCAGGCCAATACTTATCTATTTTAATATATACTATACGATATGGCGAGATTCCAGAAATGGGAGTGTTATTTCAACATGGTATTTTTACGTATATCTTATATTCATTTTAAAACATTAACAATTCAGCCTATTTACCGAAGAAACAAACGATGTATTCGAGTACATCAAAAGGATTTTCCAGATAAGGGAATGTCGTTTTAAATTCCACTACGTACTGAAACTGGTACAAACTGGTTACAAAGGATCGCGCTTCCCGTCACGGATTAACATGGATATTGAATCAGTGTGCACGAACAACTCTACACTAGATTTACGCTTTTATCTTCAATTGCAAGTTGTCATTATTTTAAGTTGAGAGGGTAAATAGCATCTGCTAACGCTTACAATGCCTCATAGCAAAACGTAGCTACTGTTAGTAGGATACTGATTCTGAGGATATGTGAGGATCTGACTGAGGATCTGTTTAAAACATCTTCTGAATGATGAACGAAATGAATCTTATTTCATACCTTATGTATTTACCGCCAGATTATTTGTATTTGAACTTTATAAAATGTTCAAAATCACCCTCATTTTCATGTTGCTTATCATGAATGTTAAAATCTTAGTGAATGTTGTTATGTGCTTAGTGTAATGAAGACCGTGGTACACTTTAGTATAAGTAACTTAGAGTTTAGATATGATCTAGACTTGTAAGAAAGTGCTGCAGAAGCGGGCTGTTCGTGGTATAAGTTACGGTACGGCATAAGTTTAGGGAATTAAATATTATGACACTATCTGGTCAATATATTATTGAAGCCTTGTTTTATGTACAAAAAAAAAATAAACTATTTTAAAAAAAGGGTGACTTTCACCAGTATAATATGCGAAATAGAACTGATTTGAGTGTACGACCAACCAGGCCACAGAAGAAAAAAAATCAATGGCGCTACAACCTTTCTAGGTCTCAGATTTCTGTATCTGTTTCATGATCATTTTTTTTAGAAGAAGATAAACCACTCCTTATATGGAAATTGTATTCGTTTTCACAACAAACTCCCAAGGGAAATTAGAGAACTATCACTAAATAAATTCAAAGCCCTCGTTAAACGTAAATTAATCAAGAAAGCTTTTTACAAATTTGACGAATACTTTAATGATCCTCATCCTTGGGATTGATTTGCTCCAGTTCAAACAATTTGTATGACTCAATACTTGGCGATTAAAAAGAGTTTCTTGCCAGTTCTTCTTACCCGCTCTACGCCCTTGACTTGCAAACTGCTAGTAAATGTAAATTAACAATTTATTTAACTTCTTTTTGACGTTCACAAGTGTACTTGTTTACCTATATGAATAAAGATATTTTGAGTTTGAGTTTGAAATCAAACAGACGCAGGATCGAGCACACTGTGCAACTAAATTATAACTTTTATTTATTCATTCATTAGAATTTTATTTTTTTAAACCTCCGGCGGCAAAATTATCTATCAATTAAAACTGGACTAGATGGACTAAATATATAACGCCCCTTTCTCCTTTTTTGTTAAGCTAAATAATAAAATATTATAAAACTAAGTGATTATTATAAAAACAATTAATTATAACATTATGGTTTACCAACAACATCCGCCTCCATTTATGGAGCGTGAATGATAAATGTAACCGAAAAGGGTAAAACGATACAGTAAAAAATATGTTTCTACAGTTTAACGAAGACGATCTTTAAGGCTAATGCTACCTGTTTCTAGTTTTTTGATAAATTTTTGTGAACTGTTATGCGGTATGATTTAATTGAAAATTTAGAAGGCCAAGGTTTCAAATAATATTTAGCTATTTATTTTATTACACAAGCTGTGTTGGCTTTGGCATGAGACTCCCATACCTGAGTTCGTAGGTATCCGGCTGTGCTTCAATGGACTTTATATATATATGCGTATTTAACCATCGATACTAAGGTAAAGGAAAACATCGCGAGAAAATCGGCATGCTGAAACCCAAAAAATTCGACAGCGTGTGACTGTCATAGAAGGCTTAACCAATTAGATTCTTTTTTTAAATTAGATTTAGAACTATTGAAATTACCTAAACAACATTTTACTAGAAGGACGCAAGCCAGGCTTTTACTATAGAGCATTCACAAAGGATAATTTTATAAGCAATCCCAAATTCTAGATATCAAGAAGTCTGCTTACAAAACTAGAAAATCGGCCTTATTAACAATTTCCCACACCCTTCAAGAAATAAAGCAAAATCTTCTCAACCAATTTTAGAGCCAGAAATTGGCTTAGGCTTTTCTTTGCTGTTCTTATTAGAACTATGGTGAGGCTTAAGCGGTACCGCGACTCGCTCGGAAGAAAAATAAATTTCCCCAATGGCCTTAAGTAGTCGACGGTGGAACCTGTAAAGATGTTACAGTTTAATAAATTCAGTTGTAAGAGTTCTTGCGATATTTTAATTATTTAAAACAATATAACGAAATTATGACCCGATACAAAATGGGGTTTGGACTCTAGAAATATTTTTTTTTTAAATTATTAGGTTATATGATGATAACGGCGTAGAACAATGCAGTACTTGGTATTTTTCTTTATTAACCTAAATAACAATATTTTTAACATAAATAATTTTTTAACAATTTCACCTATTTCCAGTAAAATAACGTGCTTTTAGCAATGGAAAACTACATAAAATTAAAAGCGTAAAAATAAGACGAAGAACAAAAGTCATAGATGCCTGAAACAGAAGTCGCAATGAGTGGGGCATATAGCAAGATACACAGATAAAAGGTGGACTTTAAAGACAACTTTATGGGAAGGACCAAGGGGAAGAAGGAGAAGAGAGCGCCCCAAAAAAAGGTGGATAGAAGAAATAGAAGCGGTAACAGGAAGCGAATGAAGAAAGAAAGCTATGGACAGATTCGGTTGGAAAAGGAGGGAGGCTGGAGGAGGCTTTTACCCGCAAAGGGGTTCCGATTGACGGTACTGAATTTAGCTATGATATAGGATATGTTGGATAACAAGATAAATAAAGTAATGTAAACAATCTAAGCTGTATATTATCTTTTTTGTCATTGGAACTTAAACTGGCTTTATTATTATTATTAACGTGCTTTTAAAATATCGTTTAAAAATGGTTTATTTAATTAAATTAAAATAAAATAAATATTTTACTTAATAATTGGGCGGCCTCGACAAAGAAGCCTCTACTGATGGCATTAGGCATTTATTAATTAATATCAAGAAAATCTGCATCATTTTATAAACGTTTTTATTATATTTCCACTCTTTATAGTATACTATACTACACTTAAAGTTCTATTATTTACCGAGTCTTTCCTTACAAAGATTAATTTCTGTTGCTATGCTGTAACGGTACTTAATTTTTGATGGTTTCACGGAAGTATAATGTACTTTAATCTGCTTTGATACTCTTATTAAACAAAGTAGTTGTATTTGTAGAACAATAGAAAATAAACTGTTCTGTTTATCGACTTCAAAACGAGGATTCTTTGAGTGAAAAGGCTTCCAAGAAATTGTGCTAAATTACGTAATTTCAGTATTTTCATATGAATGTCATTCATCATTAACTGTATTTGTAGGAATAGCTAATTCAAATCGGTCTTTTTGAATAAGGTATATTACAACTAACGGACTAAGGGACCATCTATTGAAATAAATGTTTGGCCCGTTTTTGTGACATTTACATCCACGCATGTCTTAAGTAGACATTTATAATATATATGCCTATTGATTGTGCATAATCAGCACCAGTCTTTTTTATCTATCATCGAATTTGACTACTTTATTCAACTGAATACTTTCGTATAAGTAGTCTTTCTAAAGAACTATAAACGTATATGCTTTAATTAATAATGGTTAGTTAATTTGGTATCTTATAATTTTAAAAAATGCTTCAAAACTGTGTAGCTTACGCATGCTATAGTGCCACCATTCTCAAGTGAAACTTACTCCCAGAGGAGTGCGAAATCAAAGTGAAACACATAAAAAAGCTTAGCATTACAAACAACTAAAACATGGAAACCCATAAAATATCTGTTCAAAACTCAGCAAAAACCAGACCACAAATTTTTAATATCCATAAAATACTTTTTGTTGAGAATTCCCGCCAATTTACGGGCGCGGTAAAAGTTTCAGTGAGTTACTGATGAAAACAATTACCCGACTAACTACTTCCTGAGGCTTAGCCTTAAGTAGCTTGAAGTTGCTACTCTGAGCTGATTGGAATAGCTATTTCACAGTTCTAGTAATAGAAGTTTTAAGTCTGCAGACTTATCGTTACTATTTCCATTGCATATGCAAAAAAGTTTTTATTGAAGTGGAAGCTGAATTTTTATGAATTTTCTTTTATTTCTTAAATGTATTTAAAAAAAAACATATGATGTTTTAGGATTAGTTTCTGCAGTTTTATTAATTTTATACAAACCAATAAATTATAAGAAGTTATGCTTGAAAATTAGTCAAAAACAAAGCTATTTTCACGTACAGTACATACAAATCTTGAAACCAGATAAATTGTTATGTTTCTATGTAATACATTTTTACATAGTCTATAAAAAACAAAAGCCTTATAGAACTATAAATGGCAAAAGTACTCCGTAATATAACAATTAATGCACAGTTTTCTTTGTTAATTTTAATTTATAGCTTGATATACTATAAACGCATACAAACTTAAGATCCATACAGATCGTTTTCTACGAAAAGTTTATCATAGCGTCGTTGCAACTCATGTTTAATTTTCTACGTGCTGTAATTACTTTTTCCGTTTACATTTATTGAGTCCTTTAACAACTAAAGTGCATTTATATTATCTTCTTTATTCACAATATGAGTAATTCATTTGAGTTTTAGGATATTCTTCTTAAACCAAAGCATATGTCAATTACGCACATAGAAAATTCATTTATATAGCCGACGCCTGAATCTACTTGACAAATATATAAAAGAATTGTACGATACAATTCAAAACACAGCGTTAAAAGAGCGACTTATGATTGCAAGAGTAATAGAGTCATAACTCATAATGCGGGGCCACGTGTGTCGGACATTATGCATTTGAACGTGACAGGATCTGCACACACCGTTAAATCACGTTCTCGCATCGTGGTATTTTTCAAGATGTTCCAAATGTAATATTCAGTGCAGTCAGACCACAATATTATCAACGTTCTGAGAATAGTGTTAAAATGTCTTACTTGGTGGTCGGAATGAGTTAAAATTATATTTTTACTTAGAGTTTTATAATCGGAATGAATGCTAGTATGATTGAGGTAGATGCATAAAATATTATATGATTAATCTAATATGTATACAACATTGTCCTTCGTATACGTGAGTGATATTTAAAAAAAAATACTTACTCATATAAAAGCGTGTTTATTGCATTATATCGAGAATGAGAAGTCGGGATCGATCGCCTACCCGTTGACTAAATGAAGGCAATTAACGTTCTCAACATCCCTAATGCACGAAGACAAGCTGAGGATAGAGTGGTGCGGAGTCAACTTGGGGCTTTTCAATACAGGCATGACCTACAGTAATGAAATTTACTAAAAATAAGAGAGATTACATTATATAATATCGAGGAAAGAAAAATAATTCAAAAATATTAGGATTTTAATAAAAGTTCGTAATATTAAGAATATATATACATATATACATTGTATTCCTTTAAAAAAATGGTGTAAAGTTACAAAATACGTACAGCGGCCTTTGAATAATGCATTTAATCTCTAGAGGGCTCATTAACACATACAATTGAAAATTATGAAGCAAATAAAAACACTGGCTCACGTACAACACAAAGCGAGCGGCAAAAATTTTTCTTTATTACGTATTCTGTCGGAAAACGGCTCTTACTATTAATTTACGACTCACTTTGTTCACATAATACACTTTAATTAAATGCAAAATGTTACAGCGGAAAAATACACTGCATTTATACGTGAAATGATGTCACATGCTCTATGTTATTTTGTATACAATAAAATACTAATTTTATTCATAGACATAATATTGGGCGAGTTCTTTAGTAAGAGTTTTAAGATATAGCGAACTATTACTCCCATCCGTAAGAATCTATTGGATTTTGACAATCAGAAGTAATAATAACAAATACAGACCGAAACGGCCTACAGGACTTGTTAATAAAGCACATGCCGTGCCAGGAACGGTTCTGCGAAAAAAATATTAAATATATAAAGGCGGCAAACACAACTGAAAGAGCGCGTAACACATTCGGGAACTACTTCATTTATTCATATAGGTAACATTGACATTGTATACTTATGAGCGTCAAAAATATACATTATGTATAAAATTATATACAAAATGCTTCTAATTTAACAATTACTGCCTGTTTTCAAACCAAGGGCGTAGAACGGAAGAGAAGAACTGGCAATAAACTCTCCGCCACTCTTTTTAAAAGCCAACTTTTTTTTGTTTTTCACAACGTTTGTAAGGAGCTGCAACCATTATATCATGTTCCACAAGACATCTTAAGTAATAAATAATAATAAAATAAATTAAAAACAAAGATATGTCTCGGATTGTCAAACATCCTCTCTCAGCAGGAAGCATGGTGAAATAGGAGCACGCACTTACATTCTCGTGGAAACAACACGCAAATACATAGTCGAAATAACTAACATCACCGTATACACGAATTCAAGTCTGACCAGTCAGTACAAGTATCACGCATGGCCAGCCATCGGCCCCCTAGTCATACAACCCGATGCATGGACACATTTATTGTAATAATATATTGTATCTTCTATAAGTAAAATTTAGAGACAGTAAAAGTTTCAGAGACAGAAAAAGTCCCTGGACAGAATGGCAGAGAAGAAGAATATTATTAAATAAAAAAAATAAGTAATCTTTACTTCTCTAGTCAAATAGGTTTATCAGTTATAATAAACGAGGTCATAACAAAAAAGAAATAAGAATGTTATATATTATTTGCTTAGTTTAAATAACCAAGCCTGGCATTAAACGATTTTGAATATATATATTTGATACAATAATATATATATATATATATATATATTAATAGCAAAATATTACGAATAATATTATATTACCATAATACATCGATGTAATAAAACTTGAAACAAAGAGTAGTGGCACAAAATATTTCCTATCAAGTCTAGACCGGTCAAACGCCCGTAAAAAATATATCGCTGAAGGCAGGTCCAGCTTGTAATAAATTGGAGGCAGCTTACTTGGTAAAATGTTTGGGGTAACAAATACCTCTGAGATTAAAACATTGATAATATTGTGTACGTTCTAACGGAGAACGGCTACGGCGTAGCGCTACGTAGTTTTGAGCGATTATATTAGGTCCTTACATATGAAATTGGCGTTTTGTATGGGAGGAACAAAAAGTCTAATATTTTTAAATATAATATATTTAATTAATCAAAGTATGAACCATTGTTTTCTATGCACTTTTGCCATCTCATAGGTAGTTCATTGATCCCTTTCCAAAAAAAACAGTCGGACGGGAATCAATAAAATCTGTGAAGGCGATGTGGACTGCCCCATCAGAGTTAAATTTTTTCCCTTGCAAGAAGTTGTCCAAATTTCGAAAAAAATGGTAATCTGTTGGAGCAAGGTCCGGGGAGTACGGAGGATGTCTTAGACATTCCAATTGAAGCTCTTCTAATTTGGTAGCCGTCTGTTGTGCAGTGTGTGGTCTAGCGTTGTCGTGAAGTAGCAGTGGCGTTGAGCGATTGACCAGTCTAAGTTGTTTAGCCGCTAGCTTTTCCATCAACAATTCCATTAACAATAGACATCAGCCGTAATAGTAGTAGTCCACCAAACGCTTACAAGTAACTTTTTTGGGGTTAATTTTCGCTTGGGGCAGGATTTGGCTGGCTGGCCAGGATCCAACCATTGCGCTGAGCGCTTCCGATTATCGTAAAGAATCCATTTTTCATCACAGGTTCGGTTTAAAATGCCTTCATTATTGTGCCGGTTCAGTAATGTAACGCAGCAGTCGACGCGCGTTTGCCGGTTTGCTTCAGTCAATTCGTGAGGTACCCACCTTTCAAGCTTTTTAATCTTCCACAATAGCCTTCAATACTTTATTATCAACTTGTGTCTCAGGCCGTCCACGGGGCTTGTTCTGCAGGTTGAAATTTCCAGAACGAAAACGTTGGAACCAAAAACGAACTGTATTTTTTTTGCAACATGACCGCCATACACATCATTCACCCTTCGAGTCGTTTCCCCACGGTGGAAGTCGTACTCGTAAATAATGCGATACTTTAAGTTTTCCATTTTGTAAAATGAGTGATGCAAACAGAAAAAAACAGAAGAAAAAACAAATGAATGACGGTCATCGAAGCACATTTACATGAGTAAATAGCTGTACAAATTTGAATTTGAAATTCCTAACCAAAGAGGAGGTATTTGAGGTCAAAGTAGCCAGTACGGCAAAACGCCAAATTCATATGTAAGGACCTAATATTAAACTAATATGATTAACTTATATTATTTGAATAAATGTATATATATTTTTTATAAATAAAATATATAAGATACTGTATACCTCTTCCATAGCTCATACGCGAGTCAAAATATCTCAACTGGTCAGATATTTAAAAAAAACTTTATTTAAAAATTACACTTTTATTTATAGATTATACAAAAGTATTTAAAATTAACTAGAGCTTAGTGCTATGTGAATGAATCTCTATGACGGTCAATGCTACATCCTCCCTCGCGAGGGGGATGTTTTGTCCCGTTCGGGGCGTATGCCCCCTTCGGGTGGTGTAGAGGTTCGCGCCCTGCTGATATAGGGCGGTACGGGGGTGGGCATATAGCCCTTGATGGGGGCTGCAGCGCGCGTGGAGACGTGGTCTCTACTCGCTGCGCGCAGCCGATGGGGTGAATGAATCTCTATGACGGTCAATGCTACATCCTCCCTCGCGAGGGGGATGTTTTGTCCCGTTCGGGGCGTATGCCCCCTTCGGGTGGTGTAGAGGTTCGCACCCTGCTGATACAGGGCGGTACGGGCGTGGTCATATAGCATATTGATGGGGGCTGCAGCGCGCGAGGAGACGTGGTCTCTACTCGCTGCGCGCAGCCGATGGGGTGAATGAATCTCTGTCGCGAGTTTCCTACTTATATACTGAGGATGCGACGTCTTCGGGGTAAGATACCGGTGGTCACTGGTGTCATTTCAATAATGCTTCAATGCTCCATTATACTCAATGACTTATTATTTCATTTCAAGGTGTCATTATTAGAAGTTGGTTATCTTTATGAGAGGTGTCAGGATTCTCAAGAATAAGAAACAATATTCTTTTAAAAAGAACTCTTGTGACTTGGGTGGCTTCACTCGCGGATGAAGGATCTTAGTTTTCGGTGTAACAACAATAACTATTTTTAGTAAACATGATCTTTCTCAATGTCACCGATTCCGAAAATATAATATACAGATATTTATCAAGATCATTATTTATAACACTATAATATGTAGTAATAATGAAAATCTAATATTATGTTTATCGTCAACTAGCATACAAATTAAATTCACTGAGTACTTTGGTAATTTAATTTGTGCAATTTGAATAGTTTACAATACGTCAAGTACAATTGAAAACTTCATATTTGCAGTCCTAATTATCCGTTTAAGGTTTTAGAGTGCTAGGCTACTACGGGAGCACAACTAGCTAGACTCAGAGTACATAAAAAAGTTACCACTAATGACAAATTACATAACTACAAGACTGTGCAACTAGCCGATTAGTTCTTTTTTTTATAAAACAGGGCCAAACGGGCCGACCGAAATTCAGTGATACCACCACCTATTGACACTCTCGATACCAGAGGGCTCGCGAGTGCGTTGCCGGCCTTTCGAGAATTGGTATACATATACTCTTTTCTTGAAGGTCCCTAAGTCGAATTGGTTGGGAAATACTTCAGTGGGCAGCTGGTTCCCCATAGTGATGGTACTCAGCAAAGATTGCCTTAATAACGCTCAGTTTTGGAATGATGGACGTCGAGGTGATACGTGTACAATTTCGTAATTAATTTTTTCTCTTTGACTTTTTGACTTCTGCCCCAATTTTTAACATTAATTTTAAAATATTAAACGGTTTTCAAATACCTGTTAAATAAACCTTCTCACTTACCTCATTCTTATTTATAACCTCCTTTTTTAAAGTCGGTTTAAAGTATTAAGCTTCTTTTAATTTACAACACTTCAGTGGACTATAAGTCCCTTAATGGGTTAGTGAACGTCCGTGAGTACGGAAGAGTCTTAAGAGAAAATTAATTACTATCCGTATAAATAACACAAAGGTTGTGCAAGCCAAATAGAATAAAAAACGCACCGTCAAAGAGAAAACGATGTAATTACACCTCATTGTGTGTGGTAGCCAGCGATTGTTCGATACGAGTGATTAAAATAAAATTGTCTTTTAAACACATACTTTTCCAATACAAAATCGACGCTGCACGTGGAAGTTAAAGTTGATTTTCCAAAGACGAAACATTCCACAATGAATTCCTCAACAAGGACGCAGGTTGAACAGCAAATGCAATTAATACAATTGATTAAAATTGTAAGTGGTACATAGTACCAAAAGAGGCTTTTTAAATGCTTTAACGAATGTTGATGTAATTATAAAGTCTTCAATTCAATTAACGTGAAGAGCACAGAAAATAGGTTTGCATCGGGCTTTTAAATACTCCTGAGTGTATTGAATTATTAATATTGTTTCAAGCATATTTTGAATGTTTTACAAGTAATACTAATAATATTTTCGATGGCAGATGGTTAAGAAAGGTCCTCTGCAGGAGCTGAATTGCTTAATTTGTAAGTAATACTTTGTGCCTATTTTAGTATAGTAGTTTTATTCTACGAGTACAGTCTTCATATATAGTTATTAAACTAATGTATTCATAATATTGTTAAGCCTATTTTAAAAGAGAAAGTGTGGAGTTTCTTGACGATTCTTCTCCCCACGAAACCTTTTGGAAGGGGCAACTAGAATCATCTTTTTATTTTTTTTCGTTCAAAAGTGCTATTTTAGGTGTTCTTATTGGAAAAAATGAGTTGACATTAACTTATTGATTGATTGAAAGAAAAGGGAGATGATACCCACCAGAAACCTGGGAAGATAAGACATAATGAAGAAATATTAGAAAATAGGAACTGACTTAGAAATAAGAGGAAGATTTTGGACCTTTTGGAGGACCTTGTTTCCGTCGGAGGTGGTACACCATTTTTAAATATAATAATTACATAAACATAATAACAGTACTCAAATGAAGCCTGTTTTTTTAAATAATAATAATCAAGGGCCGCTAGAACCTAATACGCCACTGCGCACGCGGAAATACAAGCAGTTTCATTTATTCAACACGCATCTGATTTACTATTTATATTCATTTGTATTTTTTGCATTTTAATGTACCTCATGAGGCGGTACTGCAAGGCACAATATTTACGCCGAAAGTTATAGGAATTGCCTATGGTCAGCCTTAACTCAGCAGGCTTTAGAAATGGTATACCTCAGCAAGTGATAGTGAAAGTTGTGAAATAATAAAAATAATTTGTGAAAATTAGGAATTACTTTGCCGGAAACGCACTTGCGAGCCCTCTGGCATTGAGAGTGTCCATGGGCGGCGGTATCACTTAACATTTGGTAAGCCTCCTGCCCGTTTGCCCCCTATTTTATAAAAAAAATAACATAGAAAGTTGATAGATATAGCCTACGTAGTTTAAAATGTACTCTCAAAGATAGTACTTTACTGATTTTTATTTTAAACTTATTAAGGATGTTCAATCTAGTTTATGGAATCAAATATTATTTTGTAATTTACATAATTATTTTAATTGTGTATTCATCTCTTAAATTAAGTTCACTTGAGTTAGTAATGAAATGATTCTACCTTGCTAATGAAACATTGGCTATGTATTTTTATTTTAATAAGGAATATATACTGTGCCTGGGAAACGGATTGATGTTTTAATATAGATCAGTATTGTCAACATTCATATTAAAAAGACGAGTTCTAAAGAGTTGTTTCAATACTCAGCAACTTGAAAGGACATACCAATAATAAAGTACAGAGAATTACCCTCCTTTTTGATAATTTGTATATTTTATTACAAGAAGCTAGTCCTTACGTATATCGTCGATTTATAATCTTGTCTTCATAGTAGGTGCAGGTGATAATATCACAGCTGTGATTTAAACGCAGGACTCAAAGAACCATAACATATTTCTACTGCTCAACGTTAACTATAAAAATATCCTAACACGAATGAATTTCATGTAATAACTGAATTATGAAATTTTATTCATAGAGTATGTTAATGTTATTAATACAGTTGAGTGTTCAAAGGTAAGTATTATCATTTTTATCTTATAACTCCTCTTTATTATAATAGTAATAAAAAAATATGTTTAATTTCCAATCATTACAGAATAATATACAGCTTCAATTTGATATATCAATGTTTTCTCTTATCCTATGTAGGATACATACCTCCTAGCTACATTCAGTACCGGAACTTCTAACTCAAGCATTTACCACCACTCCTATTTATTATACTCCGATTATAATACAAGTATGAAATCATGGAACTGTAAATTTTAATTTATTTAAAATTTTAAATAAATGTCGATTTTTTTATATTAATTGGTGTTGGCGACTTGTAAATATAAATAGATATAGATTATACGTTAATTTTGGCGACTCTATAATTATAAGATAAATAAGAATATTTTTGGCAGGTCATATGTAGAAATTAAGTATGTGTTATAAGTTCTATAATTATAATATGTAAATAATTTAAGTATGAAAAATGGTTAATAAATAAATGAATAAAATGCTTCGCCGAACAAAAGGGTCGCATAGCTCTCGTCGCGGTATACCGGCGCAGATGTTTGTAAGCGCAGCTCTCGTCGCGGTATACTGTTCGAGTACTTAAGCTCGGCGAGATCTACGCAAAATTCTCTTTCCTCTCTCCTCTGACTACGAACTGGGACCCACGAATAATCGGCGAAGCAAGAAACAAGATCAAGGCGCAGTTTCATTTCAAGACAACGTCAAACAATTACGCACTAGCATGGGTGCGTGGGTTAAGGCGGTGCCAGCACTACGTCAAACCGTCTTGACAAAACGTACGAAGTCAATCCCCACCGGTATACAAAACCGCGCCGAGGAAATTTGGTTACTGCACGGGCGTATTCAAACGACATAAACGTAACGACGACTTAAACGTAATATCCCGTGCAGGCCCGAGTACCTGAGGTGTCGTAGGGATTGGCAACAATAGCGGTACGTACGAAGTCAATCCCCACCGGCATTCAAAGCCGCGCCGAGGAACTTTGGTTGCTGCACGGGTGTTTTCAAACGAACACATAAACGTATTATCCCGTGCAGGCTTGAGTCTCTGAGGCGTCGTGGAGGTTGGCATTCAACAAGTGGTCCTTCGAGCCGGATCCTGCAACGATTGTCATCAAGAAGTGAATATTGCGAAAAGAAAATGCCAGTCACAAGGTCACAGAACGGGATGCAGCGAGGGGAATCGACGTTAACTGCTACCTCCGCTACTACGTCCGAAGCCACTCGGATTACAAGCGGAGAGATAACGATAGAGCAGTCCACGTCGACGAGCGCAGCCAGCCAGCCAGATCAAGCATTGACTCTGGCACCAGCGGGTTCCACCCGGCGGGCCGCATCGAGAGCCGTATCCAAAGCCAGCTCAAGAAGACAAGCCGAGGCCAGAGAAGAGCTGGCTCGCTGCGAACTGCGGGAAGCGCAGGCAGCAGCACGCCTGGCCAGAATACGGTTAGAAGCAGCAACGGAAGAGGAAGACTCCGTTATAGAAGATGTCAGTGATAACCATAATGAAAAGGTCGAAAACTGGATGTGCACATCGGCACAAAGGCCAGAAGAATTAGAAACAAAAAGCGACATTCAAGCAATAGCTGACGCAATAAAGGAAGCCATGACGACACATGTAGAGCCGCAACCGAAGTACATTCAAGAGCTGCCAATATTTGAAGGGGACAGCTCCGAATGGACGGCGTTCCGGGTCGTATACGAAGACACGTCTCCGATGTTCACTGGCATTCAGAATATGGCGCGGCTACGTAAAGCGATTAAAGGCAAAGCGAGAGAAAGCATTAAGAGCCTCCTGTACTCAGAAGCAATGCCAGAAGAAGTAATTAACGCTTTCCGCCGAAGATTTGGTAGACCGGACGCGCTGGTGTTAGCTGAACTGGAGAAATTAAAGGCGCTTCCTAGAACGACGGAAAATCCCAGGGACATATGCGTATTCGCTAGCCAAATCAACAATAGCGTGGCCGCCATACAGGGATTGAAGAGACCGCAATACCTCTACTCACCCGAAATCGTGAAACTTATAATAGAGAAGATGCCTCCAATACTTAGATTCAGGTGGTACGATTTCACGGCTGCGAGGGAAGAGGAATCATTCTCTGATATCCAAACAATATGCAACTTCCTCAATTCAGAAGCGGACAAATGCGGCGCATTCGCGGTACTCGAAGACAACAAAAGTGTACGACCGAGCGCAGTGATAAGAAGGCCAGTGAAGCAAGCTACTTATAATGTCGCTGAAAGGAGTAGATCAGAAGAAATCAAGTGCCCAGACTGTGAAGGCACCCATAAACTCAAAGACTGTGAAAGATTCCTGAAGGCGGCAGTCAACGAGAGATGGGAAACAGTTAAGAGGCTTAAGGTCTGCTTCAAGTGCCTCACTGGGAAGCACCGAAAGGAAACATGCCGAAGACCACCGTCCAAGATTTGTCGAAGATGGCACCATAGCTTATTACATGTGACGTCGGAAAGCGAACGATGTCACGATGAGGCAGCGCCCGAGACAGCGACGGTCAACACAATAAGCACACCGAAAGCTATTCTAAAGATGCTTAAGGTGGAGATATATGGACCGGCTGGGAGCAAACAAGTACTGGCGCTGCTAGATGAAGGCTCAACGGTTACACTGCTTGACGAAAACGTGGCTTCGAGCATCGGCATCCAAGGCCCTCGCGAAATCCTTAACATAGAAACTATCGGCGGAGGGCAAATGCAAAATCATAACTCCATGATTTTAAATATCGAAGTGAAAGGGATCAAGCAAAGCGAGAAGTGCATACTCAAACGGGCAAGAACTATCAAGGAGCTCAAATTAACCCCACAACTAGTAGATAAAACCCGACTAAAGAAGTATATTCACTTGCGGGGTTTACTACAAGACGTGTGCTATGAAGCTGAGGCGCCAAAGCTGCTCATTGGCCAAGACAATTGGGAATACATTGTCTCGTTACAAATACGACGTGGGAAGCCAGGGCAGCCAGTGGCGTCACGAACAAAGTTAGGATGGGTTCTTCACGGTTCCGACAGCAGCGGCGTGTCACCAATCAATTATGTGAACACATGTGCACACGCATGCGTCGTCGAAGATACAATAGATCAGCTGGTGAGGGAACATTTTAGTATTGAGTCCTTGGGGGTTCAGCCGAAGAAGCCTTCAACGGATATCGAACAGCGAGCGCTTAAAATATTAGAAAGAACCAGTCGACAATTGGAAGATGGCAGATACGAGGTCGGATTATTGTGGAAAACGGAAGACATACAACTTCCAAACAATTACGCAGCAGCTTTCAACAGATTTCAAGGAATAGAAAAAAAACTGCGTAATGACGCTAAATTAAAAAAATGAATATAGCGCGCAGATAGAGAATCTGTTGAAAAGTAACTACGCTGAAGAAGCACCAGATGACTGCACATCCAACAAAAAGTGGTACCTGCCTCATTTTCCAGTGGTTCACCCCCTTAAAAAGAAGCTGAGAATTGTCTTCGACGCCGCGGCTAAATACAATGGAGTCAGCCTCAACGACGTTCTGCTGTCCGGTCCGGACTTACTGCAGTCAATATTTGGAGTGCTACTTCGCTTCCGTAAAGGTCCCGTAGCGGTAGCGGCCGATATAAAAGAAATGTTTCTGCAGGTGAAAATATCTGCAGAAGATAGAGACAGTCTCAGGTTCCTATGGCGGCAAGACAAGGAAGCGCCAGTGAAGGAATATAGAATGTCATCGGTGATTTTTGGAGCTGCGTCGTCGCCTTGCACCGCGATTTATATAAAAAACAAGAATGCAAAGGCCTTCATACATAAATATCCGGAAGCGGCGCAAGCAATAGAGCGGAATCACTATATGGATGACTATTTGCAAAGTTTCCATAGTATTGACGATTGTAAACGAGTAATGCAGCAAGTCGACTGCATTCACAAGAAGGCGCACTTCGAGCTACGAGGATGGGCGTCGAATAAAAAAGAAATCGTAGATGCCGGCGGCGAACAGGAAGTGCACCTAGGTGAAAACGAAGAAAAGACCCTGGGACTGAGATGGCTGACGTCAGAGGATTGTCTTGGATTTAGAAGCCAATTTAGAAGAATCCCTGACGAGGTGGCACGAGGCATGCAGACTCCAACAAAACGAGAAGTCACGGGAGCTGTGATGTCTACCTTCGACCCACTCGGACTACTGTCACCCAAGGGAAGAAGCTCATCCAAAATATATGGCGCAGTGGTGTCGGATGGGATGACCAAATAACTGAAGACGATACCGAGGCTTGGAAAAGCTACCTAGAGCATATCAGTAGAATACAAGACATCCGGCTGCCGCGATGCATGTCACCATTCTGCACTGAGGGGGAGCTGCATACTTTCACTGACGCGAGCGAGACAGCGTATGCAGCCGCAGTGTACTGGCGAACCGGAGATAAAGGAAAATACTTAATAAACCTCGTCGCAGCCAAGTCGCGAGTAACGCCTTTAAAACCAGTCTCTATGCCGAGACTTGAACTACAGGCAGCTCTGTTAGGTAGTAGACTAGCAGATTCAGTGGCAAGAGAGCTCGACCTACAAGTTACAAAGAAAACCTTTTGGTCGGATTCAAGTGTGGTCCTGTCCTGGATAAAGGCAGATCCCAGAACATTTAAGACCTTCGTAGCGCATCGAATTGCGGAGATAGAGGATCTGACGAATGCACAGGACTGGAGGTGGGTGCCAACAGCGGAGAATCCTGCCGACGATGCAACCAGAAGTCCACCCGAAGAGTTTAATGCGGAACATCGATGGTTCAGGGGTCCAGATTTCCTGTCGAAAGGCGAAACAGAATGGCCAGCTCCACGAAGCTTTAAAAAGGAAAAATGCGAGGAAGACAGAACGACGGAACAGGTCAATACAATTCACCACAGCGAAGTAACACCGGTTCCTGAAAACTGTTCATCATGGACGAAATTGTGGAGATCCACTGCCAGGGTACTACAATTCATCAATCTGTCTAAAGAAAAGAGGCCGTCCAACCACGAACGCTGCAATAAAACTGCAAAAATGAGGCGACACTTCCTTCCATTAGATGAAACGCATCTACTGAGAGCGGAGGAGGTTCTAATCGCCCAGTGTCAGAAACGCAGTTTCGAACAAGATATCAAAAACCTTAAACAAGGGCGCAAGACAGATAATAGAAGCCAATTGAACAGGCTAGATGTCACTATGAAAGACCAATTCATAAGACTTCAAGGCAGAGTAAGGAACGTAGCGGGCGTTGACAACAACTATTTAACGCCCATAGTACTGGATGGCAGGAGCGCTATCGGGCGATTGATTATCAAACACTATCATGAAAAGTTCAACCATGGTAATCAAGCCACGGTAATGAACGAAATCCGCCAAAAATACTGGATGTTGGGTTTGAGATCAGTACTGCACAGTATACAGCAAAACTGCCAACATTGTAAGCTAAAGAAAGGTAAACCAGCGGAGAATCCGGCGGGCGACTTACCTCAAGAAAGACTCCGACATGGTGAGCCCCCCTTCACGTGTACAGAACATATGGTCAACTCCAGACCAATGACCAACCTCGCTGACAATTTAGAAAAGGAGGCGCTAACCCCAAATCACTTCCTCATTGGACGATCCAGTGGAGCTGCGCGCGTAGGGCATTTTCCAGATGCGAAGCTAGTGGGCAGAGAAGATTGGAAGACCGTCCAACGACTCTCTGATCACTTTTGGAGGAGATGGCTGTGAGAGTACTTGCCCACGCTACTGCCCAGGAAAATGACAGGACGACGGGAAGGTGAGCAGCTACAACCAGGCGACGTGGTTCTTATCGTCGACCGCACGCTACCACGATGCACGTGGCCGAGGGGCATTATCAAAACTACGTACCCCGGGCCCGACGGAAGAACCAGGATCATGGACGTCGCAACCAAAGGTGGAGTGCTACGAAGACCATCGTCGAGGATTGTGATCTTGGTGCCTGCGAAGTCGCCGTGCAGGAACGACGGTGCTACGCACGAGGGGGAGAATGTTGGCGACTCGTAAATATAAATAGATATAGATTATACGTTAATTTTGGCGACTCTATAATTATAAGATAAATAAGAATATTTTTGGCAGGTCATATGTAGAAATTAAGTATGTGTTATAAGTTCTATAATTATAATATGTAAATAATTTAAGTATGAAAAATGGTTAATAAATAAATGAATAAAATGCTTCGCCGAACAAAAGGGTCGCATAGCTCTCGTCGCGGTATACCGGCGCAGATGTTTGTAAGCGCAGCTCTCGTCGCGGTATACTGTTCGAGTACTTAAGCTCGGCGAGATCTACGCAAAATTCTCTTTCCTCTCTCCTCTGACTACGAACTGGGACCCACGAATAATCGGCGAAGCAAGAAACAAGATCAAGGCGCAGTTTCATTTCAAGACAACGTCAAACAATTACGCACTAGCATGGGTGCGTGGGTTAAGGCGGTGCCAGCACTACGTCAAACCGTCTTGACAAAACGTACGAAGTCAATCCCCACCGGTATACAAAACCGCGCCGAGGAAATTTGGTTACTGCACGGGCGTATTCAAACGACATAAACGTAACGACGACTTAAACGTAATATCCCGTGCAGGCCCGAGTACCTGAGGTGTCGTAGGGATTGGCAACAATAGCGGTACGTACGAAGTCAATCCCCACCGGCATTCAAAGCCGCGCCGAGGAACTTTGGTTGCTGCACGGGTGTTTTCAAACGAACACATAAACGTATTATCCCGTGCAGGCTTGAGTCTCTGAGGCGTCGTGGAGGTTGGCATTCAACAATTGGGATAGCAGCTCACAAAGGCTTTGTTTTGTAACGATCTTAATAATTTTTTTTGAAAGGTTAAAAACGTATCCAAAACTATATATTATACGATTGTCAAATTGTAAAATATATATTTTTAAATACTATGAAACTTCAGACATTTAAAAGCTAACGCGAAAAAAGCCAATTTCAACTATGAAATCTGTAAAGACTTTATTTGTCAAAGAATTACATCACTAGAAAGTTACCAATAGAAAAACGTGAAATAAATTCAGAAATAAACAAAACAAAACAACACATTTCACGAAATAGTCTTTCGGGAATGAGAGCACTGAGTTGTTTCGGTTACGTAAGAACATAAATTTATCACTAGGAGAAAAACACTACAAAGCCACGCAAAACTTGAATAGGTCGCGAGCTTTCGACCTATATGCGTCTACTCTGAATAAAAACGAATTAACTGGTGACTATTTTTGAAAGCTTGTTCTTGAATAAAATTTATTTTGAGTAAATGCATTTTTTATGAGTTTACGATCCGAAATAATTATTTGCGTAAAACTAAGTAACCAACTAAGTATTTGTACAATAAAATCTAAATTCGTAAATTGTTTTTATTTTAGTATTTGTGTTTTTGACATTGTTATACTTGGTTACAACATCTTAATGTCCTTAAATCTTAATTATTAAAATTATTAATAAAAACATTATTTTTCTTTCACATAAATTATAAATAAAAAAGCCTTTCAATTCTTACTTATAAAACAAGAAGTTAGATTAAGTTAGTTTACTTACATACAATTATTAGTTTTGTTAGTAATTAAGTTTGTATCCTAAATTTATTTGTGTTAGTTTTTCCTTAACTTTGCTTACTATTAAACTATTATTCTTCATTCTGTAAGAACTCCTCTGTAGGTGAAGGCCTCCTCCAAAAATAGCCAGTCCTTTCTAGATTGGGTTACTTGAATCCAGTTATTCCGTTAAGTTCAGGATCCCAGGTTTTACGATTTCTTCTGACACACTAGGCAATCGATCTTTGTTTTTTTTTCGCTTCGGTATCCGTATTTTGAATCTTGTTTTTCTTGCTGGTCCACATTCTAATTTCGTCTCGGTTGATTTCGGGAGTAAGTATTATTTTATTTTTGGCTTCTGTGTTCTTTTTGTCGCGTATTATTTGTTTATCATATTTTATTATTACCGCATTTCCTTTCTCTTTCACAGTTCGTGCCTGTTCTTGGAAATATTTTCTTCTTTCAAGTACATTTTGTGGATAATCTTACTTTATATAAAACTCTGTATTATCAATAAGCTACTCACTTTGAGTATGTTGATTTTTATACCGAGTATGGAAAAAGTGACTTTTATCAGTCTAGGTCTGTCGCCTTTTTTTCCTGTTCTCCTTATTTCTTGTATAGGTCTAAAGAAAAGCGTTCTTTTATAAAGTTGATAATTATTTTTTCTATACTAGCATATGATATTTCTGTTTCTTATAACCCAAAAAAGACGACATTTTTCTTCCTAATTTGTTTTTCAATGAAATATAGTCTTTTTTCTTGATTTTCAAATTTTTCCTTGAGATATTTTATTATTTTAAAAAAGCATTTTATTATATATTTATCATGCAATATTTCAAAATTTTCCTCTAAAATAATGTTTATATTAGGTCTTTACATATGAAATTGGCGTATTTCGTATTGGCTACTTTAATCACGATGTTCTCCTCTTTGGTAAAGAATTCCAAATTCAAATTTGTACAGCTATTTACTCATGTATTTGTGCTTCGATGACCGTCATTCATTTGTTTTTTTCTGTTCGCGTCACTCATTTTACAAAATGGAAAACTTAAAGTATCGCATTATTTACGAGTACGAGTTCCGCCGTGGCACTAGTGCTGCGGAAACGACTCGAATGGTGAATAATGTGTATGGCGGTCATGTTGCAAAAGAAAACACAGTTCGTTTTTGGTTCCAACGTTTTTGTTCTGGAAATTTCGACCTGCAGAACAAGCCCCGTGGACGGCCTGAGACACAAGTTGATAATGAAATATTGAAGGCTATTATGGAAGCGGATCCATCGCAAACCACGTCCGAGTTAGCTGCAGGCTGCGGTGTTAGTGATAAAACTGTTTTAATTCACTTGAAGCAAATTGGGAAGATTAAAAAGCTTGAAAGGTGGGTACCTCACGAATTGACTGAAGCAAACCGGCAAACGCGCGTCGACTGCTGCATTACATTACTGAACCGGCACAATAATGAAGGTATTTTAAACCGAATTACCTGTGATGAAAAATGGATTCTTTACGATAATCGGAAGCGCTCAGCGCAATGGTTGAATCCTGGCGAGCCAGCCAAATCCTGCCCCAAGCGAAAATTAACCCCAAAAAAGTTACTTGTAGGCGTTTGGTGGACTAGTGCCGGTATAGACTATTGCCGTTTTCTCAAATCTGGCCAGACTATTACGGCTGATGTCTAATGTCAGCTATTTCAAACCATGATGGAAAAGCTAGCGGCTAAACAACCTAGGGTGGTCAATCGCTCCACGCCACTGCTACTTCACGACAACGCTAGACCACACACTGCACAACAGACGGCTACCAAATTAGAAGAGCTTCAATTTGAATGTCTAAGACATCCTCCGTACTCCTCGGACTTTTGCTCGTTGTTCCCGTTGCTCCAACAGATTACAACTTTTTTCGAAATTTAGACAACTTCTTGCAAGGGAAAAAATTTAACTCTGATGGGGCATTCCAAATCGCCTTCACAGATTTTATTGATTCCCGTCCGACTGGTTTTTTTTAGTAAAGAGATCAATGAACTACCTATGAGGTGGCAAAAGTGCATAGAAAACAATGGTTCATACTTTGATTAATTAAATATATTATATTTAAAAATATTCGACTTTTTGTTCCTCCCATACAAAACGCCAATTTCATATGTAAGGAACTAATATTTTGGGTAACATGTTCGGTAACTCTTTCTCCGTTTTTTAGGATCGTAACTTTTTACTCGTCGAGTTCCTTTTGGATATTCTTTAGTGCATTCATAACTTCTTCCATATTTGTAAATACTAGAATGATCGACTGGCATTTTGTGGTACTAGTGACGCCGTCTCTTGTCAGACCTATGTAGTACTTACAAAGTTAACCGCCGATTGATCGATACGATCGAAGTTTTACTTGTTGTATAGGTACAGTTACTCTATACTAGATGGCACTTTTGTGTATACGATATTGGTATCTTTTTATAATATCATTTAGTAGAATTGGTTATATATTATTTAGAAGTGCTCACAAATCTATAATTTTTCGGCACTTAAATTGTTCGACACTTTAATTGTTAAATTATCACTTTTGATAAATACCTGTTATGATATTGAATTTTTCACAATTTAGCACCGAGACTCTTTATAAAAGGGTTGTCCACACTGTATGCTAATAGATTATTGATTATTTTTGTTCTTTTTACTGAGTTAGAGTACACAATTATTAATTAATTTTTAATTTTACGATAAATACGGAGCTGATTTTAACGGCGGCACTTCTTGGAGGATAATTATTACGTAACATATGTAATAAAATATTTCGCGATTCGCATGTTTAATACAGGAAGCATCGGCTTGCGTTCACACAATTTATTACCGCCTCCCTGACGTCTGTATGTAAATTATTACTTGGAAGCGAGCAGACGAAACATTTTAATACGAATTTGAAGATAAAATGATTTCACCCATAATTGAAATATAAGTCTCTGTTGAGGGAATTCGCTACAACTACTACAACAACTATTTTTCAATTATATAATTTAATGTTTGTAACTAGCGTACATACATTTTTCTTTTGTTTTATGTATTGAGAATTCATTCAAATTCATTGAATTGATTATTCAACGCTAGATATCAAACGCTTTTGCCGAAACAAGTTTAAAACCATTTTATTTATTTGAGTATGTTTGTTTGATTGGCGTCTTAAAACATTCTTGTTATTTGTCATTTTAAATTTTTATCTTATATTTTTTTATTCCATTAAACTAAGTGTGTACTTAATATGTATTCTAAATTTATTGAAAACTAAACTAAGAGCATAATCTCTCTGTACCTTAAGGAATATATAAATATTATATATTGTATTATATAATACCAAGTCGAAAACCGTTAAGAAAAACACTTTTTGAACGGATTAAAGCTATGTATTATTATTATAACTTATAGTTATTTACATAATTCTAAATTTTAATTTTTTCCCGATGTTTCGCGTACTTTTCAGCGTGCGTGGTTACGGTGACTGAAGACGAAAGGTGTTAAATGTCAAAAGTATTACAGCTGCAGAGAAAGTTGTTTTATCTGTATTTATTGCCCCGAAGTTGGTATCGACTAAAAGATGATCCGTTCAGAAAGTGTTTTTCTTAATGTGTAAAAGCTATTTTAACAAAAGACAATACTATTCGAAAACCGTTGGTAAACATTAAAAAAATAAAAAATTAAACTTCTAAAGTAAACACTAGGTGTAGATTAAAATATAAAAGTAATCAAGCTCAGTCAAAAAAATATGTAACTAACTAGAAGAACTGGCTCTAAACTCTCCGTAACTTTTTAATCGCCAATATTTTTGTTTCACACAATGTCTGTAAGGAGCTACCATTACACCATGTTCTTTGTATCGCCGCATATCAAGTGAAAAACTAATTTAATTTAATAAGTGAAAACCTTGAGCTAGAATTTAAAACAAAAAAAGAATATTCTGTATTGATTCAGATAGAAATTCTAACATAGTTTATATATTTTCTAAGTAAAATGTTGCTACTTTATCCTAACAAAATTTCGTTACCGGTGTCATACACAGTTGTTTATATACAGCTACTTAACTCAGAAATGATTTACGCACGACAAGAGAGGTCCTCACTGAGGGTAAATATGGTAATTTGTTGCTTGCTAACGCTTTTCGCTTACGTTTCTTTTGATTTTATGAACCAGTAATTTATGATGATATACAGCGCATATTGATTGCATGTAACTTTTGGGAATTTGAATATCAGTCTGTTTTTTGTTTTAAATAATATTTATTGAATATTTATCGGCGTTGTAAAAAAATACTGTCACATTTTTCGGTTACGCGTCACATTTTCCCGTTACACGCCATCTTTTTCTTGTCCCTACCACGGTTGATTCGAAGCCATTAATAACAAAAAATATATAGTAATAATTCTATTACAATTGATGAAATTCTGTAATAATCTTAGTAGTAAATATGAAATAATTGTATTATTTGTATTCATGTCTATAATAATTAAAGCCTTTTCTTAAACTTTACCTTATTGAACTTTATTTAATCAATTACTGTAATGTTGCATTTTTCGAAAAATAAGGTCATAAATAAGTTTACAATATTAAATGTACAACAATACGAAATAAAACAAAAATTATAGACGCAACTAAAATGGTGTGAGGCCAGAAATGGCGTTGGGCGGAGAAGAAAGTGCGGTAACCGATGGAGCGAGAGAGTGCTGAACTGGTACCCGCGTCGGCGCTTGGCGGGTAACATAACCGCCGGCGCCGGGATCACACCTACCTGCCTGTTCCACAACAGACACGAGTGGTGGACAGACCGTGACAAGCATATGCAGGTTCCTAAATATTACAGTGTATTTTACCTAATGTTAATAGTAAATTATTTAAATTCAAAATAATCTATGAAAAATCTATGCTCGTAATGAAGTTTTGGAAATAACTTCTTTTTGGTGAAATAAACGAAACGGAATCTGATGTTACGTAATAAACTGTTAAGGCTGATTTTTTTCCTGAGCTGGTGAAATGACTTTGCAAGTGAACTCGACCATTCGTATAATAAACATACTGATTGACTGACGATAGTTAATAGATTGTAGTTTTATTTTGTGAGACAGTAATGTCAGTAAAGCCGTCTGAAGAGTTTCGTGCAGAAAGGGGATAAAAACATAGGAGTGGAATGCCCACCTACTCCACCTAGAGCTAGGCTTAGCAGTGGAAACCGCAGGATCATGTGATGGCAATCCTAGACATCTTATGTGTAATCGGAAGTGTTTTAATTGGTTAAAACTGCTCACTCGAGAGTAGCAGAGAGGATGCCTATATTTTTTCCTCGTAAAATAGTCTAAATATATATTTATCACCATATCATCACAAGGTAGTTCGTAACTTATAACTATAATTTAAATGGTAAGTAAATACCATGGCCGCATCAGTGTAGATGAATTATTTCAAAATAAAAAAACCATAAGTGTCAAAAGTCCCTGATAAACGTGATAAATTTCCAGTTACTATTTACATAAGATTCAATATCAAGCAAAATACTGCTGAGAATAAAATATATCGCATTAGTATTCAGGTAGCTATTTTAAATAAAGGGTTGAGTATGTCCCACGCGTGTTATAGAAGAAATTTTCATAACCTTTTCGGTAAACGCGTACGATATGAATGTCAAAAAGATATTTTTATCTTTGAACAACATGATTGACATTATCCGCTACCTCTACCCAGAGGCAATCTTTAAATTGCGCTGCTTACGCAAACCTTACGCGACATTTCGTACAAACAATTTGTGACCCTAAGTAAGAGTATTACAGCTCATATTGCCTTAACATAATTTCAGACGAGATATTGAATATTCAAATTAAAATACACTTTAGACAACTGCACATACGGCGTAAATTCGAATGCAAGTTTAAATAATTTGTATTCAGCTTATTGAAACATCGAGTTTGAGATAATTCAAAGTACTTGCCTAATCCCGAAACTTAAGCAACGACAGATTTATTGAGAGATTTATTTTCTTGCTTTATCTGTCATTTTAATTCCACTTTCATTGAAGCTTTTATTATTTATTTATGTTGTATAATCCTCACATAAATAACATTTTATTGAGACTTCCATGAAAAATATATACGTACCTTGGCTAGCAATATTAAGGTTTCTTTATCAAGGTCATGTCCGTATGTGGAGTAGCGCAGTCATCATTATGTGGGTTCCTTTATGCAATTAAGTGGGGGGCTAAGCGAATTAAATAATTTAAATAAATTAAAAACAAAGGGCGGCGATTTGTTCATTAAATCTCAACTCTTAAGTCTTGACCATCCCCGCTTAGTTCCCTGCCTTTCAGTCTTCTATAGATCGCACTTCAGAATGCCATCGAACACCACAATCTGATTCCGTCATATCCATTCTATCTCATCTAGAAGCACGCTGGAGCTTCACTCCTCGTTGTTGACATTCCCAATGCTGCACTATGCGATTTGGTTCGTCGTTTCTTATAAAAACAGCAAAGGAGTGGAATTACTTATGCAAGCCAACACATTACCCGGTACAGCAACACATTATTATTAAAAATTGATAATCACTACGACGCTTGTGGACGTTATTATATTTACATAATTTGAACACTTATTTAGTTTTCTCTTGTTAGGGAACTGAGCGCGAGAGGACTGGCATAGTTACTCCAATAATACATGTAATATTCATAATCGAGTGGGGTCCTACCGTCTAGCGAGTCCCGTCCCTACGCTTATGTTGCAGGGAATGAGAAAGTGGAATTTTCGCGTTCTCCATTTTCGTCCCTAATTCCGTTATGCTAAGGCGACGGCTCTTTCATACCAATGTGGACCTTACTCCCATGAAGTTAATGTTGATGCCTATATCTCTCTCTTCTTAGCCTACGGATTTCACCTGCGGATTAGGAGAATGTTAAACGGCGTTCAGGGATGAGCGTGCGTCACAATAAAAATAATTGACTGTACGGCGGATACTGATTAAGATTTGTAAGACGGGAGTCTTTCTTTAATCTTTAACTTCATTAATTAAGAGAGTAGTTCATTTTTTAAGAGAAAAATTATCAATAGATGAGTGATTCAATGACTGATACCTTCGGTCTATTTTTGTTCTTCATCGCTGAAAGTCGTCTTGCTCGAAGATCTCCATGGCAAGGTGTATTCATTAATTCTGTTCAGATTCTAGTTAATCTCAGCCCAGCTATGGGCCCCAGTTGCAGCGATGTCATTAACAAAACCTGTCTATCTGCCATGTAGTCAATAAAAAAACGATTCTCATATTAAGAGTACTCTCTCTCTCTCATAATACTCATCAACTCAACTCTCGTAATATGTACTTTACAATATACAAAGTTTTAAAGACTTATATACTTAATTTATTTCACAGTAATCAAACGTTAGTATTAAAGTCTTATCTATCTTAATTATAAACTTAAATTAATATTTAACTCGAAAATAAAACTTATTTGATTAGCGTCACACGCAACATCCATATACAAAATTCTAAATGTTATGAAATAAGCCGAAATGAAACTCAACTCCTAACTTCGATTAATAGACCCAACACAAGCCTATCAATCGAAGCCAGGATAATTTGTAACAGGAGATTACAGGCAGTAGTGAGTAATATTGAATTCACTTGACAAGCCAAGATTGTAATTGATAACGGCATTGACGTAGCGTATTGATAACGGTCAGATTTGATCACACGGCGGTCCCTGCGTCGAATACAATTAACTATTGCGAGGGGCTAAGAGAAACGCGACCTCTTCTTACAAACTATCGGTTTCATCTGCGAACTTTCCGCTTGCCCAGCGCGTCAAGCCTGATAAGTAGAACTCGATAGGCCACTCAGAAAAGTTTTTAATCATATTCCCAACTAGGCGCATGACTGGAATCCTCAAGTAAACGTGGTCGTTCTAAACAAATCTGTCGATATTTGCAGATGGGGCAAAGAGATCCGGAAATACTTGAACCGAGATAAAACGCAAGGTTCCAGTACTAAATGACCGTCCCTATGGACGCTCTCTACCGTTAAATACGTGTATAATGTGAAATGTGAATATGAAATACTTAAGTGTTTTATTTACAAATGTGATTTAAAAGAATCATTTGAATGAAAAAAGAAAGTTTTAATATAGGTATAACAGTCGCATAACGTATTAATATCTTATTATTAGTAGACCAATACCTGTAGTATACCAGTGACTGTGTAATTCAAATGTTTTGTTGGTCAATACTAAAATGTTTAATAAGTTGCCTTGTACAAAATATAGTCAGAGAAAATGTAGTAAGAGAATACTAGAGAGATGTCATTTATTTTATTAGAATGGTAACACCACGTAAGATCATAGACAATATATATTTTCTAGATAATTCCCCGACTATGTCATCGGAGGTATTAAATAACCTTCGTATATACGTACGTTACGTACGTATACGTTATACATATGTATAACTTAAGCAAATTATATTGATAACCCACATGATTACCGTATACCATTCACAGTTCACAGTTGAACATTATTTCTTTTAAGTTCGTCTCTGCTACTTTTATTCCCATAGCTTGTTCAGTGTTATACCTGTCGTATCCGTACGTTGGACAGTCGTTACGATCATGTAACACCGTCTCTTCAGCTGTATTGTTACAAGGACCGGCAGAACTTTGCCTAACCCTGAACCTGTACCCTCCACCGTGATCTGTCAACATCTGGATACTTAGTATTGTCTTTTGTTAACATAGCTTTTACACATTAAGAAAACACTTTTTAAACGGATTGAAGCTAGGTATTATTATTATAAACTTATAATTATTAACATAATCCACGCACCATCACGCATGCTGTAAATCACGCGAAACGTCGGAAAATTTAAAATTATATAACTAATTATAAGTTTATAAGAATAATACATAGCTTCAATCCGTTTAAAAAGTGTTTTCTTAATCTGGGTAATTAATCCCGTTGGTTTTATTTGTTTAATTATTATAAAAAATTTACAGGTTGTAAATTGTCAATGGGTCAAGAAATTTGTCAGCAGTGGGTTGAATCGTTTGTCGAGTTCAATTGCTCTCTGATGTCCCTGCGTCGGACGTGCGCACCGACTTATTAAAAAAAATCTAAATTTTACAACAACAACGACAACGATAGAGGTATATTAATCGTTTCTAATCTGCGTCATATATTTTCAATGAAAAATGTGTAAACGTATAAGTAACGTAAGAATACATAATTACCCGCAATTTTCGTGGACCCAACAGCTTCTATACACTGCAAAGTACATTGCAGACATTTGACACCGATAACGGAAGCCGAACTGTTTGCTTAAAGCTGTTTATTTGTTGATGGCAAATGCACTGGCTTAATTTAATATACACAATAGGAATGAGCCACATGATTGAGTTGGCTAACCTACAATCCAGTGGAATTTAGGTCAATCAAATTTCAATTTAGTTTCGTGAGCTTTAAAATATTTGACAGTGCTGAAAACAAGATTATGATTTGAGATTAGACTATGGACCTTTATGAGTATATCTATAGAGGTAAAATATATTTAATTGTAAAATACTACCCATGTCATCAGAACACATTATATTCCACTATACACTTAAATTTTTTCCTTAAACTGAGTATATGTGGAGCTGTGAGAATGTCTGTGGTAATTGGAGACTGGGTTGGCTTTTATAATTGTTTTATTCTGCTCATAACATTCTGCGGTGTAATTAAAAATATGAAGCACATCTTCCATCACAGAAGAATATTTTTCTACATTCCATACATTGTGATTCTTCAAATTTAGAAGTGAGACAGTTTGAAGTTCTATATTTGAATTTTTATATTTCTGTTTTTAAATCTAAAGTGTCAGTTTCATATTTTAATTTAATGTTTTTGATTTCAATTAAATGCAAGTCAAATTCATTTTGGAGTTCTGTGTTTTCAACTTTTAAATTTACACAGTTTACATTTCTATATTGTTTTAAAAGTTTCTGTAGCTTTTTAATGTGTTTATTAATTTTAATATATTTTCACATTTTGTTTTTACCTAAACTATTTACATTATGAGTTGGTATATAACATGAATCACCAATTAATTTATTATAATATATAAAGCATTTGTTTGTATATCTTTCACAGTTTGTGAGACTGCATCCAGGTTATAATATGTTGTTGAGCCTCTAATAGCTGTTTTTCAATACTTCTAATGTGCTGCAAAGCAACTTCATACTCATTACCATAACTATCAAGTTTATTTAATTCCTGCTGGAGCATAATATCACAATGAAGTTTAAGTGAATTATTTTATTAAAATAGCAAGGACATTTCTTTTTTCAGCTTCCTGTTGCTTTCCATCACACTTAAGAGTTATTTTTCATTTTCTTCTCTTTCACTTGTTAATTGGGTATATAAATCCCTGCAAGACTGAAATGATGTCAGTGCTTATTTAAGTTTAGACTCTTCTTGCAAAACCAAGCCTCTGCGAGGCAGCATATTGTATACAAGAACTGTTTTCCAAAGTTCAAGCAAATAAGGTATGTATATACGTAACTGTTTTGTGTGAGTGGCGTTTGTAGTATTTATTACCTATCTAGTTTAACTGACTTTAAAGTTTAAATCTAAATATACACAAACACAATGTCGAGTAAATTATGTAGTATTAATTGTCTGGGCAAATATTTTCCTTGTCGATTTTGCTTCCACTAGTTGTCAAACAAAAGGAGACAACCTGTGCCAATGTGTGATGGATGTAGCTCAAATAACTGAGCAGTATTTTGTTATGTTATGTTATGTAATCAGTAAATATAACTTAAATAGAACAAAATACTACCCGGGTTTAACGATTATTTAAACTTCGTTATCGTAGAGCGTTAGGCGTTGAGTTGACAGCCGGTTTTAGTTCCCTGTTTAGCCAAATTCTCGCGACCAAAAACACGGTATAAATATATTATACACAATTCTTATTTTAAACTATATTACCCTAATTTAACTAAAATTAAATTAATTTCCTTATTATTAAACGTAGAAGTGGTGTTCTAACCTCCTACCAGTATTTCCAGTCGCCAGTTAGTATTAGGTTACTATAAAATAGGAAACAAGGAATAAATAAATATCTTAATATATATCGCGTAAGCTTTACAAGCAGTGTTAGTTTTCAGCTTGAGGCTTATCTCTGATGTCGTCAGAAAAAGTACTCTTTGGAATGAGTAAAAAGGTATTGTTACAAGCTAAGGGATTGGATATAAAATGCCATAGATCTCTTCAAGGATTTATTTTTAAATAAATCAACGAGGAATTTAATAACACTTAAAAGACTCGCAGAAATACACTAATTATCACTCACAAAATACTGTCACTAATTACTTTAATTACGCGCACTTAACACAGTCCTTTATCATTTTTCTTCACTATTCGCATTTTATCTCTTCAATGTTATTTGGAATCGCATTCGAAACTGAATTCATGGGTCGCGTTTCGACTCGCTTATCAATCCCTAGTAATAATCTTGAACGATGTTCTAGAACGTTCTAGGCAAGAATGGTATTGACTAGCTAATGTTCTATCCTTATCCTACCATTCTAGAACGTACGCAGTACGCACTCTTTATCCCTCATATAACGCTGCATCTTTGTCTAACGGCGTTCTACAATGTTCTCTATGGCTTCGAGAAGGTTCCGATCTTCCCTCTTTCGCGTATCATTCCGTCCTTGTCTCACACCTAGAAAGTTTACTTTAGAATATTACTTCATCAAAGATGTTAAATCATTCCTGAAAACGGATTTTCTGAAAAAAAACACCACTTGACTCTTGCTCTGAAACAGCCTGATTTTTTTTTCTTTAAGCAAATAACAACTTTCTGAAATGTGATAGAGCCTCTCCTGAAACAGTCATAATCAGCTTGATGATGAAATTGCTAACTTATGTAAATATCGAAAACATTTCAGTCAATCTATCTTCGTAACAGTTTGAATATACATAGGTAGAGGAAAACTTAAGAAGCTTACGTTAGCTTACCAGCTACTATAAAGATTTTTTATTTTTAAATAATAAATAAATATGTTTATATCTATATTTTTTTCCAATAATGTGACTTATATAATTAGTCTTTTATTCTATCTACTAAAGAATCTGGACGCTTAATTCGACCACCGTTAGAACATACGCCACGTATGTTTTGACTCAGTTAACTTCTTATAAATGAAAAGTGTCTAAATATTTTTTGTATCTCACTATAACATTGTAGGTACTGAGCCTAACTTTGTAGGTATACATATTTTGTTGAATTTTTTTTTGTATAGACATAACTCAAAGAGGCAGGATGCTCAACTGATGTTAAGTGATAACGCCCTGTCGCCCATGGACACTCTCAATGCCAGAGGGCTCGCGAGTGCGTTGCCAGCCTTTAAAAAAATAGTACCCTCTTTTCTTAAAGGAGATTTTGATTTTGTTCAGAAATACTTGAGTGGGTAGCTGGTTCCACATAGTAGTGGTGCACGTTAAAAACTGACTTATAAACGCTCAGTTGTGGAACGTACGTCGAGGTGAGGGTGGAATTTCGTATTCTGCCTCTAATTCAGCTGCGGATGTTAATCCGAACCACTTCTCTACTCTAACATTTAGAAGTTATTAGAATGTATTTATGATACCTAGGTAACACTGAAAATGAAAAACGGGTTAATGTAGAAAGTTGCCAATACTTTTATTGTTTTTCGAAGTAATCTCCTTTCCTCTCTACACATCGTCGCATTCGATGGAACCACTGAGAAAAGCAGTAGGCCCATTCTTCCTTTTGTCTTCTAAGGCATTTTCGTACGGTTTCACCGCATCTTCCGGGCTCATAAAGCGAATACTTCGAATTTTATCTTAAGTTCTTGGGAATAAATGAAAGTCGCAGGGCGCCAGGTCAGAACTGTATGGCGGATGACTCATTATCTCGACACCTGCCATAGGCAAGTATTCAACAGTCCGTTTTGCGGAGTGCGCTGAAGCATTGTCGTGGTGAAGGAGGATCCTGCTTCGAGGGGCTGCTGTCGAATATATTTATATTTATTTAACTGGACTCATACCAATACCTGGGCTTACCCGTATCTGCTGATAGGTCACTCTCTTATTTTCCTCTATCATGCGTCGCACAGCACTGATGTTATCTTCATTAGTCACTGTTAAAGGACGTCCCTCACGCGGTTCTTCATTGAGATTTCTACGTTCACGCTTAAACTCGTTATACCAATTATAAACGGTGGCACGAGCTGTGACTTCAATAAGATATGCCAATCGCAGTCGATCCTTTATAGCTTTGTTGTTGAGTAAGCCCACAACGAAAGTCAATAAAGCATTGACCGAAAATTTTCTCGCTTTAGGATCATTTTCACGTATAACAAGAGTTTTAGATTTGCCGTACATTCACAAAAACAAATGACAAATGAATGCAATATACTAAATTAGATTACCAAAGAGTTCTAAAATTGAAATTCAAAAAAGTTTTCATTAGCAATGTTTCTCACTGGCCAGTTTTAAACATTTTCAGTGTTACTCACGTAATAGATATAGTGAACATCTGTTCATGGTGTTTGGTTTAAATTGATCTTTAATAAAACTTTATTCATGATAGAAATATGGTTGTGATAAAATTGTAATTGTATTTTCTAATATTGAAGAGATTCTAAAAAAAATATTAATCAGTTTTTCGATAGTCATATACAGTTTCTATATGATGAAAATGTTGTCAGTTGGAGAACTAAGAAAAGAACCATTTACGTGCGTACGTAAGTTGTTATCCATATTATTCTCTCACTATATGGGTTACCATGATAATTATCCTATATAATATATATTTTAGATTAAAAAAACACGTGTGTGTACTTATGTACATTCGTTAGAAGTTATACTTCTTTGCCGTTACAAGACAAAATATTTTTAATTTTTTTATCATTCGCCTTATTCTACGTTTGTAGAAAAAAAGACAATAACAATAGAAAAAAGGTATTTAATATATAGGAAGTTTTATTATAATGCGTTATGTGGTTAATTAAAGTTTATTTAAATATCACCAAAAAATATTTCTACTTAATTAAAGAAATAGACATTTTTTATTTTTAAATGTTGACAAATGAAACAAAATTGTGACATGCTATATTATTGGAGGGCTATATTATTATCCGGCTAGATCTTTTACACATTGACGACGATATTTATTTGAACACAGTGCCATCTAGATTGTTTGCTAGAAACTAAGACCTCGGCGAAATTGCGAAGGTTGTATACGCGGTTTAGCAACAATAATTAAATTAATGTATTCAGACTGCAGATAATATATTGATTAAATCATTTCAAACTTAAAGTCTGTAGTTCTCAGTAGTCCGTATTTGGAAATAAAATTTATTTGCGACTTTAATTGAACAAGAAACCAATCTCCCGACGAAATAAAAATCACGTAATTTCCTACAGCCTCCATGGCTTCGGTACATGGCATAAAATCCCGATCTACGATCCCAGATGCATGTATAAATGGGAATCGTTTCGATTCGGCTGGCAATACCTACTTTCAATAAAATGACGAATTTCTATATTTCAAGCTGTTTGAGTTGTTTATGTGCTTAGCAAAACTAGTGTTTGTAGTTATGTCACAACATTTACTCTGTCCCAACCCATCTTTCATTCAAGATACATGAATGTATTCATTTATAATTATGTTTTTTTTGCTTACCGCGTTAAATTTAGTGCCTTTTCCCCAATAGGATGTTAATAATTCTACAAAAATATGAATGTTTTATAAAGAAAACCTAGGTTCTCCCTTAGAATTAAAATCCAAACTTTGGTTGACTTCCAAGACAATCTCAAACTGTGTGAACGCAAAATCAAATTTATATTCATATATTAACAAATTACTATTTAACTAATTATCAAATTTAACTATTAATATTAAAAGCGCCCAAAGACTTTGTTAACTGTTATTGTGACTTAAAGAATATAAGAATATTAGTGATGATTTGGATTTTTGCAAGGGTTTATGTTATTGAAAAAGAGTTTACTCGTTCCCTCAAAGGTCGGAAATACAAAAACTATAAAGACAAAAAAAATTAAATACTTTGATTGACTTTACCTGATTGGTTGTATTTGTTGTAATTTAATAATGTAAGCATTTCATTACGCGCCCAATAGGATTTTGCATAATTTTCATGTAATCTTTCCACGTTAAAGGACAATTCTCACGTCGTACATTGCAATATTGCTCGCTGCCGGGTTTAGCCCAAATCCGTTAGTCAGTTACGTGCACTCTTTTATTGGCGACTTTTCAACTTTGAGCTATAGCTTAGGTGGCGGCTTTCTTTGCAGCTTAATTATTTAATAAGTGTCTCAAAATATAAAGTCTGTCAAGATAAAACAATTATCGTTTCATAGTATGAATTTCGATATTCTATTCCAAATGTGACGCGTTTGTCTTACCAATAACGATCCGTTTTATAAATAAAGGAAAGAAGTGGAACTCCTTGCCCACTTCAATTTTTTATAAATAGTATAAAGTTGGTTCATTCAAGCGGCAGCTACAGGCATCTCCTGGCGTGCCATTCGATAAGCCGCTCTCACTAAGCATCAGGATTGTGGCCAATTAACTGTCCAGTTTTGCATAAAAAATAAATACTGACTGAAGTAAATCGCGGTCTTCTTCAACTGCTTTGGTCTCATTTAGTCTAGTCACTTAGTCGATAACAGAATAGTACTAGTACTTATACACTATGAACATTTGCTTCATCATAACAAACCATACATTGTGTTTATTATAAAATAATTTTTACATATTGTAAAATGCAGTTTACCATTTAAAGCTTTTCATGTGAACTATGTAGTGTTCTTGTTGTTGCTACGCTTAGTAGCTTAGTGAGTGTAACACGAAAGGGCTTAAGTGAATTTCGAAAATTTCCACCCTCAGATATTTGTATGTAATTAGTTACTTGTATTTATGTTTTAAGAAATTACTATAATATTAGTTTTTAGGAGTATCGTTGTGATAAAAAAACAGATATATGCCTTTTTTACATATCCGAGATGGAAATGAATTTGCGCATCACCTGACCCCGAAAGTTGCAGGGGTATGTGAGACTCCACCCACACCAGCATCTCTGCTATTAAGAGACTGGGTGAGCTATATCCATTAAACCAATTTGAGTTGTTCCTACAATGACGCGTCGCTCTCGGTTCCGGGGTCGCTTTCGCATCCCACCGGAACCTCAACGGCATGTAACATTTAAAAGCCTCCGCTGCAGTACACACTATATAGAAGGTAGGGGATGGCATATCTTCTCCTATTTATTCCGCGCTTTCTAACCCTAGGAGTCATCCTAAAGCTCTCCCTCTCTCGGTTTTCTGTCTCCTCCTGTAGAATTACCTGAATCTGAAATTAGTTGATTTATTAAATGAGTTACAGTTAAAATTTAATGTAAAACATAAAATATAAAGTTAATTAAACATTATCAGAATGAAATATGTAAGTAACGAAGTATTACCAATATTTTCAACCTACATAGTATAATAATAATCAAATTTATAATTATTTATAGTAAAAATTAATAAATAGAAAATTCAAACAAATGTAAAAAGTTTGCTCCCTGTGGCAGTATACCTTTAACGCTGGTTGTGACACTCCTAGTGAGACTTACGACTATTTTAAACAAAGCTCACAAGTTTGTAAGCTTTCGAGACAGCGAAATTGTCGCGTTGGTTTTAGCGCATACGATGAAAAGTTATGTACTTAGCGTGCTCCTTGCAACTCAAATAATTTATGCATGTTAATGGTTGCACTTATGTTAAAAACAAGATTATGAACGCAGCTTTTCTTGGATAGTAAAACATTATATATTTATTTATTTCGAGATTTTAAAGTAACTTTAAAGATGCTTTTAAAACATAAAAAAAACAAAAGCCCTACCTTAGGCATGTGTATTCGATTTCTGTATCTAGTTCGTGATGATTTTTTCTAAGGAGGGCTTTTTCTGTAATACAAACGGGTAGGAGGCTAACAAGAAAGTGCGTTGGTGGCCTTTTTAAGAATTTCAAGGTTTTTTTCATGAAGGATCCAAAGCTGAATTGATTCGGAAATACTTCCGTGGGTAGCTGGATCCACATAGTAGTGGTTTGCGGAAAAAATTGCCTTAAGAAACGCTCACTTGTAGAACGATGGACGGTGAGGTAATACGAATGGTATTTTGTATTTTGCCTTGACGACAATGAAACTCAGCTGTAGATGTAAGTCCTAACAACTTCTCTGAATGCAGAAAGCAACCAAGCCGCACGGAAAGTGACGTGTCGTTGACGATTCGAATCGCACTTAATCGGTGACTTTTAGGGTCAAATGATAGCCGGTTTCCTCACGATTCACTCACCTTTGACGTAGGAGTAAGTGTTAATTGGGCTCATAGAAAGAAAGTCTATTGGCGCAGAGCTGATGATCGAACCGATCACCTCAGTAGTAAGAGCCGCACGCTGAACCCACTAGGTTAACTCTACTATTAAGAATCTGTAGGAAATATTATGCAAATGTCAATGTTTTACGAAAGTACAGTACAGTACGAAAGTATATAGAACTTTTTAAGCGGATAAAAACGGGAAGCTTTATAAGCATAAATATGGTTTTATGACTGTTGAACTATTTAAGCAAATTTAATTACAAAATCTATCGATAGCATCATATTTTTGGGTAGGCGTTTCCAATTAATTCCGTAAACAATTCTGCTTAGACAAAAGATTGGATTGTAAATTATGTTACACGAATTTCTATAGAGCCTACTGAACAACGAACTCGACACTGTTTATATTAAATTTCGTTTAAAATCAATCCGAAAGATATTAAACATTGTTCTTTTTACTTTGACAAGAAAATAAGACAGTACAATTTTTATTCGCTGTTTTTTACCAGCTTTTTTCTCGTATATAAAGAAAATTATTGTGGTGTCACTAAGCATACGCTAGCCGACACGGTTACAATGAAGCCATTATAATTTACAACACAAAACTTATAGAACAAATATATTTGTTCATGAGACACATAGCCGAGGGTAAAGCCAATTAAATGCTTGTCGACCCGTCGCGATGGTTGATAGTAGTCTCAATTTGAAAAAAAAATGTATTTAATGAAAATGAATTCATTTAAAAAAGGTATGCATAACCCCAACAAAATATTTTCAAGAACAGCTTAGCTACCGATTAAAGAGAAACTTTAACAAAATAGTTTAGTTTTTTCACATCTGCCAGGCGTCTCTTAATAATAACTATTAAAGTAATATATTTTATAATAAATTTGATAATAGATTTTTATCTTTTCCTTTCGCCACGAAATCAACTAGATGCCATGTCATCCTCGGCCATTAAAGATGTAAATTGAGACTTCGCTCACCATACGCTCATAGACCTACCTATGGTTTGTAGAGCTGGGTTCAATCTAAAAATGCCTCATCATAAAAAACCCCATCTCCCTGCCCTGCCTGGATTTTAAAAAAATCAATGGCGCTACAACCCTTTTAGGTCTGGGCCTTAGACTTCTGTATCTGTTTCATGATTTTTTAATCGAATCCTGCCCAGGATTACAAGCGTGAAAATGCGGTGCCGTTATAGTTTCCTATGAAGACGTGGAAATATCTATGTTCTGATACAAACCAATACGTTATCACAAAACCATCCAATGTCAGTTTTAAAGCAGTATTCATTTTAAAAGATGACCGGGATTTTATACAACTCCGTACTTTAACCTTTTTAAAATAAAGAAACATTTCAAGTCTACATATTCATATCTACGACTGAAACTACTGCTGAATAAAGCAATCTTTACATAGAAGTTAGTGTTTCACAAAGAAGTCCATACGATTTCTATCTAGGTATTGTTCTATTATTAAAATTGCCTTTGTTTCGAATACAAAGAATATTTTAAGATTTCATAAGAAAGATATTCTGATGCTGTATTCACAAACATTTCAAAATGTCACTCGACTCTGGGCGAATAAGTGTATGTTCATGGCCTACAAAGTTTACGCTTTGTTACGATTTAGCAAGAAAACTTTTATTATTCGTATGAAGCTATAAGTATATAAGCACCATGATCAGGTATTCAAACCTTGTATTGGTTTTGTGTCCGACAAACGCATTATAAGGAAAACGTATAAAAAATACGTTGTTAAACGTTTTAATGGAATGGCAACATCACGCATAATCATAGACATCTTTCAGGTATTAAGATGTGTATCAGAGTTGATTTGTCACTAATGTGTTAAATCGAATCGTTAGTTGCTCTCTGATCGACGACTGCGCCGTAAGTTAAAGCCTGCTTTTAAATAAAAATCTAGAACGACGATAGTGAACTTGACAAATCTGTGACATATATATGACATATAACTTTGTAAGAAGTCATATATTGTTGAAGGTTGTTTATAAAAATATATACTTATATTTAATAAATTATTCATTATTGGCTTATCTATTTGAAGATATTATTATTTCTAAGAAGATATTAAAATTGACAAAGTAATCTTATTTCACGTGGCTTTGTTAAAGGAAAAATCTTGAGAAGAATTTTAAGATAAAACGTAGATAATAGATTTGTTAAGACATAAGCTTATTATATCTTATTTACATTTTTACAAAAACATATAAATAACAGTGGGAAATTATATTACCAAAATATAACTTTTCTTTCTGAATTAATGATCATTCCTAACCTATACTAATATTAAGATTGTTTCAAAGAACAGTAAAAAAAAATTTAACATAAAAAGTACTCATACTCAAGTAAATAAGATATTCTTTCGTATATAGGATTAAGTTGAAATGTGTTGCGCCACTGTCACTTGCATAATACAAGAGTTTTAAGAATTCTAAATTAAAAATGATCTTTATATTCGCACAAAGCGACGTATCTTCAAATATTCTAAGACAATACAACAATTTTTAGACAATAGTCGTTTAAAATAATTGTTTTTAATAAAATATTAAATCAAGTCCTCCGTTTTATCATTTTAATTATAACATCTAGTCAAACATATCAGATTTATAATCCTATTTTATAAATAATAATACATATATATTTGACGCTTTGAAATAATAATGATTCAGCAGATTCAGATTACATCAGTTTATTTGATCATCCTATTTTTATAGACAAGTGATCAGCCTTCTGTCTGTACCTGACACATGTCGATGTTAAGAGCTTGATAAATTTCACGATTATGAATTATTATGATTACAACATACAGATATATAACAATCGTTTACGTGGTACGATTCAACTTACAAATGTGTAATTATTTTATATTGTTATTTATATAACAATTTGTACCGTTGTTATAAGAAAATATTGACTTCTAAGGACAAGCTACCACGTTTTTAAAACGAAGTTTGAAATTATTTAACAATAATTTAAATGCATGAATTCTTCCATAAGTTAAATGTGTTTTTATCCATTTTGCATAAATTAGTCAACACAATCGGAATTGCAATAACATTTAAATGAATGGCCAAGTTTATTGGCGTAAAGTTAAATAACGTTTATTTTATTATTTGTTCTGGTAAAAACATACATTACTTAATTGAGCTTTCTACTAAGTAAGTGTATGGGACAGACACATCGATTTAATTTTATTTGTATCATTTTTTGAAAGTAAATCTGCACCTAGTGGTGTTGCACAGTGAACCGTTTGACACAGACACAACATTGTAACACTAAAAAATACGAGCTTCTTCAACTAATCAACGAGGCAGCAGGAAATCTTACCGCAGACGCATGTCTTGGTTAAAGAATCTTTGGCAATGGTTTGGTCACAGCGCCAGCCAATGTTCAGAAGCCAAAGTTAAAATATCCATGATGATCGCCAAATTTGAAAAGTAAACAAATAAATAAATATAATATAAAAATAAATCCGTAGTGTAATTGCGTAGAGATGAGGGGTTTGCATCTTCTGTCGAATTTTCCATAGAGAGAGTGCAGAGAAGTTGTTAGGATTAATACCTGCAGCTGAGTCTTATCATTGAACGTCGAGGCATAATACGGAGTACCACCCCTATCACCTCGATGCCTTTTTTAATGCAGTTTTTGCAGCACACCACTACTATGTGGAACCACTGAAGTATTTTTGAACTAATTCGACTTGGGTCCTTCAAGAAAAGGGCGTACCAATTCCTAAAAGGCCCGCAATGCATTTGTGAGCCCTTTAGCATTGATAGTGTCCATGCGCAGCGGTATAACTTAACATCAGGTAAATTCGTCATCATCATAATCAGGCCTTTTCGTTAATAAAAGTTATTATGAGCTTATATATATATGTATATGGTTTGGTACGGAGGGTAAACAATACAAATAACGACTTTTAATATTTTTTGTCTTAAATTCATTTTAATTTCACATTTATATCTGCATTTTTGATCTGTACACTTTTTTATAAACCTTTTTTTAAAAATAATCTTCTATATGCAACTTTATAGAAATGAGATAAAGTTTAACAAAAGGATTTTATTATCATAGACATGAATACAAATAAAACAATTATTTCATATTACCTTATTACTACTAAGATTATTACAGAATTTCATTAATTGTAATAGATTCATTACTATCACTTATCGTTATTATATATTACATTATATATTTTTGTTATTTTTGGCTTCGAAGAAAAAGATGGCGCGTAACGGACCAACGTGACGCGTAATCGAAAAATGTGACGGCATTTTTTTTTCCGACGCGGATAAAGAAGTAAGTTTCACTTCATAAGTAAGGGTTGTTTCATCATTCTAACTCATTTACCGTACACAATTTAACAGAAACACACACATTTTGATTCTATGTAATTATTATTTAATTAAACTAGGAAAAAATTAATATTAGTACAATAAAAAAACATTAAAATGAATGACAGATTAGTGATATATGTTTATACCAATACATTACACGTTGCACATTTGGTTTAATAGTAGAATAACCACATTCAATTGCGCGTAATTGATTAAAATAAAATGTTCTCAATACCTTGTTTATACCAAAATTGGTCCCATACAATTCAGCGAAATCCTTTACGAGTTGTTAAAAACAATAAAATATCACTAATGATGCTATTCTAGCAGGTTGCCCTAAAATTTTCACAAGTTATGTTATGCACTTGGAGTATGCACCGTGCGAAATACAAAGGAATTCCAATTATAGCATTCACTAGGGAAATTTTGATATGGCATTTGGAAAATTTTATTTTGTTTAGATACTACCGCCGCCTCGTCAGCTTGGCCTAAAGATAGTGCATTGTTTCTTAACATTATTCCCTACCAAGGGATATATAAAAACACATCTTAAGTTTGGTCTTTTTACGGTATAAGACAAGCGAGCAGGCTGTTGAATAAACTGCTAAGCGCCTTTTGTGAATGCCTGCAACGCTGGGGGCGTACTGTTTAGAAGCTGGGCTTGCTTGTGTGTTGCTAACATTTGAGGAATTTCAATGACCTTTTCTTGAAGACTCCTTAGTTGAATTGATTCAGATATACCTCTTCTGGCAGCTGGTTCCAGAAAGAGGTGGTTTGTGTGAGAAAAAGCCTCGAAAAGTACTGCAGTGAAACGCCTCGCCAGGTAAAATGGGCTTGTTTCAATGTGTCTAGACTAGAGATGTTATTTAAATCTCAAGTCCCCCCATATTATTTCAAACAACCGCCGTTAGTAGTGATTGATTCGACTAATATTGCTATATGTACGCAATTAATACACGTTGCAATATTAATTGTCTTGATGAAGTCAGGACGTATGAATTATGATTGTATAGGACAATAACCACACATTAACATTCCATATATTAACACCAGTCCGTAAGCGCTGCTTGTAAACACTAACATCATCATATAAACGTCCGCTTAACAAGCACAACAAATAAGCAAAGAAGTAAGCAGCAAAATAATCACCGGCTTACATATATACTTCAAAGCTTAGCTAACCAGTGCCGTCAAAGCTGTCAAGACCCTTCAGTTAAACTCAGCTTAGGGTGTTTTGGATAGCGTAGCTCAGCCGGATAAAGGTGATTCCCACCTTCAGGTGTTCTGACCTCGCCTTAGACATGGGTGAGACATTGAGGTTTGCATGCCTCACAGGTCATGGTGGAAGTAGACGTTCCTCACGCAAGTAAGAGCACCTGCAGCCAGTGGATACGGAAGGCAGAACAATATGTTAGCATAAGTCATGTATGGCATGCATGGCATTGGCAGGACTCCTTTTATGCAGAAGTAAGCATAGGACAAAGAGTACAAACGCGGCCTTATTGTAAACGGTGACTGTTTGTTAACAGAACATGTTAGTATCGAGTGTGATGCCTAGATATTACGCATCATCATCATTATCTCTGCCTTTTAATAAAGTTAAAAAATGTATTAAACAAAAGCTGTGTAAAAAGGCTTACTACAAAGTTAACGATTATCTAGTTGATAAAAGGGCCTGGGACTAGTGCTACTTCTAAGTAATTTGCGATATTTGTTTTAAAATAAGTGTTGTTTGATGATTTGATATTTTAAAAGAGTACCGAGAGTTTTTTACGCTGGCTTTTTCTCTAGGCCTACATCCTCTGCCGATGAGTAGGGATGTCTACCAATTCAAATTTAAGGACGTGGAGTAAGTGATACTTGTATCTTATGTTCCATAATAAACATATTTTTTTATTGCCACGGAATGCCTTGTACATATAGAGTTTTGTAAGGCAGCGCCCCTGCCTTGTCGAAGATGGTCTTTTAGAACTCAATCCCTATCTCTAAAAACATCTATATTACTGATAACATTCCCGACGCCTATTCAAAAATAAATTTTTTAGCATTATAACACTAAACGATCCAAATAAAATTAATAAAACTTTACCCTTGAAACAAAATTATTTCTTTTTAATTCGTCTCATCAAACTTTTACAAGTTCTATGTTAGAGCATACTTGTGGCTTAATACTGAGGCGTTTGCATGAAAATGTTGACATCGACGCGCCACTGAGCACACGGTACGTCCTGTTGTCTAATGAAAATTACATTACACACCAGATCCTAGATTACCTTGAAAATATACGGTTTGCACGAAAATAACCTGTATTGCAGGTAATTGCGCTTGCAATTTCGGTATTATTTATAATACTTCTATGTTTAAGTAGACGAATTGTTGTTGTTTAATTTATACCACAAGTATAAAGTATTAATAAACAATTATAACAGATATGTTAATATTTAATGCAACACTGGCTCGTTATTACCAAAAACTTTTCTTACCTTATTTTTTATTCCATGGCCTGACTGTATATCATAACCGTACATTGTATAAGAAAAAATAACTAAAAATAATATAAAATTATCGTGTCACAATGTTTGTTCCCATACTCCTCCGAAACAGCTCGACCGATGCTTATGAATTTTTTGTACAAATTCAGTAAGTCTGAGAATCGGGTACTATTTATCTTTCAAACCCCTAAGTGATAAGGCGTGTCCACCCCAAACTTTATTTTTTATTTTTTTAGACTTTTTTTTGTTTTTATCATTTTCTTATACAACATACAAAAATACTTACAACCCTTAATTGTCACCCCTCTACAATCAACCCCTATTTTTTATCATAGTAGATAGGTAATTTTTATTGAACTAAAAAAATGTTTCCTGGAAATAATATACGTGGCAAAACATCGTTTGCCGGGTCAGTAACTTATAAAAATACATACGCCTTTAAAAACACAGTAGAACAAAGAGGGTTTGTTTCAAATTATTTTTGAATGAATTCCTACTTATACAGGATTGTTGGGATATAATAATTCTCAGAAAACATTTTTTATAATTATTCTTATATGCCTTTTAGACAAGGAAAAACTTAAGGAATAAGGAACATGACAGAAACGAAGGAGAATAAATTGCGAAATTTCTACGGGAGCGCACGTTAAGCAATTAGCAAGCTACCTACATAGATATTAGAATACTAGATCAATTTCATAACCATTGCCTCATAAATATTACAGGTTTTATAAGGTGCGCAATATCAGTGTTTGTCTAGAATAAAGTTTTTATGAAAGAATACAAAGGCCCATCCTAGATGAGATAATAATTATTGTCGATGGGCGCAGAAGTGATTATCTCAATAACTTCAAAATTACCCCATCTGTTTCATGTTTTTCTCTATATTGTAAAATTGACATAAATAAACAAATTACAGTTGTTAAACTATAATCTATATGTGATGCGTAGAATTACGAGATATATATCGGAGTGATGGTAATCCGTCACAATCCAATATGTCACACACATAAATTGACATCGTCAAAGTCAAATCAGTTTTTAATCTTTAGTACTTGTGGTTAAATTGTTTTGCCAATATTACTAGATCTACAAATTAATGACTATTTGATATTCTATAGTGAAGTGATTTCATAGTCATTGTTATTAAAATTAATTTTCTATGTCGAAGCAATGGCGTCAACGTCAGCTGCCATTGTCATTAAATGTCACAGACCTCATAAATTAACAACGCCAAAGTCAAATCAGTTTATAATCTTTAACACTTGTGGTTTATTCGATTTTCAAATATTACTAGACCTACAAATTAATTAATAGTTTATAGTAATAGTAGTCTATAGGACTCCATAGTCATTATTATTAATAGTAATTTATTTTGTCGAAACAATGTCGTGAATGTCAGCTGCCATTGTCATTATATGTTTATAACAATAAAATCAAATTAATTCAAAACCGTTAATACTAGTGGTTATTTTAATTTATTAATGTTGCTAGATTTGTAAATTGACGACTATTGGTACAATGGTTGATATTAAAAATTATTTATCAGAACTTTAAATCAATACTGATAACATTATCTAATAATTGTGTGGTCGTGCTTTCTCGTTATTGTCCCAAGTGCTCCTGCCACTCCATTTTGTCTGTATTACCCTGTTTTCCCGTCAATACTGTCGTTAATGCTATCGTTTTATCTTTCTCCCTTTGTTGTATATAAATGCGTAATATATTATTTATTGAATAACAATCACACTGTTTGCCAATGAAGCTTTAATTACGTGATTACTTTTTTTCTTAGAGGCAAAAGATCACTCTTCTATGCCTGATACTTCGTCGACATCTGGAGACATGCTAGATTCCTAAATATATATGGAAAATATAATGGTGAAGCCGTGATCAAACCTGTGACTTCGGGCACTAGAGTATCACGGACTGACCACAAGGCGAACGCTGCTCTATTTGAACATCAATTATCTTAGACCCATAACGAAAACAAAACAAGATACTTCTAGTTTTATAAATCTATGTCTAAGGACTCCATAATTAGGCGGCGTTAATTTTACGCCAAATTTGCCTATTCCAACATCCTTGGGATTAAGTATGATTTTTAAATAATAATTTTCCACTGTTCACTTTAACATTGCTTATAAACGATGTTGGTACATATTTAATGACAACATTTACGTGTGTTATATTATGTGATTGGGTTTACTTACTCGTAGCCTTTTCTTTAGGTTTTGAAGTAATAATTTCTTATGGGTGGGTAAAACGCTTAGTTACGTAACGTGTTACTTCGCCAATCTGTATAGCTTCCCTTTCTCTCACGCATATGTACTACTGTACTACCCTGTACTGTACTGTGTAACCCTAGCGCTAGCCGTATTTCGGACAGACTCTCTCCTCTTTCTATACTTATTGTTTAGAGTGCTTTAGACATTTACTATTGACAGTGAGCATATAACATCAAACTATCATCAATTATGAAAGTAATTATAGAAAAAGTTAAAGATTTTATTAATAAATAACAATTACTACAAATAAAATACATAAAATGTAAGTAATAAGTTTTTAACAATTTTAGTATTAAATAGTGCAACTTAGATCAGTTTTCATTTTAGTGGGCGTCCCGATATTTCTTTATGAAAACAAAAGAATATTTAGACATTATCTATATAAAATAGACAGTCTACGGAAGCTTATATGCACGCTGTAAAAATATAGGTGCCAGAAAAAGGTTTACCCTCAAGGCGCTTCTAATTATAGACAAACTAAATTTTTTACTTGTGAACAAGCTTAAGATTATATTAAAAATATAAATAAAATTACCATGCGTATTTATAAAAAGTTAACGAGTACTAGTACAAGTAAAAAAACTAAATATAAAAGTGTATGACTATGACAGATACAACCAATTGGACCGGAAATTATTATAAATTCTTTGACCGGCAATGACAACATACAGAAACTAGTTTATATATTTTTTAACTTTAGATATACTGGTAGATATATAGATATATCTTCATTACAGATAGTAAAAAACAAGTATTACCGATTTATAGTAATATAAAAATTTAAGGTAAACCCACTAATAATAGTAAAATAAATCAGTGGCGCTACAACCTTTTTAGGTCTAGGCCTCAGATTTCTGTATGTGTTTCCTGATCATTAGTCAATCTAATAGGATTGTAGGTGAGCAGCGTCCTGTGCTGACGCCGTTGACTTTTTAGGTCTAAGGCTAGGTGGTGTTCTCACGATGTTTTCCTTCACCATTCGGGCGAATGTTAAATGTGACATAGAAAGTCCATTGGTGCACAGCCATGGATCGAACCTACGACCTCAGGGACGTGAATCGCACGCTGAAGCCACTACGCTGTCACTGCTCAAATAATAATAAACTCAACTAAAGATTTTTTAATAAAATAAAATATTTATACTCTATTTCAGTAAATAAATTAAATAAAGGTGTTTTCGAATAGCATTTGTTTAGAGGATAAAAACTCCTTAAAATACGCAAAAGCCGTAAACAAGTAACATCGGTCGCGTATAGTGCCCATTAAGTGTCGCACATAAAGAATTTAACGACACTTTCCTTCTAATCCCCAAATAAAGGTGACAAAAACAAATCCATGTTGACCTGAATCGCACAATTGACCGGACCTCATAAAAAGGGTGCCCTCAACAATGTATGAGGCAAACTACGTGGAATGAACATAGAGTGAGCTTCATCGAGGATTATAGAGCTCGTGGACTGTGCATGACGTTTATTTTACATCTGTTAAATATGCGTCATCCGTTTTTGTACCGTCTTAATATTGTTAATATTTATAATGATAGCTGACAGTTTGTTATCACTGCTAATACTCCATGAGTTCCAATTGTTAGGAATACAATAATAATTCATTACAAAAAAAATGATACTTTTTAGGTCTGGGAATCAGATGTATATATTTTTTCGGGATAATATTTTTTCTCTAATAGGTAAGTAGGTGATCAGTTTTCTGAGTCTGACATACGCCTTTTGCGTCTAAAGCAAGCGAGTGTCAAGTGCAATAAACAGAAAGGCCACTGGCTAAGTTATTAATGTTGGAAATAATTTATGATTAGCAAAAGATTTCCTGGTAAATAAAAAAAATAACCTATTCCTAGTTAAAATTTTGCCTTTTAAAACTTTAGGGACGAGACTCGCACTTTGTACCACTAGGCTAATATAATATTTAACATGAAGATTTGCACCGTCCGTTCAAGAATTAACTCACATTAAAACCACGCAGTCTAGCCTATTCTAGGTCTGCAGAGGTTTTGCATTTTTTCTCCATTGGCGGTATACTTGGTTATTTTTTGAATTGTATTTGTGTTTTTCTGAAGCCAACACAATGGCTTACATAAATGTATGGTTTTCATATATTGTACCTAGAATAATGATTCAATTAATGTACCCGTACAATTAAGTATGTCGTGGGTCCGACTAGCCCTTATCCCAGACGTCGACACCACTGGATCTTTCATTTTCCCTCTGTTGTCAAGGAAAAACGTTGTAACAATATCTTAGAAAAAAACGACTTGAGCACCGAAGGAAATCTCATACAATGATATGATACGGAAATGAGTTTATTTAGGCTTTACTTGCCTTGTGATATATTTATCAACGTAAAAGCCTGCTTCTTGGTCATTATCACATTTGACATTTAGCTTTTCGGAGCACTCACACAAATAGTAAATAAATGATATTGTTTAGTTTTTAAAATAAATATCATAAGACGAGTGATGCGCTATTTGAGCACCTTTCTTGTATATTCCACTACACAACATGTAGGTCCTGAGGACGGAGATATAAAAGCATCTAGTTCAGGCTATGTCATACTGCTAAAGTGATATTTTTATGTACTATACAGTACTAGTAGTATGCTGTTGATGTAAGCATAGTAAATTTTATCTTAATTACATAGATATATATATCTTAGGTCCTTACATATGAAATTGGCGTTTTGTATGGGAGGAACAAAAAGTCGAATATTTTTAAATATTTAATTAATTATTTAATTAATCAAAGTATGAACCATTGTTTTTTATGCACTTTTGCTATCTCATAGGTAGTTCATTGATCCCTTTACTAAAAAAACCAGTCGGACGGGAATCAATAAAATCTGTGAAGGCGATTTGGACTGCCCCATCAGAGTTAATTTTTTTCCCAAATTTCGAAAAAAATGGTAATCTGTTGGAGCAAGGTCCGGGGAGTACGGAGGATGTCTTAGACATTCCAATTGAAGCTCTTCTAATTTGGTAGCCATCTGTTGTGCTGTGTGTGGTCTAGCGTTGTCGTGAAGTAGTAGTGGCGTGGAGCGATTGACCAGCCTAGGTTGTTTAGCCGCTAGCTTTTCCATCATGGTTTGCAATTGTTGACAATAGATGTCAGCCGTAATAGTCTGGCCAGAAAACTGCAATGAACAATACCGGCACTAGTCCACCAAACGCTTACAAGTAACTTTTTTGGGGTTAATTTTCGCTTGGGGCAGGATTTGGCTGGCTGGCCAGAATCCAACCATTGAGCTGAGCGCTTCGGATTATCGTAAAGAATCCATTTTTCATCACAGGTAATGATTCGGTTTAAAATGCCTTCATTATTGTGCCGGTTCAGTAATGTAACGCAGCAGTCGACGCGCGTTTGCCGGTTTGCTTCAGTCAATTCGTGAGGTACCCTCCTTTCAAGCTTTTTAATCTTCCCAATTTGCTTCAAGTGAATTAAAACAGTTTTATCACTAACACCGCAGCCTGCAGCTAACTCGGACGTGGTTTGCGATGGATCCGCTTCCACAATAGCATTCAATACTTCATTATCAACTTGGGTCTCAGGCCGTCCACGGGGCTTGTTCTGCAGGTCGCAATTTCCAGAACGAAAACGTTGGAACCAAAAACGAACTGTGTTTTCTATGCAACATGACCGCCATACACATCATTCACCCTTCGAGTCGGTTCCGCAGCACTACCGCTCACGACGGAACTCGTACTCGTAAATAATGCGATACTTTAAGTTTTCCATTTTGTAAAATGAGTGACGCAAACAGAAAAAAACAAATGAATATATATATATATATATATATAGGAATTTAGATTAAATGCTGTTACAATTTTTTAACATGTGTCATTACTAAGACATGGAACATTACGATCTAGCCTAACTTAAGACTAATAAATAATTTAAGTCAAATTAATTTGCTAAAAAAGATTTTTAAATAAGTGTCCAAAAACACTTCTTACAGTGTTTATTAAAGGGAAGGCACTCTGTTCTTCTGTTCTATTTTTTAGCTATTACAGTTATAGATACATTTATTTTTCGCATTATAATGTCATTTAACGAACAAGCTGCATGCAAATATCAGAACAGTTTTGTAATTTAAATATATTAAGGAAGATGTTTTAATATTTATATTATTCCAACTCAGATAAAGTGATATCTATACATCTATTTTTTATAAATGAACGCTTCATTATGCCGCCAATTATTGCGCACTGTATTAATACTTTATAATTAAACACTAAAGTTCTAAGCTTTTCTTTATGGGATCAAAACTCATTTAGGTATTCAAAACACTTATTAAATTATAAACAATACAAAGTCAACTTTAAAGCGCTCACTGAATAAAAGCTAAACATTAACGCTAAAATTTGAATAATTAAATTTATGGAATTCCTCTCTGAATTAAATGAAACTCTTTAATTAAGGACCGGTCTCAGAGTAGGGTCAGAGTTTAGTTAAAAAAATTGCTTCGATTATAAATTTTCCCTTTTACATATATTAGTAAAAATACTTTATAATTAAAATAGAGAAAAATAAATTCAAGGAAATTAGTATACTTACCTTTCCCTCGCAATATATTTATGAAAATATTATCTATGTATACAAAAATAATGATAAGTTTACTAGAATAGAACATACGCACAATGGTAATACTCGGAACAAGCGCAGGCTGCAATTTCCCCGTACTAGACTATCTAAAGTGAGTCTTTTTTGGAGAAAGGGATACTCTTCTTTAATTAAATCCCAGAGGCTCTTTTATCTATGCCTTTTAATAAGTTTAACAAATGTATTAAAGAAAAGATGAGTAAAAAGGCTTACTACAAAGTCAACGATTATCTAGTTGATAAAAGGGCCTGGGACTAGTGCTAGACAGGGTAGGGTGCTTCTAATTAATTTGCGATATTTTTAAAATAAGTGTTTAAAATATCAAATCATCAAGACATCATTTGATATTTTAAAAGGCTACCGAGAGCTTTTACGCTGGCTTTTTCTCTCGGCCTACATCCTCTGTCTTCTTTGCCGAAGAGTAGGTAGGATATATAATAAACATATTTTTTTCTATTTTATTAAAAATCCCTGTATATGAAAATTCAAGCCTACTTATATACAAGTTGGTCATATTGTATATAAGTAGTTTTATTTTGTTACAAGCATTTGTTTGGCATTCATAGAAAACAATTGGTGGAAGCTAGGATGCAGACGCCCAAGTGAATAAAATGTTACTAGGACAAAATACTTGTTATATAATATAAACTGCACAAACACACTTTCTTTGAACTGATTCTTTTTAACTTTTGTGTCCTTTTTTAAGCTAAACTCAGCTTATCCAATTCTTCAGATAATTAGACAACTAGTAAACCCAATATCGCAATACATACCTCGGGCAATAAATGTTTAATTTGAAATCGTCGGTAGAATGGTAAGCAATCGTCTCGACTGCTTACCATTCTACCACAAAAATATAACCAAAGCCTAACATTTTCACCGATTAAAACTTTCGCTTTTCCCAAAGTAAAATCCAACTTGTCAAACTTCATAACAATGTGCAACGTTGATAAAAGCTGTCGAGTCAGGCTCCTTTTATTTTGCACCACTAATGACACCCAGTCTTGAGGTCGTGGATTTCATTTGAATACATCGTAAAAATGTGCTAGGGTGTGGGCCAAGTATTTCGTCCCATTTTAATACATAAATATTTTAAATTTTTATTTGGTTTGATTGTATTTTTAGCTTTGACACAACAAACAGAATTTATACTTGAGACTGTCGTTTCCATACATTCCCTTATTTTACCTTCGAAGTGGAGATTTCAAATTTTTCGTTATATATTTACCGACACAACGTTACATTTATACATAAAATTATAAGGGATAGCCTTATCGCTAAGAAGCGAAATAAATATGATAGGTAAAGTGCAAGAAGTACCTATATAACCTAAAAAATAAAAAAAAATTATAGAATCACAAATCTTAATCTAAAATAATTTAACAAAAATGAATAAAATAAACTAAAAACTAATAAGCTAATATCATTTAAAGAAAAAACTGTTTTAACGGATTGAAGCTATGAAATACTATAAACTTATAATTTATTTACATAATTTTAAATTTTTCCCGACGGTTCGCGTTTCGCGTGACTGAAGACAAAAGGTGTTGAATGTTAATAAGTATCACAGCTATAGAGAAAGTTATATTATCTGTATTTATTGCCCCGGAGTTGATATCGACTAAAAGGTTTTTGTAGAAATGGCTCACGGCGTCCGGCGATTTTCGCGGATTGTTTGTCTTGAGATTTTAATTTGGATATTATCTCCAACAATATGAGCTAATATCACCTCAGTCGATATTTACGTGACTAAATCTACTACCTAGTTCAAGTCAGTTGCTTTGAATTATTAAAAATTGATGAACCAGGCTGGTAAATAAATAGATTTTAGTAATACATATCTGAGTGGTCACTTTACCGTACTTGCTAATCTTTCATCGAGCACCTAATGTAAACAAATTTAAATGTATACAATTTTATGTTTATGAAAATTCCTATTGATTAACTAATAATTTTATTTCAGCAATATTTCATTAAAAAATCCTATTATGTGAAACACATTATTATGTATTTATTCCGTCTTCAATATCAAACATATTAATTGAATATATCTATTTCCAACACACAAATATACAATATTCTTCACCTACATAATAATTTTAAAAAATGCTAAATAGAAAATTAAAACAAATTTATACAGTTCGGTCCCTGTGGCAGTGTACCTTTATTAGCAGAATTTTCTATCTGTCTTGCGTACTTATTCGTTAATCGAGGAAATCACCCGGTCTGGGATCGCTGGTTCTACAACCAGGCTTTAACTTAAATCTTTAATTAGCGCCTGTGCACTTCAATACATATAACCCACGACTTTTTCTTTTAAGCGTTAACTGAAAACGCTTCAAAACTGTACCTTGGACGCCAAGCCCTCTTTTATTCCTCTTTTCTTGTAGCAATATTGCTTTGACAGCCAGTGTAACTCTAACCGCTGATAATGTTCGATATATTTTTGAAGTGAGTTTCATTGCTATTTATATCAAAATTGGCTGATGTCTACGGTTTTATCTGCATATGAGGATTCATATAGCTTTTGTTCTCTTCAGATATCTATTGTTAAAAAATATACTGGTTGAACATAAACTACAAAGTACATTTAGCTATTCGACGCTTTGTTAAAAATCGAAAATAAGAAGGGGAAATTTGATAATAACAGGAAGCTTTGTCCGCTTGCTGGTTTAGTAAATGACGATAAAACTACTTTTATCTCTGACTTGGTAAATCTGTTTATAACCATATAGGGGGTTGCCGGTCTTATATAAATTGGTTCTTGGAAACCCTTAATCGTCTTTATCTACCCTAAACTTCCAATAACGATAGATATAGTTGTATGCAATTTTTATGTAGTTCTCTCAATGCTCGTGGCGCTGATGCCGCAATCTTGATCGCGTACAAACAGTCAATATTGAATTAGCTATCTTAATCACTGATATTGGAAATAACAGAATACCACCTCTGTATTTATGTATATATTAATAATAGATATATTTTTTACAGAACATAAATAAACGGACTTAACCGACCAATGCGTGTGCCCATGTCTAAGTAGGACGCGAGATCATTATTATTAGAATTTTATATAGACGTATTAAGATTTGACGTTTGAGATAAATCCATACCATAAAAAAGTAAAAAATAACGTTAAAATTTAGATGTATCCTAAAACGTAAAATTAAGAAGCCGAACGGTAAACTTAATTAACAATATACAATTTCGGAGATTACTCTTAAGAAGTCGACAAAAATGCTAATAAATCTAACAATGAAAAATTATAAGGCTCAAAGAAAACAATAGAAATTGTTAATTTATTCTTAAATGAATCGGAAGTGAAGGGCGAAAGCAGTTTGATAGTTAGTGTGAGAATCAAACAAAGAATATATTCTATATAGACAATATACAATAAGCGCACATCAGGAAGTGGGTAATTAATTACGTTCGTAGAAAACATATGAAAAGGTGTGTTTTTTGTAACATAGGGACAATACATCAACCTTACAAAAACATCCCTTCATATTTTTCCTCCCTTTGTACCAATTTAATTAGTTTCAATTCATACATAGTATTATGAATGTAGTTTGTAAGTTGTTGAAGCCTTTTTGTGTAAATAATTAATGTTCAATATCTGCAAAGCCCTTGTCTATTTACCATCAATTTTTTAGAGTAGAGTTGTTCTAGTGTATTGCGCTTCAGAGACCCTAAGTTAAACGTAAACGGTTAGGTCGTGAGTTCATATCACACGCACCAATAAATAACACATCTCTTTACAATTAACAATAGCTGGTGCGTGAATAATGTACAGATAAAAAAAATATGTTGAGTATACAAGCCATAGTCCCAAAAAAAGACACGACGAAGCGGTATAATAATATTAGGGCAAGATCAAAGTACCTAAACTAAACCATTGGTTTTCACTAAACTATTTTAACTGAATAAAACTTGAATATTTTAAACTTTATAATGAAAAAAATACATTAATGAAAAGAATCACTATTTGTTTACTAACTTGAAAAAAAACGAATGAGGATGTTATTAAATATACATATTATGTGTACTTTTGAAACTATTTATATACACGATTGATAGACACAAAGATAAACTGTTAAAGGTACACACAGGTGCCACAGGCACAATTTTTTTTATTATTTTTTAATTATTCTTATTGTTACTATGTAGGTTATGACAAATTGTAAATACTGTAAATTTTTAGATGTTATGTTAAGGTTTTATTGTACTTAATATAAGCCAAAAAATCTATGTTAGAATTAAATTTAATCCTGAATACGTAATTTTTACAAGTTTCAACGGGTTTCCATAATCTTTTCTGAAAAATCTTAAGTCAATAACGACTCACTATAATGAAAGGGCAAAATCATACGATTCGAATTGTCTCAGCAAGAAGATGAAGGTTCACAATAATCTACTACAGTATGTGCCTTAAACTCCAGTTATAAGCAGCGATAAAATATAATATTTTTAATTATAAAACAATATCAATTTTATACGCTAAGAAAACTATACAGTTTGAATACCATGATAATTAATTTCATGTCTATTTTTTTTTGTGCGAATTTAACTTTCGCAGTGAAGAAAACCGGCTTTCCTGAGACTCAAACAGTCGACAGTGTGTGTCAGGCGCAGAAGGCTGATCACCTACTTGTGTATAACATTGACAAATGAATGAAACAGATACAGGAATGTGAGGCCCATAACTGAAAAGGTTGTAGCACTGATTTATTTTATTTTATACGTATACATGTAGAACAATTACTTGGAACTAGTCCTTACTACTAATTATAATATAATAGGTACTAAATATAAAAAATAGATGACATTGTTATGAAAAAGGCAAAGATATTTACTTATTAAAGTTCACCACATTATATATATCTAGAGTATAATATAGAAGCTATCTTTTCTACATGATAATTATGGGATACATAAATGTAACAAAAAACAAAATTATTACACTTCCAATTTTAGATTTTAAAATAGCGACATGTAACAATGTTTTTATTAAATTGATCACATGTCATATGTCAAGCTCTAAGTAGTGTTTATATTCGCAAACGGAATTTAGAAAATTCTGCTGTTTTGTTTACCTCGGGATTATTTAAGAGAGACAATGTTAATGTTCTATAAGAGGTATTTTTTATAAAAGATATAGATAATCTAATCTAAGCAATTTCAGTAAAATAAAAATTTATTCGCAATAACCCTAGCGTGATTCCCACAGTATGGTCATGACGGGACATCCTGTGTAATCTCGAAGGCAAAAGGCCGTTTAATTAATTAACCGAAGCGGTACGTTTACGTTAACTGTTGGTAGGGTCTCTCCGACCCCTATTAATTTTATACCATTTTTCCACTCCAATCCCTTAATCGATTCGTATAACAAGTTTTTGACTTATTTATAGGGTTTAGCTCGGATATTGGGAAACGTTGGTGAAATTTTTATGAAGCAGGTGACTTTGAAAATTTGGGATCTAGGTAAACGCTTTTAGCAAATTGCGTCTCGGTACCATCGGTAAGATTATACATAACGCAATATTAATTTAGTTATTTATTATTTATATGTATGAAAGGCATTATAAATACGCAATTAATAATTTGTCATATTTGTTGCATGCGTTTATGTATATATGCATATGTATGTATAAATATGCATTAATTTAATATATATTTTCATAAAAATTAAAAATATATAAATAGTTCAGATTAAAAACTTATTAAATTATAATTACTATTTTAACAATTGACTAATTGAAAAGGCAAAACAGTCAAAAGTAATTTCATTCAAAAGCACTAACCTGTTAGTGTTTAGGTATTTTACGCCTATTTTAAGCCGTTTGTGTTTTGGTTGAGCTTATAAGCTAAACAATAATGTTTCACAAAAGGAAACACAAAGAAATAGTGACTATTTGATACCATCCTTGTTCCTTACACCTTTGGAGCTTGTTACATGGACAAGTTATTTAATTGTTTTAAAAGACGACCGTCTGTTTTACCAACACTGAACGATGTTAAATTTTTTAGACGTTGGGTTGACATCCTGTCCAAGCCTGCAGCTGAACTTGGTTTAAATGAATTTATAGCGTGTAGAATTTCTTCTGTAGACTGAATTTGAAGGCAGGCGTGGACATCTGTTTGATGGTGTGTCTGGAAAACTATGAATTTGTACGATGTTACGTACGATGCTGCGTTTATTTGTTATAAATTATACAGAGCAAGGGATGATATAACAAATGATGTCGTCCAATATAACCTGGACTCTCAGTTCACACTAACAAGATTAGGTATAATAATATGGAATACCACATAAACACAATTCACCAAACGTAGGGATCGTTTGAGTGCCAATTAAAATGTTCTTACGTACAATAAGTTAGTGATATTTTATTGGTTTTATATACACCTGTACCACTTAAAATGTTCTGGCTAATATATATTATATTTCTAAGTATTGTATTGTCAGATGTGAAACGCTGCTAGAGGAGTAATACCCACCATAGTAACTGTCTGCTAGGAGAGCGATTTCATCTAGAGACAATAGCCACTCGTAAAAAAAAATATATAATTATCTTAAATGAAATAACTTTCCTAATAGAAGCGGTCTACGTTAAGAGCTAAATGACTAAACGTTAGAATAATAGTTATCCAACTTGAGCAACAATGTATGCGTTTTAAACTATTAGGTGTATAAACAGCGACGCAACTTTTAAAAGGCATTTGTGACGTCTATAGTGAACTTTGTCTACAACTAGAACTATTAGTCAGCTATCAGGGTGAGGGTTGCGTTCAAAGGCGATAATTTCACATCCCGCTGACACTCAAATTAGGAAGTTCGAAGCTACAAGTAATGTGTTCATTTTAGCGTTACGGTTGTCTAATTAGTCGTGAAAATTAGTATAATTCGTATAGTTAGTATATTCATCTCAGAACTACTAAAAATTTAATAATTATCACTAGTTAACTGATATGATGTATTATGTACATTTGGTTTTTTTATTTCTGTCTTATATTATACATATAAACCAAGTTCGACTAATTATAAAAATCCACCTCGGGGGTTGGAATACACACTCCTCTTCAATAAGTTTTTTGCGACCTTGCGATATGTAGAATCGGCTCACGAATACTTTCCATGAAAATACGACCTCCAAGTATTTAAAAAATAACATATTCTTTATATGCTCTTATAAGACCAGCAACGCACCTAGTTACATCCGTGGGCTGCGTTAGTTAAATTTTATGGCCGTTCCGTAAGCGACTTCTGTAAAATCTTCTATTCGCCTACTTCATTACAATACCGCACATAAAATATGAATATAGTTATTTTGCTTAACTAGCCTTACATTCCTCCATGCATTAATAATACTGAATGATTTAACTGCTAATATCAATATATACTGCTAATATTTTATACCTCCCGCTAGGCCGTAATAATCATGAGAATATTAATATCATAAAGTTTATGATATTAACATTCTCTGTAATTTCTTTAACGTTTAACACGAAAATAAAAAATAAAATATTTTTAAAACTTCAATATCGTTGTGACAAAGTCGCTATATCGCTATTTCCCACACTAGGGAGGCCCTGAGTTGTGGGTAACTAGGTAACAAGTTTTCTTTGGTACATGGTGCACGTTTAAAACCATTGTGAAATAGTAATTAATAAAGCAAAAAATCTTAGTCATACACATCTAAAAGATATCAAACCTCGTGGAGGTTGGTGGTGTAGATGTTAAATGCAGTATACGTATAGTAGTAGTATGAGGCATTTTCATACTATATAAGACATTATTATATTGACAAAGCTCCTAACTTGAGCGATTAACTTCAAGCGATTATCAACATCGAAAATGAAACGTATTACAATGTAATAAATCATGACGGCATTTAGGACAAACGCGGAGATAAGAGCTCGTTTCCGATACATCACGAGTGTCGATATTATCCGATGATTTAGCTGTTTTCATAAACTTACGTTGTATAAATTATTGTCCGATTCCTAAGACAATGCTTAGAATTGTGTCAATCTTCGTATTAACAATAAGACATGTATGTAATTTTAAAATAAGTTCACATAGTATTGCAATTTTTTGCATTCAAATTAGTTCTATAATAATTTTGAAATACCAACAGAGTGAAATTCGATTGGCATCGTGTCAAGTCAACAACTGACCAAATACAGTAACTTTAAAAAAAACTGGAAGGTTGCCATAAACTTCTCACTACCTGTCAACTTTTAAACAGACCATGTCATAGAAAATTACAACAAATATATATTTATATATTATGTGTAGTCCTTTAATACTTTTATTACAATAACCACTTTCTACATTACCATCTTGATTTCAAAAAAGCCGAAGAAACTTTCTCCTTCACCTCAAATACTTCATGTTTTTATTTTTTTTAAGCAAAGCTTCTGCGTCTGTAGAACGATATTTATTGGATATCGGTGACATACATCAATGTGTATAACGATTACAATCATTGATTTTCTTACACAATTAAACTTGGTTTGTGACCATCCGAAAGCATAAACACTATCTAACGAATTATGACTGGGTACCGACTTTCAAAGATAGCCAAAAAGCATCTCTATAGCCCGTGTATGATGAACCTTCATTTAATTTAAAGGGTAAGGGAGACATTGGTTTTGATGCATTGGAGTTATTTTTTGTTACAAGTAAATTTAATAGTGAAAGGAACTTTAGTACAACAAAACAGGCAATTATTATATTTACAATATACTCGGCAATATCGGCTGTGTTTGACTGGCAACTTCTTAATACATTATTTTAAGTTATACCTAAATTAATTAAAGTTTGCGGAGTAATTTTTGCATTAGAAAGTAATAAAGATCAATGTTTGTACTATTAGTAGGTTTCGCTGTCGAAGTTCATGAAAAACTTTATAAAATATTGCAAACAACTCCAAAGTTTTTTACAAACTCTATTTACAGTAAGTAGTTGCACCTTAGTTGTATGAACTAGAGTTGAACTCGTGTTTAAAAGTATTTGTGTTAAGTTAACTCTGATTTGTTTGTATGCTCATATGTGGGTGTAAATATCAAAACTTTTTGTGATTTTTTTTCTTGATGTAATGAAAAAATATATATTTGTTTGTGTACGTGAAGATATGTTTAGGTGCTTTTTGTTCCAAAGCCAAGCAATTACTGTGTCGGTTTATCTGAGAAGCGAACCCAGGAAAGAAGTGATGTTGATGTGTGATACAAAATAAACGTGTACATTTTGTTAGCAACTAAAATTTGTATTTTACATACTTTACGCTTTATAAAAATGTAACATCCTTCTCGTGGCTGTTAAAGAAAATCACTGAATTCCATAAACATGACTCACGCATGTTTAATGAGATATAGGCATGAGCTAAGTAAATTGTAAGATAATAAATTCGGCACACAAGCGACGCACCTGCGCCAAATTAACAGACGTAACGCCCCAATTAATGCGTATCTCGGTATGAATAATACGGGACTTAATATGGGGAATTAGCCCCTGTACATACTCATTTTACCGAGAATTATATACAAATATTTTTTTTTATATAATAAATATTTTTTATGTAATACATATAAGTTATATGTACAGACAACAATATCTTTACAGTCTTAACCAATACGATAGTTACAAAGATACAATAAAAATACAAACAATACCTCACACAAGATATCGTATACACAGAAATATGTAGAATTTGTCGAAGACAGTATTGAGTAGCTTAGGTATTCTGAATGTTTACGGCTCTCTTTGCATCAAACTAATTATGTAGTTACAAAAATACAATAATAATAAGAACAAAACCTCATACAAGGTACTGTATACATAGAAAGGTATCAACTTCGCGAAGACAGTATTTAGTAGCTTAGGTATTTTCAATATTTACGGAATGCAAGAAACTAATTTGTTATATTAATCTATAAACATATTCTTAACGTCTGCGATGAGCGTATCTTATTATAATTGATTAATCTATAAAATTAACTAAGCTCCTAAATCAATCATATCTCAATGAGCTTGCTCGTTCGAAGTTTCAAACAGAAGCTACTGGAGGGTACTCGAAAGATGGCAGACTATACTTGAGTTAGTGTAACAGAAACAAGTGATGATCTATAGTCTTTTGAGGAAAAAAACTGCCGTACATTAAATTGGCATATAAGTATTTTCTTATTTTAAATGACGATTAATTCCTTTAAAACTATAAAAGAAAAGATAAGATAAAAAAATGGAAATGTAATTTTGTATTAAATCAGGCAAAAGAAGGCCTTGCACAGTTATGGAATATTTAAATAAAACAAAAAAAAAATATAGTTATATTATCTAAAATAGATACATTTAACTTAATTAATATGTTATGATTTATTGTAAGAATAATCCCATTAAATAATAAGTATATTTTTCGTCAACGTTCGTTTGTTCTACCCCTTATGCACAGTGGTTCAATGTCATAAAACGTAATATCTTTATAAAAGCTAGTATATTTATAATGTCTTTAGCTCACGTTTCGTATATTTATAGGAAATACAGTATTATAAGCAGAAAATTAATTTTTTTTGGTTCGGTATTGAATCTGGCATTCCGCAAGGTAGCGTACTTTCTCTTCTTCTTTTTGCTATTTATATTAACTCTTTAACTTTCCGTCTTTTAACTAATTTTCATTTAAACGCCGACGATCTACGTACAATCAAGTCTCGATGATCTCTTGAAAGCCATACAATCCACTAACTATGAGTTGGCAAGATAGTTGACTGGAGTAAAAATTTTGGTCTCTTAATCAATCCCAAAAAGAGTAAGGTAGTAATTATTGGCAGCCTCTATTTCACGACGAAAATTGATTGCGCCAGGATACCGCCTATCTATATCGACGGTAACTTTAAATATTAGCCGTACAGTAAAAAAATTGGGGGTTTTATTTGATCAAAATTTATCCTGGGAGCAGAATTTTAAAGAATGGTGCGTCCAGATTCCTTCGACGTCTTAGTAATTTTCTTCCCTTTAGCACTAAAACCTCACTGGCACAATCACTCCTCCTGCCTTTACTGGACTACGCTGATTCTCGCTCCGCTGATCTAAACGAGGAATTGCTAAATAGACAGGATCGTCTCCAAAATTTCTGTATCCGATTTATATTCGGTCTAAGAAAGTACAACCATATCTCTGCGTTCCGTAAGCGGCTAGGTTACCCATTCGTCAGCGACGTGATACTCATGTTCTCCATCACCTATATTCCATCCTGTTCAAATCCCTTCCTTCCTATCTCAAAAATGATTTCAAATTTTTGGGAGCCCATAACTATAGCTTACGCTCTTCCGAAAACTATACCCATAAAATCCCATCTCATAAATTCTCCTTTCTTGGCGATTCATTTAAGGTCTCTGCAATTAGGCTATGGAATTCACTTCCCATCTTCGCTATCGTCCTTTAAATTTCTTCTGTACAAACATTACCTGTCCACATCGTATCCCTAACTTTCTTACTAACTACTAACTGACGTGAGACTTATCTTAAATTATCGTGATTTATGTGTCTTTTTACTTTTTATTTTTAATGTATCATCTTTTTAGTTTAGTTTGTTTCTTTTCCTCTTTAGTTTTGTCTTAATAACTGTGTATAACATCTATTTTTGAACTTCTTGCCTATCTTATGTAATTTAATACATTTTTTTCTTTACTCACAGTGGTTGCCTGGAAGAGATCGCTCGAAAGCGATAAGGCCGCCAGTTGCCCTCCTTTTCATTTAATTATCTTCAATTTTTATATTGTAATATAACGAAGTGTTAATCAATAAAATAAATAAATATATATATCACCTAGGCCTACTAATCCGGATTTATAATTGCTGATTCCTTGAACCTAAGTTTCATACTATTCATTTAACTTATTGCTTACTTATTTCTATATTCTTTATAACTTATCATATGGTTATGTAAAAAACACACTATAATTAATACCACAAATGTTTGTATTATTCATTTTCTTTGTTTCATAACATAGTAACAATTCGAAAAAAATTATTAGAAAACAAACTGACACATAGTTTTAGTGGAAACAAAAAAGAAGTCAAATAAAAGGTATATAATATATAAATAAAGATAGCTAAAAAATCTAATATTCAAACATGACAGAAAAACGTTAAGTTTATTAGTATTTTGACTATTGATCGTAAGAAAACGTTATAAATACAAATAATTATAACAATTTAAAAAATAAAAGGCAACGTTAATGACTGTTTTAACTGGAGTTTCAAACAGGTCGACATTCGTGAGAGAATCAAGTAAACAACTCATTCTGAGTCCCCCAATAAATATAAATCCCCATAAATAGAATTTGTACCCAGTTTAATGACTTATTTTCCCAACTTGACATTATTAACAAAACAGAGGCCTCCTAAAGAAATTATATACAAAATAATTTCTAACTTTCTCACACACATATATACGTACAGAACACCAATATTTATATATTTTACTAGGGCCGTTCATTGCAATTCTTTGTTATATTTAATTTTATCATTTTTATGAAAATATCTAATGAAAATCATTAAATTCATTTCAAATACCGTTATAAAAGATATAGACACCAATAGGTAGTATTCGTAGTGGTAATAATTAAATATAATAATTGCAACGCTCAATAAGCATGAGTCATTAGTGCTGATTATCATATGAGTATGAGACTTACGTTAAGTATTGTTAAGCATAAATACTAAATAAACAGTTATCCCATATTAAATGTAGTTATTTTTTATTTGAATGATTTATTTTTGAAATAAAAGGCATTTTCAATCAAAACACGTCAGTCTATCACGAATAAATTATACTTTTATTTATATCTACATATTTCAAGATTGAAACTTTTTTCCTGTAATTGAACATCCTTTGTAAATCGCTATCGTAAATAACATGTTTTTCTTTGATGTCAAAAAGTAATTTCTTCAGAATCCCCACAATTACATCCAAGTTATAGATTTTGAAATTAGTTACAGGAATTTATTAGAGAATTAGAAACAGAAGAAACATTTGTAAAGTAAAAGTTATTACATAAATCTATTATAAACTAAGCGATACTCATCCCATAGATTGTGCGTTTAAACCTGGCTGAACACATGCAAAAATGAAGCTTTTCCTCAATTAAAGCTTAGCGTCGTGGGCGGATTTTAAATTTGTTCCAAAAAAATATATATATTTTAATTCAACTTAAAAAGTACTCAATACAATATGTATAAGAGAAAAATAACTCTTCTAAGATAATCAATTAGTACTCCACTTTACGAGTTATTATTACTTACCTGCTTTGGAAAAGTTACCTTAATTAAACGTCATTTATCTCTGTTTATAGCTACGGTGCTACGCTCGTAGAGCCGAGAGCTACGGTTCTACGAGCAGTATAATTTCGGAGCCTGCGCGCCCCGTCAGTTTAACTCGAGCCTTTGTTGTGAGTGAGTGTCCTTTACAGTCTTTAACTGTGGTTTAACCCTCGTTTGACGTAACTGATGTGATTTTAACCGGTGACGGATACGTGAGTGATTTTTGTGATTTATGGCAAGTAGTTTTGGTAAGATAATTTTATTTATTCACATATAGGTTTGCAAAGTTTTTCTTATAAATACTTAGTACTATCGTATTTGTCAACTTTCTGATACTGTAAATGAGGATGTTTATGCCCCTTTTTTTCTTTTAAATATATAAACTAAATATATTTATATACGTATTTTACAAATTTTCTATTTGAGCCTTAAACAGTTTTCTTATTTTGTTTACGGAGCGGTATAAATCATAATGATTTATTCATAATTAATTATAGAATTTCAATAAGTTATTTTAAAAATGTAAATCTATAAAACTAATTATAAAAATATTTTATTTTATTTCTACTTCGCATGCAGGGTTTTTTATGTATATATGACAGTTTAAAAGTTGAGGTTTAATTAAAAACATGTTAGCTGTATCTAAAATATATTTTAATTATTTAAACATATTAAAAAAAATGGTTTAAATTACGATTTCCTAAAGAAAATTTTAGCAATGGCAATCTACGTACCTTTCTACGTTTTGACTTAATCAAAGACAGTTTAGGTTTTCTTAAAATTGATTATGTTAGTTAAGTATACTTTAGATTAATTAACAAATATTAAATACTAATTTCCTGATGTTTTTTTTGTTATGCCAACCAATATTTGTTCTAGAGTTAGATAACTATAGTATACGTATATAATATACCTAATTCATAGAGGATTAGGTTTATTAATAAACCAACCCTAATTTTTTGTTAAATATGTTTGGGAAATTAAAATTTGTCAAAAGGAAAATTGTTCTCATCAATATACAAGGCAACTCATGAGAAAATAACAAAAATCGTTGTCAACACATTTTTTTCACATCTCTATTTACTAAATAATCATGCGTAGTTGTTATTCAATTAATTTTTTTTAAATTAAAATATATTTTAATTTTTTATATAAACAATAGTAAGAGTGCCTGCAATTAAATTGATCTAAGTGCTATGGAATTGGAAAAATTGCTATTTAATAATTACTCGAAAGTGCAATTGTGCTTAGCAAGATACAATGGGACTTAATTCATAAATTGAACTTAATATATTAGATTTCTTGATTAATAAACGACATACACGTACACTTCATAGAAAATTATGGATAACTTTATTAAATGAAAAGCTTTAATCACGTATTAAAGTATTGATTTTAGCGATGATTTTTCCTATTAATTTGTAAATACAACTATGGCTTTGATACTATGGTTAGTAATCTTAGAGAAATTCAATAAAAAAAATCAATAATTTGTTAATCGATCAGTTTCAAGAACTAAACAAGAACAAAAAGATTTCAAGACCTCTTTTAAATGGAAACAATCAGATTATAATAGAATGTACAAATCCAAATGCTCAAATTTTTTTTTTACGCAAAAACAAACGCTACAAGAAATAACTCTGGTCACGACAGCTATATATATATTTAATGTACAAAAAACGTAAAGTTTTATGTCAATAGGCAGGTTATATTATAATAAAATGAAAATGAAATACTTTATTATAAATTAACATCCCATTCCATATTGATTATTATTGCCAAAATATAACATCCAAAAGCGGCCAATTGCACACTGTATACTATTTCAGCAAATTATTCACTGTTACAAATACGCAATTCCAATATCAAAATGCAGTCCAGGTTTTGGCAGTTAAAACATAAAGTACGAACCTAAGCTATGTCGTAAGCGTTCGAGTTGATCCTTTTTGATGCAAATAACGTCAAAGCGTACTGAGTACTGGCATATATATTGCATATAATATTTACGTTCGTAATAAAACGTATGCTAACATGCTAAATCTACTCTTTGCTTGTATGCTGTTGATAAAACTTAAAAGTGAGGGTGTCGTATATTATAGAATTCTTAATACGTGTAATATTTTTTTTCATATAAGAGTAGTATACCTCAAATACACATAATGGGAATCTTCAATAAGACAGCTCACGAGCAGTGTTAGTGTCCATGGGTCACAGTATTTCTTAACATCAGATCAGCCTGTGGCGTTGGCTTCCTGTTCTATAAACAAAATTGAAACTTTATTGACAAACCTGGATCAGCAAGATACTACAAGGCAGTCGTAGAGGCACAGAAAGTTTGGTTATATTATTTTAATTTTTGCAGAAATTTATAAATTTTAATGAAACATTACACAAAACAAAAAATTAAATTGCTCTTCTACAACCTTCCAACACATCTGACAAGTTGTTAGCGAAGATAAAACGAAACAATTAATAGTTATATAATCTTCATAATACATATATACAAGATAATATATATACAGGATATATATTGTATCGAACATGTCCATGGTTCAAACTGACTATCAAATTAAATTAAATTCGGTTCACTGATAATGGTATTTAGGCATGACAATATTGCGTAATATAATAGAGGATGTAAAAATTAGTTACAAATAGTAAATAATTTTGTAAAAATAATATTATCTATTTCACAAGAGAACAACTGGCAATAAACTCTCCGCCACTCTTTATAATCGCCAAGTTTTTTTTTGTATTACATATTTGTAAGGAGCTGTAACCATTACACCATATTCCACATGACATCTTAAGTAATAAATTATAATAAAATTTATTAAAAACAAACATTTTTTTTGACATTGTCAAAGACAATCTGAGACAAATGGGCAAATGGACAAATCTATCACTAGGAGGCATGGTGAAATAGGAGCACCCACTTCCATTCTCGTGGTAATAACACCCAAATATATAGTCGAATGAAACAGTAAACAAAGAACTAAATAATACATTTATAGACAACCCGTTTCAGGCCTTATCGCTTATAAGCAATCACTTCCGAGCAATCCGTGCTAATAGCAACACCGATAAGGGCTAAATAATACTTAATGTAAAATAATTTTATCCAATTATGATATAACTAACTATATAAGAAACTGTATTTTTGTAAACCATATTTATATTTTTTTATAAAAAACAGACAATGTTTCAGGAGTTTTACTGAATATGTATATGATAAGCTTTCACCTACCACCTTTGTTAGAAGTACTGTTTCTATCACTACATAATGTTTTAAATTAAATATGTAAGTTTATCACCATTTAAACAGAATTTTACTTAAAAATACGTAATTTTTTACCGTATACAATGGCGCTAAAGTTGATTAATTGTGCACATAGAAATAAATCACAGTGTACATTCAGACTTAGGACGCATGACATCAGAGCTCACAATCTTCATATAACTTGTTATATTTAGAACAGTCAATTACGTTGTTGGCAAATAATATATTATGTAGGCTTATAAAAGGCGTTTAACCACCAATAACTTAATCACAACCTTTTTTAGATGTCGTAAATGTTACTTGTAAGAGTTAGCCATTACACTTTTTCTACAAAGGATTAATCGTTCTAGTAATCACGTTGACATAGAAAACAAAATCAATTACGCAAAGTAACTTTCGCCCAAAAGAGGCCTTAGAACTAAGTTTTAGAAGTATTTTTCCTTATTTCCTATCATTTAGAGAGACGTATAGAAATGACGACTTTTATGTTCCGAAAAATGAACGAAAAAAAGGCTCGGTGAGTAGCTTGTATCGTCGGTTGAAATATAATTGGTAATATTTTTACGCCAAATTTATTTTTATCCATTATTAACAATTATGAAATATCGGTTCTTATAAATGATTTGTTCTTCCTTCTAAGAGTCTTTAGAGTCTCTAAACAATAATTGTTTTGCCGGGATTGAACCTGGATTTAAGGTTTTTATTTACTAGTATATCACTGAGTTAATGATTTACGGTGATGCACTTTTACACTTTTTATTTTGTATCTTTTTATCTCTTCTTAAGCACTATGTCATGAAAAATCGTTTCAGCGTTCTGTAAAATGAATGGATTTCCAACTCAAACTAAATTGCCATTGAATATATTCAATAGCAAAGGTTTTTAGCAAGTGAAGATTGAAAAAAAAAATATTTAAATAAATTTCTGTAATAATTTAAACAAATAGCTTAAATATAAGAGTCATGTGCTTTGCTCGCTCAACGAATAGCGAGGGAATGGTGCCAATCTTTTTAAAGTTGTTTTTTTAATTATTATTAATATGTAGGTAAAAAAAAATTGTAAATACTGTATATTTGATTGTTATGTTTAGATTTTAATTAGTTATATATTAATAGCAGTGTTGGCCTAGTGGCTTCAGCGTGCGACGCTCAACCCTGAGGTCGTTGCCTATTCAATTTACAAATAATCATGTAGCAGTTATAGAAATCTGAGGCCCAGATCTAAAAAAGTTGTAGCGCCATTGATTTATTTTGTAATTTTTAAACAAAAAACTTATGCGTAAATATAGACATACCTATACATATCTAATAGTAAAACTTCCATTTAAAGTTCTTCACGTTATCAGTATTAAAAAGTGGGTAAAGTGTAAATTCAATCTGTTTATATATCCCGACTCTAAAGTATCCGAGACTAAATCTCAAATTAATCCCCTCTTCCTGATAACTTTGCTGGAACTAACTTAAACTAGAACTTGTACAAATCCTTACAAAATAAATGAAGTTTTTTCTAGTTTTCTGACTACGGAGATAACGCTAAGTTTAAATATTGGATCTGATTTAATTTGTTAAAGTTTCTATTGGTTTTCTTAATTCAATAACATTATAGTATTTCAAGCATTTCTGATACTATATAATCGGGGTTATGTTATGAACAATGCTTTGAAGACGACCAGTTTATTCGTTTAGCGATATCCTCTATGTCTTCCGGATGCTGCCCGCAGCTATTGTTCTTGAACGGATAAACTAAAACTAAAATAACATCCAAAAAGGTTATTTCTATTTTAACGTATGATATTTGCATTGATGTACCTGCATGCGCGCTGTGCTCGGTTTTTTTTGTGTAATATTTTCACGATCAGTGTCCTTATATATATATATATATGTGTATATGTGCTCTATGAATAAATAAATAAATTAAAAACGGATAGTCAAGATATTCTCAAATTGTCAGAGCCTATGAGTAGCACTATGCATCAGATGAGACCTTAAACCAGCTGCCATGTGCTATAAAAATAAACATAATTAGTTAATAGTACGTATTAGTCGAATTTCCGGATGTGTGTGTGATGTGATTGCTTCCGTGTGCGACCACAGCAAAACGGATATTATGAGTATTATATCAAAATTGTATGCAAAACCGGTGTCGCTATCACATTTAATTGGCACAGTATTGACTAATATGCATCCCAATAAATGATTTACATTTTTACTATTGATTTTATCAAACTTTTTTGACTTAACTAGCTAACTAGATAACTAGCTTCGGTCGTGGTTGGTCAGTCACATTTTTTATTAACGTATATAATTGCTATACAAATAGAAGTGATGCTGCATATGGGCCTTCTGTATTTATTTTATATACTATATAAATAATAAATAGAGTATTTATATATACATCACTTTTTGTTGTCTCCATTTTTTTATTGATAGCGCACATATAAACAAAGATCTCACAAAATAATTAAAAATAGACGGGGGTTTAAACGCCCAATAAAAGGAAGAGTCGAGAATGCTTTTATGTAGATAAATGCTCCCGAATATATAATATACGAAGACAAATAAACTTATTTGTTTGATCTAGAAATTAGATATTAGGTCGAAGAGGGACATATCAAAAGAAAAATAATATTACCCGAATGTCGAAGATCTCACAATCACAATCCTATTTCTTTTTCAAATAAGACAAGAATCAGAAGCTTAAGTTACTTACGTGAGTAAAATATTCCATAAAAGATTTTCTAGGCAATTGCTTTGCCGCATATTTCTGTACCTTGTTGTATTATATTTATTATTCCAAATCTATCTTTATTCTAAATTTAATAAAAAGCTATCTAGAAACAAAAGATTACCCCAAATGTATTTGTATCCGTGTTTTCTAAGTTAACGAAACCACTTTTGTGGGGAAATGCGTTACGCATACCCACATTCCCGCGGCCCGACTGTCTTGTAATGGAGGGTTATGTGGGAATCGCTACTGTGCACTAAAACCCCTCGACATCACCAGCAATCGTCCGAGACAGGACACGGTTTATTAAAAACAATATTTCACTTAAATACAAACATACTATAAACGTGACCAAATATTATTTTACCATGACATTCAGGAATAAGACAATTACACTGTAAATATTAAATTTTTTCATGCAAATATATTTTCTTTACTGTGCGTGTACACACGTACGCGTTCTTTACAGTGTTGGCCTAGTGGCTTTAGTGTGCGACTCTTATCCCTGTGGTCGTACGTTGGATCCCCAGCTGGTAATTCACTCGAACGGTGAAGGAAAACATCGTGAAGAAACCGGTTTTCCTTAGAACCAAAAAGTCGACGGAAGGCTGATAACATTGCCTATTAGGTTAACAAATGATCATGAAACAGATGCAGAAATCTGAGGCCCAGACCTAAAAAGGTTGTAGCGCCACTGATTCATTTTTTTATTTTATATGACTAATATAGCCATCAAAATATTTGTAAAATTGTACGTACGTATAAGTTCACAATCTGCTTATAATAACTTTAGATAACTCATTTGAATGTATTTTTTCGATATATGGTGTGATAAAAGTGTTAAAAAATATTTGCATTCTAGACTATTATCAACACATTTCTATGGTTTTTTAAATGAATAATAGTAATTAATTTCCTTTGGAATGAATAGAAAATAACATCATATTTTCATTATATGGTCTGTAATGTTACAATTTCAAAATAAGCTTTCATAGGCTATTAATTAGTAAAATGATAGGTATTAGTAACTATAATTAGCTTCAAATGAACCTTATAAAGGCTGGTTAGGGTATGTAATATCATATTCCTTGCGCTTTAATTAGGAGTTAATATTTTAATTAATGCTCCGCCTATAGTTACAATTTAAAATTATCCCAAAACAATAAAAGTCTGCTTTCTATGTATCAAGTATGTAATCATTTATAATTAGAAAACACTGACAAACATCGTCACAATCAGACCAAAGACAATGCTGGTTTCCTTACGATGTTTATATTTATATAAAATCTTGTATAGCCACAAATTGACGATCTCAGGGCTAATAATCAAATAATTAACCTTAAGTTGATTTGAATTTTCCCAAATAAAAGTGCAAACTGCATATATATTGTAGTCAGAATAAATTTTCTAATATCAGTTTTATCGAATTGTTCATTTATATTTTTATTACATAAGTATTTACAATTTCTCAGTGAATATTCAAGATTAATCCCTAACTGAAAGGATTACGGATATTTTGCCACCAAATATACAACGTACCGGTTTTCCGGAGGGTTAGAGACATTTTTCCTTCACGTCTGTCATCCCTTTTATATTTACGATAATCGCGCGTTCACTGAAAATGGTTATATACCTAGTCCAGCCTGTTCTGTTACAAATGAAATTTAATGAAGTAATGTAATATTATTAAAATTTAAACCTACATATTTATGAAATTCCCAGCAAAAAATAATAAAATATTCTATTCAAAATGGCCATCTTTTGCTTTTATATAGGCCTTTTATCTGTCTGGCCACGAATCTATGGATTTACGCACTGGTTCCAAGGGAAACTTCGCCACTGCTTGTTCCAAAAAATGAAATGGCGCAGAAAAAAACTTTTTAAAAATAATATACGTGTTCCACATTCAAGATAATTAAAAAGTTGATAAAGAGAAGAGTTTTTATGTTACAGTATTTATGGCCAGACTATATATATAAACTAAATAGGTATTGATAAACTACTTAGAAATAATAATTTATCATGCGAGTAATTTATGAAGCCATCAAATAAATTTCTGTTTAAAAAGTAGGGCGACACAAAATCCACTGAAAAGTAATAAATAACAATATTTATTCAATTGAATTTGTTAGAATTAGTTTATATAATAGGGTCTCTCTAAGGTATTATAAGTCTCTGCAAAAAATGCTATGTGGATATTATCAACCTCTTTACATAATTCTTCTTATTAATCTTTACATACAATATACTAACTCGTACGCTCGGGGTGAAAAACGAAAGCGACAGCGCAAAGTACCTCTCTGTACTGTGCGCAAAGTAGCTCCTCCTGGCGCTAGGTTTCGTTTCCAAATTGACTGGTCCATGTCCACTGGACCAACTAGGTCTGAGACATTTGTGTCTTACGCCTTCTGTTCTCTGGACGTATTGGCTACCTGCCATTATTTTCCTTCACCATATAGCAGGTATTATTAGTACATAGAGAATAATGTCAAATCATTATAAGTATCCTATATAACAATACTTGGTGATTTTTGTCACTTTGATAGAAATTTGAGAGAAATGAAAGTTACGAATAATTTAGTTAAAAATATCTTAACAGAATACAACTAGGAACCAGGCTCTGATATTCCCACGCCTATACTGCTCGTTCACATTCATATATCTAAGCTAAATACATAAAACCCGGATAATTAGCGAGTGTAAATCCATCAAGCCGACATAGAGAATCGCTAATGAAACAATGTGTGTTTGCACTCCACAACATGCTCAAAGGGCATTCATTTGTCTGCTAATTGTATGTATTGACAGTATATTGTCATTACATTGTATGGTTAAGTGTGAGTATACCATTATAACAAGAGCAGTGTTGGCGTAGTGACTTCAGCTTGAAGCGGCTTGCCTTAGATTTAAAAAGGCGACGGCGTGTGTCCGGCACAGGACTGATGCTTGCCTGTTTGATTAACAAATGATGATGAAAACAGATATAGAAATCTGAGCCCCAAACGTAAAAAAATGTTGTGGCGCCACTGATTTTATTTTTTACCATTGTAACACAAAGGATTAACAATAAAAGTGGTTATATTTTACTGGATTTTGACTACTTTACAATAAAATTTCACTCAATTTTTTTTTTTAGAGAAATCACCTAAGATTGTCAATCCTTATAGAGATTCCATGGCCGAATCAGTCCGAAGTATTTAATTACCAATTCAACCCTACGAACTTTTCATATTGTTTGTGTAAAAAAGATTTGCTCTTTGGTTCATTCCTTCAAGAAAAAATCGTACCAATTCTTAAAAGGCCGGCAACGCAAGCACTCTGAGATGATGTCCATGGGTGTTACTTAATTTCAGGCTAGCCATCCCTGCCCGTTAGTGGCCTTATTTATTATTTACACTTCACATTTAAAGTACTATACAGCAGTTATGATTAGCTATATCAAGTTATTTATTTATTAGTAATCTTACAGCTAAGATACATATAAAACAAAACACTTAGACAATATACTAAGCCAAAACAGATTACATAGATAAACAATATATTTGAAACAGAAAACATAAGTAAGTACATTAATAGACAAAATACAAAAATAAATTAATGAAAACTGGACTTGTTAAACTATTCCTTTCCTATTATACTCATTTTCCCCCCTCTTCAAACATTTCCTCACGTCCTCTTTGGTAGGGTGGAAAATATCAATATCCTCATAATTAGTGTCATAGTTAGATAAAACCCGGAAGATTAGCGAATTATACATTCATGTTCGTACGAGTCACATGGAACAATTGAGAGTATCTTGTTGCATAGGGAGGGTGGGGGAGGGGGGAGGGTGAGGGATTCTTAGAGAAATTAACGACTAACCCATCAAGAATATTCCGTGCAAAAATAATTAGACTTGCTGATTTGTTAAAAAAAATTACATTCCTTTATACGTCCATATGAATTTGTCCAGAAACTTCCTCGTTGCGACGGAAGAATTTTTAATCAAATAAAACCAATTGTCAAATTTAATAGCAATTACATTACAATATTATAAATATTATATTACAATTCTTTACTCCATTTTGTAGCAGCTGAGAAATTCTATTATACGGAGACAATTTAAATTTTTCCAATTTAAGGCCATCACAGAATTCGGGATAATTCTATTTTACATTGCGAGAAGGCTTGATTTGTATCTTTTATTTAACTACAATACGAGTTAATCAGGTGGTATCGAAATAACTAAGCCAAAACAAAGTTTACGATACAGTGGATGTTAGATTTTCAGCCCTGGGCCGTAATTAAATTTACATATGAGATGAAAGTAATTCATAATGACATTTAAAACAAAACTAATGTTCTTGTATGGATAACCTTATGCCAGTTTAGTTTCGCCTAATTGACATCGTGCGATAATAGGAATTAATTTATTTATTAAAGTTTCATACATAGTAGTAAATCTACGTTATATGTTTCAATTTTATCTAAAACTAGAGGACCCGACAGACGTTGTCCTGTCTAAACTATTAATATTAATTTCGAATTCTTATAACAACTAAAAAATATTTAATAAATAATTGTGTTTACTATTCCAATGCTTTATGATAAACAACATTCTTTGTTTATTTTTCTGGTGCTTTGTTGTTCTTTATTTAAATAGTTTTGTTGGTATTCAAACACGGGACCAGGCAACATAATATAACTGACTATGTGAAAAAACATGGATTTTCAAGATTTGTATTGTATATGTACATCCTCTCTGACGATATTTGCAGCATGCATTCTGTCAATGCTATGTCAAACGCCATAAAGCTACATCAAGAAAGTTTGAATTGTAAAAGCGCTATGCACTAAAAAATTAATTTTCTATCGTAACAAAAGTATTCTTAAATTTTCAAATGTTCCGCGAAATTTTCTTATTTTTTTTCTTTCATTTACAAATACAACAGAAAAAGAATTAGCGAAATCGGTCCAGCCGTTCACGTGTGATGGTGTGACCGAGGGAAATAGGGATTCATTTCTTTATATATAGTTGTATGATAATTTAGGTAAACATGAATTTCCGAAACAAAATTAAATATTCAATTACAATATATACAAGACAAAATAAAACCAGAATATTTATATTATAAAAAAAAATTGAAGCGTATTGAAAATTTTATGATAAGGTACTTGTTCAATATAGAATAATAGTATACGGAAATACAATATGCAGCAATATATTATATAAATAAGTGGAACAATCAAGGAGTCAAGGCTTTAGTCGATATATTTCATTCCAAAACATTGGGCTCTCTCGTCCAATTTGATACGTTATCGTGATATTTCGTTTATTACTCCACAAACTTTTCTGAAGTTATGAAGCTTTTAATGGAATTTTTGGTCTTTGACGTCTTTGATAAAAAGCAAAATGAGCCAATAACTATTGGCATGCTGTAACTCATGAGACTAAAATTAAAAAGAGAATTTCTTAAATAAAAAGTAAACTTATTATTTATGTATTATGCACAAGACAAATATAAATAAACACAAATAATCACTAAAGACGATGGCAAGCAGCTGGATGGGATTTCGTTGATTCCTTGGAAGATAGGACGAGCTTTGGTATGAGATGATACTTGTGTGGACACGTTAGCCCCATCTCACCTTCCTCGGACAAGCAACTGGCACCTCGGCTGGGGCAGCAGTCTTTCCTCCAACTTAGATTTTATTCCCTTTGGAGTAGAGAGGTAGTAATTGAAGATTTAATTTGGCACCTGGTAGATAGTACCAGTGACCTCAGCGCTGGTGCTTTCTTGGGTCAACGAATAAGTATAGCATACAGCAAGGGAATACTTCTAGCGTTGAAGGTACACTGCCACAGGGACCAAAATTTAAAGTTTGTTTTAGTATTCTTTTTATTATCTTTTTATTTTTGCTATGTGGGTTATGAAAACTGTTAATACTGTATATTTAATTGCTATGTAAATTTATAAACGCAAATTAGTTAAAATTTTAAATGATACCATTGTATATAGTTTTTAAATTCATTTTTATTTATTTCAAGTAACTTTTAAGGAAATAAAGATAATATATAAAATAAGATTATGATTAAAACACAAATTAATTACAACTTTGTAACGATCCGAACTCCGGACTTTTTCAACGAACATTAGTTGAAGTCAGAAGTTTTATCTAGTCTAAGTTGAACTATAACTTGAGACAATCTCTAGTCTTCCGATTAATGGAAAAAGGCTCTATTTAACAAGTCTCTTTCAGTTAGTTAAAGATTTTTCTACTCTACTCCGATATTTTGGCTATAGTAAAGCGAATGAGTTGTTATCTCGTATCTAAGTTGCTGGCTGAGTTCACAAGAGTTGCTTTTGCTATATTTTTATCTATAAGATCTAGGTTTATATATATATATAAACCTAGATCTTATAATAATAAATATATATATTGTATTTATGTTATTTAATTGTAGGATAATCGTTGCCGTCATTATTGTGTCGTTCTATTGCATTAGCAGTAACTGTTAAGATATAATTATGATGTGCAAACAAATAAATAAGTTATTTGTAGACTTCAAGTATAGTTAAAACGTGTGGTTTACATTTCGCCTTTTTGAAGTCTAGACTCCTTTTTAATAAAGTTGTGAAAAAAGAAGATCGCTATGTTGTTAAGTAGCACGGGGTCTCTTGGTAGAATGCTTACGCGACCCCAAGTTACCCCAACAGTGACCTGATTGGTGGGAGGGGTTTAGTGGGTAGGGCTTTTAGAGCGAGTCCCACACTCAGTGCGGAGATGCATTCCCCTCATTAAAAAAAAATGTTGTTATGTAGGCTAGGTAGGTGTGGCTGGCAAGTGCAAGACAGTTAAGGTGAATGTATTTTGTTGACGGCAAACTAACCAGAAAATACATCTTCACTTAGATTGATTTATATGAAAATAATAATAAGTTTTTCAAAATGTTTCATTAGAGGTAAAATGATGTTATTCAAACATTTATATATTTTAAAGTCTGTTTATTTCGTCTCTTTCTGTTAAATTGTGATAACGATTATTATAAAAAAGTGTATTGGACTAGCGTTGTTTGATTACCCACCCATCTACAAATAAAAATGAATCGCAAAATATGTTGCTACGCGTAAAAGTGAAAGACGGCTGAAATAATACAATATTTTTTATTTGTTCCTGGAACTATTATGATGAACTTTATTTTAGAGATAAAAAATACATTTAAAAAATCAAAAATATTGGTTTATTTAGAGTTTCAATTTTTATTCCAGAAATCGAATATACAAATATAGCAAAATTTAATATAATTATAATAAGGCAAAACTGGGGTCACATCAGAAGTCCATAGATTTTGTATACGTACGAAATAGCAAAGCTGGCATGGCAGGCTCGAACGCCTAAGAAAATTGTGATGAGAGCACGCTAAGCCGTTTTTCTAAACACCTCTAAGTATTAGTATAAAATAAATAAGTATTAACCGTCATAAAGCGAATACGAAAACTGCCCACTAGATGTCATTGTTAACATCGTCATGTCAATTTATCACAAGTAAATTACTATCAGCGCAATGTTGACACGAGCAATTCTGATTAATTGCCTGCCTCTCCTGTCATGACTCCATATCAATCGAGATGTTACCAAATTGATTTTATGTTGACGATATTTCAATGTTACATAAAGTAACACGATAGCTTTTGAAGTAAAAATCTTATTGAGTATTTTTCTCGTCTGTTTACAGCTCATTACAACGAAGACATCATTACTTTGATTCTTATTAAAGAAATTATTCGTTATTTTATAAATACCTATCGGTGCTGTGTGGTTCATGGGTATGTTCTCGGTAAATGAACTTTTAAATTTAAATTTTAGACATATGCGCGAACTTTTAGTGTAGGTACTATACTTCTACTGAACGGTAGTTTTAAATTATTTCAACAGTATTCACGAGTAGAGTACTTCCATAGCAGGTCATTGATAGATATAATTTAAAGATTATACATTATTCTGAATACTATAAATATTTAAAATAATTCAGCAAAAATGTTTCAAACTTTTCACTTTTTACCGTAACTTGAAAAATGTCTTATATCATTAAAAGTCGATTTGTCCCCGAACTCAGTACATTTGTACTCTGCACCGGATATTAAACGAAGCAACCACCAGCAACGATTTTGTCATTTTCAATGTGTGGAAAAAAGAATTTTAAAATCTTATATTTATACTTACTTTCTAAAAAGATAACAAAAACAAAGATTTTTGATTTACAAAACGTTTTTTATAAAAAAAATTGCTACCTCACGGATATTTATTATTTATCTATTGTACACATAATCTTAAATGGAAAAGAAGTTGGTTTGGTGGAAACGCAAACTGGACACAGTTTTGTATAGTAGTAGCAGAGTTTTAAGAGGTATTTTATATTTTATTAAACTGAATTTTGCAATTATCGCTCTTAGCCTTTCAGAGACAGAATTGATGAGAATTTTCCAGGACATTCGGAAATCTATTGTAAAACCCAGATATTTGTTGTTGTGAACCCAGGCATTGCAGTTGCAGTTGATGGGGTACGAGTAATAAGAATGTGCACATGTGTGATTGTGTATTAGATTGTGACTGGATCGCATATGCATGAAATGGACCTTAATATTAAGACCTTTAAAGAAGCAGATAACTATCGAATCGTGCGTCAACTCTTCGACTATGTATGAATTAATTTAACGCTTACTGGTACAGTAAGCATCTTCGATAAAGACATGCTCTTAGCCCAAAACATAAATGACGCGTGTCAGGTACGCGTGCGCCATATTGGATTGTATAACATTTTAATTTATTAAAAAAAAACAATATTGATTACAAACTGCCATAAGCAAGATCGCAGCAATGAATTATATCATTATAAATGTTCTATAAAACAAAAGTCATCCAACCAAGTTGAAACAGTATTGAATCTTATTAAAACTACCAACGAAATAATAAAATAGTACACAAACAATAATTTGTCGTAACAAACAAATAAAAGAAGTCCACTTACCTATCTCAAAAACAAGGCAATATCCCAAAGTGAAGAATCGCTTCAAATTTATAATCATAAATCCAAAGAAGCTAGTCATCTCCAATAATATGATCCATTTTAGGAGCGAGCGCCTTTGGCTACACTCAGCGGAAAAGTGCCAGCTTGATGTATGAAAAATGTTCAGCACTTTTCTTATTTAGTCGCCATGTATTTTTCTGCGACATTTGTTAATCTAGGCTTGGGTTTAAGAACAAGCTTTTTTATTTTAAAGTGAATACAATTTGAATTAAAGCCTATAAATCTTGCTCCATTCATGGCGTAAAAGTTGGAAACATGCCATATTTATTATTAAGTCATTAATCGATGGTCATTTCGCTTTCAACTTTTAATTAGAAATTTAGTTATAATTGGGAAATTACGGAACACGTCCAACAACACAAAGCAGCTGCATGGAATTATTATAAGTTAAATTCGTTCGTAACCCATATAAATATAGAACGTACACATTTATAGTATCGCACATATTGTAATCAACGATAGCTCTAAAATCCATATTTTACAATATTCATTCATTGCAAAGCATTAATCAATAGTTAGTTTAAAATATGTTTATAAAGAGACGAAAAATATTCACATGTTAATAAAGAGAGTTTGTTTTTTTAATAAATATTTTAAGTTTAGAATCGGTACTGAGACACCCTTTATAATAACATACAGTACAGATCCTCACTCTCATTTAAAAAGCAATCATCGTTATTATATCAACAGTTATTATACAAGAATAATTAAGAAATATCACTCCTAATTCATTCGTAGTGTAAACATTAGAGAATGTGAATATGAGCGAAGCCCTCGACAGTGTCCATTTATGAACGTTTGGAGATGTGCCATGCATCCTGTGACCTCATTTGTGACTCACAGACCCTCGGGAAGCTTGTTTTATCACCTTTGTTTCGAAAAACTCCATTAGCTGATTGTAATGGATATTAGGGCCTTCCTAAAATCCGTGTGAAATATTACTGGAACATTTGGAAATATGCAACGTAAAGAACTATTTTTTATAACTTGACGTATTGAGTAATTAACAATCGTTGTAAGTAAGACTGCCACACGTTAAAGACAACTATTTGATATTATTTTATTAGCCTCGAAGAATACATCACTTGGCATTGAATGACATACAGAACTAAAAATAATTTTACGTATGCTTTCTTATTGGATGTTACTATTAATTACATCTGTACCTCATATCTTAACAACAACCAACAAATTAATTCTAAAATAAATCGGAAGCATGTCAAGCCTGCCATAGTTGTAAATACAGAATATATATATTTATAAAACAACATGCCTACACACTGTGTTCAAAAACAACATACATTTCCAAGAGTATTTCCCTTGGGTCTTGCAAACTAAACGTGCATGGCATACCCATGATCTTATTTATGTAGTACCTTATTTCATGGACATGCCCACTATCTAAACCTAAAAATCGGAACGGATCAGGGCGGATCCCTGATGATAATTAAAAATCATAAAGATACAAAAATGTGTCTATTCTTTGCCCCATTGTAGTCATAATAATACCTTTTATTATTACCAAGTTCGCGAAACTTATTTAAATCGAATGCGGTAGAGAAGTAACATCTGCAATATATATCACGAGTAATAACTTTTGCAGTCTCCGTGTAATTTAATACTCTGCATTTAACTCGTTTTTCACGGCACATAATAGTTTTAATTTTATCTTTATGGCTCTACCAAGATATACTGAAGTATCGAATGCGCAAAAAATTGTAGAAACCGTCTATTTCTATTATTTTACTATATTTCACCAAATATTATTACAAATTGAAGACTTTTATTTTAATTAACTACAGAATAAAGTGTAATAAAAGAAATCAGTGGCGCTGCAACTTTTCTGCGTATATTTCATGATCATTTGTCAATCTAATAGGCAAGTAGGTGATCAATTTCCTGCGATTGATACGCCGTTGTATTTTGGGGCTGGGCATTTCCTCACGCTGTTTACCTTCGAGAGAATCTAAATCTATAGCACTAAGCTAAGCTAAGCTAAGCTTTGGTGGCTAATATTGTCCATATATCAAGACGGGTTCGTTTCGGTATCCTAATTTTGCTCTCACCAAACCAATAATTTTCTAAAATTAGCATAGATTACTGATTAGCTTTAAAAATATTCTATTATTTATTGAAGTGAAACTTCTTTATCGGCGTTGGAAAAATAAATAACTGTCCCATTTTTCGGTTACGCGTCACATTTTTCTTGTACCTACCACGATTGATTCGAAGAGACTCGAAGCTGTTAATTACAAAAATATATAATAAAGATAACAATGATTGTAATATTTCTAGTACTAATAAGATAAAATAAAATAATTGTATTATTTATATTCATGTCTATGATAATAAAAGCCTTTTGTTAACTTTATCTATTTAAGCTTTATTTAACCAATTTCTGTTAAATGCATACTTGATCACTTTTCGAAAAATAAGGTCATAAAGAAGTTTCACTTCCTATGTGTGTACACTAGTACACGCACGCATTTTTTTATTTTACAGAATAATTCAAATCATACATACATTTGAAAACTACTGTGATTACTAGCAATGTAACAATAGCAGGAGTCTTGTCCGGAGCGCGATATACGATATATGGTACATATGAAAATATTTCTTTAACTAATTTTAGGTTTACGTTAAACCGACTCCAATTAGCCGCAGTAAATTAATAAGAAAGACGTATAGATATAGTAATGTGTTACCCTGTCTATAGATACGTAGTATAATTCGAGTTCTGTGAAGAAATTACACTGAATTAAGTTTTCACACTAAGACTTAAGTTTTGTAAAGTAAAGTTAACAGCATTCTTGCAGATAAATATATTAACAAACCCATAACCATCTGAAGTTTTATTTAAACAGCATTTTTTATATAACTGGAATTAAAGAAATCCTTCCCAAGGTCGATATTGCAATCTAACCTAGTTATTAGTGCTTTCATCGCGTTAAACCAATTACTGATATCTCTCTCGATAACTCCGTCTGAACATCGTGGTTAGCTGTATAGTAAGTTCTGGCGCGAATTAATTTCGGCCCTGCACTTCTCACAAATGTGTATAATTGTGTGATAATGTCTGGAAAACGTTCACGGAATCTTTTATCCTTGCTATTGCAAATTACAATCATGATGACATTCTCTAGGTTCTCGTCACTCGTACGCATTGTGTGACCAAAGTACAAAATGATGACGTTGTCGACAAATGGTTGGTAAACGGGTTTTAATATGGAGCTGGGCATGGATTGACACATTGGTGTTGTAAGTTGTCTACGGTATTGTTAACATCCGCCCCCAGAACCACATTTGAAAAGCATGAATCCTTTGCACGTTTCTGCTCCGTCTAGGAATATACAAAATACAAGGGCACGGATGAGTCTCTAGTCAAGAAAGAGTACCAGGGATTGACTATTCCCGCTTTGTTTTGGAATCGATGGATAATTTGAAGTATTATCAGTACCTGTGGGGTAAAAGGTATAAAGGTTCTTTCTTAAATAATGAGCTTACTAGTAACTATCAACAGTTTTAACTTTTAGGTCAAAAGTTTAAACTAATTTGATCAAAACATTTAATATTATATATTCTAGTAAATTATAATGCAGCTCTCGGTAAATTAAAATCAAAACATTAGATTTTAATTCGTAAATAATAAAATAACTATACATTTAATTACAGACTACGTCAAATTATTTATTTATTAAAACTTCGTTTCATTATAAAAAAAAACAAGTAAGATAAATCATTAGAATTGCAACGTGGCCTTATCGCCAAGAAGCGATATCTTGCAGGTAACATAAGGAAAAAGAACTAAAAAAAGAAATAAGGATGAAGAACAAGAAGTGCATAGTCAACTTAACAAAAATAAATTTACAAGTCAAAGTCAAAAATCATTTATTAATGTAGGTAACCCAATGTACATAAATCAACGGTGTAGAACGGAGGAGAAGAACTGGCAATAAACTCGCCGCCACTCTTATAAATCACCAAGTTTTTTTTGTATTACACAACGTTTGTAAGGAGCTGCAACCATTACACCATGTTGCACATGACATCTTAAGTAATAAATAATAATAAAATAAATTAAAAACAAAGATTTGTCTGAGATTGTCAAAGATCCTCTATGAACAGGAGGCGGAGGATCAACGTGAGAACAACACGCAAATACATAGTCGAAATAACTAACATCACCGCATACACGAATTCAAGTACAACCAGTCACCACAAGTAGCACCCATTCACGAGCATCACGCTTGGCCAGCCATCGCCCCCCCGCCATATTTTAGGAAGAGAGACAACCCGACGCATGGACGCCGCCACAAGCAATGACATTTAAGTAATACTGAATAATTATAGTATCACCTAATTTATCTACAATAAAACAAACTAAAGCTGATCTTACGGTTCATAAATCACAAGTCAAAATGCAATACAGAAGAATAAGAATATTTCAATGTCCCTACTCTTGAAAGCATTGCTGAAATCAAGCAAATTAACAAAAGTGAGTTGCTTATCATTCATCCGTTCCAGATGGAGATCCAGATTGGAGAGGATCTAATATGAAAATTATCCCAATAGAATGAACAAATGCAATAAAACAAAAGCTGTTTTATGATGAGATTTGGAAACTTTTACACAATAATAGATTTTTTTAATGAACTTAAATGATGACAATTTACTTTAATCTAAATAGAAAACACAATAAGACTTATAAAAAAAATTAGCCGATCAGATTTTTTATATGTTTACCAAGATATGCGCGTAGTAAAAATTATAATTTTATATTCCAGCTCAATTTACATTTCCCAGAAATAACAGTAATTGTATATATAATAAGCAAATTAAAGCTCTCGACTATCTTCTGTGATTATATTATGATGCATTGTTATAATATTGTTTACTGTAATATAATATGTATAATTATAATTTCAAAATATAATACTGTTATATATTAGACTAGTGTATTTGAACCGCTTAGTTGGCTGTCGTTTGAGGCCAAATATTTACAATGTGTGATCGTGCACCTCTTTTTATTATATTCCGAGGTAAGAATTAGGCTCCTCACTTCATAGTTAGGATTGCATTCATATGCAATACGATCAATATTATTTAAGTGTGATTATTGTCAATACGAAAACATATATATAAAAATAACTATCGTGATTGATTTATAAACGTATGTAATCAATTCTGTCCATGACATAGTTGATTATTATAAGATGAAATTTACAAAAATGAGTATAACTTATCAACCTAATTGACTCATTTGACAGCAGTTGTAGTAGAGTTGGCCTAGTGGCCTCAGCGTTCGCCCCATATCCCTGAGGTCGTTGGCTCGAACCTCGGCTGTGCACTGGTAGACTTTCTATCTAAGTGAAATACAAAAAGTCAACCGCGTTTTTCAGACTCAAAAGGCTAGTCACCGACTTGCCCATTAGAAAAACAAATGATCACGGAATAGATACAGAAAGCTGAAGCCAAGAGCAGGTAGGACTTTTTTTTTACAACTGATAACAGCCAAGAATAATATAACTTTTAACCCGTCTTAATTTTGAATGTAGTTTATTTTACCTAATACTAATATTATAACATATATCTATCTGTATAACAAAGTTTATAAAAAGTACATACAAGCAAGTAGGTGAGTCGTATTTTGCGCTGTCACACACATATTTTTCGGCTATCGGCTAGACATCTCATTTCTAAATTTATTCAATTTCAATTTATTATTCATCACTGTAGAATCAATAATATAGAAAAAACTCAAAAGAGATTCGAAGACATAATTCAAGGGATGACATACCCATGACTATCCCTAAGCTATGTAATTTATTTAATTATAAGGTAAAGCAAGTAAGGCAAGAAATGTATGGTGATATTATCAAGAGGTCTACTAATTTATATGTTAACTAAGTACGTTTACGAGTCTGCATTAAACTTGCTTAAGATTTAGTCGAGAGAACTTATGTTAAGGAAACTCAAAACTTCTTTACGAGATGGCATTGTAGATATCAACATCTTGCCATACAATTTTTTGCTTTAGAGTCTGCCATTTATAAGTAAAATCTTTTGGTATTTTAATTATACATATTCTGTTATAGAAGAAAATAATAATTTGAAAGTGGGAACGTGGGAAGATAAAAGGGAGGACCGCCCACCAGAAACCTGGGGTAATGAAATAAAAGAGATATCGGTGAAATAATAGAGAATAGAAGCAAAGATGAGAGATAAGTGGAAGAATTCGGAGCAGGCCTACACTCGGAGTTCGTGTACTAATAAAATATAGTAACATAAACTGAATGTAGTCCTGATTAAGTAGTAGTCGAATACAGGCTTATTTTTATTTTATATTATTCTAATATTCTAAATGTAGACCTCCATTTTCCTCCAGTACACCGACCTCTCTTCATCCACAGATCAACCTCCTTGACAAAGTCGTCAGTCCATCTAGTCGGTGGGCTGCCGCGAGGTCTTTTGTGCCACAAAGATGTTGCGCCCTTACTATGTCGATGAAACAGTAGACTAACCTTATACGTGTAATATAGGTATAATTACATCTTGACTGGCTTTCATATAAAAACGTTTAGCATATCGCCTCGGATGCAATAATTTATTGAATTGTCACACCTCCACAGTTTCTAAAACTCACTATGTCCGCGTTTCAATTGTTTTTCCCGGAAGTCATATCTCTAACCAAATGTAATATTCACATTCACGTCATATGTGAATATTACATTAGGTTAACGTCTATTTTCAACTCTCAACACTCTCGTTAACTCTACTATAAATATACAAAATTCCAGCTATATGTCATATATTTTTATACTTAAAAGCTATTCCTGAATGGTACTGTCTTGTCGCCAAGATTTGTGTTTTAGAAAATTTTCTTAATTTATGGTTTAGTTAGGAACTACTGGATATTATACTTAAACAGAGTATAAAGTAAATTTCTATAACGCAAAATAGTATTCGAAAATGATAAATTGTAGTTATTTTTTATTTAAATACTTTAAACTCATTAAAACCGCATTATTTGTCTCGATACTCGAACTTCGATACTTTTCAGACTTTTATTACCTGAATAGTAGGTTATTAATATTTTTTAGCAATAATTATAATTATCTAAGCAAATATTAATTAGAATATCTAAAGAAATTAACAAGTTATATTCTCCTTTATGTATATGACTTTAAATGAACACATTAATGTCTTGTAACGTTAAGGAAAATGCTCTAATGATACAATTCTATTCTTGTCACAATGAAGTGTCTTATAAAAAGGGGCATTGAGGAGACGAAAAACAAGAAAATCCGAAAGTGTCGCTTTTAGTTTCCGCATCATTAAGCGTACTCAGGGGAAAGTTGACAAGTTTTGTTGTCTTGTCAGAGTTCAACTTGGCCTTTGTTTCAGTTAACATTGTTATGTGGATATATTTACGTATACATATATTCAATTGAATAAAATTGCCTCCGAGGCGATATTATATCGATATTTTGAAATGAAAGGCAATAGAGATGATATCATATAAGGTTAGACTATAAGTGGCGGTGGGCAGGCTACATAGAATATATGGCATAGAAGGCAGTGCAGGGCGTACTGGATGAACATCGAGGCGGCCTACATCTAAAAATGGACAAAAAAAAGATTGATGATGATGGAGTCTATTATCACAAATATTAGCGCATTTATAACCTTTCCTGATGGTTAACACTCATATACGTACTTATAGGGTAATATTTAGAATCGGCATTTATTACGAACTATCACTTCTGTATGTCAAAATTCAAATAGTTTTTGCACTCATTCTGTTCAGATTGTGCTATTGAAAAACATGAAATACCTAAAGAATTTATTGAGGCTAAAAAAGGTGAATTCGAAAAAGCTACACCTTGTAACATTTGCAATTAAGCTATTCACTGAAACACGACAAGCGTTGAAGCTAATTTAAATAAACTAGACACAGTTCTGAAGTCAAAACATCAGTTCAACAAAAATCTAGTTTTAACAAGTCAATCAATTTTCTATAAAATAAAACATGTTTAGTATGGAACATAAAATACAAGTATCACTTATGCCACGTGATTAAAATTGAATACGTAAACATCCCTACTCTTCGGCAAAGAAGACAGAGGATGAAGGCTAAGAGATAACGCCGGCGTAAAAAACTCTCGGTACCCTTTTAAAATAGCAAATCAACAATTCATAAATCTATATTTGACGAGATTAAGACATTGCAGTTTATGTATAATGAACCTTATTTTTTGCATAATACATATCGAATTGTCATGAATCTCACAAGAAAACGTCTATATAATATAATCAGTTCATTGGCAAGTATCATAAGTTTATCACGTTTTTAAAACATTACGTATGAGATTGATTGATTGATGAGAATCTTTAAGATTTATCATAACAGATTATTACGCTAACAATTTAGAAAATACCATTGTAAAATGTAATAGATCCCTGGAAACTACTGGTTAAGCCACAACGCGAGCTCAATTTGACTGTTCTAACTCGTAGCACACCTTAAAACTTGATCTGGCCAAGCTTTATTCAACGCTCAATGATTGTGCAAACGAACAAAGGTTCCACCTATTTTCCTTTTGAATACTATCAAGTTTATTCTTGGTTATGACATAATAATATCATGGTGCTTTAATATTGCTTTTCTCTATGTGTATGTTACAAACTTCTGCTATAATAATCAAATAAAATCACAAGTTCAAATTAAGATATATTTTTTTATCAGTGTAGGCCGAGATAGTTTCAACTCTCATACCTGAGGTCGCAGGTTCGATCCCCGGCTGTGCACCAATTGACTTTCTTTATATGTGCGCATTTAACATTCGCTCGAACGGTGAAGGAAAACATCGTGAGGAAACCGGCTTGCTTTAGACCCAAAAAGTCGGCGGCGTGCGTCCGGCACAAAAGACTCACCACCACAGAATCACCCACTTGCTTGTTAGTTTAACAAACGATCATGAAACAGATACAGGAATCTGTGGAATCAGGAGGAAATGAGGCCCAAACCTAAAAAAAGGTAGTAACCTACTTACTACTGCGCCATTAATATTTTTTAAAATCTTAAAATTAATTTTACTTAATGCTAATCGAGTCAAAATAAGTTCGAAAGGAGTATTGTATGTCTGAAAGTGTAAGATAGAGTAAAACTAGAAGAAATAAAAAACTTGACAAAGTTTTCTAAACTGCTGCTGTTACTTCTAGTAAATGATTGGAATGTAAATGGACAGGACACATTATGAGAGAAGACAAAGTGAAATGGACAGCAGCAATAGATTGGCATCCTTGCTATGACAAAAGAAAACATGGGAAGATGATATAAGTAGTGCAGCTGGCCCTATTTGGCTACATAAAGCTAGATACCGATAAGAGTGGAATCTATCGTACGTCCTATGCACCAGTTCAAACAATTTGTATGACTCAAAACTTAGCGTTTAAAAAGAGTGGCGGTGATTTCTTGCCGTTCTTCTTGCCCGATCTACGCCCTTGACATGCGAACTGGTAGTAAATGTAAATTTACAATTAATTTAACTTCTTTTCGCGCGCACATCGTCAAAAAACCGACACCTGCACACTGTCACAAAAAACCGACACACTGAAGTTAGCACAATCAATATTTTAAAATAAAAGATGTCCATTTCTTTAATTATGTAGAAATATTTTCTTGTGATATTTCAATAAACTTTATTTAACTAGATAATGCGTTATTATAAAACTATTAATGTATTAAATACCTTTTTTCTATTGTCAGTATCTTTTCAAAAAACCCCAAAGAGAAATAACTTCTAACACGTGTACATAAGTAAATACATACACATGTTTTTTTTTAATAATTTGCCTTTTTTAACATCATGATCAAGCCAAACTCACTACTAATAAGTAATTTAAAACTAACCTATTTTACAGATAGGATTTTTAACATAAGAAAGTATTCAAAGACACTACAGTCTTTATTAAGGGGAAGACAGTCTTTTCTTGTGTACTATTTTCGCATTTACTGCTGAGTAAAGCACAAAGCACTCACAATAATTCACTAATTCAAATGGTTTAAGGTAACATAAAAGATAAAAAGATCTTTTTGATATTAAAATATCTACAAATTGAAACCTAATAAGCCATTAAAATTATAAACAGCATTTTCTTTATAAAATAGAGCAACCACGTCGTTTTATATTCTCAATTGCAAATAAAAACAACGTTCATACAAAGTCGGAATTAACACCAGTATATTCTTCCAGTGACCCAATTAACAATGTTATATTATTAATTTTATTTCTGGTTTAATTAGTTTGCTCCATGGGAATAATTTTCATATGTGATATTAAAATTTCTACGAATATTTTGTTGTTTTATCATTGCCATATTCATATTGCACTATTTTAAATCAAGTTCGACTCTCTTAGTGAAATTGTGTTTACGCTATGATGATAAGAAATGAATTACAGTAGTTAAAATTTTAAAAAGCAGGAATAATCGGGGTTGATTTTTTAATATAAATGAATAAAACTATCCATTGGCTAGTTGTCATACTTTATAACTGACTTTTTCACGGTAGGATTAAAATAATATAACTGACTTATTAACTAATTATATATGACGAATTGTTGGGTTAGGCGAGGGGCAGAAGAAAACTATTGACGGATTAGGACTTGGATTTGACAGGGAAGTAGGTTAATATTCAGGAAGTCAAATGAAACTCCGCAAGGCGAGACGGTACTTAACATCACTTACACCTCTTAGCGCAAATTTGGTCCCACATAGAGTACGGATTTCACCTCTGAGCGGCAGCTCCCCAGTACCAGCTCCTTACATTAGACGGTATTGAACGAAGAGCGGTTCGAATCGTCAATGATCAGACACTTTCCGAGCGGCTTGATTGGCGTTGCTTAAAGATGTGCGTTCTGTGCCTCTTCTATTGCTTCTACAAAGGGAAGTTTTCGGAGGAGTTGTTCAGAATAATAACTACAGCTGAGCTTCATTATAGGAGAATACGAAATATCACCCGTATTACATCGACATCAGTCGTTCCACAACGGACCGTTTCCTAAGGCAGTTTTTGCGCACTACCACTATGTGGAACCATATGCCTACTACAGTATTTCCAAACCAATTGCACTTACGGTCGTACCAATTATTAAAAGGCCAGCAACGCACTTGTGAGCCCGAGACTTTGGCAATGAACGGCGGTGTCAATTAACATCTGGTGAGCCTTCTGCCCGTTTGCCCCCAGTTACAAAAAACCTAAGAATTATGGAATCCCTAGTACTATTGACCACTAAATAATCACTTATTTTAAACTACTACAAACCACTAGTCGAACCATTATTGAATTTTCAAGTAGCATTTGAAGTACTTTAAATATTAACAAAAACTGCTGAAAGCCAACTCTTTAGCGCGAATAATTGATTTTCTCAAACGATACCTTCCTCGATTTATGTTTTCCGCTGCTTGATTTGTAAAGAGTTTTCCTGTTGTTTTGAAATTTATCTTTATACCGAGCAATATCTTAAGTACCACGAGGATAGTAAACAAAATTATTAAAGCGATATTTCTTCGGAGTCGGGTCACGTCTACAACTCATGAATAAATTGTTTTATCGATACACTTTGATGTCTCCGTAATGTGGTGTACTCGGAAAGTGATTATAATAGATTAATTTCAGAATTGAATTGCCAAAAAAGCGGCTTTGGCTTGGCCTTTCTGGCCCCATTGAAAAACAGTATTGCTGGTGACAGCAACTTAAGCATACAAAATGAACCTACATTTTGTGTACAATATATTAATCACCATAAATTTATATATATAGGTATAAATAATAAAACATTGCGATCTAAAAGCTTATAGAATCGTCGCGTAGGCCATTAAGTATATTAATGTTTTAAAAAAAGCCATTACAAAAATATATTTTTTTACATGAGAAACTTAATATATTATATACGAACGTGATACACGCTAATATTACGAATTTTAGACTGTAATTTATTAATTATTGCACACCCTCATACTTGATAGACTTCTTCAAACAATTTGTACGCGGCTTCGGCAAAATAAGCAAACTTGCTTGACGAGTATTGCGTGTAGTGGTGTCTTTAATTTGATTAATACCTAAATGATAAGCTACCATGGTGAGCGATATATTTTTAGAAATTTTGATTTTGCATACTGCATCTTCTTCTTGATATCCGAGGTGGAAATGCATTTGCGCATCCCATGCTTCCAAAAGTTGAAGGGGTATCTGGGACTCGACCCACACCAAAATCTCTGCTATTCAGTGACTGGGTGGGCCACTAAAACCACCTCGAGTAGTTCCTACAAAGCCACGTTGCAGAGGCTCCGGGGTCTTTGCCGCATTCTACCGGGACCTCAATGGTATGTGACATTTAAAAACCTCCAGTGCAGGTGCACTACATAGGAGGTAGGAGATGGGCATATCTGTTCCTACTTATTCCCCTTCTCCTATCCCTAGGATTCGTCCTAAAGCATTCCCTCTCTCTGTTCTACCGTTTCCTTCTGTAGCATTACTTGCTCACAGAAGAACACCACTGAATTCCAAACCTCGTCACTACCGACCATTTTTTTTCAACACAAGGCAAAGCAAGATTACCCACTATAGAACAAAGATGACCACTGTGGACAATCCAACGTATGCAATGCCGTGTCATCATTAACACCATGCATGCTGTACCCAATATTTCATTAACATATATGTAATTGCGGCTTGACTAATCGATTATAAATTTAATGTCGTACAGAATGCATATATTACCAGTCGTACAATTTTGTATTATTTAAACTTATATTAATACGGGGCATGGCAGTTTTATTTTTCTATAAATAAAACCGTTGTGGTAAATTGGATAAAATATATATCAGTTAAAGACCGAGACCAATAGTAACTCTGGGTCTTAAAATAAATGTCCTTAAGGAAAATGGAGCATTGAAAAATACGCAATATTACATAAAGGAATCCACAATATATTTTAGGAAACAGAAAATAATTACAGCATATTATAACAGAGACGGAAAAAGGCAACACAGTCAAAATTTTATATGATAAACTAATCATAGTAATCAAAGAACACTTCCTACCTCTCCAGAAAATCATTCTCAATAGCTATTTCCTGTTAATTATTTCATAATACGTATACATAAATATATTCTACAACCCATGAATATATACTTGTTAACCAGATATGGATATACACAAAATAAGTGTTTGATAAATACATTAACAATTTTTTCTAGTATTACATTTAGAATGCTTTCAGGGTAAATTAAAACAATAAATGGGAGATGTTTCCCGTTCACACAACGTGGCTTAGCTTTTAGTATTGCTAACACCTTTTATGTATGTAGGGAAACCATTATTGTTTTACTTATAAAGGAATTTCAAATACAAAATAATAAATAAATAATTGTTAATATATATATATAGGTTTATATAGTCAAATGTTATTGTAAATAAGTGATTAGCGATAGCATAGTGGTTTTAATAAAAGGTTCTTTAGCCGGACATCGTGTCATCGGACACATTTCTCTATGTGCGGTCACAGATACATGATAGAAATGGTAAAGAAAAAAAAATATGTGTATGTATATATAATACTTCTTAGGCGTAACAAGACCAAAATCCCTATAAAAATTGTATCTTTCGCCTCATTCACACTAACAATATAAAAAAGGTATTTAATACATTGATAGTTTCACTATAACGCATTATCTAGTTAAATAAAGTTTATTTAAATATACACTTAAAGGAATGGACATTTTCTCCGTAACACACCAAAAGAAGTTTAATTAAAAAATATATATATTTGCAAGAATATGGTACAAATTTGTTACTGTGGTACAATCTATAGTTCGCATATTCTGCCACCCATAATGGCGCGCAAATTTGTCTTAAAAGGAATTGGAAAGGTCTACAATCGAGCCCTTGCATGCAAATGTAGCTCAGTCATTTTACGTATAACTCGTTTTGAGTTCTTTAGGATAGGTGAAAACATAAGTTGATTTTAATTTTGTTTCATAAAACGTCAAATATTTGAATTTAAAATACAAAAATGTACTGTACATTTCAAATCTCACAGCTTGAGAATGTTATAGACTTTCTGCATTGGTATTTTTTTTTTGTTAAATCAGGCAAACGGGTAGGAGGCTCATCTGATGTTCAGTGTTACAGCTGCCCATGGGCACTTACATTGCCAGAAGGCTTGCAAGTGCGTTGCCGGCCTTTTAACAATTGATACGATCTTTTCTTGGTCATATTATGAACTATATCATCGTTTAAATTTGATTTCATTATGGGAACCCTACTGATGTAACATAAATATAATACCCTCATCAAAATGTTATTACTTTATGTTTATTATGTAATTAAGAAGCGTGGACGAGACTAAAATATTATAGTTAATTACCTGGTAGTTCATAACTTGCACCTATATTTGTATTTTAAAAAACAAACAATACATTTATTCAAATGTTTTAAAATATAAAGAATTTTATACCATAGCTGTGCCTTGAAAATACAAATGCACTATGTGGAACCAGCTTACTGAAGTCTTTCCGAACCAATTCGACTTAGGGCCCTATAAAAAGAGAGCGTACCAATTCTTAAAAGGCAGCAACGCACTTGCGAGCCTTCTAGCAATGTGACTGTCCATCGGCGGCGGTATCACTTAACAAATCAGATGTGCCTCCTACACGTTGACACTTGTCATTGCTTGGGAATGCTTTGCCGGCTTTTTAAAAAGTGTTTTTTGAAGGTGATGCTTCAATTTTGTTGGTAAGAATTTGTTTGGAAATACTTCAGAGGTAAGCAGGTTCCACATAAATTATTATTCGTTTAAATTAAAAATCAGTTCACTGTATATCTCCGAACCTTCAAAAATATTTATTTTACGAGAATTTAAAAATCCATTGAGTGAAGCTGACACAGTTTGGTAACAGTTTCAGCTGGGTTCATTGTGAATAAAACTCAAATTATTGCAATGAAATATCGATCTGAATGTCATGAATCAAATTTAACGACTGTTTATTACTACTGAGTCATATCAGAAATGTATAAACGTTTGTACATAACTATGTATCTAAACACAATAAATCTGTATTAACTTCAGATTAATTGCCACCTAAAATTGACATAATTAAATTAGGAGCAATTAAGCAAGGAGGGCACATGGTGGCCTTATCGCTTTCGAGCGATCCCTTCGAAGTCAAAAATCATTTAATCATATAGGTAACACAATGTACAAAATAAATATACATTGAATGCTTATAATTTTACATTTACTGCCAGTTCTCAAATCAAGGGCGTAGAATGGAAGAGAAGAACTGGCAATAAACCCTGCGCCACTCTTTTTAATCGACAAGTTTTGTTTTTGTATTACACAACGTTTGTAAGGAGCTGCAACCATTACACCATGTTCTACGTGACAACTTAAGTAATACATTATTATAATAATATATAATTATAATAATAATTAAAAACAAATTTGTCTCAGATTTTCAAAGATCCTCTATCAATAGGAAGCATGGCGAAATAGGAGCACGCACTTAAATTCTCGTGGAAAGGAAACAACACGCAAATACATAGGCAAAATAACTAACATCACCGCATACACGAATTCAAGTACGTCACCACAAGTAGCACCCATTCACGAGCATCACGCATGGCCAGCCATCGGCCATTAAATCTATAAAACCTACCCTATTTTACATTTAATTTACAGTAAAAAACATTTAAAAAAATTAGCTTCATAGCTTCACATCAAAAAAACACAATATTCTGTGCAAAGTAATTACAGCGGAATCTCGTTGACACGTACCCATCAACCACGCGGCCACGATATTAATATTCTTTCATAAAGCTCTTTTTATTGCTGAAATGTTGATGACATTACTCATTACAGCCAGGAAACTATCATACTTGTAGCCCCATAGACTTGTGTGCAAATTCATTTTATTAAACTCCTCGCTACGCTTAAGGTCAATCTTTAGTTTGTCATAATCATACACTACATTTCGTATTTAAAATATATTTATTTATGGATTGTGTATGTATGAATAAAACTTAATTATTATTATTAATCCTGTTCAAACAGTATAGTAGAAATACAACCCATTATCTAATCTGACACGAATAAATATTTTGCATTGCTTATGATCGCGTTTCTACTAAATAGTCAGAATATACCACCCCTGGCTTCTTAAAAAAAAGTTTATATATAATATTTGTGTTTAACTGGTTTTTATGTATGGTTAGAGTACGGTAGCACTCTTTAAAACTTTACTCAAAAAGGTAATATAAATCTTAAACAGTTAATCAAAATTTATTTATATAGTCAAAGAAAATAAACGGATTTAAAGCATGTGAGATGATAACTGTATTTACGAAACTTTTAGTATAGTTTATTTGTTTGTATAATTGTATTTCGTATGAAGTAAGATGAAGTTTTCATTAGACGGTCGGATTTCACAGAGAATTAGTAAACTTACTGCATTGCGGCAAAATTAAGGGAAGACTTATCATAATATACATGTTGGTGTGATTTTGGTTACCTTATTGATGAAAACAAGTCAATCTAATTGCATGCTTTTAACGAAAGTACTCTTTTGTCTTATTCTGTTGAATTGTGTTTACGCTGTGAGGAAAAGAGAAAGATGAGCATTTATTTGTAAATTATGTTCACACTATATTCAATTCAAGAACTAAAGTATCTGGGTTTCATTCATATAAAAATTGAATCGCCTTTCATTTCTTTTTCTCATTTTTTATAGAACAACGGGCAGGACGCTCATCTGATGTTAAGTGATACCGCCGCCGCCGCGTTGCCGGCTTTTAAATGAAAATTTTCAACGTTAAAGATGATTATGATCCATTGGAGATTCTTAATTTTTTCAGCAACATGACTAACATGTTAAACCCTTATTAATTACAAATTGTGTAGTGTAGTGTAGTGAATATAAGCGCAAGTGCGGTATCTCGAACACATGAAATCAGTGTCAAAACATTATGTAACACTAAGACTATTACATTAGTTTAAGCTATTCATAAGTATTGTAGAAAATGAAGTCAACATAATATTACTTACTAACCATAATTATTGTATAGGATAGATTGTAATGCATGTAAAGTAGCACTTTTGTGAACATTATTGTAAGACAAAAAAAAAATTAAAAATTGAAAAAGACAGTGGCGTCACAACTTTTAAGCTCTGAGCCTTATCTCATTTCTGTATCTGTTTCATGATCATTTATTTTTTTCTCATAGGCAAGTAGGTGAACATCCCTGTGTCTGACACATGCCGTCGACTTTTTGGATCTAATGCAAGCCGGATTCCTCACGTTTTACTTCGCTGTACGAGTGAGTGTCAAAAGTTCACATGAGGGTCGAACCTACGACCTCAAAGACTCGCATCTGAGCCATAACTACTCTATATGACATACGTACACACGAATGTAAGATACAAAAAATTATTAATATACGGTTAATTAATTAAAACCGCCGTTATAACTAGGTCCTCCATCTAAATTCAATAAGCGCAATTACTCAAAACTTTGAGCAACTCAAGTTGTTCTACTTGAGTAGTGTTTTTAAAGTCAGACAATTTTAATTGCAAAAATTCTCTCTTCACGCAGTTTTATCCCAGCGCTCGAAAATAGTTCTTTAAAAGTATAATTTTTCGCTTTTTACAGTTCAAACTGTAAGACCTTAAGACGAAGAAATTAGAGTTTTTATACATTTTGCATTCTTATCTTTGTAATTGCTATTTTGCTCTCGATGAATTTCTAGACAAAGAAATTTAGATCAAATCTACTGTAAAGAAATGAACAATTTACATGAATTTTTTACGAATATTTGTGGGATAAATGGAGTTAGTTTTTAACCTACAACTATGTTGTATCATGCTCCTAATATATATATATTGTTACGAAGACGGGTCGACTGCATGTTTCTAGATTTTTCCACTAGTTAGAGAACTCTTCAGCAGGCTGAAATATGATTTCTGACCGTTTCAGAAGAGGCTCAATCACATATTAGTTAATTGTAATTTCCATAATGTTACCCTAGTTTTCAGGAAGCTGAAACATTTTTTCAGTCAGTTTCAGAACATGTGTAGTCGAGTGGTGCAGTTTTCAGGAGACCCATTTTCAGGCGTTTTCAGGCCTAGTTATACCCCTTTGATGAAGGAATATTCTAGACCGAACTTTCTAGGTGTGAGACAAGGACGAAATGATACGAGAGAGAGAGAGAGAAGATCAGAACTTTCTCGAAACTAGACGAGCACTCTAGAACGCCGTACGACAAGGACGGAGCAACGTGCGAAAGAGACAAAGAGTGCGGACGTTCTAGAATTGTGCAATCGCTACTCAGTAGCAAGCCCGCCTAGAAAGTTCTCGAATATTGTTTAGAATTATTCCCAGGGATATATAAGCGAGCCGAAACGCGACTAGTCGCCTTTAGTTTTGAATGCGACAACAAGAGCGAAACACCGAAGCGATAAAGTGCCAATAAAGTGAATACAAGTGATAAAGTACAGTGTGAAGTGTGCATAAGTGAAGTAATTAGTGACTGTGTTTTTGTGTTTTATTAGTGCATCTCTGCAATTAAACTGTGCCCATAAATTCCTCATTGATTTTTCAAGAAATAAACCCTTGAAGAAATCCACGGCATTTTCTATCCGATCCCCTAGCTCGTAACAATATATATACATTTAATACCTTTTTTAATTTGTATATTTTGGTTGAATGCTGTATATAAGAGTGTTTTTGTTTAACTAAAATACGATTGTAGGCCACAACAATCTTAGAGATATCATAGCTTTGTTATGTAAGAAAGTTACAATTTATAATCTTAAATTTGGGAAAACAATGAAGTACCAATCCTAGTAATAAATAAACTGTTTACGGTGAAATTTGATTAAATCTTTTACAACAAGTGTTTATCAGATCTCAAAATCTTAATTTGAAACTCAATTTTATCGACAGACAACAGACATAAATTTCACAACTCACAAGACACATTGTTCGTGAATTGCTCGCAGAATAAACACTTCACAAACTTTTCAGTTTGCTGTCTGAAACATTTGCCGCGGTAGTAACACTATTATGGGGTAAAACTTCATTATGTGAACATATGTTCAAATTTAGACAATTTTCAATGAATTCTGTAAATAATTCTATAAATTTCGTAGATAATAATATTTTGTTTTAGAAGTTGATGAACGCGACTTAATAGAACTAAGTAATATAACTGAATTTTTCAAATCATTTAGTCAACTCTTGAATTTTCAGTGTGTATATTTACTTTCTCATTGATATGTTGTGGTCGATATGACTGACTATAGGTCTTAAAGGATTGTTGTGTTTGTGTATTTTTGGCAATCCATACATTTTTGGAGGTTTTACGCGGTTGTTGTTAAATATTTAACGTCTAGTGACAGTGTTTTAGAATATTTAGTAAGGAGGTTAGATGTTTGTTTTATTACCTTGTTTGTCGGATCTTTATCGACTTTTTTATAGGTATTGACATCGTTTAAGAGGAGAGCCATCTTGCTTTCGTGTTCCGACGTATCCATAACAACGGTTGCGTTCCCTTTGTCAGATCGGAGTACTCGTTCGCCTTTAGCTCCACGGGACCCTTTGTTACAGCGTCGGTAAAGTTTCTTTTTGGCGGTCTGCTTCCTCGCATTATGCACAAGATGGCTTGCTGTATGGTTTCAGCGTCATCCTTTGGTATCATATTTTTGAATATACATTCCTCTACGTAACTAACAATTTCTTCGTGAAGGATTTTTCGCGGTGCCGTTGCAAAATTTAAGCCTCTATTTAATACTTCTATGTTTCACTTTACTTAAATTTTTCGTTTTGATAGATTGATGACAGTGACGTTTTGAGTCAAGTATCGGGTGTTTCATTTAAAGTCGCGACGTTTGACAGCTGTCTATTGCTGTTCTGTGCTAGATTTTCAACTAACTTTTTTATTTGTATGACTTTGCAGTTATTGAATTTGTTGTGAGCCCGAGTGTTTAAGATGTTTATGCACTGCCTCTAATCTGTGTGGAACAATATCTCACGTAGTTCCTCCTTTTCATTTTCTTTTTGTGTGTTTAGTCGTTGATATTCTGTTCTGTGTCGGGCGACAAGTTGACAAGACAACTACATACTAGGTCTCAGAAGCAGATCTAACACTGCGTAGGGTGTGTTCATAAATCAGTCATTTAGTCGTATTTTAAGATTGCAGACGGTGAGCGGTTAGATATTAGGCAGCCTTGTTTTAAAATATAATGAGCCGTGTACAATAAATGATGTGTGAGTGAAAACATTTGGCTTCCTTAATATTTCTCTTACTTACCTTCGTAGCACCGGTGAACTCATTCTACAACAGTTCTTTAGGTTTATACATCATTCTAGGTGAATCTGAAGCGAACACTTACAAAGAGTAATCATAGCAAGAGTAACATGCAGCTTGTTATCTTAGAAAACACTAGAAGGCAACTTGCAATATTGTATTTTGAAATTCCTATTTTCTTTACTTATTTGTTTTATATTTTTATGCCCATTATTAGAAATTACACAACTAAAAATCACGGATTTTTAGTTGTGTAATCGGCAATTGTTATCAGTAATAAAAAAGCCATAAAAAGTTCGAAACGATACTGGAAAAATAGGAAAACAGAGAAGTTAAAGTAAATAAAATAAAGGAAACCTTCTACAAAGCGACAATAATAAGCACAACTCAAAGTCTATCCATCTCAGCGAGAAGAAAAAAAATTGGCTTAAGAAGAGAACTGAAATAAACTCATATAAAACTCAACAAACAATAATGCTAAAGAATTATATAGAACAGTTAACTGGTTACCAACGTCTAAAACATAATGAAGAATATACAGACAAATATCAAATATCGATAATAAAAATAGCAACTTATTTTTACAAGAACTCATATTAATTAGAATATGACAAGTTGAAGGCAGTACCTAGCTTAGATGACACTTAATTAGTAAACATACTACTGTTCATCAACTCCGAAATTTAAAAAGCCGTTAACAGTTAGGAAAATAAGACACGGCGTAAGGTCTTGACTAGATAACAAATATACCACCTCAGGACCAGAAGTATTGTTATGCTTCTGCATAAAAAGGCAATAGAAGTGGAATCATTATAGACCTATAAGTCTGATATCAAATGTTTACAAGGTATTATTGACATTTATACTAAACTGACTAACTAAGATATTAGATTAACGACGATGGAGCAGGCTAGCTTTAGAAAAGGGTTTTTGACTGTCAATGATAATTAAAAAATGTCAAGAGAACGGCAAAGCTTTGTAGTTAGCCTTTGTTAACTACAGTAATGGCTTTTACTCCATAAGTCATAAATTCCTACAAGACGATAGTCCATAAAACCTGTAATCACTTGGCTTTTGGCTATATGCAACCAGGGTCATGACAGCAGTTAACAAATAATAAAAATTCAAAATTTAAAATCATTTATTTATATAGGTAACACAATGTACACTTATTAACGTCAAAAACATAAATGTATATGAAATGCTTCTAATTTTACATTTACTGCCAGTTCTCAAATCAAAGGCGTAGAACGGAAGAGAAGAACTGACAATAAAACTGTCTGCCACTCTGTTTAATCGCCAAGTTTTTGTTTTACACAACGTTCGTAAGGAGCTGCAACCATTACCTTGTTCCACATGACAACTTACGTAATTAATAATTATAAAATAAATTAAAAACAAATATTTGTCGTCTATCAGCAGGAGGCATGGTAAAATAATAAGAGGCATTAGTCGTGTTATATATAATTTGATGTAATAATTCAAATGTATTGAAATGTTGCCATGGTACCGCTAAAATTTGTTCATTAGTATTTTCTAACTTTTACATATTCCTTTTTACGAAGCCAAATTAAAATTTACATTTCCGCATACATGTTTTATGATAAATTATGAAACCGCAGTATCCTTTGAATCTATTTACCTCGATGTATGTACAAAAATGTCAGTACTTACGTCAACCACTTCGTTTAATGCAACGTTGAGCTTGATGCATTTCATTTTATGCCTTCCATCTATAAATTTAAGGTTTCATATTAAAAATGTAGTTTTAACTGATAGCCTTTTGTTGATGAAAGTAGGTAAATATGAATACATCGCATTATGACTTTTATTATTTTAAAAGCAACTCGGAATGAATGCAATAATTATTGTAAAAGGCAGTCATCGTTAACATAGATATCAAAATGATGCCGATGTTTCTAGCATAATTCATTTTGGTGTTTTGTTTACGTAATGTGTTCGTCGTAATGATATTAAATATAATTTCCATCCTTGCTATCAATTATAATTGTCATGCATTGCCGTATCACCTCGACACTTACACGACAGAGCGCTTTAAAAAGCACTTTGAGCCGTGTACCACCTCATTGTGGGACCAGCTGCTAAAAAAGGGTCTTACACACTAATACAACTTAGGCCTACCAGAGAAGAGTGCACCGTTCCTTCAAAGGCTGCTGGCCTTGACACATCCGTTGACAAAATGGCGTTGGCCATACTTGGTTAGGACTTTATTCAAAATTCAAGAAATAAATTTAAATTGACATTTCAACCTAATAGTTTCTTAAAAAAATTTTCTGCGTAAACAAGCGATCAATGACGACAAAGCTAAAAATAATTATCGAATGAGGCACATACGGGTACTAAACCCAGGAGATCAGGGTTGAAAACATACACTCTACCACAAAGCGAACAGTCGACATTTGTAATAGTAATTACAACAATTTGTATGACTCAATACTTGGCGATTAAAAAGAGTGGCGAAAAAGTTTCTTGTCAGTTCTTCTTACCCGCTCTACGCCCTTGCCTTGCGAACTGGTAGTTAATGTAAATTTACAATTAATTTAACTTCTTTTTGACGTTCATAAGTGTACTTGTTTCCCTATATGAATAAAGTTATTTTGATTTTGAGTTTGAATTGAGATATTTTTTTACAAAATAATATTCTCTGAAACTTGCTGCTTGAAAACTATGATTACTATCATTAGCAACAAACACATCACATTATATTTTTTACTACCACAGCTAATTTATGACGCAGAAATAATTATAGTAATACATTAATTCAATATACAGTTACAGGCTTAAAATTTATATAAATGTAGGTATTTTAACCTTTTTGAAGCTGCAAAACATAAAAACTAACTTGTAAGAAATTTATACTAGAAGTATGCAAAACATTCAATATGTTCAAAGCAATAATATTTTTAATATAACAAAAATGTTTAATATGTGCGGTATCTCCTATATTACGAGTTTAATATACGTTCTTGTGGTACAATATAATGATCGTTGAAGCAATTTGAACGTTTCCGTAACAATTTAATGACGTGAACGCCGCCTGAATAGTCCCCTGAGTAATACTTGAATTAATGGCCGTAAGCTATTCTGAAGATCTGTATTGCAATTAAGATCAAAGAACCAATATATCATGAGTTTGTTTCAATGATGATTAAAAATTCGAATTTTAATTGTGTACCATTGACTTGAGAAGTAATATTATAGTCTGTACAAGATACAAAAATAAAAAAGCTTTGTGAAATTTATATTGTACGATCGCTGAAATGAAACGTCTAAAACTGTAATTACTGAATAAAAGTAAAAGTCAATTATTACGTTTAAGTAATTCATATTTGTTTTAGAACAAAACGGGCAATTGGCTTCTCTATCAGGTAGACTTATACGCTTGACCATGGATACTCTCTATGACAAAGTCCCTTTCGAGTCGTTTAAGAATTAATAAGCTCTTTTCTTGAAAAACTGGCAGGTTCCTAGCAGTGGTACACGGCAAAAGTTCCTTAAAACCGAGAGTTTATGTGTGGAATTTCATATTTTGCCTCAAAGTCTGATGAAGCTGCAGGTAATAATCTAAACAACTCCTATAACACTCTCCATGGTAAATGCAGTTGAACACGTAGGTTATTAGATAATAGGTAATTTGGTATATTGGGTAATAGATATATTGTTTCAATCTTGTAATAGACTATGTGTAGCAATACATTTATTAATACCTAGAGAAGCAGCTAAAGGGAATTGTTAAGCATGGAACATGATCCCAGTAGCTCAAACTAAATTATTACTCTAGTAGAAATTAGAATTTAATTAACATTCACAACCATTTCACGACTGTTCTATATTATTTCAACAAATACACACTTTTGTTTTGTTAATTACAATTCAGTGTAGGGAAGTAGGTGTATTTATTTTTCTATGATTAAATAATTATTGCGTATCTATACCATCTAATAAATATCTTTATCTACAGTATTCCAGTCTAGTTACTAATCAACCGTGTAATCATTTTTGGGTATAAAACTAATAATAGTTTTTACTATAAACAAGGGAAATTATATGTATATTATCTAACTAGGCGATAAATACTGTTACATAAAGACTTTTTAATTTTTTTTTAAATTATTTTAACTACTTTTTTGCGAAATTTCTCATATTTTTTCGTGTTTATTATTAAATGGACTACAAGGGATGTAAGGTATGGGATACAACAACCCTTGTGTTATAGAAAATAGGATTGCAGTGATCGCCGTCGGTCATATTACAGACACTTCAAAAGCTTGTATATCGTACTATCAACAGATAAAACAACAGTTCGTCGGCGTGCTGTTAGAACTACAAAGACTGTTAATGCTGTTAAAGCCAGAATTCGTTGAAACCCCATTAGGAAGCAAATGAAGATTCTCGCTAGGTCTCTGTCACAACAATATAACAAGACCTAAAGCTCGTAGCTTATCGTCAATATACAGGACTAGTAGTGCTTGACTACGTAAATCAATCTTTACAATTAAAGAGAGTGTATCAAGTATTGTCTTTTGTTAACATAGCTTAACAAAACTTTTTTTTTTCACTTTTTTAAAAATAATTATAAGTTTATAATAATACATAGCTTCAATCCATTAAAATGTGTTTTCTTTAGAGTGTATCGATCAAAACGCCTTCTGTTGCGAAGGTGAAAAGCAAAGAACACTACAATAAGCAAAATAATAAAGTGTACGCTCACAGTGTTTAAGAGCTGCTCAAGTGGTAGGAATGGTACAACGTGGTTATAAAACTGCATCAGTGATGGTTTGGCTACATTTTTGTGAAAAATTAGTGAAAGCTTATACTGATACAGTCTTTTAACCTCTCTGCAATAGACTTTCCAAAAATAAACCGTTGACTTTCCACCAGGATTCAGCACTTGATCACAAGGTCCGAACTGCCCTGGCCTGGAACTGCCTGCCAAGCCTGGCTTGAAACCAACGTTCTGGACTTAATAAGAGCTGAAAACTGGCCCTCATTTAGCCCAGACCTCAATCCTTTTGACTTTCAATTATGGTTCTCTAAAACTGTTAGAGAACATGATCTGCTCTTAACGACACCGTGACATTTGAGTCTCTTAAAAAATCTTTGAAGCAAGCAGTGGCGAAATTTCCCTTGGAACCAGTGCGTAAATCCATAGATTCGTGGCCAAACAGATTAAAGGCCTGTATAAAAGCCAAAGGTGGCCATTTCGAATAAAATATTTATTTATTTTTTTGTTGAGACTTCAATAAATATGTAGGCATAAATTTTAATAATATTACATTACATCATTAAAAAAAAATCATTTGTAACAGAACTTAATGCTGGATATATCTTGATCTTGATCTATGATCTTTTATCATGTCTCGAGGGTGTAAAATTCTGCATCGTCGCGAAATATTTAGTACTTTCATATAATTAAAAATATATTAGAAATCGATGCTAGGCTAGTGGTTAAACAAGTGGTTCGTGGGTTCGAAACCTGTCTGTACACCAATGGATTTTTTCCGTGAGGATAATTTTAAGATAGTTTCCTCAAATGGACCAAGTCTTTTTAAGCTTTACTTTGAGCATAAGTTCTGGTTTTAGTTTAGTTACTTTAATATAAGTATTTTATATTGAACTGTAACTGTTTATTAAATTCCATTAGATTAAAGTAAAAAACATTTTAATGATTTCTAATTCAAAGCATCGCGAGACCATGTTTTAGGACCAAAAACCATATTTAACACGGATAACGGCTGATCACTTCCTGTCTGAAAAGAAAGATATCCTTCGGAACTTCTTAATAATAATTTAATATAATAAAGGCGAAAACAACTATTTTAAGCTTTCACATTTCCAAAATACTATATCGAAGGACGTAGTCCTAATGATTATCCGAAATAATTGAATGCCATGTGAACAAAACGCTAAAAAAATGTAGTCATGTAACAAGTCAGTTTACACCCACGCCTGTCGCTTACAGAATGAAATAGAGTATGTATTATATTTCGTTTATATTAATGGACTTTTATAACGAGAGTATGGATGTTGTTTCACTTACAAAAGTATACTCCTAAACCTAGTAAAAGCGTTGTAATAATCAATTCGTGTCAATAAAATAGTTATGCAAATGTGATAATCCAGTCAAAGAACCTCAATTATCAAAAAATTTGCATAATAAAGAATTTTAAACAGATGAGCGAGTATAAATATCAAGTTGTTAAAGCAAGTCAAACATTCGAAACAAAGAGACACAATTAAATGAAATAGCGTCACAAGCGCTGACAATTCATTTTTTATCTTTAAAACGCTCTGTTATAAGACAATCGTTATAGAGGGCGGCACTATCGAGCCATTATTGCTCTCTCTATAAAAGCCTCTTTGTTTGTCTCCGCTAGATAATGAAGTATCTTAGCAATAACGCGGATCACGTGCCATTGTTCTCTATGAATTATTATTACGAACGTTTTTAATGCTCATACGTGCGTATCATTAGGGGAGAATGGAGTAAATAGGTAAACGTCATTAGTAATGAAAAGAATTCTTTTGTTTTTTTTTATGATAACATCAGGCATTGTGCGAAATATGGATGAAAAGTTGAATTTGGAATTTTGTTGGGAATAATGAACTATTCATATCAGTTTTAGAGCGTTTACGTATTGTTTTCAGGTTAAATGTAAATTTTAGATTAAGTTTTGCTTAGTGTATTTTTTACTATATAGAAGTAGCACATAGCATTATCTTTTATTAACATAACTTTTAGACATTTAAAGAAAACACTTTTTAACGGATTATTTATTTTATTAAAGTATTCCTACAGCTACTCATTAAACAATATTCAAACTATTACGTTATACACAAAAACCAAAAACGGAATACACAAACATAAACATAAAGCACAGTTTTACCTATTTATACAAAAAATATAACAAAGTACACATTCATACTAAATTATATATTATAAGTTCTAAGATTCATTGATCATTATAATAATTATTTAATATAAAGGAAGAATAACAAAGCCATTATTAATAAAAGATACCAGAGTTTTTTTTTTAAATTTAAGCATTTTCAGTCACATTAAATATATCTATTTGCTGGTAATTTGTGTTATAATCTGAAGCAATTATTTTACAAAAAAATATATATTTTTCCGACGTTTAGGAATTAAAAGGTATTAAATGTCAAAAAGTATCACAGCTGTAGAGAAAGTTATATTATGGAGTTGATAATTATAAGTTTATAATAATACATAGCTTAATTCCGTTAAAAAAGTGTTTTCTTTAAATGTATAGAAGTTGTTTATGACTGGGTATTGTATTAAAGGTTCTTTCGAACGAATAATTCGATAATTTTGTGGGTTAGTAATTTATTTACCAACTCGAGCGCTGACAGAATTTAATCAGCGGCACATACGTTACGACATAAAACATTTTCAACTCAACCACACAAAAGAGACAAATACAAGATGGTGAGCGTCCGAGCAAAAGAAAAGATAGAAAAGAATATTACGGGAGAGGCATGAGAAATTAAACAACGGTATTTCAGTTTGTCGTAGCTACTACGGTTTGTTTCCTCGCCTTTGAGCTTTTTCCCACTTGTAAAAAATTATTCAATTGTAAAGAAAACGTTCTCTTTTGTTTTATAAATGTAAAATATTAAAAAAAAAATATTATAAAGAACAGAAGGTTGAGAGATTAATTGTGCTTATTCTTCATATGTAGTGTTTTACTATTGATACTTATCGTACGAAAGATATATAAGATATATATGATTGAAATTACTAAGGTTTTTCATAGAACATGGGCAGAGGGGCAGGAGGGTCAGCTGATCGTAACATGCACATGGACAGTAAATGCCAGAGTGCTCCCGAGATTCCGGCCTCCGGCCTTTTAAGAATTGTTACGCTGTTTTATTAAAGGACCCTAAGTCAAATTCGGAAATACTTTAGTTTAAGTCTTAGATCTAATATATACACAGAAACTATAAAGATACTACACAGAAAAACCAGAATCTTTTAACAATATTAAAGTACTAACTTTCTTTAAATAGCAACAGAACTCTCTACTTGAATACATTGTTCGTACAATTTGCAGTCGCCAAACATCGTCAAGTTCGTTTGTGAAATGCGAAACGGGCGCAAACTCAAACAAATTGTCAAATTCAAAGCTACCATCGTAACCAAGTTAGTACGTGGCCGTGCAACAGAATAACGTGTACTTGGGATTTCGTTTAGTTTGCTACTTGAACAACCGATTTGTGATCGGACCACTTGCACTCTTCGGTAAACTGTTTGCGTGAAATGCTTTTGTTCGTTCGTCATTTGTTTTAAAAATTTAACTGATTTAGATAGCAGTAAATTGTGCTACAAGCTTTATTTATCACATATCTATTTAGCTTTTTAGTTGGTGTTTTCTTTTATATATATCTACATGGATACTAGGTCTCCTTAGCCTAATATGTGTCGTCGATTTTTGGCCTAGCCGCTTGCCTCAAAACATGTGTTTATTGCGCATATACAAAAGAAGATCCATTGTTAATTAGCCGGGATTAAGCACATGACCTCACGGTTGTAACTATATATTTATATATTTATTAGGGTCACACATACGTCATTACATCGTAGGCGAGAACGGGAACCTGAACCGGATGAGGAAGTCTTAAAACAAAATGATATATGAACCAATAAGTGACACCGTGTATGATAAATTCACTGCAGCATTTTTAAGAATGTAATTTTTTTTTAAAGAAAACTGGTCCAATACTAGAATTACAACTTATCTATATACAAATTAGAATTAAAATTATTGTAATTCCTCTAATTTAACTTAATTTATAATAACAATAGTTTGTTTAGCAGTAACAATTTAGTTTTTTCTTTGAAATATTAAGTAAAAATGTTTCAGTTGTCGTTTTGTCTATTAATGTAATTACTTATGTTTTCTATTTCATATATATTGTTTATCAATGTAATCTGTTTTTGATTTTAATATCGCTCACTTACATAATATATTTTTGTTTTATAATATGTACGAGTATGATGGCTGTAAGAGCAGTGTTGGCAGTTTGGCTTCAGCGTGCGATTCTCATCCCTGAGTTTTGATCCCTGGTTGTCCACCAATGGACTTTATTTCTATGTGCGCATTAAAATTCGTGAGAACGGTGAAGGAAATTATCTAGAGAAAATCGGCTTACCTTAGACCGAAAAAGTCGACGGCGTGCGTCAGGCACAGAAGGCTGATCACCTACTTGCCTATTGGATAAAAAATGATCATTACTAATGATTATTAATGATGAATATTTATATATTGTTTCCTACATGTTCTAAGATTCTTCTACATATATTGTATATTCCTTTGTAGGGTTATCTTGCGATGTGTTTGTTATTTCCGTCTATTAATAAATAAAAACTACTTTATCTCTCTTAATGTAGCTTTTCTAGAATCATGTAACTTAAGGGTTTATAAAGGCACAGTTAATCGTTACAATAAATAGTACATAGCACATTTCCCGGCAAAGCACTTGGCAATGTGGGCTTCCTAGCAATGTGTGTATAGGCGGCGGTATCACTTCCCATCAGGTGAGTCTCCTGCCCGTTTGCCTCCTTATACTTATAAAAAAACTAACCAGTCCAAAGCAATGTTGACAATTGATTGTACCGTGTTTGCGTTTTATATTTACAATTAATTTCATTGCAAGAATTGTTGAATTGTCTTTATAATATCATTTTTACTTTTGACATTTATAAAGCAGTAATCTTAACAAATCATTAGTTTATTTATTTATAAAAAAAAGTTCTTAACTTAACTTTTTTTTAAATAAACACATTGGATGTATCAACAAATTGTTTCACTAATAAAAAATGTAATACAGATCAAAGCAAAACAAAACTTGACAACACAAAATTTATAAAAACCGGACAACGACAAACATACCTGTAGCTATAATAAAGAAGAAAGATACAAGGCTTATGACATTAACACTGTTGTTTTAAATGATGCAGTAGAGGAGTGCGAAAAAGGGTCGATGTTATTGACAGAATCTAAAGCAGAGCACATCCTGTGAAGAGGCCCTCGGATCCCAATGTTGGTTCTGGGAGTCGGAATGATAAAGGTTCTGTGTGAGCGTAACTTACACATTTAATTTAGAAAAAAAACTCAATAACGTCCAAGCAACTGTGTATATAAAATTCGATGCCACATAACTCAATTAGGAATCCATTTGGCCCACATCTGTTCAGGTATACCAATTTATAATGGATCGTAAGTTAAATCGAAGCGTTCAAAAGCATGTCAAGTGCAAAAGCGTGTCCCGTTCTTGAGGATACTGTTGAATAATAGCCAGTGAGCCTTTGATAGCAATTCCTTGGCGTTCGATTAATGTGAGGTAGCTGAATAGGTCCCTAATTTATATGGGTTTCAATACAATATTAGGTAATATTATATTGGTAATCAAACTTATAATTGATTATTGTAGTATTTAGTTTTTAATGCTTCAATTTTAGTATTAAATATTTAATTCAAACAATTGTCTCAGGTTACCAATGCTATAATGTTTTTTAGAAATTACCTGTGCTTTCGCTACTTTTTTGTTGTTGTTGTAAAACAGGGGGCAAATTGGCAGGAGGCTCACCTGATGTTAGTGATACCGCCAATCATGGACACTCATTACCAGAGGTCTCGCAAGTGCGTTGCCAGCCTTTTAAGCTAGTTGACGTAAATAGTTAACGCCAGTTATTATTTATTTATTAGAATCAATGCTTTTACCTTTATTTTTATAAAATACATGAGTATAAACCAGACATATGTTTAAAATACCTCAATTTTAATATACAAAATGTTTATCAAATTAATTTATATAAAACTATCATATACACAAAAATCAGATACAAAATATTCATTAAGAAATATTGATCAATTATGTTTCATACAACCAAGGATTAATTACGGTAAACAAAATATAATGTATCAAGGCATATAAATATTAATTATAAAGCCATTGAATTTCAAAGAAATAAAACAAGATCGACAAAAGTAATGTTCCTGTATTAGAACTTGTAAAGTGTAAAAAATATAAAGGCTACACAAGTTGCATAGAATTTAGTCTAGTTTATAAAATCTACTAATCCATTCCTAGTTCATATTCCAGTGAATGGACTCGTTTAAGATTCCAGCTAAGCTGTTCGTTTTAGTCTGTGTAAGCTCAATACGTCGCTCTTTCACGTAAGAAGGCTTTCACGACATCCTCAGAATACATTTAGAGAGATATTTGGTTGTATATATTCTAACTTCTGCTCCTTTTGAAGATAGATTTCAACCCAAACTCTTTCCTTTTACGCTATTTATTTTTACTAAAACCTCTTTACATGATTCACGGAAGGGTAAATAATTTTGATAGCAATCACTACGTAATGATTACGGTATAAAAAACAAACTATATTAACTAGAAATTAAATTTATTCTACCAGGACACAAACATTTAAACTAGTGAATTAGTGATAGTGCACGTTAGTATTATAGTAAACAGTGCGTGTAAAATAGAACACAAGAACAGTGTCTTCCCTTTAATAGAGACTGTAAGTAGTGATAACGGACATTTCCTTTTGTTAAAAATCCTTTTTAGCAAATTAATTTAGACTTATATTACTTATTAGTCTAAGTTAGACTGAATCGTAATGTTCCATGATGTCTCAGTGAAGACACATGTAAAAAACAATTCTACAATTTGAATTAAATATATGTCGGAAAATTATATATTATATCATCAGACCATCGATATAGACATCGTCATTAAAGGGCTTAGTGGGCGTCATGTAGGTAAAGTACAAGCGAAAAAGACACGAGAAGCGGGTTCAAGGCACCGATCTCACTTTTAATCACAATCTACTTAACTATATATAAGATAGACCTAACTATGTCCAACGTCTTATCACCACAATGCTCCATCTAATACCCAAGTTAAACTATCCTGCGTTCCCTGAACGCACTGTCCAAAGTCAAGATGGCGCCTTGATTCCACTTCAGGCATTTTTGTTCTGCTCTGATTGATTGTAACAATATTAGTACTTTTATTCGATAAGTAATGATTAATATGAAAAAACTATTATGATTCTTAAAAGAATTAGAAGGAATCTCAATTCTCAAAGCCATTCCAGGATCAGAACATTTCCTGATAATCGGAGCATTCCCTGACACATATTACAAGCAATTCTTAATCAAAAAACCTATTTAATTCATACCGTTTATTAAAATCAAAAGCATCTATTTATATAGGTTTTATTTTAAAAATCTGTGTATCAGAAAAAAAGGCTTGTATTTTGTAAGTGACTTGTATTTTTAGCAAATAATAAATGGTGTATAAAATAAATACATTTCTCAATTTCTGCTTACAATACACTTCCTTGAACCAAATTATGTCATTATGCAGAAATATGATTCTTCACAACAAAAATATGTAATTTAAAGCATGTTTTGTAAGTGACATATTTATATTGAAAATGTGATGAACCATAATAATAAATCAGTCTCTATTCGCATAAATCCTTCTCTATCTTCTTTTCAATCTATACTGTACAAACATAACCTGTCCACATCATACTGTCCAACTTACATACTAACTGATGTTAAACTGATCTAAAATTACCGTCATGTGAACTTTTTCTTTTTCATGTGTCCCTTTTTTATATATATTTATGTGTATATGTTTTAATTGCTTTGTTTTATTCCATTCGTTTTGTCTATATTATAAGATTTTTCCCTTCTTGCGCTTGCCTTATGTAATTTTTTAAAATTTTTGATTAAGAAGATATAACCCGAATATAATAATAAAAATAATCGCGATAAGGCCACCAATTGCCATCATTTTATATTTCTCTATTCAATGAAGTGTTAATAAATAAACTTAATTAATTTAAAATACCTTTTATGAATTACCTAGCTGAATTCTAACATATTTGTCTTTAATTCGTAACGCAACTGTAGAAGATATTTATGATTTAAAATGTGAACGTAGAAAATTGTAGATCTACTTGGCTTAAAGAAAACAAACATTGCGAAATGCATTAAGGAGACAACGCTTAAAATAATGTTTTTAAATAATAAAACAAGATACCCTACAAAAATCACATTTCGTCCACAGAAGTAGATATTAACAAACATTGGGAACACCGCGTATTTATCTAACATAATGAGACAATTTTGGTAAATATGAAGACCCTCATTAAACCGAAAACGTTCGTTCCATATTATGACATTATTAGTATTTATCGTACGGTAAAATCTAATATTCGGTATATAAAATGAGAGCGTAGAATGTTCATTCAATAAATTGTGTTTATTACTATTCCCCCTTTTAATAAACATACTACGAAGATGAAACATTGAAAAAACACGAATTTATTAATTTATTTATATAGCTTGAGGTTGGTGATTTAAAGCATTCGTGAGCAGTTGACCAAGTGCCTTTAGCGTGCGACTGTTTTCCTTAAAGTTCGACTCCTATGTTCGACTCCCGGCTGTGTACCATGATATGGTAATTCAAATTCAAAAGATATTTATTCATTTTAGTACAATTTGTACACTTAATGTCAATGCATGTCAAAGCCATCCGTTCATTAGTCTACCAGGAGGCTTTGTTCTAGGAAGAACTCAAGACGAAACTCAGCAAGTTCATTATGGTTAGTTGACTCAGTTTCCGCACTTTGACTCCTCTATCCATTGTGTGTAAAGTCCTGGCTAACTTAGCCAGCCTAGCTCCTTCCAAAAGCACAGAAGTATCCTGGGAACTTCACAGGCTTCACCAAAATCACCTTTCCGGCTGTGTACGAACGGACACAGAAGGAAAACAGCGTGAAGAAACTAGTCTTAAACTCAAAGATGGCGAACACTTATCACCTACTTGCTTCTTAGATTAAGGCCCAGACGTAAAAGGTTTGAGTGCCACTGGTAGGATTTTAAAGTCGTAATGTAAAATCTTATCAATTTGCGTTTTTATCCCATATGGTAGTTTTATATTACAGTTAAACGCGTCAAGTAGAGACAATATAACGAAATTTAAAATAATATTGAGTGTTTATTTAATGTCGGTTTAATGCGCGCAGAATATTAAATGTAATTATTTTTATTCCAATTAAAAATTTAAGTACTTATTTCTACTTCTTGCCCACAATAAAACGAGAAACATAGAATGGCCATATTCTGTTTCGAATGTTCGGTTTTAAATATTATTTCAGCCTTTTCGATAATTAAACTTATAAAACCAAATGTTGACAGGTCACGGTGGATTCTTGTCGTATCTTTACAGGTTCAGGGTTAGACAAAGTGCTGCCTGTGCTTGTAGCAATACAGCTGAAGAGACGGTGTTACATGTTCTGACCGACTGTCCAATGTATGGATACGACAGGTATAACACTGAACAAGCTATGGGCATGGAGGTGACAGAGGCGAGTTTGAGGGAAATAATGTTCAACATTAGGTTAAGAGGCATCTTCCTGGGATTTGCTGTAAAAGTCATAAAAAAGTTGTTAATAGAAATAGATTTATAGTAGTATTTAATCATCCGGGTTAGCAATACCATACGTAAGCTATTAAATAACTCTGACGTCTACATAGGGAATTATCTAGAATTATAATTTAAAAAAAAATGTTCATTTTTAGTTTTAGGATTTTGCGGAAAAAAAATGCCGGGTACCGTTAGAAAATTCTATAGCGCACATTCAGTTATTTATGGAGCTACCTTGTCTTGGACAGATTTAGCATTAAACCCACTTTCACGTTAATAATATTAACGTTACCATATTCGAATTCACTTACATGTTCGTTTCTAGGTGAGTAACAGAATATCTGAATCATATTTGCAATTTAGGCGATTTAATCGAATTGCTTATTGGGTTGAATGGCGCAACTGTGGCCTCAGATTCCAATTTCTTATCATTCGAGATACGAATGCTCGAAAGGGCTTTAAACGCATAACTTTATTAAGTTTTTTGTTGCTTAAAAAGCGTTTCTTATTTAATCACGGAAATGCTCGTTCCAGACGCCATCTTGCTATCAATTTGTATGAAATATAATATGTATACATTAGTCCAGTACATACATACAGTAGTCCTAGTGGCTTAAGGGTGGCTTAACTCTGAGGGCATGCGTTCGATTCACGGCTGCGGATAAATTAGTTTTTATTTCTTTGCGAAATTGACACTCGTGGTTAAGGAAATTATTGTAAGGAAACCGGCGTGATCCAAGGCCAAAACATAGGGTTCTGTATTATTTAAACTACCTTTAAAGTGATTTTTAATTATAAAATGGTCTAAGTTAGAGTGCTAGTTACTATGGTTGCAATAATATTTATGTATAAAAAGAATGGTAAACGTGAAAATGCCCTTACGCAGGCCCGCGCCATAGATGTCGAACTTGACACGGGGAATGTGGGGCTGGGTCTCCACTCGAAGCCTCTGCTATCCAGAGGGGTAGCGAGACCACACCCACTTAGAACACTTCAGCCCTTCACACTCCCTTAAGATGGGCCCTCGGGGTTCGCCAGGCATTCTACCCAAGGGATACAACAATACTACCCTAACAACGCCTTACTTAGACTACATTTTATGATGAGGCTGTTGAGAACATAAGCATACAGAAACGTTATACCTAATATCATGTTTCATATTTTCAAATTCGATGTTTTATCTTTGTAAACCTATTAATTATAAGCATTATAATACCAAAATCGTCCGCACCAATCAAGCCAAGCATTGGTTATAATTTGAGAACGTTTTTCTTAATTTTTTTTTAGATTTTTGGTATTCTTGTAGTGCAAAATGTGCAGAATATAACTGTAATAAGAAGAGTTCGTTTGGTTTATAAATACGCTCAACATGTCTCGGCTTTGGTTATTGCAAGTCAAATCTGATTTCAATGAAATAAAATGCTCAGTTTCTTCCTTGTCTATACTAATATTAAAAAGCGAAAATATTTTTGTTGCTACACTATCCCTGAGTAACGTATATTTATATCACATTAAGATATTTTTCAAACTTATATACCTCAGAATTTTGTCTAGCCTGGAATAGAGGGAGTTTTTTTGTTATTATATTATATGTTCATTATTATTAAACTTAAGTTTATAAAAATATTTATATAAAGAAACTACTCACAAATTTCTCTTTTTTCTCTCTTTCTGTCAAACTATGTTTACACTGAACACACATTAAGAAAGGAAATAGTTAAATACTTTCGAAGGTTTTTTATTGCCGAGCGAGTTTAAACAAGAAAAGAGCGTACCAATTCCTAAAAGGCCGGCAACGTAGTGGCGAGCCCTATGGCATTGAATATCCATGGGCGGCGCTGTCACTTAATATCAGGTGAGACTTCTACTCTTTTGGCCCCTGTACTATAAAAAAACAAAGGAATGCCGATGAAAATATGATAAGCTAGCACTTAGGTTTGGTTGCGAAGGTGGTAACTAACAATGCTCGACCCCAATTTTTCTTAATAAGCGCTCAATAACGACGTATTTTCAACTGGGATGTCAAATATCAGCCAGCCATCTGGGCTTATGCATGTCAAAATCACTCAGACGATTGTCAACCTTTTCGACTGTCAGCGCATACATCGCCAACAGTTTTTGAATTATGGCCTCTTTTCTTTTGTTCTTTTCTTTAAATGAAACGCATTTATTTGGTACGTGTGTGAGGTTTAAAGTATCAAATTGTTTGTATCGCTCTATTCTATGCCCTGAGGGTTGAAAAGGTCAAAGATTAATCGACTCGACCCAGATAAGGCATTTAGGATTGTATCTCGAATTAAATGACTATTAAACGGTTTTATTGTAGTCTGTTTAATGTGGTTTGATTACACTATTAAGCACTGTATTAATTATTTATTTATTTACAATAATTACAGTAATAACAGTACATTTTAGAGATGCTTTTCATAGATAAATTTTGGTACTTTTCACGTGTACATTATCTTCGTATAGTTAAAATCACATTCGATTGTTATAAATTCACATGCCTATGTTTCGTTAACTCGTAGCTATGTTAAACTTTTTTCGTCACTATACAAGCAAGTATTACAGTAATTTGTAACATAAACATCATCTGTACGTAGCTGATTTATGTTTTGTAATTATAAAGATAATTCTCCGTTTTTCCTTTCAGAATTTCATTGTGTTTTTGAAGGAGTACGATTTATATATTATTTTCTTTGCCAGCTGCCAGGTGCTACATACCCGGAAAACCGTAAATTACCAGTGTTGGAAATTTAAGATTTGTTGAATTAGATTCTATTAAATGTATAACTGTAGTGGTCCCGGCTTTAGAACAATTCGGTGAAACCTGTCAATTGGTTTTGAGTATAAGACATGTCGGCATTCGATAAGTTAAATTGTTAATTGCGCTTTTAGAACGATAATTTCATTAATGATCCAATCCACAGGGCTGTGCTTAGGTTTAAAATTGGCTAAGACTGACAATTAGACTTATTCATTTGAAAATATGTGTACGTAAAACGCGTATTATGTTTATTTATTAACGCTAATACAAGTGACTTTTCGGCAAAATACCAGAAACTCAGACTACATATAAGTTGATAATGGCATTAGATAACTTTAATTTGTTACATAAACAGTTTACTTTACCAACCATACTTACTGTACAGTTTACTTTCTTGTTCGCTACAGACGTAACAATATTTACTTTATACTTTTCAGTACGTGATAATGATACAATCACAGTTAGCCTATTACGCCACATAGTACTTAGGCTAGTATGTAGCTTACTACCAGCCTAGTGCGTAGCCCAGTAGATTCTATTCCAGTTCATCAACGACTGCTCTGCTTAGTGTAGCCTACACTATAACCTAGCGCTTGAGACAAAATCACGACAGACGCGACCCGCTAACGTCAATTGAATTTGTTTGGAGATGGTCACTTGGCAAAGCATGAGCTAATATCATTCTCGGTCTAGGTATGCCAAATATTTCAGTAAGATGAATACACAAGGGGTAGCACGGGTTTCGCCGGTCAGTCCAGTTTGGCCATAAATATATGAGGATATTTCCGGAGTTGTTGTCGCCCGGCGAGACTCCAAACCCACCAGACTTTTTAGGAATGGGGAGATTTGACACTCACCTGCTGCATAGAACCTCGACCACAGAGCTGCTGAGACCTGGCTGATAGGCTCGCAATCGCAATCATATCCTATGTTTAAAAAAAAGATGCATTCAGATATTTGTCGTCTAATACGTCACCTAAACCGTTGCTTATATTTTACCTAGTACGTACTATAGTTAATCGCCAATTTCGCCAAATCTATAGGTATCAGTAGGTACAAATGCAAACAATTGCCAAGGTAGATATAGGTAACTAATAGTAGATAATAAAGATAGACAAAGCGATCAATAGGAATAACACAGATAACGTTACAATTTCACCCATTAAGCTTTTCCGAATCATTCTCTTCCGCGTCGTGATTTTTCCTAGAAATTGTCTTATATCCAAGCCACAAATCTAGAACGGAATCCAATTCCTTTGTTGAAAACTGTCGTTTTGATTCCGCCATAATTCTTCTTAGTATTTAATGAATTTATTACGTTTATTTGAATTAACTTAATAAAATTATATTTTTAAAATGTTTCATTGGCGGAATTGGATAATAATTAAGTGTGACTATATATTTGGGCTTCCAAGCATCTGTTCAGAACTATGAGTAATATCGTGCAAAATATCAGAAATTAGAAACAATACCGATATACTATGTTATATTAATTTTAATTTTATGAAATAGTCTCCACTGAACCAGTTTTGAGAAATTAATAGGAACATGGTCGAAAACAGGATTTTGAGTTTTACTATCTAGGCATTATTTGTATCATTGTTGCGATAGTCTGTAGCGATTTTATAAAACTATGTAGTCTGTGACAAAGCTTTTAACAGTAAGAATATGATAAAAAAGAAAACTTAATCACTTGTCCATTGAGGCTTTTGCTAAATATTTTCCAACGCGATTCTTGTGTTTGCAAGTAAAAATAGACGTAAGTCAAAGTGGTATGGTCTAAAGAATTACGCCTGCCCGTTTTTAATATTAAAAATAAATTTCACATTTAACGAAACTAACAAGAGTTTCTTTCGATAATTTTAGCAAAGTGATATTAACTAAAACCTATCCATCTCGGTACAAGATGTCGACCAGTGTTATATTAAAAATTCGATCTTTTTTAATGTATTGAAAACACTTTTTTTAATAACCGTAATGCCGTATGTCCGGAGTATGAAGGTGAATCGATGAATATTTCGAAACTGATCGACTTATACTACCCGGGAACTTGGCAAGTATTAACAAAGTTCATCAACGACTTCCAATGTTACTAGTTTTAATGGAAATTTTGTATGAAACGTGGTCGTACATTTAAGTAATAGCCGCCTTTAAACCAACGTAATGGTAAGAGGTCTACAACTTTAAATACACATAGATATATGCAAAATATTTTGTGAGATATTAACATATCGTTTGTATTAATATTAAACAGATGGTGAGGATGTAAAACAAAACGACGGTGCATTTCATTTAATCATGATTGGTATAAAGTTATACATTGGTTAAGAAAGAGCGTACTCTTCCCTCAAAGGCCTGCAACACACCTATTAACTAGATGGTGGACTGCGGTACCCTTTTATGGCGACATGATTCCAATCACAATTAATCGCACGGTTTGATCTTTAATTTTGCATGTTCTTTTATATGATGATACAGTTATTACCGTAACTTTCTGAATCATATGAAAAATGTTTTTACTAAAAGTATTTATGTAACATAAGAAAAATATTGTCCATAATATAAATATAATTATAAATTAAATTTTTGGGAGCCCATAATTATATAAATCCCATCTCATAACACCTCATTCATCCCTTAAGGTAAGACAGTAAGGCTATAGAATTTTCCCGTCCCTATTCGCTTATCTCCTCTGTCTTACTTAAAATTTCTTCGGTACTAACATTACCTGTCCACATAGTATCGCTAACTTTCGTACTAACTACTAAATGACGTGAGACTGCTCTTAAATTATCGCGATTCATATGCACTTTTTTATTTTCCATGTATCCTTTTTTAGTTTAGTTTGTTTTTTGTTCCTATTTAGTTGTATCTTTATAACTATTAGGTCCTTACATATGAAATTGGCGTTTTGTATGGGAGGAACAAAAAGTCGAATATTTTTAAATAAAATATATTTAATTAATCAAAGTATGAACCATTGCATTCTATGCACTTTTTCCATATCATAGGTAGTTCATTGATCCCTTTACTAAAAAAACCAGTCGGACGGGAATCAATAAAATCTGTGAAGGCGATTTGGACTGCCCCATCAGAGTTACATTTTTTTCCCTTGCAAGAAGTTGTCTGAATTTAGAAAAAAATGGTGATCTGTTGGAGCAAGGTCCAGGGAGTACGGAGGATGTCTTAGACATTCCAATTGAAGCTCTTCTAGTTTGGTAGCCGTCTGTTGTGCAGTGTGTAGTCTAGCGTTGTCGTGAAGAAGCAGTGGCGTGGAGCGATTGACCAGCCTAGGTTGTTTAGGCACTAGCTTTTCCATCATGGTTTGCAATTGCTGACAATAGATATCAGCCGTAATAGTCTAGCCATATTTGAGAAAACTGCAACGAACAATACCGGCACTAGGCCACCAAACGCTTACAAGTAACTTTTTTGGGGTTAATATTTGCTTGGGGCAGGATTTGGCTGGCTGGCCAGGATCCAACCATTGCGCTGAGCGCTTCCGATTATCGTAAAGAATCCATTTTTCATCACAGGTAATTCGGTTTAAAATACCTTCATTATTGTGCCGGTTCAGTAATGTAATGCAGCAGTCGACGCGCGTTTGCCGGTTTGCTTCAGTCAATTCGTGAGGTACCCACCTTTCAAGCTTTTTAATCTTCCCAATTTGCTTCAAGTGAATTAAAACAGTTTTATCACTAACACCGCAGCTTGCAGCTAACTCGGACGTTGTTTGCGATGAATCCGCTTCCACAATAGCCTTCAATACTTCATTATCAACTTGTGTCTCAGGCCGTCCACGGCGCTTGTTTAGCAGGTCAAAATTTCCAGAACGAAAACGTTGGAACCAAAAACGAACTGTGTTTCCGCAGCATTAGTGCCACGGCGGAACTCGTACTCGTAAATAATGCGATACTTTAAGTTTTCCATTTTGTAAAATGAGTGACGCAAACAAAAAAAAACAGAAGAAAAAAAACAAATGAATGACGGTCATCGAAGCTTGTACAAATACATGAGTAAATAACTGTACAAATTTGAATTGAAATGAATTTGAAATTCCTAACCAAAGAGGAGGTATTTGAGGTCAAAGTGGCCAGTACGACAAAACGCCAATTTCATATGTAAGGGCCTTAATATATGTAATATGTAATTTAATATATTTTTTTCTCACACTGATTGCCCGGAAGAGATCGCTCGAAATCGATAAGGCCGCCAGTTGCCCTCCTTTTCATTTAATTATGTTCAATTTTTATATTGTAAGGCAATGAAGTGTTCATAATTAAATAAATAATATATGATTCTAATGCTTGATAGGTCTCTAGACTCACCACGTCAATAAAAACAGTTTATGTACTTTGTAGCTTTCAACTTTAACTCAGTCGTCTTGTGAAAGTTTTTCATCTCATTAAAGTAAACAGGGTGCCTTTTAGAATTATAATCGTTGCTCAGTTAGTCTGGAAGTATTTCGTATTCCGTCTGAATGTGGAGCGTAGCACTTAAGACTAAATGCTGAACATTTTAGTGATATAGGAAAAACACAATGTATCCACGTGTTTTAATGGAGTTGGTTGAATTTTTATTATTTTGAATGTGTTTTTCTTATATATGATTTATAATACTTCTGCGAGATTTTTTTTTATAAAACAGAGGATCAACGGGAATCGTTTACACTGCCAAAAAGAATCGCAAGTTTGTTACAAGGATTGCTAAGTAAGTATAAACTTGTAATATCCAAAAATTCAGACAAGATCGTTTCCTTTATTATTGTAAACGTATTATTCTTAAAACAACCCAACAATTAATTGAATAAATACTGCGTTGGATTACAAACAAACCACTATTTGATACACGAAAACTGCAATTAGTTTACCGACAATTTGAACGCGGTTTCAATTATACTGTGCATGTCTGACCAAATATCCGCCAAAAAGTATATTGTGTATTTATCATTTGCGAAAAGTACGCAATGTATATCGGTAAGTTTTTATAATAATATCTTTTTAAGAATAAAATTGACGTCTTTGATAGTATTTTATAAACTTTTATGTATAAATTCACTATAGAAACTAACATAATCATGACTGTTCTGCTTTCAGAATTTACATTTACATTTCTCTAATCAAGGGCGTCGTATAACGAACATAGTGAACTGTAAAAAACTCTCCGCTATTTTCTATTTCCCCAGTTATTATAATAAAAATCGTAAGTATAGCGAAATACATAGTGAAACCAAATAAATAAATAAAATATATCGTTTGTTTGCAAAAAATGTGGTACATACAGATTGATAATTATAAAAAAACGCACAATCAACCATATAAAATAGGCATGCAAATGTCATATTAATTATCATAATGTCATATAATAAAAACAGTTAAGTTATTTATAGAGCTAGAGCTTTGACACAAAATTATTTCGATGATAGATGATCCATTGTCAACTAATTCAATTTTCTTTTTTGTTTTACAACCAAAATAATTGGCGTATTCCTGCTTATTTACAAAAAAAAATACTATTGGTGAAGATTTTTAATTAGCCCACATTGTTATAAATATATACATCTATTTTTTTTATTGTACTGTAAATCTTCTTAATAAATAAATAAATAATTGTTTTTCAAATTTATGATCGAAATACTCTCCCACGCTATAAAAGCTTTACAAATTTCACATTTTATTTGCAACACTATTTCAGTTCCTTAGCGGTTGTTGGAATGAATCAGTTGTTCAAATAAATGAAACTCTTTTTTGAAGCTAAGTGTCTACTGTCTTTAATCCATCGAACAAGAGTTTATAAGTAACACAAAATTAGGGGTGACGAACAAAAATCTTACTTGACTTATTAATGGTGTAAATGTAAGTGACACATCTGTTACATGTAAAGACTTTGAGTCGACTTTTGGACATTCAGAAACGAGAATGTTATATTACTATTTATAAGTATATGAAAAACTAACGGACTCATTTGACGTTTTATAATTTATTAGCTACAAGTGTTATTTGACTGCTAAAATTTGGTTTGCGCTTGTAATCAACTAAAATGTATATGTAACTTAACTGAAGTTAAATTACATAACTCACGCACACACTAACATTTTATAAATGCGAACTGAATTCGCAGCACCTTTTTTCACGTACCATTCAATAAAATCTAAAAACACACGATATATACATAGAAATTACGACCATCATTTGAATATCGGAACTGTTTTTGGATTGAGCTCGATTTGTCCAAGAATATCTCGTTATATACTGATTTCGCACCTATCCCTTTTTGTCACGAGATCAAAACGTTGATAGAAAAAGACGAAAGAGTACTTTAGTTATAGTGCAGTACCAAATTTTTCCGACGAGGGTGTTTGGCATATTCGCTACAATAAACTTTATAACATCCTTCACGACGTCAACATCGTCCAATTCATAAAGTGTAAAAGGCTCATGTGGTCGGGACATGAGCACCGAATGGCGAACGACAGAACTCGAAGTTTCTTACCGAACTCACAATCCGGTAAAAGAGAAAACCCGGTAGACCGAGGTGCGTTGGTGGGATAGAGTTGTCAAGGACCTCCAAACAAGGGTTCGAAGTTACACTGAAGCGTAGGTACTTGAGGATTCTAAGGCCACAAGGGCAAGCCATTGATGACGATGACACTGAGTTTTTATCAAAATAAAAGGTCTGGTTTGATTGAACATGAACAGATATTTTGAATTAAATTCCTTAATTTATCGATGAAGGCTGTAAAACACTACGTTTAGAACTAATTTACTGAAATTAGTTGTAGCTCTCGCCACGCGCTGTGGTTTCTATTGTATTGCGTTGTGGTTTTGCATTTTTTAGTATAAAATACTTTATCTGAAATGCAGTAAGGATAACTCTTTTTAATATATTTAAAAGAAAAAAACAAAAGAGGGTGAAGGTGAATTCTTTTTCTAAACTAAAAAAATACAAATTAAGTTCTCTTTTCGTTTTTTAAAACATAGTTTAGACAGGAATTATACTGTTTCAATCTTGCATATATGTTTCCTTTTTAATAAAAAAAAAATTGAAGGAATATACAAACCCTACAATTCAAATTAAATGTGACAAACTAAACGCATAAATTAGATACAATTAAATATTATAATGTAAAATTATTAATTACTTAATTAGTACGTTGTATGTACGTTAAAGTTATAACGAAACTATGTGATTATTCCTTTGTGCCTTACCGCTGTTTATTATATAAATATTAACCGTGTAACTTTATATAGTATATTATATATTTTTTATTAATATTCATAACATGAAAGTTTTATATACTATTCATTTCTATTCCCATATAATAAATTATTAATAAGACGTTGAACAGACCAAAATCAATCAAGAAATAATAAAATTGAAAATAAGCATATTTCGAATACTTTTAGTAGTCTGTAATTTCAGTAACAATTTAACTAATGTCTCTCTCAACAGCGCGTACGTGCTTAGAATAACATTTCGCGAATCAGACCAGAGAAAACTCAACGTTATTCCGCTGCAACAATGTGAATACTTATATATAATTTTGTGCTTTAGTGAAAAAGTTATTCATTTTTCTAGGGTGTATCCGTATGGATACCGGTATTGGAACCATTTTTTACAATACTTTCAGTAAATGCGTTATTTCGGTAAGAAAGAATTCGTTATTTTTATAAAGCGTCCCAGAAAAACCATCGTTTCAGATTTGAGTTCTCCATTTTGTTAGCGCGGCTGGTTCGTAGATTATATCAACTTTACAAGACCTATTCCACAACTGTTTGTTTGCTTTGAATATTATTTAATTAATCATTACATTGCATATTTTATAGTCAAGTGATTTTTAATCAACTTTAAGCGGGTTTATCTAATATCAGAAGACTCTCGAGTGTTGCCAGCTATTATGACACTGCGCTGAATTAGGGGCGCGATTTTCACTATACTTCTATAATTAAGAAGAATTATTTTTAAACACATATAAAATGTCAATGTTGTGGAGTAAGATTAACAGTTGTTCTGTTTTTTTCAAACTGGGGGCACTCGGGCAGGAGGCTCACCTAATGATACCGCCGCCCATGGACACTCTCAATGCCAAAGGGCGCGCGAGTGCGTTGCTTACCTTTTAAGAATTGGTACGCTCTTGAGAGACTTTAAGTCGGTTTGGTTCGGAAATACTTCAGTGGGCAGCTGGTTCCACATAGCGGTGGTGCGCGGCAAAAATTGCCTTGAAAAACGCTCAGTCGAGGGATGGTGAAGGTCGGGATGATAAGGGTAAACTAAAGAGAGGATTCCCGACCAGCCTAACCTTTGACTGGCTTGCCTGAAGGCGGCATTGCTTAGTGGCAGTTTTTTTTATAAGGAATCATGCTGTTGTCCTGAAAGATAACTCAGCTATGGCTGTTTTGACCTGCATAGGTCGGCCGAAAAAGAACATTTCCCGCGATTAGTGCAAGGTGCAGGAGACCCCTGCGAGACTCATACTTCGATTTCACAGGTTGGTTAAGCGCCTGAAGGACAGGACGGTAGGTCACTGGAATGAGCGTAGTACGTAGTAAGAAACCTCGCGATTCCCAGTGTAGTTGGTTTTGGTCTATGCCGCGCTTTTTTTATTGAATCTTGCTGTTAACCTGCTAATATATATCATTAGCGGAATTATTGTGCTAGCGGGTTTTAAGGAATGACGTCATCGCAGTGATTGAACCGTAGAATGTAGGTCTCGCTTCATATTTTATGTGTTGCCTTCAATAAATTATATTTCATCAAATTCATGCCATCATTACAGCTAGAATGTAATTAAAACAATGTTTTAATATATTAATCTCAACTAAAGTTGTAAATTCAAAATAGTTCCTGATGTAGGCGCTTTCAACACAACATTTCTACAGCTTTACTCAAAGTCGTTTATTAATTTATACAAAGATGTAAGCCATTAAAATCACTGAACTATTAAAATGAAACTTACTAAATAACCAGTTAGTTCCAGTTCAGTTAACATCAATAGATGATCGGTGAAGACGGTACGTCCCAGACCACAAATCAGTGGTTCCCGCCGGTTGAAACAGGAGCTATTTTGGCAAGCCACTATTGATAGTATTGCGAATATCACTACCTATTTTACCTTGAATTATGAGGTCGAAAAATCATAATTCAGGTGCCTTCATTTATGTATGGTCTATATTTTGCCTATAATAGAGAACTGTTTGTCGTTTAAAGAAAAACAAGACGATACAGTCTCAACCTACTGAGTAATAATAATAATTAAATATAAATAAATTGGACAACTAAAATAATACCAAAGTATACATTTTGGTCTTGTAGCAGTTTACCTTCAATGCTAGGAGCATTTCCTCTCTTATTGGAAACCCTGTTATTGTACAATACTTATATGTTGAGTGAGGAAAGTACCAGCTCTTGGGTCACTGATACTATGTACCAGGCGCCAGAAACCTTTAATTAGCGCACTTAAACGTAAAGAGTATCTACTCTTATGCCGTGAGATGATTATCCTTTTATTCTGAATACTCCATCACGATGTTTTCCTTTACCGTAAGAACATATTAAGAATTAAGTACGCAGAAAGAAATAGGTCCTTCGTAAATCCGTATTTAATATTTAATGATAATATTAGGCTTTGTAGAGAACTATGAAAATTTATTGCGCTTAGAAAAGAAGGTACCTTTCTCCGATGTAAAAGGCGAAACCTCGACCAGTCTAACCAGTAACATAACATGGTTAGTGCGTTTCAGGGTATCACGTCATCAATGTAATTGTAACTATCCAACGTAGACTGTGACTATAAGCTATAATCCAACAAGATTTTAATAATTAAAATGATTTCAATACAATTTTTTTTGGTATATACACTATCCGAGTTCGTTATTAGAAATCAATAATAGACACTTAAAATTGTAAATACCTCAGATAAATAAACATTTTTAAAAAACAAAACATAATCGCCATAAGCAGCTTTACATAACAACATTATTATATCCAACAGATTGTTTCGACTTAACCGAGACTAGTGGCGTACCAAGTCATAAATTATTCAAGTCAGTCAACTATACCCATTCCTGACTTAGATGGGTCGCGCCAAAAGTTACCCGGTCCCATTTGCCGACTACAAAATAAGGTGCAGCACGCACTACGTTTTTACGTGTAACATCGCAAAATACTTAAATTAACGTTTAAAATAAATGGCAAAATATTAACTGTCTATTCACAGGATTTTTATCATCCTTTTACTTTGCTAACAGAGGCTAGCGAAGTATGAACCTAAACCGAGAATACATGTTGATAGCATAAAATTCAAAATAATTTATTCAGTTAGGTAACGCAATTTATACTTATGAATGTCAATAAAGAAATACATTTTAAATGCTTCTTCTTCTTCTTCAAACCGTCGAGAACTGTCAATAAACTCTCCTCCTTTTTTTAATCGCCCTTTTTTTAATTAATTTAATAATTTTTTAATAAAGTTTTTTACTAAATGTTCGTGAGCTGCAGGGCGGGGCAGTGCCCCAAGGCCCTCAAGCTCAGAGGGCCCTGAAATCCAATCCAGAAATCTCGATGGAACTGAACTTTTGGAAATTTCTCCCATTTCCGTAATAAATAGGTTGCAACCTCACTTTATTCATGACAAGTCAGTTGAGAGAAATTCAAAAGTTATGTGTATCTGGAGTAAGTAAGCTAATATCAATAACCTTTTTTGTACTGGTCAATATAGTGGTTCAATTTTATCGTGTCAAATCTATAGATTTCGGCTACAGCTTATTGTGTAACGCGATAATATACAAGTCACCTGGAGTAGGTACATAATTCAGGTCCGCGGGCAAGAGATTGTTAATGGTCTACAGCGTAAATTGTTGCTAACACTAACGGTGATAATTTTTTACGGGGATTCCTTAACGGCACTTGTAGGGTATCGTTGTTTCTCTTTCCTTTTATTTTACTTTTAACGTCGTCAGTAAACAGTGACACTATCTAATATTTTTATTACTTGCCCTGCATGTCATGTACATGCCATGGCTGTACATTTAGATCACTAATAAGCGTGATGATTTCCTAAGTCGTCGGAGTTACACCCTGACAGCATAGCTAGTCGTATGCTCTCTCTTTGACTGTTAAATTGCAGTCATTCGGTACATAGCAATTGGCACTTCATTATTTCACTCATATTCTATTGTTCACTATACGCGACTGATTAATCTAAAAATTCTCTATTATTTAAAGCACCCCGATGACCTAGGAACAACGTACAGTGCACAAAAAGAGCTTAAGTAGCTTAGCATTTTTAAAGTATTTGTTTATTTCATTTTTTTTTTGTTGATTATACCTAATCACTGGGGGCCCATTTTTTTATTTGCCCCAGGGCCCTTGGTTTCCTAGCTAAGCCACTGCTGCAACCATTACACCATTTTGAGTAATACATATAAAAAAAACAAAGATTTGTCCTCTAATAGAAGTATGAATGGTAAACAGGAGCACGCACTTACATTCTCGATGGAACAACACGAAAATGCATAGTCGATATAACTAACTATCATTCACGAATTCAAGTCTGACCAGTCACCACAAGAAGCACCTGTTCACGAGTATGACGTATGGCCATATAAGCTAATTATTTCTGGAAGTTTAAGAAAATAGTCAAACTACAGTTAAGAATGAAGCTCATATATAGGTTTCTACTATCAATATTTGTATCACCAATGCATTCAAATAGCTAAAACTCACCCACAGTGCGCGCCAAGTACGTTTCGCCGAATCCCAACTTACTTTGAATAATAAAACAAAACTTTAACGATTCCAACTGTATTCAATGGTCATTCCAGATGTTATTATAATAATTTTAGAGATTATTGCTTCGGCTATCATTCAATTTTATTGTTTTCACAGACATGGGGCAGGCACCGAGGCAGCATTTCTAAAACGTCTGGCCCACTCACAAATGAGATTGTAAATCATATCCTTCATGTTTTATGTTCGCATCCTTGATTCGGCCTGAATAATTTTTCATAAACTGAGGGTTATATTAATAATTTAGGATTATATTAATAATAAGTTAGGACATAGTTCTGTGTCCAGTTGTATTATATATAATACGTCAATATACAAAAAAAAAACGAAAAAACATCAAAAAAGTAATTTACGTTGTGAATTAAGACAACCTTCTGTAACATAAGACTAGAATACAACAAGAAGTATCGTATATCGCCTTACACATCGTATAAGAAGACCTCCAAACGGCTGCATCTTCCTTTATGAACAGGATAGTGTAATTCAAGAAGGGTTAAGTGTTTTTATATATAAATTATATCTTTTATTTGCTTTAAACCAACTCAAATAAAATTAATTGCAGCTTGTCCTTCTTGCAAATTTTCCTTCCTTGTTACTGCGTACCAGACTCGTAATCGTGCTTTATTTCATGTTGCTCACATCAACACTAACTATGCAAAAGCTCAGTCTTGTATTACGCTGCACAGTCAGACATCGACCAATATTTAACCCTTAACTTGTTTAAGTTATCGCGGAATATGGTTCAAAGTAGTATTAAGAATATTCATAGCAAAATCAACTGCATCATGAGCGTACACCTTCACGTGCTTACCTCCACTTTTACACCATCACAATACACAGTCAAATTAGGTATCAGATGAATGCATTGTATAATTTTTATTGTTTTGTTCCCTTTTGTAAATATTCGAACCTTTTTGTAATTAAATATTATGTATTCCATCTCTGGCTATATTTTTTGTGTTATTGTTTGTTATTATATAATTTTTATTAGTTCTACGACTACGAAATAATTAATCATATAATTTTTTCCATACAATCGATAACGACACAAACAAAGAATTAAAGTATACGTAGAAACCTGTATAAAACTATACCTCAACACGTATTTTTCAACTTCCAATCAAGGTCAACAACTTATGTGTGTGACCAAGATAAAATTACTTTACAAAAATAAAACATTTTTATTAGAGAATTGTCCTTATGCTACTAGCTACGTCTCGATGCTGAATCTCATGTGATGTCTACTTTTAATATTAAAGTTATCCAATAGCTAAAATCATCTGACTTTCTATTGGACTATTTTTGTTACTCTTAAAAGAATAGCGACTTGAAAGGTCATCCAAAAGCGTAAAGGCAGAGCTTGAAAGAGATGCTTTGGGTGTTTTTGATCTGAGGTAGTGATAAAAACCAAATTCAATCAATATCAAAATGCGTTTATTCAGATTAGATGCGTGTTATCGCATCCTTATGAATGTCAAAAACGTTTACAAAAATTCGCGAAAGAGCAAAACTACCAGGAGGCCTTGTTCTGAGGAGAACGAGCAAGTTTTACCCTATCTCTACATTACAATTATTCAATGAACCGCCGCCCACGCACATTCTCAATCCCAGAGGGCTCGCGAGACCTTTTAAGAATAGGTAAGCTCTTTTCTTGAAGGACCCTGAGTCGAATTGGTTTGGAAATACTACAGTGATTCCACATAGTGGTAGTGTACGGAAAAAAAATACCTTAAGAAACGCTCAGTTGAGGAAATCATTTTATGTTTGAGATAACAGCCACCAATGTGTGTATACACAAAAAAAAGAAATTTAAACCCGTGTACACGAGGTTCGCGCGTTCCTCAAATACAAGCAGTCTACGGCAGAAGCTACGACAAAAGGAATTAAGTATATGTAGTTTAAAATACATTTCCTTAAATAAATAACGTATCTACTCTGCAAAGTATCCTTGTACTTTACATATATTTTGCAAACTCAAACAAATCAAAATAATTTAAAATATAAGTTGAGAGTAACATCTCGCTGGAGTTTCGCCAAGTCAATGATTTTAATAATTGAATATGCATTTGATGTATGTCATCCGGAGACCGGCTAACCACAACTTGCTTTTAACTGAGTGGATTTGGCTTTTTGTCATGTCGCATGCATACATTTCATATACATTTGAAATTTATATTAATTTTACATTTCTGCTTTCTAACATAAATAATATTATCACTATCCTTATGCAATAAACAAATAATTAACGTATTTTAACATAAATACACACTTGAATACATAAATCATACTATTTAATTTTATCACAGACATTAAGTTTTTATTTAATGGTGGTGCATGCTCCACCACGATGTATACAAAAAATTGTTACGCCATGGCTCTAAAACTGTTTTATTGCCTTCCAAGAAGCTATAGACCATATATTTGAAACCGATTGTAAATAATCTTTGACATTATTTTATTAAAATTTATATGACATTTTCATGCTTATTTATACATGGCTGATTATGCGGATATTTGTAGTTGATCTATCTAACCACTATACCACTATCATGGCAAATAAACAATTATTATTATAATCATTAATTATATTTTTATATAACCAATTGTTACTGTTAATAATGATCAAATATATAAAATTAAATTATAATCATAGGAAGATATGCAATTCATTAACAGTACTCTTCAGTTACCATTACTTATTTATTTATAAACAAAAAACTAAAAAAGGAAAGAGACTATTTATACAACCAATGTGAAGCTTCGATAATTAATAAGTGTAGATGACGAGCACAAACGTTTTGCTTATATTATAATAATGCCTATAATATGGATAAATATTAGAAAAGGATTACAACAAAATATTTTAATTTTAAGGTATTCCATAAAATAACAAAAGTAATAACAGAATTCCCATCGAGTAATCGGATGGACGATCGCAAAAATATCAAGATTGTATGCCCTGCACATTGCACAATCTAGACATTCTGTTTAGTCAAGCGTAAAACCCCAAATTAGTGTGCCCCGTGGAGATAAAGGTATCCGCTTGTTTGCAACATCTCAAATCTTAAATGCTAATTTAAACAAGATATGAGGTGAGTCCATCATATGATTGCATAGGTTTTACAGCTACAGAACATCCAGCACATCCCTACGACTATAAAGTGGCTTTAACTACAACTTAACTTTAACCAACTGCTGTGGACTTTCGCCAGAAGATGCTTTTTTGCATGTTTATCTTTAAAAATTATTGCAGAGTACTTCGCATAAGATTATTGTATAAAGCAATCATAATGCTGGGTTTTTTGAGAGCTTTGTAATTGGGTAAGAAGAAACCCAGAGGTTTAATATTTTTCCTGGTAATGTTGTCGATATCTAAGTGGAAGCTTAGTTTACCGTCTAAGGTAACCCCTACGTCACGAAAGTGATTAACTTCGCTTATAGCATTGCCTAGTGAAGCGTAACCCCAAGCTCTTGTCTGCGTTAAAGATTATACCGTTGAAATTACAACACTTTATAAGCTGATCTAGGTCTTTTTGAAACAGAATTTTGATCTGCCTATACAATTTCAAGTCATCAGGTAACCTGGAGTAAGTATTGCAGGTGGAAGTAAGTAATGTTTGTTTAAAGAACTTTATTTCTCATTACAAAATTATATTTTATTTACATGAGAAACTAAATATTATGAGCGAGATACACGTCCCAATTTTAGTTCACTACATTCACTTTGACATGCATTTTTAATGCCCCCTTGAATCTGACAAATACGCCAATATTGCGATTTTTTGATGGCAACCGATTAAACAGTTGCACACCCTCATACCCAATCGACCTCTTCAAATAATTTGTGCGCGGTTTCGGCAAGATAAGCAAACTCGCTCGACGGGTGTAGCGTGTGGATGTGTCCTTGATTTTAGTAAGTAAGTAAGCATAAGTTGAACAGTAAAGGGACGAGATATGAACCTTGAGGAAATCCAGACGGTTAGAGATCATTGAACAGAAAGTCAGACGACTAAAGGTATTTCACGCTCTGCGATGCCAAAATTCGAATACCGGAGATTTCTTAGAAGGTATTCAATTTATATATATGTGGGTGTCGACAATTACATTAAACGTAGTTTGAAGTTGATACATAGGGACTGTCAAAACTGAAATGTTGAATATTCATAGATAATATATTCATAAATTATTCCAAGATTATACCAAGCTTTTGCCGTTTTGGCTTTATGTACAAACAAATATTAACACCTTATTTAATAGTTAACCTCTGGCATAATATATCATTTTATGACGGACGGGACCATTTCGAGCAGGGAATATGTAGCTATTTGGATGTGCTTAATGAGTCGATCAATTTCGGTATTGCCGCTATGGAACCGATACAAGCACGCGTATAATCAGAGATCCTCATCGCAATCTACGCATAGCCATAGATAATTTCATACCTTCAAGCGTCCAGAGCTGGCGAGAAATAATAATATATTAAATATTCTCCGATACGCAGAGGTTCAATCCATATTAGTGTATTTATTGTTTCCCCAAGGGAGTCGGTACGGAATAAGTTTAAGCAATTAAATATTATGACACTATCTAGTCAATATATTCTTGAAGCCTTGTGGCAAAAATGTACAACAAAATGTGGATGTACAAAAAAATAAAAACGATTTTAAAACTAACGGTGACTTTAACCAGTATAATACTCGAAATACAAGTAATTTAAGCGTACGAACAACCAGTCTCCAGAAGATAAACCACTCCTTTTATGAAAATTGTATTCAAACATTTAAACAATCTCACAGGCAAAATTAGAGAATTATCACTAAATAAATTCAAAGCTGTCGATAAATGCAAATTACTCAACAAAGCTTTTTAAAAATTTGATGAATATTTAAATGATCCTAATCCTAGGCATTGATTTGCTCCAGTTCAAACAATTTGTATGACTCAAAACTTAGCGATTAAGAGTTTCTGGCCAGTTCTTGTTGCCCACTCTACGCCCTTGACTTCCGAACTGGTAGTACCTGTAAAGTTATAATTAATTTAACTTCTTTTCTGACATTCATAACTGTACTTGCGTTGATGTTAGAATTTCTTTTGCGTACATTTTTGTACTATCATTTTTTTGAGTTATAGTATATTAAAACAATATAAAAGAAGCTTTTGTTTCTAGAAGACATATACAAAATGGTCTTACACTACATTAATAAACTAATTTTCAGTAGTTTTGTAGTAACTTTTGACAAGATCTTAATTGTATTTATTACCTAATTGTTTATTTCTCAATATTTACCAAGCTGGTACTGGTAGCCTCGGTAAATCATTTACAGCTATCGAGCTGGTATAACAGAAAACATTCTCGTTAGTTATTTATGTACTATTGAGGCAATAAGCAACGTGCTATTGTATTCTCTTCAAAATGCTCTCAATACAGGTCCTATGCTGAGCATCTTATTAATCTCAAAGCGCAGATTACAATTGAAGTTTGTTATCTTGAGTTTTAAGTGTCTGACGGAATAGTCAAGTCTCTCTCTTGACGAATTTTATATGGCAATTGTCCTGCCACATAAAAGCCACTGTTTAGTATACAAACAAACAAAACTGTTGCGTACGTGTGTGCTCTGATTTGTTCTCCAACAAGCAATTTCCCAGTAGTTGGCCGAAGCTCCTGGGGTAGAAGGCCTATTCATTTGGTCTATTATTGTAGATACTAAACTACTCGACATAAAACTAAATATTATTATATATATAAACTGTATATTATATATAAACAATCAGTCAAAATAATTTTGAACACAAACAATTTTGCCTTAGATAATTAGCAGCCTTAAAGCGTGGACTGAGGTTAGTTTGGTACTATTTAACATTATACCTTGGTGGAGTGGAAGAAGTGCGAAACTACATCCACTAAAACAAATATAAAATGAAAATGCACATGAATCATGAATATTATATGGATAATAAATTAGTGTTTATAAGTTTCATAACCTAAATGTGGAGATCTTAAAAGATTCGCCAAGAGTTGTGGTTTCTACGATGCAATTTTGAGTGACTTAGGTTATTACTGTGCTTTTAAAAGTTTTGATTTCTTCTTGAAATATAAAGAAAGATTTAGGATTAAGGGATGGAATATAAGAGATGGAGAGCGTGAGCATCACGCCGAAACGGTCCTTAATAACAGCGTGGCAGCAAACTTGGTACTTTAATCGTTTAATATAAGGTCAATAGAAATTAATTAAACCGATGCATTCGAATAATCGAGTCATCGTAAGAATAATGTCTAGGTTAAGTTTTGCATGGAACTAATATAAAGCATTCCTCAAAATCGTTTCGATTTCAAACGTTCCAGAAAACACGGAGCAAAGTGAAGCGTTTGTGCTCGGGTTTTCGATTCGATAAAAATAATTTGCAGCACGTTCACTTTTTTATTCTTTTGCGACACTGCGTATACGGATTTGATTTGTTTCATGAAACCGTAAAGGAAAGCTTGCGCTCGATGCCGAATCAAATACCCGGCTATATTTCAATTATTCAAAGCTTTGATTTTCATTTAAGTAGACTGAGAGAGAGACTATCGACATACTTTATATTTTTAATATTATAAAACATTATCTGTGGTGTTTAACAATTATTTGTGAAAGTTCTGTACTGGAAATTTATGAAATTTACCATTTATAAACTTATAAAACACAGACAAAAAACATTCTAACTTGATAATAAATTCTACAAACGACATTACATATTAAAGACAGTTTTAGACCTCTCCCTTAAAGTCTAGACTCTAGGAAATTCCTCTATATATTTCTCTACCTCTATTCACATTAAATTGTAGCCATAACCATAGAAGACCTTTCCATTATGTGCTATCACTAAACTACAGGGTGGGTTTGTTGATAGAGAAAGTAAAAATCTGATAATATTTTACACTCGTCCGTCGTACTTCAAATTTGTAGTAATGGGAAATTTAAAACAAAATGACACAATGCTGAGTTTCGTTTCATTGTCGTTGTTCTAGAGAGACATGTATTTATGATTCGTTTTTCGTTTTCGATTTCGTCTTTTGTTTCTGTACTGTTTTGGCATCGATCAACCAGTTCTATCTCAGGATCAAAGTACTTGCGTATATTATTAATAATATAGAATTTATACTGTGTAATCCTCAGTACAGTATATTTCCGAGTTCTGTTTTCTTGGTAATGGCCTCCTCTAACCCTTTCCACTGTTCTCTATCGTTTGCGACTCTTTTCGAGGTGTAGCCTAGATAGTGATTCAGGAGTTCTTAAAGTCCTGGTGTTGAGCGATGCTAGATATACGTATATATTGTTTTTTGTCAGAGGGCAGTGGTCTGATCTTCCCGCGGGTTCACCGCGCTGGAAAGGCTTCTTTATTGTGTTGTTTTGGAATGTGTTTTTTTCATATTTGTTTTATTCTTCCAGTTGAAGTTGATATTGTTTTGATTGGTTTCTCGCGTGTGTTTGTTAGTTTTTTTACTGAAGTACTGCTTGTATAAGTCAAATAATATAATAAATGAAAGAAACGAACGATAAACAGCATGTATAAAGAGTATGTTATTTAAACTGCGCCTTCGCGTGGCTCCTGTATAATCTAAAACTGAAATACCAACACATGGCAGCCATTTTGCCTGCACTGAAGCTTACGCTCATGCGATTTTACGATACGACGTCCATGCCTCTTATATCTGACAGTTTCTTTACATAGTTGTGTACGCTTTGAATATTTCATTTAGTTAATTCTGGTTAAGCCTACCCAGCCATAATACTAACAAAATATCAACGTCTCGCGTTACAATGTGCAGGCCGACTTTTAAAAACTCATTTTACTAACCTTATAAAGGGACCAACAAGCGAACAAAACTTTCGGGTTGGTGTAAAAAAAATGATCAAGAAGCGTAGTGATGGCGTATAATCAAGTCATCTTGGGTTGAATTCTCATAAATAATTGCGTTTCTCATCGATATTCTCGATTATTTTAACTTCCATACCCGAAAGATATAAGCAAATGTAAGATTTATACAAAAGCATAACGAACAATAAACTAGAAAACTTTAGTCCTTCAAATCAAAGAAAGTTTATTTACCCCGTAATAAAATATTATTCATAAAAACAATTACATTACTACTACTTATTACTTACTTTTTTGAATACGACGTTACCTTGAATAATACAAAAAGACCAGTCAGGTTCTTTCCAAGCTTCTAGGTCAGTTGCAGTACCACAGTCTTAACAAAATAAAATATCCCGACAAACCCAACAATTTCCACGTAATAGAGTTAGCCGGCGTCAGCGCTAACACAATTTATTATGAAATCTAACCAATTTGCGCATCAGCTAACTATTTAACTTGGGAATGGCCCCTTAATTAACTCCACAACTGCGAGGGGTTGACTACAAAGGAATTGACATTGTGCAGTTTTCAAACGGTAATTAGAGAATCATTTATAGCTTTGATATTTTTATTTTTACTCGTTCGGTGAAGTAAAACGTAGTGACAGGTGGAAAGTGGGTGAACCTTACACACAGTAAATTTAGAGTACTTAGGACCATAGCTTACAGTTTATAGAAGTAGTGATAAAACTATATAAGTGTTGGCCTAGTGGCTTTAGCGTGCCCTAATCCCTGAGGTCGTAGGTTCGATCCCTGGCTGTGCGTCCTAGAACTTTTCTATATGTGTAACATTCACTCAGACGGTGAAGGAAACTATGTTGTTTTTTATTTTGGAATGGAATCTCGCTGTGGCCGTTAAGGACCTTTACACAGTTTGAGCTGTTTTGGCGAGCGTAGCTTGGCCGGAATGGGCGTTTTTTCCACTACTAGGGTAAGGGCGTCTCCTGTGAGAATCGGCTTGGGCCGTCACGGGGTGGTCAATCACTTCAGGAAACATCGTGAGGAACTCGGCTTATCTTAGACCCAACACAACGGCATGTGTGATCAACAGGAGGATCACCTACTTGCCCATATGACACAGATAATCAAATAATGGCTGATCCGATCGCTAAAGCCTGCATGCTTGAAGTTTTTTTTAATAATAAAGGAAATGAAGCTTAGAAATAAAAATAGTTATATTATCTTTGTAAACGTTTGAAGAGGAATGACACTTTCCATGATATTAATAGTCACACTTAATTCATAAAAACTGAATAAAGTTGTATCTAAAGTACTCCTTTGTCTCTTTCCTATTGTTCTTCCGTTGTGAAGCAGCCGGCAGTACTATAGTTAAAACAGTCCAATTGTACCGTAATAAGACTGTTTTTAGCAAGTAAATCTTTTAAGTACGTATTACATTTTTATATAATCTATTTTTCTTTAACAATGATAAAAAAATACATAAAAAATAAGAATTCATCAAGATTTTTTTAGCCAGATTTTCATTCAGTTAATTTTAAATTAACTTTCTATAACCCAATGTAATTAAACGCTAAAAATTTTTACGACCTTGTATATCCATTAAAATTTTACTTGTTATTCATAAATTGAAGCGAAAATTTTTAAACCAGCGAGCCGTTGTTTTTATCAAATTGCTCGTAGGCCGGTCTATTAGGCTTAACAAAACCACTCAGCGTGAGCCAAGGGTGTCGGCTAACGCGAGCTATGTACGGAAAAATACAAGATAATATGGTCCATTGGCTAGTATATTACTACCATGGTCATCGTGAATCTAAAGACACGATGTATCTCATAAATTACTTCTAAATTTTTGTTTGACACTTTTCGAATACTTTCATAAATTTCGAAACTATTTAAGACAGTCCTTTCAATAAACCGTCGCAAATATCTTTTCAGAAATGTGTCATTTTAATGTTAACGGCCCAATATTTTTTTGTAGTGAAGGGTGAAAATATGAATAAATATAACATTTGTATGATTTAAGTTAATTTCCAAACCAACTTTAATTTATGCCTGAGGTTTATAATCTTCAAGAAAAAAGAAGAAATTATGTTATTGTTGTATATAAATTATTAATAGTTGTAATTATGTGTGTCACATTAAAAGTTAGGTTTTGCTAATTACCTGAATTTTTTGTTTAAGCATTGTAATTTAATGCTACTTTTAGTAAAGCGTAGATATTTTAATTCCACTAAGTCCCACTTTAATAAAAACACTAAATTTCATTTTCAATTAGGGCTTTAATTAAAGCTACTTAGAAACCCCTTGTAGTCCATCTAACTCTGGTTAAACCTTTTTGCAATTAAAATTCAGCTCAGTCTTGTGACCCTAGTTGTTAATTTATGTTTTTAATTTCATCTAATGTACCTATTTAATTTACCTTAATTAGATGTTAATAGTCATAAAAATCTAAACAAATCTTGATGCAATTATTCATCTGAATACAAGTCTATTAAACGTGAAAAGGATAACACAAATACAACGATAATTTTAATACTTTTTTATAGTTATTTTGTTTTCTAGATCACACAGCTTAGTTTATTTTTTAATAATACATTTTCTTATTAAATGATAGGAACTACAAAATATTAATTTATCAAATTATACTAATAATTTTAACGTAGGTTTCTTTGAAAGAGAGTGATTTTGTTATAATAAATTACTTTTTTTAATTTCATTCAATGTTGTATTTTCCTATTGTCATTTTTTAATGTCAGAAAAAAAAACAATGCAACAGAATTAAAACAAATAATGTATAAAACTCGATTCAATGTGTGGCAATGTTTTTTATATTTCAAATTCTCTTGTTTCAGATAAAAGGTATGCGGGCTCAAAGGATACCCGCTGCCTTGCTACTATTGCTCATCGCAATCGATTCCCTGCACGCAAATAGAAGAAAGCAAAAGGAAAAAGTCATTCAAACCTCAATAAATATTTGCGACATCAGCGACAGGGATTCAAAGGTACACTGCTACTGCGAACACAGTCCAGATATCAACGAAGCCACTAAAACAGAATGTTGGGTGTTCAATGGAGGAATCGAGAAAACAGACCCTTTGTGGGCAAGTTTCACATCGCAAATGAATATCGAAATTCTCGCATTCAATGTACGCGCAGATGGCGGCTTGAGCTTTGTCCCTACCAGAGTTATGAGATACCTGCGAAAGTTAACACAGTTTAGCATTAAATACAGCTCTATACCTAGAATAGAAAGTTACACATTCACTAACTTAACATCCGTAAATGAGATGACGCTAACAAAAAATCAAATTGTCGTTTTGAATAGACACGCTTTTTACAACCTACCAAATCTAACAGTTCTAACATTAGATGAGAACAAAATTAAAAAATTAGAAACAGAAACCTTTTACGATCTACCAGCACTACAAAAACTATTCTTAACTAGTAATAATATCACTGTTATAGAGGATGGTGCATTTAAACATCTTGTTAATTTATTAGAATTAGAGCTCGATAGAAATAATATAAGCGACTTGAAAAAGGAATGTTTCGACGGACTTGCTAATTTAAAAAGATTAGATTTAAGAAGAAATAAGATAGCTATATTGAATTCATTTACATTTATCGAATTATGGAACCTACAGGAGCTCCTACTAGATTATAATGAAATTTACGAACTAGCTCAGAGGACATTTGATGGTTTATCTCAGTTGAAAAAGTTAAGCTTAAGTTATAACAGATTAATAACATTAGCTGATGGGCTGTTTGAAGGAGTACGAGGATTATCAGCACTCAACCTACGTCATAATAAGTTAAAGAGATTCACATTTGATAATCTACGTCCGATTTATGACAACATCAAATTACAAAAAAGTGAAATTTCTTTAGAAGGTAAGACGGAATTATAAACGATTGAAATACAACACTGTAGAAAATTAAATCTGTAATTTATATCTTGTAGCGTCCATTGGTATTTCAGTAGGCAATTAAATAAATTAAAATGTGAAATACATTTTTTTCCAACTGTAATTTAAGTTGGAAAGGAAATAGTAATTAAATGCTTATTAGGGTAGAAAAATTAAAATGAAATTATCTTTTACAGGTAACGATTTTGATTGCGACTGCCACCTGGCTTGGATGCACAAATTGCGTAATGAGGCAAAAAGCATTAAAGTGAGAACGTCTTTAGAAAATTTTCTCTGTAAATTCAACTTTACTCTGTTACCCAATTCTCATTTTACGTACTACGAGAGAATTGATACGAAAAATAATGTAGATAGCGATAAAATAAAAGACGATGCCGAAAATACAGAAGAGTTTCACGATGAAATCGATGAAAGTTACTTAGACGAACCCAAGAAAGTGAGAGGTGATAACGAAAGAACGTTATTACAAATTCCTGTGGAATTATTGCCTTGTCCCGCCGAGGTTAAGAGCGTAACCGATAGGACCTACACTTACCCGTCTCAAAACGAAGCGAAGGATTATAGGAATCTCATCACAACATCGTCTATATCGACGATCGGCGTAAATATTTCAGTTTTCCTCCTATCATTACTTTTATTGTTGGGGTAAAGATATTTGTTACGTTTCCGCGATAGAATTTTCCTATTGCATTCTATTTGTCTTGTTTATAAGTAAATTTAATAAAAGGTGGAAAAAATTATAGTTTCACATGAATAGCTTTGTTCTTTAAATAGCCTGTCATTCGCGTTCACCGCAATATTATTGAATAGATTAAGTTATAAATGGGATTCTTTGTGCTCTGTTCCTTACAAATTGCCCTTTGTGAAAATGTACATAATCGATATTTTAATCTATCTGTATGTATATCTTTTGTAAATATAATATAGAGATTTTGTAAAGAATGTGATATAATTGTAAGAAATAATTGTTTTATCATGGATGTTGTTTTTATTAGAAACTTTTTCTTTTTTATCTTTCTTGTTATATAAAGATTCGTTTTGTAAATAATAGATGTGTAACTAAATAATAAATTATTACTATAGTTATTGTAAATATATGCTATAATGTTATATTTTGAGTCATCTGTATGCAACATTCGTGGTCAGAGTCGTCTATCAAATTATATGTAATTAGTATCACATCTATCTATCTATCTATAGAACAGTGTAACTTAGCTTTAAAATGTAAAACGCGGCTAAATATTGTCTAATTAGACGGTATACAGTAATATATGGTTTTTAATACAATTAAATGTATGAAATGACTCTGTATATTTTAATTCTATTAGGTATTATTCAATAAATTATTATTTTCGAGAGACACTATAATTAATATTAATTTGATAACGTACGATATGATATGTATGATACAAATAATATAAGAATTGACTAATTGATATGACTAATAATTTAAAATGTAAAATTCTACTACTACCATAATATTTTTGTACCATATTATTGCCATGAATAAATAGTATTATTTACTATATTCAACGTAATCAAATCGTTTTTGACTGTTGTATTGCTGAGATTATAGTTAAAAGCATTTTGTTTGTATGTATTAAACAATTTTTATGTAAATAATTCTAAATTAGTTACATATTTCGTTCAATGTTCGTCAGTTCGTAATTAAAGCGAATATTTCGGCACGAATTTCAAAAATGTCTCTTCATCGTAATAGTTCTGACCCGTACCCTTATGTAGAGAATTAAGGGGACCAAATTAAAGGACAAACTATCGCAGTTAGTGATGATAATGAGAGATGCGTGACCTCGTAGGGAGCAGGCAATTTTAACTAAAAGGCCCTCCCGACGTTTAGAGATTTTATCTGAAATAACAAAATATTTGGCGAACGGAGCTGTCGTAACTCCTGATTTTATTTGCCATTTGACCTCGTGATGAAAAAAACTTTTCACACTACAACCTACGAAACGGGAAAAGTTATTTTGTAGTATTTTAGCATAGAGAGTGGATTTATTTCAAAACTTGGAATTCAAATCTAAACTAGCATATGATTGGGTTTATCAAAAATAAATGGTCTGGCATCCACCAGCGGAATCTTTGATTAAGATATAATTATCCCAAGTAAAGAAAAGTCATCGATAAACAATCATTAGTATAAAGCTTACAAAGATACTTTTTTCATCTGACGTTAAGAAATTTAAGATACGAATCTGAGTATACCCTTGAGTCTTTAATTTAATTTTTGGCTAAAATTACAACCAACCGAGATTATTTAAAATGTTTTATTAAGTTTAAAAATACTGGACTTTAAACACAATTTTAAATATTTCAAAAAGAAACCGTATTAGTAAAATGTTATTTCAATCTGCAAAAACGATCGCAAAACGTCCATTACTAATTAAACTTGAATTTTAATTAACGTTTCTGTGGTTGCGGTAATTTTAGAATAAATTTTCCATCAGTGAATGCACAATCGCTTTTTCATTTCAAATCCTCTTCGTAGTTATTTTCAACTTATACTATTTTCAAAATTAAAATTTTAACCCATTCGAATTCACTTAGCTAGGAATTTAGAATACTCTTGACACAATATATTTTGGTTTCTTCTATTTCTATTCAATTATTAAATTTAAACTCGGGCGTATTATAAAATGTATAAACATGTTAATTACACTTACTAAAATGGACATCAAAAAGCCCAAAGGCTTACAATTCAGCAAACGACGTCTTTTTATAAGACATTAGCTACAGATAATTACAATTTATGTAATAAAACTTCGTAAGCGTAACAAAGACCCATTCTGTTTTTGACGACATAAGTGACGTCTAATACCATGGCAACTAACCTTGCTTGCGAAAAAAAAATACAAAGAACATTTTGTGTTAAAATATGGCCGCGTAATAAAATTCACTCAACTGTTTATCTATTAACCTTTAATGCGTAGGACGTTTCCTTGCAATTACTGAGAATATTCAATAGAGAAGCTCCGCTATCAACCTTCGTCAATGTTAATAAATAAATTCAATAAAAAGCCTTCATTACAATACTTATTAAACTAGACTTTTCCTCTTACTGACTTAAGAAGATTTATTCCAGAGGGACAGAAATATTATGTAGACGATAAATTTGCTATACATTGGAGCAGCGCTATTATGTTACTTCGTCATCTCTATTTGATGATGAAGCAACGGTTTTACCCCTTAGGTAAATTTTAAAACATTTTTATTGTTGCTTGTATTAATGTATTGTACATTGATTAAGCTGAAAAATTAACAGTAAACCACTTAACGATTCGTACATAAATGTATAACGGCGAGCGATAATACGGCTTATTAATATTGTTATTTAAATTTGTTCCACATAATATTATTTTACATATTAATTTAGGTATAATGTATATTGTGGCATACGGAATGACTCGTTTAATGTATTCTATAAATTTAAATAAAGGTTGATGTTAAGAAGACTTTGTTTTATTTAAACCTACAAAAACAGACAGCACTGTTGGCTTAGCGCCTACAGCGAGCGACTCTCATGCCTGAGGTCGTAGGTTTGTTCGCCGGCTGTGCAAAATTGGATTTCCATTTTGTCGCGCATTTAACATTAGCTCAAATGGTGATAAATATCGTGAGGAATTACGAAACGTGAGTGAGCAGCTTAGATACAAAAAGTCGATAGCGTGTGTCAGGCACAGGCACAGGAGATCACATAATTGATCGTGAAACTGATACAGAAATTTGAGGCCCAAACCTAAACAGGTTATAGTGCCACTGATTTATTTTTTACAAGAACAGACTCGGTAATTACATCCATATTGCGTTTTTGGACCGTGGTCACCCGGTTCAATGCCAGCGCTACGAACATCAAAGGATCCATATTAAAGTAAGAAACAAACTCTTTAGGACTGCTGTATCTTTACAGAGTACTAGTGCAGAGTTTGATTGCACAAGGTTATATTTTTGGTTAAAATAAACCTTATATATTTACTGACATTGATAGCTGTACCACCGATGATTGAAGAAAACGTTTGGAAATTATGAAGAAATGGATGCTTTCTTCTTTAGGCACTGAAGTCTAAACACCTAGCACAAGTCAGGGTTAGGCAGTCATCTATATAAATTACCATACCAATGGTTTACAAGTATCCACATCTAAAATACCTAATTCTACGATACATAAAGTAGCGTCTAAAAATGCTACTTAGTAATAAAAATAAGAAAATACTGAAAAATTATAAACAAGAGACTACTGCAACAGGATGACAGATTTATTATAGTCTATTGAAATGCCATATTTAAATCCTATCTATAGCCGCGATGTATTCACTGGATCAATATATGCTAGAACATCTTAAGTAAATACACATTAAATAAATAGACCAACACAATATTCCACTGTAGGGTTACGGGACATACAAATTAAATCAAAATTGCTAACTAACTGCGGCGCAACATACCCCAGAGCTAATGCTCTTACTAAGAATATTTAAACACATTATCTTCCGCGAAACAAAATCTTGGATTAACTTGTAACTTTTAAAAAATAAATCCAATTTGCATTAAGCTAATTCTACCTAAACCTCTTCAAACTTTCAGAAAGCCCTTAGGTGCAATCCAAGTAACTTTCACACGACAGCCAACATACTTCAACACAGAACTAAATCAAAACCTTCTCTTGCACCCTCACTTTAAGTATTCACAGAAGTTTTTACGACGCCTAAGGGCCTAAGTTTAAGACCATTTTAATTAGTTGGCATAAATGAAGCCACGAAATTGTCCAACTCCGCACCTTTATATCATAATGGATGAAACACTCAAGCAGTTATGGAGTTTGGAATAAGGATACGTCAGATAAGACGCTGTTTATATATGATGCGGTTTTATAGAAGTGTTCCTAGCAGATTAACTCGCGGATACAAATCCCTATTCACCTCATAATTAAATTCCTTTCACCTCTCATGTCCAATAACGTCGGTTTGTACACAACAAACTACTTAACTCAACCATATAAACTCTTTAGCTTTATAATTTTAGTACATATTATATAACATTAAACTTGATTAGACTTGATAATTTCTTAAGACTGAATTGGGGTTTAATCCCAATTGAAATTGTCCATGTAAGTAGGAAATATATTAATGATATCCGAAGTAATGATAATGTTCCGATACTACTAAGTTAGCCAAACTTAGGACATCATCGACATTTCTCTCAGCCTTAGCAACCTCAACTTGGAATTTGAGTATTTCGGACACGTTTTACTTAACACCAAAAAATATTAGCTCCTTCAACTAATCATACAAGTAACAGAAAATAGAAAACCTGGCCGTAACGCACGTCTTGGTTGAAAAACTTAAGACAATGGTTTGGTCAAAGCACCAAGTCATTGTTTATAGTCCCGGCAAAATTAAAGTAGCCATAATGATCGCCAACCTTCGCAAGGAGATGGCACTATAAGAAAAAGAACTCGGTATTTTAACTATCTCAAGTTATTAGTTATATCATGGGCACATATTAATTATATAACCACATTTATGTATAACTTCTAAAACAACGTGTATGCATAAAATTATACATGTAAATATGAAGACAATAACAAATTTTACACACAAACTCATCGATCAATCAATGAATGTCAAAAACGTTTACAAAATTCTTGAAAGAGTAAGACCAGGTCATATTAGAACATAAGCAAGCTGGCAAGGGAAGAAATTGAACAAGCCAACAGAAAATAAATAATAAAAACAATAAGAAATAAAAAAAAACGTACTAATAACTAAAACTAAAAACAAATAAATAATTATAATAATATAGTACGTGCTATATTAAACGCAAACGCGATATGTGTGAAATGTATTTATGTACAAATTCCTACACCTGTGTTTCATGGGATCAAATTAAAGCCACAGTGTTAAGTAGAACGAAGTATCTAAACTGTTATTACAATTTTGCTTACCAGGTGAAATCCAAGCTACAATTTTATATCATTTATAATGATTATATGACATTTACTGAGTTTTTTAATCACCTGGTTTCAAATATGACCTTGTGAATATAATTAGATTTAAAATTCCGAAATTCAATAAAATACTTAACATAATTTGTAATAAAGATTTTTTCTTATAATAATTGTGTCATTAGCTAAAGTGGAAAGTTATATCAACGTCGGTATTGATTAATTGCAGTTAATATTTTAAATTAACGAATGCTTTGAATATTTATAATCAACTAGACAAAACAAAACCAATAAATGAATAATATATCAATAAATATTGCCTCTGCGTACACACAATTGCATACAATACCAATCCTTATTTATCAATTTCTTGGTCATAGCATTCGGAATTTAAATGTTTGAATATGAATGGAAAGCGCAACAAACATTTTATCAGTGTGATATGCTAAAAATAGTATCGTTAAAATACACCATTTTACATGTAAAATACAGTTTATATTTAAAACGCAAACTGCGTACATTTCCATCACACGCTCTGTAACAAACGGCTAGCATTTAAAGACCGAAAATCGTATATTTGAGGCATAACGGTTTAATTTAACAGTACAAGAGGCCCGGGAACTGTTATTTCACCTCGACTACGCGAAATAAGCAATTTTTGCGTAACGTGAATTTCTCAATTTTTGCCGAAATGAGTTTCATAATGATTATAAGAGTAACTTCCCGTGAATCGAAATCTATTTCGTTAATTTGTCGGTTCACTTGAAGATTGTGGAGTATTTTCAAAGTTTTTATGTAGAATATTATAAGGCTGCGTATTTTTAATAAGCATATTATTTATTTTGTAAGTAGATTTGTTGATTTTAACTTAAGTATCTGATGTTTTGTAATATCTGGTTGTACATTGAGTTCAGTTTTTAATACTGAACTTTTAATAGGGCACAAAAATGTTCAACTTCAACATTTAAACAGAACAAGAAGATTTTTAAATACAGTATTATTTTTTAAACATTTCAATTTCAAATTAGTTTTCTTTGGCGAGTAAACTATGTTTCACTGTGCCACAAATTATAGGTCTGTGGCCGTAGATATAATTTTTTTTCCTTAAAATAAGTAGCCTCGTTTCGATTATTCTTAACACGAAGAAAAGAACACAGTTGGCAGATAAGATGAAAATTAGTATGAGAACAGTAAGGTTAGATTGATAATATAGTAACAAATACTTTGCCTTGAAATAGTTTAAAATACACACAAAGACTCATTAAGCAACTGTACAACTACTAAATATACTTGGTATAAATATAATCAAATTCAATTTACGTCTAGTATAAGCCGAGCGAAACCCAGAAGTAAGTATAAAACGTGACGATCGCACGCACTTATAGATAGATTACACTTATCAAAATTTACTTTATTTTTGTATTGAGGAACTAAAATTATTTAAAGTTACCTAAAATATAAGGAAAAATTTATACAGAATATTTGTGTAAAGAGTCAGCTTAAACTTTTAAAAACTTCGAAGTTTCAACTCGAGTCATATCTCACAGTGCTAATGGTTGGAAGTGGCAGTATCTAATCACATTAGCGCTGCCAACCTACAAAAGTACACGGAGTATTTTGTGTTCCTCTTAACAAAAGGTCAACAAATAAACTTTGAAGTGGATAAAAATACACAAAAACGATGTACATTTTAAATAGTTGATTTTATAAGAATGTGTAGTGTCGAGCATATAAAGTACAATCATTTATTTCCAACATGATAATAAATCACTATCGCATAGGCAGTCGTAAAGCGTAAACCTTGTAAAATTATATACCTAAATATTGCTCATGAATCAATCTAGATATTAGCTGACGAGTTATTTTATATATTACTATCTGTCATGCGGTGCACTGTGCCACATTTTCTATGACCTCGGGAAAAAATCGGATTACCTAAACGAATATGCCACCATTGCAATGGCAATACCTACGAAATATTGTTTTTCAATAACAGTAATAACAGTCCAACACCTTCCAAGCTCAGCTAAATCTCGTGAGTTAGGGAGTTTATGGGTTTGTACTGCATTCACTAGGAATTAGGGAAAAAAATCAAATTCCTTACAAAGGACCGAATTCCATATTAGCAATTCCTGTGTTGGGTTAAAATGCTTTCAAATACTGAGTCAAATGGTTTTCAATTATACATTCATTTATATTAATCTGGAGTTAGTATACATAATAAAAATAACATATTTAGCTTAAAGAACGATACTTGTCCAATAGAAAATGTATAGAAGTTATTCTTAAAAATGTTCATATCTCCCGGACTCTAGTTTTTGCCGCATATGAGTAAAAATAACTAGTTTTCGTACCATAATTAAATTTTATCAAATTCAATTTCTATCACTAATGGGTGTTTTTGTACACAACTCCCAATGGTGTACAGTCAGGTTCGAACCTACGACCCCAGGAATGAGAGACGCACACTGAAACCACTACTCTATATACTTAGACGATAACGTTTCTTTTATCTTATTTGAGTGTTTTAAATTCGAATTTAAACAAACAAGATCTAAAGAGCTTTTACGTTTACAGAAACGTTTTTAAAAATTTTCTGTGCGCGGATTATTTTTTGACAGCTAGTAACATATAGCCAGTTTTCATAAAATGTTCGGTCGGTTCGATCTTTGGTGATTTACTAACAAAATCCACATACAAATTCAAAACACTTTAATCCCTGACGATTAACAAAAATTAAATCGATTTTACTCCGTGTAGGATCAGCCTGTTACACTATTCCACATTCCTGTGCCAGAATTTCCTCCACCTCCCTTTCTTTCGCAAGCATCAGTGCCTGAGTGAGAATAATATATTGAAAGAAAACAATTTTTTACCGGATTAAAGCTATTTGTATTATTATAAACTTATAATTATTTACAGAATTTTAAATTAAATTTTTCCGATGTTTCGCGTGCGTACAACGTGCGTACAGCGTGCGTGGTCACGGTGACCATGGTTGACAATGTGTAAAAGCTAGCTAGCAAAGACAAAAATAATATAATAATGCTACATATATGGAGTAATTATCGTCGCAGGGTGATAGTTCCTACCTCTCCTATCTGGGGGACAAATTGAAACATTCCTTTGTGCCGCGGGCGGGAGTTTGCGTGTACGTCAGAGAGGATCTATGTATGCTGAAAATGACCGACTTACTGATCACATCCAAACTAACAAGTCTCCGTCGTGCTTTGGCTCCTCCACGGCCCCATTTTGTGTATTTGGCACTGTATTTAAACATAATGGGGCGGGATACGGTATTTCCTAATCTTGGTATTATAAATCTTATAAGCTATTAGTTGGTATGCTCCAAATTTCGTACTGTCACCGAATTTGTTTTGCAGGCCATGGAACTCTTTATTCCATTTTCGGCGGTCTCGACCAGTGACAACTTTGGTTTTAACGTGCTTGACAGGCCGCCCTGCGTTGAAAGCAAGAATTAAACACGTGATGCCAATATCAGCAACTTAAAACAGAATATAACTCTTCCATCAGTTCTTTTAAACAGGATATTGCTAGGGTAAAGTCTGAGCACATTCCCAGATGTGACTGGATGTGGGAGATTGTCTCGCCCGAGAACTCGAGCTTTCGGGTATCTTGCCAAAGCTATTCAAGATAATTTCTGTCAGCACTCCGTTCCACCCCTGTAGAGGAGGATCTTAATGGCCCATACCACAAAGAAGAATGCCAACCTTCAGGGGTCTTTTCGCATCCAACTCTACTGGAAATCATATTCAAATAAATTCGTATCAACAAATAAAATAGTAATCGTATCACAAAGTTATTTCTAACCCTTGCAATAGGTGTTATTTACGCGTGAGCATAAAATTTTATGAAATATTACAGCATAAAATAATATGCACTTTGTGGGAATAAATAATTTATTGAATAGATTTATGTGCAACGTGTAACGGGCAGAGGGAGGTAAAATGCCAAATTGGCTTACCGCGGCTAAAATGGTACGTAATTTGTTTAGAGTAATATGCGTCGATTAAAACTAATCGCTTTGACGACGCTTTGTTGAATGGGAGTCGGCGATTTTACTTTTTATATGGAAAATGGGTGAATGCATCCACTGGGGCTCAAAAATATAAGGGAACAACTGAAAAATGCAAATCAAACCCCGATTTGTTTAAATGGTCAACAACGTCTCCGTCTCAGTCCCACCACAGACTCGTGACGTCGCTCCACGATAGGTCGAGTCACGTCTGACAATAGCAATGGAATTTATTTATTTTTAGTAAATAAAGGATTAATATCGTAATTAATATTGGTGACCCCAGACCGGGTGCTTTACTCGCTAAACGAATAAATATCGCATTACAGTGAGGGAATGCTCCTAGCATTAAAGGTACAAAGCTACGAGGACAAAACTTTATAAATTTGTTTTAAATTTCTTCTTGTTAATATAATTATTCTTATTATTATTACAATGTAGGTTGAGAAATTGTATATTAAAGATTATAGGCACTAATTGTGGTATAAGGCAAATCAAGAATGTAACAAACTGCACTTTTGAATACAGTGTATCATGTCCCTTATAGTATTGAGTAATATTTCCTTTAACCACATTTTAATAGACGCTAAAATTCTAAACCCGTACCCAAACCAATATTCACTAAAATGTAATTCAAGATCCATATACATCTCCAACTAACGTAACTCAATCTATCGTTAAACAGGAAACAGGTGATATCGATGTAGGCCTAGTGACCAGTATATCATGACCCACGTTCCCTTTTAGGCCCACACATTCCCCTGAAACCCACCGAGTACTCGAGGTCTTATTAATATGGGCATGTAAATTTGCCTGACGCACGGAAATTAGTGAACCCTACCAAAGGTTGAAGACGGCTTTCGGGATTATTGGAATTGTTCAAGTTTAAAGCGAAAATCCGTGCACGTAAGTGTAGCTATTTCACTGTTTATTTTACGTGTGTTAGTTGAGTTTTTGGGGGTTAATATGCGGTTTACCTTGTTCGAGAAGAGCCCGTAATGAAAAGATTAGAGTTGATCGGTTGTCAATTATTTGGGATTTCTTCTATACGTTAGTTGGATTTGTCAAGTGATTATTTCATAAATAAAAGATAAAAAAATATACGCAGGTATGAAATACTTGTTGACCTTATGTTTTGTGTTTCTTAGCCTATGAGGGATTCTAGCCATATGGATTTGGGCGTCTTGGGTTTTTCACTTCTGGTTGGCTATCATGCCCGTCTATCAACCCTTTCAGACAATTCCCTGAAATCGATGGCAATGCAATATTAATTCAATTTGACTGAAGTGCTTTCAAGAAAAGAACGTATCTATTCTTAAAAGGCCAGCAACGCACTTGCAAGCCCGCGCCCTCTATCGAAGCAGTAAGTGTCCATGGATGGGGCAGCGGTATCACTTCAGATGGGCTTCCTGTTTTATAAAAAAAATTAGAGGATAATGTTACTTTAAATACCTACATCAAAAGCAAAAGTATGTACACAAAGAAATTGCCTGGTGAATATAATAAGACATAAAAACACGTTTTATTGTTATTGGACGAACATACGCATCATATCGAGTGTCAACACGTATTAAACCAGAGGCGCTATTGACCAATCACAATCAAACGGAACCTGCTGTCGTTTCGTTATTGTCACCCTCTTGCTAGGACTTCTAGTCTTAAAATTAAAGTTTTGAAGTAATACATACTTACTATGAAGTAAGGTCCTGAACGGTCTCTCGGTACAGGTACTGTATCCGACAATCCAAGCAGTCTTCGTTGTGCCTCCCCCCCTATAACGCCTGTAGCCAGTGTATATGTACTGGCTACAGGCGTTCCAGTCGCGATTATCATGTCCCGTGCACCCTTCTAGGTGAGGAACGTCGTTCTCTACCGCGATCTGGAGCTATAGGCCAATGGACAAAATTGGCGTCCACACGCAAGAATCATTAATTATTAAATGTTCCAGACTATAAAGACCCGTAGAAGGCCCCAACATGTCCTAATGGATCCGGATGATCCAATATCTAATGACAAGTTGACAAACAAGCCGTAAAGAAAAATCTGATTAAAATAAAAAACCGCCTTCACTGGCGATGACCTGGGCATCAGGCTGGCCATCCCGCGACGGCTCAAGCCGAGGTCCGAGTCTGGCAGGAGAAGCCCTTGCGCTAGTCGCGGGAAAAACCCCATTCCGGCTGAGCTACCCTCCCCGGCCTTAAGGCCAACAGCAAGATTCGATTTCTAAAAAAAAATACTTATTTAATAAATGTGACTAACTTAAAATAAACGTCTGTGTATACACAGTGTATTTAAATAGATGATAAATCTATTACTATTTTAGCAACATATTATTTACTTAGTCTTATTGACAATACTGCAGTTACTTTCGACAAGGGACATGCCGCAATAATGCGCATGTTTCCGTGAAATTGAATAACATGATATCCAGTGTTTATTTCAATTTCTGTCTCTGAAGACATTGTGTTGGGGACGTTCTGCGAATCGTAATATTTTGTCTCCTTTATATACGTAACTAGATGTTTGACTGTGTTCTCATTATAAAAAGTGCGATTTTCCTTTTGAAAACTCACCACTGAATCTTGGAGGTACGATATTTTTGTCACCTTATCAGTGCCCTAGATTGGTCAGGAGGGGTAATGTTATGACATGTCCTACATTACTAGAACACTGTCTACATAATTTTATTATTTATTTTTAATCAAAATGTTAAACTTAAAAAAATCCTTTTTTAAAGTTTGTTACAATCTACCTCACACGTCTAACTCTAATTTGACCCTAACAGGGTAAACTACATGAAACAGTTAAAAACGATTCTTTCTTCCAGTCTTATTCTTGCAGTTAGGCTGGTCGTTATTGTCGTGAAGCGTCTCTTTTCATGTGCCAGGTGCAGCAACTCTTTCGATTCAACTCTACTCCCTAAAGTTACGAAGCCATGATTTTTTGGATTGTCTGGAAGAACTTTCGTATTAGATACCATCTGGATCCAGACTATTCGAAGCATGCGACGATAACATCTCATATGCTTCTGGCTGCCGATGGGTATCCTCTTTTATCCAAGCTTCACAGCCGTACTGAACGATTGGCCATATGTAACAAAGGTGAACTAAGGCTTGGAGTTTTTTTTTAGGTTACTGCTACCTGTATATTTTTTCTACTTTTCATTCAGAAATTTATTATTTTAGATTTTTCTTAACGAACGAGTTGGAATAATAATAATATATAAAAATAAATAAATAGAAAATTAAAACAAATTTATAGTACCTATAACACTGGCAGCATTTCCTCGCTGTATTGCGATACGAACTCGTTAAGCGAGGAATATCAGTAACCAGGCGCCAACATAAATCTTTAATCAGTGCCTTTGCACTTGAAACCCACGGCCCAAGAGTGTCTACTCTAAAGAGAACAAAATCGAAGTGGGGGGAAAGACCTCTATATGTGAGGTTTACTATTTTTGCATATTAACCATAGATAAAGTTTGCTCAAATTCTATCTGGTATCTGTGACAATGGTTGTGATTTTGAGAAGGTAATTTTCGTGATGTGTCATGCGAATTTCTTGAAACAAAATGTGGTTTAAATATAGCTTGATAACTTTGCTAAACAATATTTACTTACAAAGTCTCAAACATTTCGTAATCTTATACAAGAAGTTTCAACTATTGATTTGTGTCTTGATTAGAACAGACTTAATTAGTATCTAAGTTCTTGATTAGTTTGTAATGCGTCATCATTATTCATAGACATTCTAAAACAATCATTCATTTAAATTATTCTTTAAATTTGCTCAAAGCAAGATTAGGTTACTTTAAACTTAATGTCATATGAAATATGTCATGTCAATTTATTAAGTCTCTATACATGTAGAACATAAAAAAAAGAATTTACCTGACGTAAATTAGCTACGATAACAAATAATACTAAATACAAATTTTCATCAAATATATATCTCTATTCTCCGTATAGGTATAAAAGTTATTAAAACATTTAAAATATTCACAAGTCATGTTAAGACAAAGACAAATACAATGACCTTTTAACAATAAGACTTTTCAAAGTCAGCTTCACAATTAAGCCAAACACACAACACTATATCACTTGATCCATGTTGCATTGTTTCAGTAAAAATATCACATTTTCCCCGAGTGTAGGCACTCTGGGCACGTCTAAAGCGCATCTAGAGAGTTCTTCCAACAAGGTCCTTTAAAACAATTTGTCGTACGGCGAGACGCGACCGCTTTTAAATGCATTTGTTTTCCATTTGCAAGAGAATGTGACTCATAGACTCGAGTACAATAGTAATAGGATAGGGTCTCGTCTCTATGGAGTATACGGCCTTGAGGTTAATTCGAAAGGTTCTGCAGAAATTTCTGTATTCTGTATGAAGAATCCATAAATGAGAGGTTGATACTAAAAGTAGTTGATACTGTAGGACAATTCGCGCTACAGTTAAATGTGTCTACATAACGTATACGACAATTTCTGTAATCTTAAAAATACCCAGGATACTGGCCTAATGGTTTGTAAATAAAAATAATTAATGTAGTAAAATTTTTCAAGGTTTTAGCGACACCAGATCATTATTATATATCAGTGTTAATATATTCTTTAAAATTGGTTGAACCATTAGCACAACTCCACTTGTTATCGAGCAGGAAAGGTTAGAAAGAGTCCTCATATTTACGTTCATGGGAAGCGTACTTACCGAAACTGGATGAACCGAAGATGACATCTCTTCGAGATTTACAAAAGCCAGGACAAAGGTCACATCACGTTCCAATCCAACATAAATACCGTATATATAGCATTATAGGTAGCAAAAAGTGGAAAGCTGATCAACATCTTCAGGTCTACTTAAACCGTTACCTTCGTCAAATTCTTTGAATATTCTGACTAGACAGCATATTCATCATCAGAATCATCAGCTATGACATATGGCTATGATGGCTATCGTATTGACAGGTCTATAAAATGCCGACCGTCGTATGCTCAAGGGGCCGGAGAGATCCAAGTCACATTGACAAGCAAGCCGTCGACTGGAATCCTTAAGGCAAAAGGAAACGTGGCGGCCCAATACAGAACTGGCAACGAAGCAACATTGTAGAGGAGAATATAATGGAATGGTGTGGATTGAAATTAGGACAGCTACCCAGGACCGATCCGGCTAGTTTCCGACGCTGGATGCCCCATGTCCCACCTGAGGGGCATAGCACTTTGAGTCATGTTAGTCAATATATTCATTACGTACCTTAGTTACAGAAAGTTTAATAATAGTAGTTAAATCTCCTATGTAATTAATAATAACGATACACATACAATAAACCCTTAAACTTTACGCAAACAATAAGGAAATATATGGAGACTGTTGAGCAATTTGATTATAACATTTGTTTAACTTAATTAATTATCAAACTTCATTGGGTTGTATATTTTATACATTTTGGTTAAACCAGTCAAATATAATTTGTATAAATTTATATATGTTAAACATACATAATTATTTTCCACTGCCACTTTTATAATATATTTTCTTATGAAAAATGCATATAAGGAAGTAAAAAGAGGCGAATGGATAAATATTCATATAAAGATATCCGTATCTTGTTGGCCAAGTGGCATGAGCGTGCGAGTCATCCCTGATGTCGTAAATTCGAACCCGGCTGTACTCAAATGAACTTTTCTGTCTATATATATATATATATATATAAAAGCTCGTAATTCAAAACCGGCCGGCCCGCCCTAGACTTAAATAAGTCGATGATATTTGTCAGGCACAGAAGGCTGAATAACTTCTTGCCCATTAGAAAAGCAAATGATCACGACAGAGTTACAGAAGCCTGAAGCGAAAATCAGTGCTAGCAGCGTCTCTGGAATAAACCAAAGAGTAAAAAAATTAGACAATGTTTCTCTTCTTTTCATCAGTTTCTGTTATTTTATTTTCTTGCTCAGATATACTATATATTATGTATTCTCCCGTCACGGTATGTTTACGATATCATTACTTGCGCCCCCTTCGTTTTACGGATAAGGATCGAAAGGGATTTTTGAATATATTAAGTTTATGGTCCTCAAAGGGCCAAGAAGAAAAATATATAGAATTTGCGTAAAATATACGAGTTCTTGATCTAGATCTTATAAATAAAGTCTGAATTTGATTTGATTCTCATAACCATTTTTCAGTTTAACAAAAACAATAATATCAACGTCTAATAACAGCAACCAGCTGCGCAACAACTTTTTGTTTCTAGTCAGATTTCTGTTTCTTTGTTGTTGGCAATTGTTTTTTTTCTATTAGACAAGTAGATATTGCCCGACACATAACATATTTTTTGCGTTTCCTCGCAATGCGAATGTTAATATATTATGATAATTTTAACACCAAACAAACACATTACAAAAAAACCTATTTTTCTCTAACGAAAATTGTGAATTGACTTTATAAACTCTTATCATGTAGATAACGTGTAAAGCTTCAGCGAATTACAAGTTCCATATCCGATTAATTTCTATTTCTATTACCATTTTAACTAAAAGTAACATTGTCTTTCTGTTGTTGTAAAATGCCTTCCCCTATAATACTTTAACTGCTTAATACTTTTGAGGGTCGGAAATTAGATACAATACTTACTTGGAATAGTTTAATGGGACCTTCTGAGAACTTGTTTAAGTGGGGTAGAATTTGCAAGCCAAACTCATACATTTTGTGTTAATATGACGTAGAAATGCTAAGTTAACAAGGCTACTTTGTATGAAATAAGGATTGCAACTAAGTTTCATAAATAAAATATTTTACAGTCATTGCAGTTTTTCTTGCTTAGAAGAGATGACTAAATAACACCAAGGCCGTTTTTGAAAATATAAAGATTTTGTCGACAAAAAAACACCCAAGTTTCTGATAAGTTAAAGCCACATCACTATTCCACCTATCACCGTTTTCACGGGCCGTTACATTATTTGGATAATAGAGACCAGAGGTTAAAACAAAATTTCAAATATACAGATTTAATTCACTAGACAATTTATGCATACGAATCAATATACAGCTCGATCGTGAGAAAATCAGCAAAGTTTCGCTTATATGGCGGCCATCTCTTCTGCGTCAACATGTCACTCTGTTCAACGAGTTTGTCAAGTAAAGTTGGGCTGTAGATAAATATTATTGTTTATACTAAGTGATTTAGTTATTATAAAAAAAAATATAGAATTAAAGTTAATCTATTTTTATATTTTAATTATGATTTACGATTCAATGTAGGAACCTAAACTCATCAGCATCTCAGATGAATCGTTATACTTTTCTTTCGTTATTATTTTTGCCACACCACGCTCAACGACATCATACATGGAATGACGACTAAGGACGCAACATCTCTCTCATAGCCTTTTACCATCACAAGGACGATTGTTAGACGCTGGATGGGATGAGAATGGAACGACATTGGTATGGGTATCTACTGGTGTGGTCCTCGAGTCCTTCCTCGGACAAGCACGTGAATAATAGTGCTAAAAGGAACATACACTTCAAATTTATTTTAAATTATTCTTTTTGTATATGTAATATTTATGTTTTCTGTTTCATATATATTGTTTATCTATCTAATCTGTTTTGGCTTTGTATATTGTCTAAGTGTTTTGTTTTATAATATGTACAATAGCTGTATAAATAACTAATAAATAAATATTGTTTTCCGCTTACGTAAAGATTATATTGATTGTAACTTTTGATAAATATAAAAATATTGTTATATCTATTAAAATTTATTCATAGTATTACGTGCTAGAGCACGCTAGAAAAGTATTATACTTCTAAGAAGAAGATTTTATTCAGGAACACTTTAATCGTTGATATGTGACTTAAAAATTATTTTAGAAATATATATTGCAATGTTTCTGTACTCAATTCTAACTTTACTGGAAAAAATTCATAGATTTATTTTCATAGACCACTCATAACATCCTTAAATATAAAATGTCTGTACATAAGAAGTGAAACTTCTTTATGACCTTATTTTTCGAAAAATGATCAACTATATGCAACTTTACAGAAATTGGTTAAATAAAGTTAAATTAGATAAACTTTAACAAAAGGCTTTTATTATCATAGACATGAATACAAATTACCCAACGCCGATAAAGGAATTGAAGGAACTTCAAAAATAATAAATCAATCGGAAATTTAAAAAAAAAATAAGAAGGCGTCATCAAATGAAGCGCTAAGTTGGTTAAAAATAGTGGCGAAGAGTTTCTTGCTACTCTAGTGAACTGGTCATCTATAAGTTATTTTGAGTTTAATTCATAAATAAAATATTTAATGAAGTTTTAATATTGAATTAGTCCAGTTCTTCCTTAAAGCCTTAATACTTTCGATTGTAATATAAGACTAAAATTAATACAAAAATGGTTAAATAGAAAATTTAAAGAAATTTAGACCGTTGTGTCCTGTGATTGTGTCCCTTTTATACTGACAGCATCTCCTCGTTGTAATGCGATACTTGCTCGTTGAGCGGGGTACTCTCTATCAGGTCCAAAGGTTACAAAATCTTGTAGAAATGACTCTTGTATTTTGTTTTATCCTTTATTTGTGTGTCCAGATTAGGTTACGTTAATATTAAAAATGATTTATTGTAATAAACATGTAACATTGTAATAATAAACTTTAGAAAAAAAACCTTACATTTTCCTTTTTATATAATTTTATAAGCACTTTATATTTTCCACCTTACTTTGATTATCGTTTCGAGCGTAAAATTTCAACAACTGCAATTCTTGTGCCAGATTCAACTCTTCAGTTGGCAGGGAGCGCGCCTTACATGAATTTTTGACATTTTATTATATTTGAACATTTGAAAATTTTAAACATTTCCTTATTTAATTGTAATTTGGTATAAGAAGATTATATTGCAAACTACACGTTAAATGATATAACTATATTTAAATAATAAAAAAAACATTGGCGCTACAACCTTTTGGGTCTGGGCCTCAGATTTCTGTATCGGTTTCGTGACCATTTCCTTTATCTAATAGGCAAGTGATCAGGCCGCCTACCAAACACTGTCAACTTTTTGGGTCTAAGGCATGTCGGTTTCCTCGCGATGTTCTCCTTCACCGTTCGAGCAAGTAGTAAAGACAAAGTCTATCAGAAGCTGAAGTTTGAATACTAGGCCAACGCTACTCTTAATTCAATGGTAATTAAAACAAAAGATTTCCCGCCCCTTTAGCGTTAACAAAACACAAGATTATTAATGTTGTAGCTTCAAAACCTAACACGGCTTATATGAGCCAGTGTCGCTTCATTATGCCCCATTTATATTAAAAATTAACTTTGACTAGTTTTTAGGTTATTTATATATATTTTAGTACGTTCTAAATTTTTCACGAATCACACAAAATAATACACAACGAACCCCCAGCGACAGTATATATTTTGTTCAAAGCAATTTAAACAGCATAGCTATAAATCTCAGTATAAACTGCGCATACTTCATATCCAGGCACGGCTAAATTCGATACTCGAAGCGGAAAACTTAATAAAATTCAGTCATATTCACATCGAAAAATAAGATTTCTTCGTCAAAAGGCTCACACGCCCGTCATAATACAATCAGCAACAAACGCCTGCTGAATCTTATTCAATTTAGGATTTGTATCTGAGATTGAGCAACGTAATCGCGTTGCGAGTGATCCGATTTGCCCAATTTCCCCTCATACATGGGTATTGTTAACTATTCGCGATACACGGGTTTCAAGGTGTAAGTGATGCAAATGTTTAATCTCCCCAATTATAGTTATATCCTTGTACTTGATAGTTATAAAATGACGCTACAACCATTTACTGTATTGACTTCAGATCTCTTTCTTCTTCAGCTCACTCTTTATTTCTGAAGGTCGTGTTAGCGGCACCACAACTTCCTCCACTCTCCTCGGTCGTCAGCAAGCCTCTGCACTCGGGTAATGGTAAGACCTGGTTCAATCGCACACAAATCGATTTTGTGTCTTAGCCCTTTGCCCTAAGAGTAGGAGTGATATATAACATCCCAACAAAAATCCATTTAAGCATAGGCAGTGGTGGAACATAGTGTAAAAGTATATAGACTAGGACTATGACTTTTCTTCCCTCGTTTTCTTGAGACTTTGATAGAGAATGCTGCTAAACTACTTTAACTGAGCCAGTCTAAAGCATTAAAGAAAATAGTTTCCAGTTCCTCATCATTATACTTTTTTTATTTTAGGAGACTCATACTGATACCTAACTTTTACTCATAGTTAAAGACGTTACTTGAGCTTGAATCTAGAGCTAACGTCTTCATTAAAAAAATACGCACCTTATTCCGATATTTGTTAATGAGCTACTGGAGACGTTACTTCTTCATTGCCGAAGGTCGCATTACTGTAAGGTGGCTGCTGCCCTGCTAGTGATAATACTCCACTTTGCTTGGTCTATATCTTCCCTAAGCGCAGTTGTTATGTGGAGACCCGTGAACTTTATGACCCGGCGCCAAGTCTTGCTGGAAGGACCATTCTTGGTTATTAAAAATAGTGTTGTTAAGGGACTTCACTATCTTCTCAAGAATGGTATCTTATTACACTTATGCCGATGTTTTGACACCTATTTCATAAAAGTATCGCTTAGTCACTCCTTCACAGCTAATAATACCCCACCAAACCATCGCTGAAGTCGGATAATGCCCACGCTGCACTTTATCGACTAATTGGAAAAAAATCTCATCCTTAAAAACAATTTTTCTGTGACCTCCCTTTGCGTACCGCTTTAGTAGTTGTTCCGGTTTTATCACCCTATTCTTTTTTAAAATTCAGTCAGTTAAGAAATTACTAGTACGTCTGTTATAGGCTACAAGTCCTAAGTCATCTCTTAATATACGTGACATGGTTCTATATGTTATCTTCATCTCCCGATAAAATTCTTTTGCTTTCGGATAGGATTTCTTCGAAATCTTTCCTTTACAGCTTTGACCACCTTTTTCGTACGAACACTACGTGGACGGCCAGATCTTTTTTCTATTACAAACAGAGGAGGTAACTAATACCAAGCGTATGGAGAGTTTTAAGAATTGCATTTGGCTCCATATCTACTTTGTGTAATGCAATCACAGCGATTCGGTTCTCTTTATCACCACACTCCATTTTAAAATCGCAAAATATTCTACATGTATTGGCGCCAAAATGAGAAAACCCAATGAACAATGACATAAAAAATGACAGAATCTAAATTCAAATGTAATATTTTGTTAAAATTTTAATTGTAACCGTATTTTACATTTTATACCATAAGAAAATAAGACAATTATTATAACTCGGATGTTACTTATTACTTCTAAGGATAATAAGGTCAAATATTGAACCTGTTTATAAAATGTAATATCGAAATAAATCTAATAACATACTGATAGTAAAATAAAACTATGAAAAAAACGAATGTACTATTACAAAATGTCACTTAATGAAACCCTCAGACGCTACCAAGTGACGTATCAACGACCTTGATTCATGGCAGTTAATCCACTTGAAGAAGCAATTGTGATGAGGAAGGAAAAAAGAATTTTTAACGTTATCTCCCTCTGGGGAGCAACTGAATTAACGCGAGTAACGTGACCGTGAAACGAAACTCTGCCTAATGCGTTCACTTTTATATTTGCGGACCACCGATGTTAGTTTGATGGTAACATATGTAATCTTTTTTTATAAATAAATCTAAATACATCTATTACTGAGAAATTGTGTTTACATCGTGATAAAAAAATCTGTTGTCTGTAAAGTCGGTTTACTGACGATAGTTGAACGTGACAACGTCATAAGAAAATACTGATGGAATGGTTGCTTTGTCAAAAGAAAATTTTAATGTTATTTGTTTGGTAGATTTTTTTTGGATAAAGAGAAGGAGGTAAATGGAAATAACAATTGAATTGATCAAGTTACATTTATTTGTACGCATAAATACAATGATATCAATTTTTTTCATGGCTCACCCAAGATGTCGAACGCTGCCGAACGCGGAGGCCGATTGTGCCTCTTTGTCGCTCATTCCGCACTCTCGCTTGCACTTCAAGCCTTAAATGACATGCCTCAGAGCGAGGTAACGCCGCATGCGTCATGTTTTTTCATGCGTGCAGCCGGCTCCATCGAATTATAAGACGTTGTCACGGTAAAAGAAACGAGAGAAGTAGGTTTTTATGAATACTTTAATACCTTTAAGCCCAACGATTAATTACGATAATTATAATAAGTATGCAACCAAATTTATTTCATGCTAGCGAATCCGACATACGTTGTCCTGTACACACGTCTTACATACAAAAACAAATATCTAAAAATGTAAATCATTCTCGACTTCATCTGAACCCACAAGAAATTTTATCCAAATGTTTCCTGCCCTTTAGAAGTTTAATTACGAACATATGCACATAAGATTTATATATATATACCAGTTGTTTATTTGCTGTATAGATATATAACCTAGATACCGACTGCAGAGCCAGGCTGATTTATGAATCTAAACCATCCAGGACGCCGCCCAAACGCATACAAAAATATTCATTCAAATCGGTCCAGCCGTTTAATTGGAGTTCAGTGACACACGTACAGTAAAATTATGTATTTATGGATATAAAAAAGTTGTGTAGTTAAAGTGGCTATAATTCTAAGTTAGCATTGTAACTTAATCCTAACTTATTTACTAATGTATACTAAACTCATAATTCTGTTCGTACACGTCGAAACTCGTAAACAAACCTGTACCATCTCATTTAATATTAATTTCACATTACGTTTGTACAAGTTACTACACAACACTTAAACCTCTAATAAGAGAATATATACTAGGCCAAAAAAAGAAATTTGTAAAATATAAATGTAGACGAAACATCAAACGACACTCAGCCCACACTATCTGCTTATTTGTTAAAATATTTAGCGAATCTTTCGCGTGCATTTTGTATAATGAAATTTTAATCATTACTGCGGTAAGATGCCGTCTATTTTCCTCTAAATAATTTTTGCGTCAACACACTGTCTATGTTCAAAGTGCGTTAAGCTGTTAAGGAAAGTGGTTTTCCTAATTAATGCTATTATGAAAATATAAACCATCTTGTACAATACAATTTTAAGGCACACATCAAAAGCAAGGAATGGTAAACATAGTGTTGGAAATTATTTGCCTTTTATTGAGAAAAAAAATATTTTTTTAAATAAAATCTATGGTTTATTTATTTACTACAATTAGGACAAATTGGCGTAAAGTCCTGGCTAGCTAAAACAGCCTTGCTTCTATATTTACGGAGTGACCTCACAGCTCTGAGGAATTCTGCACGCTTGGAAGCCAAAGCCTACTCGTGAACTGTCTATCGACGACTGTCTATATACGACTAATATATGTTTATTGACTTGTAATTGTCCCTATTATTGTCCTAAAACATACAACTAAAAACAGGTTACATATATTATTAGGTAACTAGAGGCCTTATCACTAATCGCTAGGCAACCCAAGTAAGGAAAAATAACACTAGGATTCTAAAAAGTAATTTTTAAGCTACATTTTAATAAAAAAATAATATTTAAAGTAACAATATCTTAACTTTCCATCGTTCGTAACGATCGCACCATTAATCATGTAGTGGATTAGTACGTCTACTTAAAAGGTCGTAAGTTTTATTTACGAAACAAAATATTACAGTTTGTAACTAGAAAGCTGAAGGCTTACAAGACTATTGCAAACTTATTACAATGGCTGCCATTGCGAGACTTATACAACATCCATCTGTATGCGATGTTAAACAGACACAAAGTAAGGATGCTAATTATTTCACGGAAAAGCAACGCGCAGTTATCTGAAATATCATTAAACATTTGATATGGTATTTATGTACTCAAATGAAGTAACGCAGAGGTAATCTTATATATAAAAATGAATCCCTATTTCTCTTGGTCACGGTCACGCGTGAACGGCTAGACCAATGTCGTTAATATTTTTTGTTGTTGTGTTTGCTATGGTCAGGAGAAGGTTCTAATGAAAGAAATAAAATTAGGAAAATTCAATTCAAAAAAAATTCAGTGCATATAAAGCTTTGTTCATGTAACCTTATGGCGTTCGACATATCATTGCAGAATACGTGCAGCAAATATCGTCAAAGAGCACGTAAGAAAAATGGACTTCGTTTAAAACAAATGCTTTGATCGGAGTTATTATATTGGTAATCAATATTCATAGTTAAGACAGGACAACGTGTGTCAGGGTTGCAAATTATCGGAAAAGAGAATGTTAAATTATATTTTATGAGTGTAGTAAAACCTAAATGGCTTCATGGTTTTAAATATTTATATAAAATTAGAATAAAAATATATTGTCGTTTGATTATTGAAATGTTTGGTGGGTAGATTCGTGTACCCTCGTTTTGCAAGGCCATAGTTACTGAGGCATAGCGTGAGTCGCAGTTTACGTTATACATTCCTGAGAGGTCATTGAGACGTTTTTGAGTAATCAAATCAACCTTTGTTCTTTATTTTTGTCAACACAGAACTATTTAACAGTCTTTCGCTGACCATTTCTGTAAAGTATTCTAATTATACAGTAAATCTCGTGTTTCCATTCGACACAGAAGTTTATTAAATAAAGTAGTACTAGCGTAAACTAAAGACCTTTATATTTTTGAAATGAAATCTTGATTCCCCTGTTGTTTGTCTGGGACCTCATCTATATAAAATCCACTACATAAGTCCAAGGGTGACAGGTTATATTATCGTTTAATTGAGGATAGAAAATTTCTTGTGGTACATTCAGTCTGCAGTATAAAACGTAACAGAATGAGAAAAACAATACTTAGTAATGTATGGTAATAAGCGTGTTTTTAGTTTTGATTTATGTTAAGTCTACCGTGTAATGGTATAACTAACAAATAAACAATCGAGTCAACAGCTGGTTTACGAAGGCTATCTTACCTTTCACGTTCCATCTCATAAATATTCAGGAACTAAGTGAAAACAATATTAATTTTGTAAACTTGTTTATCTTCAAAAGTATCGTCCTGAATACAACTTTTATCCGTTTGAATTATTAGTAATCAAATAGAACTTACTTCGTTAAACTTCAATTTTGTATACAAATTTATCCAATTAAAATTTGAATTACTTTGTTTACTGTTTATTTAATAAAAGGCTTAACAGGGCTTTTTGTTTATTTGTATCTTAAAATTTTGATTGTAGGATATTTTAAAACGCGTAAAACCTATGTTATATTAAATTACTGAACTATTACAGAATTTATTTATTTATTATTAATTAAACATTATTATTATTACAATTAATTCTAGTATGAAATTTATTTCCCTGCATAAATTGCATCGTAGCTTTGAGATGAAAATTTCATAAAATTGCTTTAAATTTAAAACCTTAAATCTGAACTAAAATCTCGAGAAAGTTCACGGTTACTTAAGCCATTTAAACCAATGGCGCTACACACTTTTTGTTTTGGGCTTAGATTTCTGTATCTGTTTCATAATCATTTGTTAATTCAATAGGCAAGTAGGTGATCAGCCATCTGTGCCTGACGCACGTCGACTTTTTGGGCCTAAGCCGGTTTCCTCACGATGTTTTCCTTTACCGTTTGAGCAAATGTTAAGCCACTATGCCAACACTGCACATAATGCTTATCAAATAAGCCATTTAGTAAAGATAAAATTGACCATAGATCCAGCTGTAGCTGAGGTCTTTCCGTAAATCAGAATTTATTTTTTCTAATTATTATTAGTAGAGTCCAAGTGCAGCAAACCTTTACTTTTAAACATTTACCCATACACTATTTATTTATAAAATTTCTGGTATTCGTTATTTAGAGGTAATGTAGAATTATAGTGAAAAGATTTTACAAATAAATACATACAAATCTTTCCTCTCTAAAAATATTTATTTATTACGTTAATCAGCGATCATTTTTAACATATATCATTAAATTTAAACGCGTTGATTGTAATAATCACTATTCGCTCTCATCTTTATTCATGAAATTTACATAAAATACATTTTAATGTACACTTCAGCCCGGTAATGAAGGCGAGAAACGTCGCCTCTGGTCATTCTCATCTGACTCGTACTGTTGACATGACGCCGAGGATTATTGAGAAAATGGAACTTACTAGAAAGAAATGATTTTTCATCTTTAATATCTAGATTAAAATGAAAACAATGATTAACATAGAAATTTTAAAACCTAAATAATATCAATAATGAAATATTGTTTACAAAAAATTGTACGAAATTATAGGATCTAAAAGGTAGTGTGATTTTCAAGATGTGATAATCACTCACTAGTCACTAATAATTATTATACAAACCAAGGCTGTACATTTTGCTGACTGTGGTATTCTTAGTTTAAAACCGAGGAGATTACCTAAGTCGTTGGAGTTACGCCCCGAGAGGCACTCTCTTCTGCATTTAATAAATATAGCATAGCAATAGTTGAATTTAATTATTTAGCATTCACGACCAACCAACCAACAATAGCAACTTACAATTTGTCACAGCATTTATCAAGTCCAATTTTAAAATTCAAAGTTTAATTAAATTTGTAATTATATAAGTAACGGTTGATGGACTCGTCGTTGTTGTTGAGAGCGGCTTCATACCTTGGCGTTGCGTCTTTCTACATCTTCTACCGGATTTACCATAGTGTTCACAATTACCATTCGTATTGCCTCGACGTCCGTCGTTCCACAACTGAGCGTTTCTTAAGGCAGATTTTGCCGCGAAACAACACCATATGGAATCAGCTGCCCAATTCGACTTAGGGTCCTTCAAGAAAAGAGCGTACCAATTCTTAAAAGATCGGCAACGCATTTGCGAGCCTTCTGGGTGTCCATGGGTTACAGTATTACTTGACATCAGGTGAGCTTCGTGCCTGTATGCCATTTTTTGACTTCAAGTTGATGGACTCGCCAACTATTCCTTATCTTAGTAACATATTATACTTACATACGTATTAATAACGAGCCAATAATGTATACAATTGATTAATTTAAGTACTACATTGGATGCGATCAAGAACTGTATAATTTAAAATATTTTTTTACTATGAGACGGCGGCGGAGGCGGAGTACGCCTTAATAAGGTGGTTATATTATTTTCTGTATAGAGATAAACAGAAATTCTGAAGCCTCAACACTGAATGCGACCGGATGCAGAATTTCATAAAAACGGGACGCTACAAATAGCTTGAAGGAGCTTAGTCAGCTTTCAAAAGATTTTCCAACGTTGGTTAATTTTTTTTTACTGTGTCATTGGAATGTTTTTTATTGCATGCTTTGTATTTGCAGAGGAGGTGAATTGAGCTGGAAAAATTTGGAGTGAGCTAAAAGGGGATTCCAGGGGTCATAGGACACATTAAGTTAAAAGTCAAGAAAGGTTTGCTTATATTATTCAAGCTATTATTAGTAGGAGCAGTGTTGGCCTAATGGCTTCAGCGTGCGACTCTCATCCCTGAGGTCGTAGGTTCGATCCCCGGCACCAATAGATTTTCTTTCTTTGTGCGCATTTAACATTATCTCGATCGGTGAAGGAAAAATCGTGAGGAAACCGGCTTGCCTTAGACGCAAACAGACAACGGTGTGTGTCAGGCACAGAAGGCTGATCACCAACTTGCCTATTAAATTCACCAACGATCATGAAACAAATACAGAAATCTGAGGCCCAGATCTAAAAGTTTAAAACGCCATTGATTTTTTTATTATTAGTAAGAGCAGTTTTGGCCTAGTGGCATCAGCGTGCAACTCTCATCACCAATGGACTTTCTTTCTATGTGCGCAATTAGCGTTAGAGCCAAAAGTCGATGGCCTGTGTGAGGCACAGAAGTCTGATCACCTACTTGCCTCTTAGATTAACAAATGATCATGAAACATATACAGAAATCTGAGGCCCAGACCTAAAAAGGTTGTAGCGCTATTGATTAATTGAATAATTAGTATATAATGATAATTCAGCGCTGCTTTGGTATTGGCTTCGGATTTCTGAATTGAAACAGTCTGTCTGTCTAATAGATAGGTTCACTTTATATGTTTTGCTTCACCATACAATTACCAGTGGAGCTACAATATTTTTAGGACTTGCTCTCAGATTTTTGTATTTATTTTATAATATTTAGTCAATCTAATAGGTTATCTCGTGTAACGTGTATCTCGCTCGTATATACATAATATTAAGTTTCTAATGTAAATAAAATATAATTTTGTAATGAGAAATAAAATGCTTTAAACATAAGTGTTAATAAATATAATAAACAAACACAATTAATGATAAATAATAATAAGATAAACATTCTTTAACTATTGTATGTTCATACTATATATTATAATATAAGCTTGTTGCCTATTATGATAATGAAATAATGCAATTGTACCAGCTAATATCCGGCAAAGTTTCTTATAAGATTACGTTGTTGCCATTATAGTTAACTTTACATTATATTGAACACAAGACAATACACTTAGTGTCTTGGTTATTTTCTCGATGTAGAATATTTTCACCACAAAATTGCTATTTTGTGTAAAAGTGTTGAAAGACAATGTCTAAATTAAATTACTTATTATTTGTGTTAAGAATTCCGGCATAGGCTATATTATCGGATTTTTTTACTTGTGATTTATGCATGCTATCAGATTTAAACGGAAACAATTATTATTTTGCGGGAATTCAAGTTATACGCAACATATTTTAAGGCGTAAAGCCTTTGTGTTGCCAACGCGCGATTTTTGAAAATAATGGAACTACAATTAAATTGTGGCAGCAGTGTTGGCTTAATGGCTTCAGCGCGCGACTCTCGACGGGGATTGAACCTACGACTGAGGTCGTAGGTTCAATCCCCGTCGAGAGGTGATGGTGTACAGAGTCATCTGTTCGTCATCTGAGAAATCTGAGGCTCAGAAATAAAAAGGTTCATAGGGTTAATTAATTTAATTACAATTGTATTGAATAAGACATAAATCGTTTAATGGAACTAAGTACGTACGAGTACCGTCATCATTATCGAACTATCAAGCTGAACCATAAGAATACTGCTGTCTTAATAAAAATAAGAATAAATAAAAAAATGAATTTAATTTAATTATATGCTACAGACACCTGAGCCACAATTTTTTGTCATAAAAGTAATTTAAGGACTATTAAATTTCTTTCCATCCATTACCAAGACACAAACAAAGGGCAAATATTAAAATCCGCGACAAGAATATTAAAATAATCCGTGTTAAAGACGGTGACATGAAATATTAAAATTGTTTAAGCAGCGAGATCTTTCACAAATTTCTTTAGAGACAAATAGTTTTAAGAACAGAAAACTTCTCAAAATCTCTCCACAATCCTCATATTTAACCTTGCGTAATCACTTTACAATTCATATTATATATATTCTGAGAACTTTATATTTAATGTTCTTTTTGTTTATTATGTGTAAACGATGCCGAGGCAGCATACATATTATGCGTCCTTACGTATGTAGTGTGAACCCAGTTTCCACAAGACTCTCATTAGGTTCGTTGAGCGTAAAGCCAGCCATGCTTCTTCCTGAAGCACGCAAGTCTGCTGGGCACTTCGCAAGCTTCACGGAGCGACCTCACTGCTGAGGATTTTTGTTCATTAGGAAGCCAATTTCACGCATTCCAGAGGTGGTTACTGATTTCTCTGCTCTAAAACAGCCTCTGCACAAGGGACTGTCTGTCGTGCCAAGGACAAATATATGTTTATTAAAAAGACAGTATAAAAAGACCGTATGTCATAAGTCACAAAAATAAAACACCTCGTGTTTATTTTTGATGAACATTTCCAAGTTTGAGGGGACTGAGCTCTGGAGGCGACGGGCTATTTCAAAATACGTTCATGTTATATATATATATATATATATATATATATATATATATATATAGTAACATTACACATAATTACATATTCACAATAATTTAGGTTTAAATATCACTAAGTTGTTTCACTGTCCGCGTCTAATAGAGAAGTACTTACAAATAACAGAAAACAATATTTTTATATAAAAGTTAAACAGGTATTCCAATATTCAAAATTAAAACTTTTTCTTAAGATGTGACAAGTGTTGCCTGCCATTATTTACATATTCAAACTCCAACAATTTTGATATTTAATCTGATTAAATTGGATAGTATTATTACGAATTAATATATAGTAATAAAAAGCATAATACGGCGACGATGCTATCAGCTGACATTGCATTATATGTCACAGAGCTCATAAATTACAAACGTCAATGTCAATTCAGTTTAAAACCTATACTACGTGTGGTTTGTTCGATTTCCCAATATTACTAAATCTATAAATCAATAACTATTTATAGTTCAAAGTAATAGTGATTTTATAGTTATTAATATTATTAAAAATAATTTATTATTCCGGAGCAATGGCGTTACTGCTAGCATTATGACAATTATGTCATAATGCTTATAAATGAACAACGTCAAAGTCAAATTATTTCAAACCGAAAAACATATAAATCTATAATTTAACGAAATAATATTAAAATAATCTAACTACCTTGCCTTCTTCCTACACGTATTGTTCGCGCTAAATCAGTGTCAATCAAAGAAGGATGACAATATTGTCGATTTGACTTTGACACACGAACCCGAGATGGTAGGTGGTGTCCCAGCGTAATGGCGCAAGGGAGTTACTTTTAACCGCTGTCGCGTGCGCACTTAATATATACCGCATACCGTATAGCATTTACTATTTTTTGATTCATCATTGAAGGATCCAGTGTTTGAAGTGAAATACGCCACCGTTGATGGTAAGTGCTAGTTTTAGTCTTATCGATTATTGGATTCCTTTTTTCCTGGATATAGCTTCCGGATACCCAGGCCCACACAGCTTTTTTGGTCCCTCGAGCCGTATATGTATCATATCTCTTAGTTAGGCATATTTATTTTTCGTATCTTCTTTAACGCATTTTAGGTTCGTTAAGTTAAATTTCCGGTGGGTATTTTCTTACCTGTGTAACGACAAATTTAATACAGATTTTTTAAATATTATATGTATTTATAAATCTATTATCCGTATTTCGTATCCCGTATTTCCTATTTACGTATTTAATAATAGATTATGCCTGATTTGGTGTGAATGATCATGCGTAATTAATATCTACCTACATCACTTTTTTCTAAAAATTGTTTTACAGTTAACGTTAGTAATAAATCTGTTTATAGTTGAATTTAATCGTATTGTATATATTACATTTTATTTTAATATTTTTAATAAAGTTAATTTCAGAATAATTAATAATCATTTGTAGATAATATGGATAAAAGAACCAGAACAAAGGCCGGTGAATGTTCACCAAACGAGTTGACAACTCGAGACAACTTCCATATTATTATTGCAAGCACGACAAAATTCGTATTTTTCTAAGATTCAATCATTATATGATTTGACGTTAAACCTTAATAGTAAGGAAGACGAAAAAATTTCCAAATCAAAACGTCAAGCACTTCGTACTGAATTTAATGACTTAGTATCTCAAATAAATATTGAGCAAATGAAGCATAATCCTCAATTATCTCCTTCTTGTAAGTGCTAGTTTTAGTCTTATCGATTATTGGATTCTTTTTTTATATTTAAATGACATGCGGCAGCCAAAGCAGCGCATATTATTTCACCGAGGGAAGGGAGCATCCTGGATATAGCTTCCGAATACCCAGGCTCACACACTTATAAATGAACAACGTCAAAGTCAAATTAGTTCAAACCGAAAAACATAAATCTAGATCTATAATTTAACGAACCAATATTAAAATAATCTAATTATCTTGCGTTATTTCTACACGTATAAAAAATAAAATAATAATACACCAAAATATATCTGACAGGCTCTTTCATATATTTTAATACATACAGACTAAATAGCATCTAATCAATTATCCTGTCATCCATTCCTCACATTTCAAGTAATCGACATTCTGTGTTTCTCTCACATAAATATTGTATGAACTAAGATGTGGCTATCAAGAGAATATTCTATTTTATTTTAAGACACGAACAGGGCGTTTCAATGGACGATAGTGCTCTTCACGTTATGGGAATAAAGGATCTGCTAAGTTTAAGAGCATGGCTAATGGATGAAACTTACCAGAAGTAAATATTGAAATTTGAACCTTAAAATAACTAGCGTAAGTCTCAATTTTAAAATTGTGAACATTTTGGGCAGTTGTTGTATATAATCGCGGCTACTTAGAAAGTTAATTTATTATTTGTTTCGTCTCTTTACTGATGTTCTCTCGAGCTCACTTGCAAGCACATTAAGGAAATAAGATGAAAATCTTCTAAAAGCGGTAATAATTGAACGTGAACATAATTTTCTTTATGTTTAAAATGTTTACATTGCTTGTCGTATTTAAAAATAAAATAAAATATGGTGCCTTCACGAATGCCTTTGTAATTATGAATCTAATCCTTATAAAAGTAAGTCTTTAGATATACTGTATATATCATTATAACGAGCGTAATTTGAGGTAGAAGAATTATGGTTGATTGGACTATTTGAGTTAATACAAAATTGGTTCTAGATATTTTAAACGTTTTGTTTGATAATGTTCTGAAGTCGATTTGATAACCTCTTAGATGTTCTTGAAAACGGTTGAAAAACAACGACTCTTTAAAAAAAACATTACAATTAAATCATCTGAGTAAAATATCACTATAATTTAATTTAAAATATGCAAACTATTAATATTATTATATACACTTAAAAGGGATACACATAATGAATTGATGTAAAAAAAAACACATTTTTTAATTATTAACATAATTTTATTAAAATAACTAGGTGCCATCTATGCCTTAAACACACTGCTTTCGAAGATATGGACCCTTAAACCTTTACGACATAATTATTTCTACTCAAAAATAAAGTTTTGATTTAATTTATTTCAAATGGTTTTTATATAAAGTTGATACAAGTTTATATTTTTCACGTGGTATGGAGAAATGGCTGACTCTATACGTTAGTCGGCTCCATTACATTTTATGCCTTTGTTCGTGCGCATACAAAAAAATTAAAATAGTAAATCATTTTAAATTTTTAAAAATTGAACGCTACTCTGAACAAAGAATTTAATCGTGTAGATCAGTATAATTTGGACGTAGTGTTAAGAATCATATGTTTAGTGGAGGTAGGGGAGGGATGGGCACTTTTTCACATAAGTAATTAATAAAAATCGGTAACAACACAACTACAATTATCAAAGTACTGTCCCACATACGAATGAGGCGAGGTTGATTAATTAACGTAGTTTTAATAAGTTTAAATGCGGTATAATTAAAGTTGTCGTCGCCACGCTTCTCAACATTTCTAGTTATATATATATATATATAGCTGGCCATGCGTCGTACTCGTGAACGAGCGCTACTTGTGTTTAGTGGTTGGACTTGGATTAATTATATAATATTAAATACAAAATTTTCTCCTTTGCTGTACCGTGATACTATAACATACTTGTTTGCGTGTTGTTCCCACGGTAATGTGCATACTCCTATGACAACGTACCTTGCTTATTAATAACTTTCTAAATAATTACAACAATTAACTACTTTAACATGTCATCACCAGCATGATGTTTTTGCAATGTTTAAGGGTGCTCTAAAACACATGGTTAAAAAAACCTTGGCGATAGTTCCATCATAGGATAGAAACTAAACTATTTGTAGTACTGTACATTGTTTACATGTAAACCCTTTACTCACTAAGACCTTCTCAAAACCAACTGATTCGACCTACATCCAGACTAAAATTACATCAATCAGGGCCATTGACCTCCTCAATAAAAATATATGTTAAATTACACCGTTACAGAGTATCTGACTGAAATACTCATTTCTTTGTAAAATTTAAGTTTATTAATAATGTTAAGTACATTCTCTTTTTTGCAACATCAAGCCAATGCAAATATAACAAATAAATAATGTATCTCCTTATAAGATTAAAATGTCTAAAAAGATAATTAACTATAATAAAGCATTGCTCACAAGAGCGCTGTGCCCAACCAAGGTCCTTACTGTAACAAGATTATAACATGTCACGTGTAAAATATAAACATAAGGAATGCAATAAAGATTTGACTTGACTTGACTACATTTCAACAATACAAGGTGTTTAGGACCTCAAATAAACTCAATCGCTAAGTATAAATACACGATTGATTGACAATTTAACTTCAGAAGGTCCATAAATAAACTAAGTACGAACAAGTGTTTATTATTGAAGGTGTTTCTAAGCCTCGACATATGTAAATTTTCGGTTGTCCCATGAGCACCCCCATACCCTACATACATATCCTAACATACACACCAACACACACTCATTAGACATACATGTGTTTGTATTCTCAATAGGTTTCATGATTTCCGTTTATTCTTCTTTCTTGCCCAAAACTAAATGTTCAAGTGATGGGCAGCAATAGTCACCTCTTTTCATGCCTAGTGAGAACATCTTTACGCCTACAAAGGTATGTAAGTAGAAATATGTTGATATACTTACCGTGTTCCAGCGTTAACCAATCCGTAGTCAATGCAGTAAATGGACGGCATACGTCATACGTCATGCGTCAGCTGTCATTCCTTAAAATTTCACGTGGAGTGAAGCTAACCACAAACGTAATAGCTGTAGAGGTTTTCCTATATTATATCAAGCACCGCATAATTGTAGAATACCTATCATATTACTAACGTTATGATAAGCGATATGTATTCATAAACTTTAAAAAAGGGTTTGTATAATAAACGTTGTGTAATAAATGTGTGTTAATTTAGCACTTCTCCCAGGGCGGGGTGTAACCCGCTTTTATTCTTGTCGAAGTTCGTTATATCAGCAAAATTTACGCATGTTATAAAAACGGATTACTAAACTTTTCCTTAGTATCGGAACAGCAGGATAGCGAAAAATAGCTTTTTAAAATGCTAAACGACTCCGAAATTTAAAATGATTACCAATCATACGTATGAATACCAATATTTTTTCTTTGACTAACCTTTATTACTAAGAAAGTAACATGTATTTCAAATAAATATTTTGGGCATAACTTGGATGTCAGTAAAAAAGTAGCAAACATAAATTATTATTCATATAAAAATATTTTTATAAACACATAGAATACGACATACAGCTAGAAGTGTTTTTCACAACGGAAGTGTTTTCCTTTGGTGTGAAAATGTGGGGAATTTTTTGTCTGAAAAGTCGTGTTTATTTTGGCCTACAGACCACGGCAACAAAAGGGGTCTCTCAGGAATGTGAATCTCGGAAATGCCCCGGAATCTCACCCCTTGTCACTGCGATTATTTCCGGTCGGTATTTTCCGGTTTAATTAGATATTTTTTTGTATTAAATTAAATGTCATCTTAAACTAGGTTGTTACTTATACAATAAGCATCAAAGTTTAACAATGATAAACGCAAGCCTAATTTAAATGAATTAGATACTCAAATCAACATTAAAACATGTTATACCTGTTAGATAACAAATAGATTGTGTAAACTGAAAAAAAAAACAAAGGAAACTTTTGTGTTGTTTCGACAAATCAACCAAAACAGTATTTTATCATGTTTTTATGTAAAAAATAAATTATTATTCCTATAGTAATCCTGATTTTATTATAATCTGAGTTATAGCCTAAGTTTGTACACGGAATGCCTACTTAGCAAATTCTAAAACCTTTAGCTTCCGGATGATGGCTTAGGCAATGTGCCTGGAGCGTACTATCGGAAATCTAAGTCTTTAATCGTAAGAAGCACAGTATTGTGTGTATTTTGCCTGTTTCTAAATTCTACGATTTATACCAATGGAAAGGCTTAATCAAGTTATGTATTAAAGTGTTATATTTGTTATTGTATTATTTACCTTTTTTTAGATAACTTATCTTAATCATGTGCGGCGCACTACCACTATGAGGAAACAGCTATCTACTGAAGAGTTTCCAAATTTACAACTTAGGATCATTCAAGAAAAGAGTGTCCCAATTCTCAAAAGGCCAGCTACACTTGCAAGCACACTGGTATTGAAAGTGTCCAAGGGCGGCGTTTAATTATAAATTACAATTTAAACGCGAGATCAGCTGTTTCCGTTCCTGCCGCTTGTTCTATTAAAAATAATGAGCTATTGTTTCATTGTTATATTATTTGTATACATGTAGAGATTCCCATAACATAGAAAATCAAACGCTGTGATAACTTAGTAAAGGAATCGCATATTAAGATTCCTAATTATAATGGTAAACCAATCCAAGGATTTGTCAAGTAGGTGATAAGCGGTATCTCACGAGAGGAGGCGCGTCAGTTATGTAATCTCCTAATGTGATTAGCACCTAATCCACACTCATTAATTTGATGAAAACCTCACGTTATCAGCAAAAACGTCTTCAAAGAGATGACATGAAGATTCCATGCTTTTACGAGAATCAATTTTTTAACTTCCGCAACTCGGTCACTTTGTTACTACCGTTAAATATAAAATATTTATTGATGGATTGAAATATTTGAGTGATTATTCTTTTATAGAACAGGGGGCAAATGGGCAGAAGGCTCACCTGATGTTAAGTGATACTGCCACCCATGGACACTCTAAATCTATTTTCTTGAAGGACTCTAAGTCGAATTGGTTCGGAAATACTTCAGTGGGCAGCTGGTTTCACATAGTGGTGGTGCATGGCCTGCCTTAAGCGTACAGTTGTGCAACCGATAATAAAATTCAGCTACAGGTATTACCGCTACAGTATACCCGAACAACTCCTCTGAATGCGGCTCCATGGTAATTGCGTTAGAAGATGCAGAGTGACCCCTAATGACCCCATCTCTAAAACATAGAAACAAACTTATGTAATATGTCTGCCTTTATAATTTGTTTTTATTTGTAAACTATGTTTTGAACTAAACTCACATGATTTGATGAAATGGAAAGTGTTTCTATTTAAATGTTTTTGAAAAAAATACTTTAGATAACAGAATAATGAACAATACATACATGTATAAGTCATACGTTTCCGTACTATACTAATAAGATTTTGGATATCTGTATAATATAGAAGACTAACAATAGGTTTTACAGGCTGGATGCTAAGGATTCGCTGGACAGCTAAGGAAACAAATGTGTCATCACTAAGACGGTTACAAGTACAAAAATCATCTTTCGACACTTAGAAACACAGTTTTAAACAGTTTTTATGGACATGTAACACGCAGAGTTCCAGAAAGCCTAGAAAAACTCATCGTGACTGGCAGAGTGGAGGGCACCAGACCTAGAGGTAAATCCCCTACTCGAAGAATAAGGGTTTGCAGAACAGGGTAAAGCAATAAATAAGAATAATAAATATGGAAAAAAGCAATTAAATACTATGAACCTTTGACAAGAAAAACTCCATTTGATCTAATTTAATTGTAAAATTATTTCAACATAATATATGGTATTTGTATAATCTTAATTAAATTTAATTAGTTCACATAACCGCCACGCTGCAGCTGCTTCTCCTTCTGTATAGACAGTACATATTACCACATCGTACCATACCATTTAAAAAAAACTACTTTAAAGAAATTGACCCGATTCGTTAAATATTGAGGTTGCTAGGACGTTCAATGTGATTGACAATAATGGGCAGGCTCCCCTGCGAATCTATTTATAATGCCCCATGCATTATATGTTACAGCTAAACGACGAATTTAGTTCTATAAAAGTAAAATTTGTGATATGTAGTGTGCATAAGTGTGTGAGAGCACAGTGGCTGAGACCCAAAACATGTCTTTGCCTGCGAAAGGAAACTTCTACCGCTATGGTGGCTCTATTCTGTAGATCCAGCTTGCCAGCCTACTATCCAGATGGATCGGGTATACGGATCCGATCCATAGTTTACTAGAACTACGAACAAAAAACTCATCTTAAACGTTTTTATTAGATAATTAAACACGTGTATTAACTAGACGAGACAAAATTTTATCTGCACCAAATCTGTTAATTCCTTAAGCTTACTTAAGATTTATTCAGTTTATAATGGTGACAAAATAAATATTTACATTAATATTTCAAGTGAACAGAAATGTTTTAAAGTGAAACGCAATTTGTATTAAAATAAAAAACGTTTACGTTTATATATAGGTACAGTTATTCAAATAAGTCCGTACTTTTAAACGGAATCCAAAAGATCTCGTACTCTGTTTTTAATAATAACATTGTAATCTCTTGGTTGTATAAAATCATTCAATAAAAACAAAAAAATATTGTTAATTTTATAAAGGAAATTTATTACTTTTCAGTACATTTAAAGGTATTTATTAATTATTATAATATAAACGTGTATATTTACAACTTTATATTATAATAATTTATATATTTACAAGGAATAAAATTAAGTTTTCGATTGATTATTTTATTATTATATTTATTTACAAAATTAAAAAAAAAGTCTTGATGGGCTCGTTTGGTCTGTTGTTATTATGTACTTTATTTTGGATTTAAAAATGGTTTCATCAGTGTATCATAAAGAATTTAATAAATATTACGTACAAAACCATAGTTCAATCATTATTCTTAAAGAAAAAAATATCTATCTATTATGGCTGAATTAGACATGAATTCAAAAATGAAAATAAAAATATCATTTATTCATGTAACTTTATATACATCAAGTAAGTGTACACGTATAAACAAACGTCAGTAATAAAAATAATGCTTCTAAACTTACATTAACTGCCAGTTCTCAAATCAATAGCATTGAACGAACGAGAAGAATTAATATAAATCTCCATCACTCATACAAAATATTTGTAAGCACCTTTAACCATTACATTAGGCTCCTCGTCATATATTACAGTAATTCATCATTGTAATTAATGAAAAAAATTTATAAATAAATAAGATAACCAAACGTTTCACCTATTTCAGGAAGGCACGTTGTAATGGAAGCATGGACATTACTGTGGAAAAAACACGCAACCAAGTAGGTCAATAAATCAAGATGACTCAATTAAATATATCTGGGATCCTTTACATACATAAAACACTTATATAATGAGTATAACTAAGTAGGAATGGCAAAAAATATTCTATTTCACATGACTACATAATTATGTCCTTTATATGCAGCTATATGCAATTTCAGATATATTGTATTGCAGGTGACTTGTCGTCGTCGTCGCAAAGATAATGACGGTGAAAATATGAGTTATTTCTGATGGAGTAAATGCGTATAAGACAAGTTAGTGTTTTTTGCCAGCGTAAAATAGACTTTTTTGTAGCCAAAAATGTGAATCGAGTTGTCAAATTAATCAAATTTGAAATATCTTAAAATATACCTATTAGGATATTGATACTACGTATATACTACTCGTTAAAACTGAATGATCGTTTAATACATTTAATTCCCAAGGTAAAACAAGCCCTATGAAAACAAGAAAAAATGTGTTATTTTGGTTAACATTCATATCCCCTAGATGGCAGCGGACCTTTCAGGGAATGGTACGCTACTTTCTTAAAGACCCCAAGTCCCCCCAAGTCGTATCGGTTTAAATATACATATAATTATCAGCAGCCACTTACAGCTGGTTCCAAAGATGGTGCACGGCAAAGAGTGCCTTAAAAAGCATTGTGTTGTGGATTTATTACTCCAAACAATTTTTCTGAGCACTCTCGTGATAAATGCGTTAGAAGATGGTGAGAGAATCAACATTTCTACGAAAAGCCAAAGGATCAAGCCGATGGGAAAGAGCAGGTTCATCGTCGATTTGAGCCTCACTGCGATCCAACAATTGGAGCTGGTACTGCGGAGCACCCGCCGAGAGGTATGAATAGTAACGTACACAACGGCTTGGCAGAATTTGCGCTTCATACAGTTGCCAGCGGTGAAGTACGTTTTGCCTTACTGATCAGTTGTACCAATTACAATTCTTCAACATTACTTTAGAGGATATACCTCTATTTTTACTAATTATTGTGTTAAAACTAAAAGTCGAATTAATGAATGGATTGTGTGTATACTTTATTAGAAGTCGCTTAAAAATAAAATTATTCCAACTTGTTAAACACTGTTTACCAACTAATTATCCTATAATTATCTAAGATTAGCAAAAATTGTTTCTTTAATAAAACCTAAATTGACTATTAACTCTTGTTAATTAATAATTGAACAAACACTTTCCTTAAACAATTCGTGTTGGAATCAAAACAATTTTCCAATAATCATTGTTGTCAAAACACGTTGTTTGACATCCTGTAACATTCATGCATTTAGTTTACAAAACAAATTATTTAATAAATAATAATAAATTTTGATTTACTAGTTGGCGCATTAATTTTTGTACTCCGGGAAAATTAACTTAGTTTTTTTATAGTCAGACCAAAAAAATTCAAAGAAATTGATTGCATTTCTTGAACCAAAGTTATATATAACAAGTAACTTAAAATAATGGTAGCGCTTGTCAAATAGTGCCAATATGATGAGTTTTGGAACGAGGGGCACCAAATTGTTACACGTCTATTGCGAAGGGCAACGATTCGTTAGTGTCCTATTTCTCATAACATATTGCAGTATTTTACTATATTAAAATGTATAAAATAATTCTTACTGGGATTGCGTCGTGTTTTCCACGTTATTGCGATAGTAGCGTGGTATTTGGTTGTTAAAAAGACAATAACAAACTTGTTCCTTAGATTAAAGCGTTAAGCAGTAAAACCTCACTGGCACAATCTCTCCTTCTGCCATTATTATCGCCGATTCTTGTTCTCCCGATCTAAACAAGGAATTGCTTTATTAACTGGTCGTCTCCAAAATTTCGGTTTAAAAAAGTACGACCCTATCTCTACTGGGCTGGTTCTCATAACTCTTTCTTTCTTGGCAATTCCTTTAAGGTCTCTTCAGTGAGGGTATGGAATACACTTTCCGTCCCTAATCGCTTAGCTTCTTCTCTATCTACCTTTAAATCTGTACTGAACAAAAATTCCCTAGCCACGTCCTATCCCTAATCCCTATGGAAGTCCATATAAACAAGATTTGAAGTAGTTTTATGTTATGGTAGCAAAATAGTTATATGTTTTGGAGCTTCGATTCGGGATAGGCCAACATATAATTGCCCATGCACCATTCTTTTTGTAGATATTGATATGTTCTATATATCATTTTTATTTGTTCTCTTATCAATAGTTTCCACAGCGCGCACGATGATGGATTTTATGGATATTTTAACACATTTTATTATATTGTTGCATTTTTATTAGCAAACCCATTTTTTTTTGAAAATGTAATGTAGCTTATATCGGTGAAGAAGCAGCTTTCTAATGGTAATTTTACCTCTTTATAATAATAGTATAGATTAAATATTGTTTTAAATCCAGAATGCCTAATAAATTTTGAACTCAAGAGTGGCGTTACGATATTTAGTTTGGGTCTTAAATTTATATATCTGTGTCTTTGATTTCATTCAATTTTATTTATAGATATGTAGTCTGGCTTTCATAGGCAGGGTTGAGAGTCGTGTCTTTAGTCAACTGGCCGTGGGCTAATACTTACCTTACCTCTTTATTTTTATAAACATTACACTGTTATAATTACAACATTGAATCTCTTTTCTGTGTTATCGTTATATACACTAAGGTGGGCCGACCATAAAGCGCATGGAAGATACCAGATGGAGCTAAAGGCTCTTTGAAGGAACACCTTCGCAGAAGAGACCACCTCCGCAGAAGAGACCACCTCCGCCAACGAAATGGACCGATGAAATCGAAAGCATGTAGGCTGCAAATGGATGCAAATGGCGGAGTGCAGGTCGAGTTGGAGGTGAGTGAAGGAGGACGTCTGAGGCTGAGGAAAGAATGGCTGATGATAATGACTTATCTCTTTTCTATATTTTCAAAAGGTAAATTTAACAGAAAGAGCTGATTACTTTTGCTAAACACTATTAATATATCAAACGATCATCACTATAAAGGTGTTTAACCTACGTAGTATATTGCTAAGCAAAAAACAAATACAGTTGGTGAAAGCCTCAAATTTATTTATCTTTTCCGTAATAATTATTTTTCTACCGTATTAGCAAGCTTAAATCGAAAAAAGAATTCACAGGATAGAGAGGCGCACGCTCAGTCACTAGGCCAAAGCGGCTATTAATATTATTTTGAGTAAATCGGCCCATTTGCAATTAATTAAGCGCTAAACGATGTTTCTAATAAATATCTAAAGCGGACGTAAGCGTTTTATACGTATTAACATCATGTTTTTTTACAAAAGATTGACTTGTTATCGTACCCTTGATTTGAGAAATGGCAGTAAATGTAATATTAGAAGCATTTAATGTATATTTCTTTATTATTGACATTCATAAGTGTACATTTTGTTAAAAAATCAATGGCGCTATAACCCTTTTAGGTCTGGGCCTCAGATTTCTGTATCTGTTTCATGATCATTTGTTAATATAATAGGCAAGTAGGACGCACGCCGTCGACTTTTTGGGTCTACGGCAAGCCGGTTTCCTCACGATGTTTTCCTTCACCGTTCGAGCGAGTGTTAAATGGGCACACAGAAAGAAAATCCATTGGTGCACAGCCGGGGATCGAACTTACGACCTCAGGGATGAAAGTCGCACATTGAAGCCACTAGGCCAACACTACTCGTACATTGTGTTACCTATTTGAAGAAATATTTTTAGACTTTGACTAACTTAAATATTATATTGTATAGTAACTTGCACTAGTACATAAATCACTTTAGCTTGACGAAATATATACTTACGTTACGTTTTAGTTTATTTACGTTACATCTTTGCATACAGAAATATAATACAATTGACATAATTAATTGAATATAAGGGCAAAAGGCGGTTATCGCTTTTGAGCGATCAGTTCCAGGCAACTACTGTGGGGAAACAAATAGATAAGGTAAGCAAGAAGTGCAAATATATATAATACTTAAAGTTATTTCGACAAAACTAAAACTGGAACAAAAAACTATACTAAAACAGGACACATGAAAAATAAAAATTGCACATGAATCACATTAATTTTAGATCAGTTTTACAACTGTTAGTACGGAAGTCTTAAGACACTGAAGTTAAAAATAAATATCTTCTCTTATATTATAGAAGAAAGTTTTGCATTTTGATTTTTTGGTTTTATTTTTAACAATTAATAATCAAGCTAAAAATTCTTGTACAGATTAAAAATATTCTTTTATTACATACTGGAAATCGAGAATTTTTCAATACCTGTAGAGTATTTTTAAATTTACTAATGTCTACGTAAATGATGTTACGAATTTAAAAATATATTCGATATATATTTGTTGTAAAGTAAAATCTGTATATTATTTACGTTATGAATGTAATCTGAAAGTCATAATAAAAAAAAATGTGTGCCTATACTAGTTAGATTAAACAGTAAGAAGTGAAATTTGTTTGTGATCTTATTTTTCGAAAAATGATATACTTATATGCAACTTTACACAAATTGGTTAGATAAAGTTTAACAAAAGGCTTTTATTATCATAGACATGAATACAAATAATACAACTATTTCATTTTACCTTATTACTACTAAGATTATTACAAAATTTCATTAATTGTAATAGTATTATTACTATCATTGTTATCGTTCTTATATAGTTTTGTTATCAATGGCTTATGGTAACTGAAATATGAAATATATTGTTTACATTCCACAAAATAGGAACCGTAGTAATAGTAACCGAGTAAAAACTCCATCAATTGTAGTGCCGGATGTTGTGAAATAAATACCACAATCACACCCAAGTAATAGAAAAAGAGATATTACTTACTAATTACTTACTTTTTTTAGAAATTCACTGGAATTACAATTAAAATAAACCCTTTGATTTTGCTGATATATATATAAACTAGCTAATTAAAAATAGGAGTTGATCGTAGAGGGGTTGTATGTATTTTTGTATGTTGTGTCATAAAAAAATAAAAACAAAATGTTTTATCTGAAAAATTAAAAATTGGGGTTTGAAATATAGATAGTAGCCGATTCTCAGACTTACTGAATATGCATAAAAAATTTAATAAGAATCCGTCGAGCCGTTTCGGAGGAGTATGGGAACGAACATTGTGACACGATAATTTTATATATATAAATATACATGTGATATATTTATAACGTTACCCCCCTTATTTATTTGTAACACTATATAAGTGTTACAAATAAATAAGGGTGCAATAGAAAAAGGGTCAAGTCTCGTGGTGGGCGTAAGTCGGCTTAAACGACATGCTATCCCTACTCTGCTGGAGAAAGTACTCTTCGAATCAACCGCCACAATCGCCGATAGTGAAGTTTCACTTGAAAAACTAATTAAACTAAGTAAAATAACACTTTGATGATAACAAAAATATATCTATTGTCCGACTTAGTAGACTCTCCTAGTGGTAGACCGAGAGATCAGTATCTCATCAGTCAGATCAGTAGCGAGTATTGCTAGTATTTGCTTGTAATGCTAGTATTTAAAAATACAATATAGCAACACTACAATACATTCTAAGCACTTTTAGCGATAGTGAATGTTTTTAATTAAAACACTTCCGACTCCACGATCGTCACCTTGATTAACTATAATGTATAAACAATTTTAACCTTATTTATATATAAAATATTAAAACATAATTAAATTTGTAAAATTGCGATAATTGCGTTTCAATTCTTTAAACTGTTTCTCGTTTAATGATTCGGTAAATACAAGACAATGCAGACTGTAAATATTATTGTTACATTTCAAAGTAGTATGGACTCAATTTCCGCATTTAGCATATTTGATCCCTTGTACGTTAACTTCATTTATAAAGATCAAATTTTGTACGTAATAATTTCAGCTTCTAGATTTTGATACTAAGCTGTTTAATTCATTATAATTGTAGAGTTTTTACTGAACATCGCATTTCGTTAATCTAGCCGCGACATACCATTTGACGGATGTGTGTGAAGTGTCATATGGAATAGCAATTCAGTCGTTACGTGAGTGCAAAAGTGGTTACACTGAATTTACTTGAATTAGTATTTGGTAATTTGAAAACTAATTTTTATATTAAATGTGTGATTTTCAAAATAGATTTTAGTTGCACAAGGTAATTATTTGTTTGTATTTTGAGTTTAATATTTTGATTACCTTACAATGTATATACAAAATGAAAGTTTTCTTGACATTTAAGTTTACGATATACATTAGTGAAGACAGTGATTGATTTTAAAATATCAATTTTTATTTTCTTTGGATTTCTTGTAAATTTATGAATGTAAAAATAGACCACAAAATTATTGAAAAATTCTAAATTTTTCGAGTCATACAGCTGGATTTATTCTCAATGTTTTCATCACCTCAAGCATAAAAAACAATTAGCACATATTTTCAAACCGACAACCATAATAAAACTGTTGAGTGAAAGAATCTTAATTATAAAAAAAGTTATAACGTATAGTACACGATTGCTTGTTAAAAATTAATTTCCCCAATGTTAAATGTTATTGTGTGCTTCCTACTTAACTTTCCACCAATTAACAGAGTTTTCAGAAAAGTAATTTAACAATATTAAATGTTTTAATCGACTATAAAAGAATAATTACGATGTTAAAAATACATTTTCATTACTTTAAAGGGTAGCGGAGTTTCCATCCGATTAATATTTTAATTGAAAAGGTAATCGTAAAAATATTCATCGCTCATGACTTTGTTTTATGACACCAGTGGCGCAATCTCTCATTTTTTTAATAGGCAAGTAAATGATTAGCCTTCTGTGTCAGACATGCTGTAAATTGGGTTTAAAGCATGCCGGTTTCCTCACGATGTTTTTCTTCACCGTACCAGCGAGTCTTGGATGGACACACTTGCGACAGTCCAGTGCACAATCTAAACTTCTGCCTCTAAGACAGCTGAAGCCAGTGGCCTACATTTTATAATAGAGAAACGTTATTGAACGCATATCGCCTTATCATGTGAATTTTAACCGTAATATTCATCCCGGTTGGATCAATAGATAGTTCTTTATATTTCGTAATTTATTTTCTAGATTACTTAAGGCAAACATCGTGAGAAAAACATGATGACGAGTGTCGGGTACGAAAGGCTCAACTGCTTTTCTATAATATTGGTTTAGATTGTACCACCACAACATTTTTGTATCATATAATAATAATTTGTTTGCTCTTGTATACAAATTATTATTATAATAGCAGTGGCCAACACTGTTTCTTCAGCGTGCGACTATCATGCCTGAGGTCGTAGGTTTGAGTCCGGGCTGTGCACCAATGGATTTTCTATGTGCGCATTTAACATTCCCTCGAATGGTGAAGGAAAACAATGTGAGGAAACCGGCCTGCCTTAGACCCAAGAAGTTGACGGTGTTACCGAGACACACACCGTCGATTGGAGGCTACTTACCTATTAGACAGGCACTTTCGTATTGCATTAAAGCGTTTAATATTAAAACTTTCAGTATCATAACATCGGTCCATATTTTCTCTACATTAATTTTTACTGTTCTATTTTTTTAATGTCCGAAATGAAAAGGGAGACATTTTCGCTAATTAATCTTTACGTTCTATTTAAAAAAAAAATGGCGTTTAAAGAAAATCGTTATTTCAATACTAGAGTTTCAAATTATACTTCAAAATCCATCATGACCAGTTTTTAATTCGACATTTAAGCGATGCCCAAACAGCACGCTTGTTATCGCAATTTTCAGCCTGAACACGGGTGATGCGAATTTTTCAATTCTACGTTTCTTAGCATGAGTTTCGAACTCCAAAATCGCATGAATGATTGATGAACATGCCATACTTTAACTCTTATTGCTGTGCAATTAGAGACTGATATTACTTATACCAGGATTTCAGACAGACTTAGTTACGTAAACGAAAGTTCGTTCGATATCTTTACTTTTTTTCTTACTTTGGTATTGTGCAGTGTTAGCCTAATCACTCAACGTGTGAAGGCCCTGGCTGTCCCTATGTCCATTGCACATATAGGATTTTGTGATACTTACACATAAATTTAATTTATTTTAAGTATATTATTTTCACGTTAATTTGGTTGATAAGTTCTTTGTAATTCGTGGCAAATTAAGATCTCTAAGAGACTCGTAATCATTACGACTAGTGTTTGGAATATAGAATTTGGATATAAAACAAAACTGATACACCTTTCTAATAACAGATCATAATAGTCCATAACAGAAAAAGTAAATAAATGTCTTCTAGTTCTTCCGTTCTACGCCTGCGTTCTGAGAACTGGCAATAAATGTAATATTAGAAGCATTTAATGTATTTTTTTTGACGTTCATAAGTGTGCAATGTATATTACAATGTATATTACAACAATGTAACCTTTGTTGACTTTGACTAAAAAAATACATTTGACTATAAGATTTATTAAAAACAGCCCTGTTTATTATATACGGCGTTCGGTTAAAGTGACAGTTATACGTCAACATTAAATGATATTATACTTTATTTCAAGAAAATAAAAAGGTACCCTTTCGCGTTAAGTATGTCATTTTATCGTTTTTACGACACGCTATGAATATTGTAATAAATGTACACCTTTGATGTACTACGATCAAGTAGTACTTTAGAGATGTTATATGAAATAATTGAAAAAAAGGCGCCAAATCGATCTAAGGGAATTTCGGTCAGCCCTCCGTCCCACACAGGGAGGATGTTTCGCTGGCCCATATCGCGTAACTAGAAAGCCGTCCTTTTGGGGCTCTTCGCCCAGGGACCTCGCTCACGATGCTTCGACGCTGGATATCATGTCCTAGCAACGTGTTGTCCGCAAATCTCAATCTTCCCTGGACATTCATAGGTCAAGCAGGCCTGATGGCATTCCCCCAATTGTGCTAAAAATTAAAATACGAAATAGACAAGAATAAGGTAATGTAACAAAAATAATTATTTTTTAATAAAAAAAAATAGTGGCGCCACAACCCTTTACATTTTAGCTAGTTGTTTCATTAATAACCAAATTGTTCCGTTCCATAGATACGTTAAAATCTTAAACATAAAATTGTATAGTGAACAGTGAATCCAATCAATTGGAGAAACAATCTAATACGTCACCAATCAGGGCTGTGACGTCACGTTAAATTGCTGAAGTATCAAAGTGCAGAATCAGGCGATGTCTTGACTAGATTGCATTTCTAACAGCTGGTTGTTCCGATTTAATACCAGACAATTTCTCCATACACTGAAATCGTAATATGGCTTTCAATAATTATAAATGACTTTGAATGTATATCAAATAATACTTATTAGGAATATGTTTGTTGCTTTAAATAAGAATTTGTTTTTATTTATAAATTCTTCTTCTTCGTCTTGTCTTCTTGTCTCTCCACTACTGAAGGTTGGCGGTCAGCTTGTCATACTTCTTTGCCAAGCGCATCAGCTGTTCTACGCTGGCCACTCCCGTCCATTCTCCGATATTGCGGACCTACGACTTCATTCTTCTGCCAGCGCGTCTTTTCCCCTAGACCTTGCCCATCGTGATGACTTGAAGAAGTCGGCACCGTTCGTGTCGTTTTATAAATAGAGTGACGCAAAGAAAAAAAATGGGAAAAAGAAATGAATTATGGTTTTCGTAAAACAAATCGTCAATTTCATATGTTGCATAACCTTATAATACAAACTCTCTACGGAAATGAGTTGGAATATTCAAGTATAAAAGGATGAAGGCTATATTTAATATCGTATCGTTATCAATACTCATATCGTTTTATTGGTAATATATCAAAGTCAACCATTAACAAGGATCAAATTATTTTTAATGAAGTCAGTGCCAATTCCGTTTAAAGTCGGCGTTTGAACTTACGACACCAAAGTTAAGCATATTAAGAGTCTTACTACAGCCTGAAGAACGACATAAACACATTTTAAATTGAAAATTGTTTATTAAAAGTTAATAAAAACAAACAACCAGTTACGTCATATACAAATGAATAAAATGAATAAGTGAGCGATAAAATCTAGGTTATATTCCTATCAACCTCTCCTAAGGGATTTGAAATTCAATTACCTTGCCTCTCGTTGCAAAAAATGAAGCACTCGATTAGGTATTAATCGTTGGAAAATTGTTTGAAAAATTATTTAAATGTCAGGTTTTTTGTATTGTTAGTTTATTTATTATCAACTTTAAAATTAGACTTAATATTTTTATGTTAGAGACATCCATATATTTTTATATATGTACATGTATATACATCATATTGTAGATTATGAAACTATTAGATTTCAAAAATTCGCCAAATATTTACGTTATTCCAGAGGCTATTTTTTAAAACCTGGGGTTTAAGGTTTCAATGCAGGTATACTCAATTCTGCGTTTGATGAGCAGTTTTCTTTGGACAGGTGATACAGATGACGTTACCTATAACAAGTTAACCTTTGGGTACCCCTTCACTATAAAAGCAAATTGGAAGAACTCGTTATATGTACGACTGCTCTCTGTTCAAATATAGTTACTTTAATTTTATGTGCACAAGGCATATTTATTAGACTTTCTCTCGCAGTTTGTTTGGAAATAATATTGCGACTCTGCGCTGAAATAGTTTCAATACATCCGCCATTACGTATGCATACAAACATTTCCACGATATATACTTTGCCTTATATTATAATTAGGATTGAAAATTGCGTGGCTTAACCTGTTTTTAAAGTGTAAGCGATCGAAAATCGCTCTAATTTTTCTGAATATTAATTTATTTTCTACACGTTCTTTAATATATTATTTATTCTGTTGATACATATTTTACATTAGAATTTGTAACATCCTTCAATATTCAATCTTCAATAGGCCCTTTGAAGTATTATGCTATCAATTTCATTTTTAATACAGTATTAAGATCTATTATAATTTGATTACAAAAAAACATCGCTATCAATCAATAATTTACAATAAAAGGGAAGAAGTTATGTGAAAGTGTGTGAAACTAACTTTACGTTTTAGGAAATTAAATAAAATATCACTCATAAATACTAATATATAATACATACTTCTAGAGTAACAAAATATATTTTTTTCACGTCATTCGAATTAGAGATAGGTGCCTGCTCTAGCAACATCTTGTCTGTGAAAAGAGTATTTACTACGTAGAGTAATTTCTGAATTTTACATTTTTCTAAAAATTTAAACTGTAGAAATAAAATCAATGCTATAATATATTGAAAGAAAACACTTTGTTAACCGACTTAAAGCTATTAGTATTATTATAAATTTATAATTATTTTACATAATTTGAATTTGAATTGATGTTTCGCGTGCTTTACAGCATGCGTGGTCACGGTGACTGAAGACAAAAGGTGTGTTCTTTCAATGTATAAAAGCTATGTTAACAAAAGACAGTACTGTGAGAAATAATATATGTAAATGTTTATTTGTTATATAATTTGATACTGTCAGCAAATTACAATTGAGTAAAACCCACCATCTCGTAATCAAATCTGTGAAATACTGCTAAATACGCGTTATTTATAGACAAAATTATTCTACTTCTTGATAATATATAATCAAGATGAATTTTCATTGATTAAAATTATAATTATCTGTAATGTGTTATCTGCATGTCATTAGCGGTTGTCATTGTGAAGGCAATTCAAAATGTATTTTAAATTTTTGTAAAATTTTACGATGTCTGAATAGTTATTTGGAAACCGCTATTAGGAGCAAATGTAAATCCAACAGGTTACATATGCTCTTGGTGTCTTGAATAATTGGTACATCAAAGTGATTCAGGTATTAGAAAATACTTAATATATTGAGAATTTTATATTGTCGGTAAAAAAGGTGAAATTATTATACCAGAATTCGTGTATTCGATCCCCAGCTATGTCCTAATAGATAATTATTTCATATACAAAAAACGTCTAGTATGGTGAAGGCAACTTATTTTATCCTTGATCAGACATAGAAAACCGAATACCTACAAAAAATGAAAATATAATAAAGAGAAAATATTTGCATTTGTAGGTACTACCCCTGAGTAAAACAGGCGCCAGCCACGTGAATTTATCTGGCTATCGACCCCTTTAAGGCATTACGACTTGGTGATTAGTTGAATTGCGAGTCAAACATATAAAGGACTAAATATACAAACTAGTAATGTACTAATTGCTTTTTCCAGATCCTCATAATGGCCTTCACATTTGCCAACATGAAGTACACGCCGCTGCTGGTGTTCCAAATACTTCTAATGGTACTTTACTTTATATTCGTGAAATATGGAGGCGAGGATGACCACAATATACGAGGTGAGGTATCTTAACTTAATACTGATTTATGTACATTGAACGTGTAGTAAAACCTAACACATCATTACTCTATGAGACTGAATTTCTACTTACAACCTTTTCTTAGGGCAAATATCAAAATCGTTATGGTGATATTAATAAATATTTTGCAACAGGTATATATGGTTAATATAGTCTAGCCATTAACACTGAAACAAACTAAAAAAAAACTTCTATTGCAAATAACATTTATTACAATGTGTTAGTTTAATACATAAATATAAAACAATTGAAAATATAAAAATCTTATTCGAAATGGTCTCCATTGGCTGCAATACAGTCCTTTAAACGTTGAGGCCCGACATCGATAGGAGCACGCACCGTTTCCATGGGAAAATTCTTCACTGCCAATCGTACGGATTGTGTTAGGGACTCCAAAATATCATGGCGTTACTCTTGCAAGCAAGCAAGCCCTACTCTCTAAAACTGACCATAAATCATAATCTAGCGGATTAAGATCGGGAGCCAGTCTTCAGCTCTGATGAAGTCCGAAACGTTCATTCGTTCGTTTTACACCTTTTTCGTAAAAGTATGGCTCAGTAACTTCTTCATAGCTAATACCCCACCAAACCATCACTCTGTCGACTAATTGAAAAGCTTTCTTAGAGCTTTGAGCATAAATACGGTCATATTGTTTGTTAAAATGTTCAATTGTAAAAAATGTCTGTGACCTCCCTTTGCGTACCGCTTCAGTAGTTGTTTAGGTTTTACCACCTTACCACGTTTTACCCATTTAAAATATCAGTTAAAAAATGACTAGAACATGTCTAACAGGACCATAATAGTCATCTTTTAAAATACGCGACATGGTTCTAGAAGTTATCTTCATCTCCCGAGATAAAATCTTTTGCTTTCGGACAGCATTTCTTCCAATTCTATTCCTTACAGCTTTGACCACATTTTTCGTACAAACACTACGTGGACGGCTAGATATTTTTCTGTCACAAACAATGGGCTTCTCGTTGTACCTAATAATATCCCGATACACAAAAATTTAACTGATACCAAGCGTATGGATTTTTAAAAATTGCATATGGCTCCCTACTTTGTGTAATGCATCACAGCATTCGGTTCTCTTTATCACCACTACATTTTAATATCGAAAAATATTGTACAATGTATTGGCGACAAAATTTCTAATTTAATTCTTAACCACCATGGATTTTTTATATTGTGAGTCGAACAGACGTTATATTAATTAAAAAACCTTCACCCACCACCGGGTACAAACAGTGACATTTACGGAGAACACATAAGTTTCATATTCAAAATATGTTTATATTGGAATGGATATTTTTTCTTAGTAAACAAATGACCTAAAAAAACATATGTTACAGTAACGTTATGACTTAAGAATACTCGGCAAATACAAATAGATGACATATTCATAAACTAACTCCCGCCTCAATTAGCTAAAGAATGTTCTCTTCATTTATTTAGTTTAAGACAAAATATTAAATTGCTACGTATACGAAGCATTAACGAATAATGTTCTAAACAATCTAGCCTCGTTATTGGGATTGAAGCATTTCTAGTATTCTATATACAAATATAAATCAATAAATAAATTTAAATTTAATTTCCATTCAGCTTATTTCCGACAACATGTGTTAACGTCATTGAAATAGGATTCTGATTTGTGACCTACATTCACTACGAAAGAGCTTGCCATCGCTAAAAGTGCCTCCTTGCCTTCAGCGCTTCAATTAAAGTCTAGAATAATTTTCTATGAAGGAATATTGAACGCAGATAGTAGATGACAGAATATTAATAAATATTCAGTTTGCTGTATAAAGCTTGAAAAATAGCGGTTCCTGTTAGTAATTAACTTTTTTTCTTGGGTTCTTGGGACGATTTATTTAACATATATTAATAAAATGCTATATTCGGGTAGAGTTGATTTAGTCTAGTCTGGATCTGGTAATACCCGAGGTCGTAGATTTGAACCTCGCCTGTGCACCATTAGACTTTAGTGTGTTAAACACACACATAGACGTGTATGTTTAACACTCGCTAATATATATTTTTATGCTTCTAAATCAACGTTCTGAGGTACTTCTATCTGATAATTAAATATCATGTTAAATATTATTTAGTTACTTTAAGCTTACTTTTAAATACTATAACTTTAAAGTAATTAACGTAACTCACACACTGTTTGACTGTATGTTCCTTTTTTATTAAGAATAATGTAAAATATATAGTTGCAATATTGCAAACAGCATCATGTATCTACGTAATAATTCAGGTTTCTGCTGCATTTTAAATGGCAAATAAATGATTATACTTTGATTTTATTAATAACGACAATTTATTTAACAGAACAAAGGTATATTATGCCTAAATGAAATTTGATGTAGTCAACAAAGATTTAGACAATTGTCAAAAATTTATTTCACGTTGTTAAAAACTAATCTCAGATGTTTATTCTCACAAAAATATGCTTCTACAATTAAGTATTCAAATATTCCTGAATACAAAAATAAATAATTTTGACTAAAAGTGCCTTCAGCGCACATTAGAGAACAGATATTATATGATATTTCGATGGCAGCAAAGATCATCTATAAAATTACTAGTTTTCAGGAGAGCTATAATGGAGAAAATATAAATTCTACAATGACAAAGATATCCTCTTCAAATTTGGAATTGCTATTTATTAGAATATTACCTACTAATTAGTATATTTAATTGTCAAACATTTTATTATTTTTCAAAATACAGTAGGTCTCTTTAACTACTCCGATCGAAGAAATCCGATAACAGAGAAATTGCCATAAGATCTTTTCTACTTGGGACCCGATAATTATTTTTTCTTTAACTATTTAAATTATATAATGTGATTTTATTGATATAACCAATTTCACCAAAACAACGAATATAATTATGATTGGCACTAGAACACCCTGCACTAGACGCAAAATACTTCGCTTACCAATCTTAAATTTAAAGTTTTATAAAACGGTCAAGCAGCTGATACCTTTGTTTATAACAGCTGCCGTTCCCGAATTTACCGACGCACAAGGACAACTGTATATGTCCGTTTATACGTAGTTTTTTTAACAATACATGTCTCTTTCTGTGTTGAAAAATTGGAGGGAAAAAAATTCACATGATAAAAAAAAGATTTTGCCAGAGGTCTTTTTGTTATTTTCTGCCGACAATATGTATCGTCTAAAACATCACGTTATTGTTTAAAACACATTCTAAGTTCTAAGTTCAATAACCAAAGCCCTTAGTACAAAATTAAAGACAATGGCCGTATATGAAAGAGAACGAAACATTATCATCAAATAAAGCACCGATCAACTTTCACGCCTTTAATATTTCACACGAACAATGTGATAGAAAACAATAAGTCTAGACTCATTTGGTACGTCAAATATCGTATTTCATAACAGGATTATTGAATAATTTAGTGTTAATATAAATTGCGATGTAATAGATTCGACCTTATTTTCATTATAATGATCACGTTTCTTGATATATTAATTAAAGTGATCTAATAGGTAATTCTAAGAGCAGTATTGGCTTAGTGGCTTCAGCGTGCGACTCTCATCCCTAATGTCGAAGGTTCGATCCCACCAATAGACTTTCTTTCTATGTCCGCATTTAAGATTCGCTCAATCGGTCAAGAAAAACATCCAGAGAAAACCGGAAGTAAACAGTTAATAGTTAGTAATCCAATATAATCAGTGGCGCTAAAACTTTTTTATGTCTTAGCCTCAGATTTACATATATGCTTGAAGATCATTTGTCAATTAAATTGGCAAGTTGGGTGATCAGTCTTCTATGCGTGACACAGGCCATCTTTTGGGTCTAAAGCAAGCCGGATTCCTCACGATGTTTTCCTTCACCGTTCGAGAGAATGTTAAATGTGCACATAGAATGAAAGTCTATTGGTGCACAGCTGGGTTAGAATCTACGATCTCAGTGATGAGAGTCGCAAGCTGAAGCCACTAGGCCAACACTTCTCTTCTCTAAATAATATACAATTAACGTCAATTAATGAAGTCGTATGAATTTCGCGCATTTCGACATGAGTGCAAACAATGGTGCATTGATTGGTAACGATTTAGAAATACGTCGACGATATTATAATAATTAAGAAAAAAGTATAAAATGTACGTTTCGTTTAACGAATTTAAATATAACAAACAAAACTATATTTGATTTTTTTTTATACTTAGACGCAACTCCGGCAGCCAAAATTACTTGGAAGGGTTTCAATTACGGTCTTCCAAGATATTTGCATAATCAATATTATCAAATTCAGGCAACGTATTTCTAAATTTAACTTTATTTTTTAATCACCCGGATTGGATATCACTAAAGTTCCATGGCTCTAGGGAAGCATTTCGAAATCAGGCAACATACTTTAAGCTCTCCTCTCAGGCAAGGGGCTTTAATGACCACCAACTTACGACTCCTTCGGTTCTGTTCAAGTCGAAAAACCCAATGAATTTCGCAGATAATACCGCAAAATGCCAGTAAATAATTCTATGAAATAACAACGGATATTGATTAAATCATTATAAATGGGTCTTTATATCAATACAGTCCGCTTATTATTGTCCAGTAATAAGAAAAGGTTTTATGAGGCCATTGCTATCTGTACGTAACATAATACAAATTACTTTAAGATTCCCATTGTTAGCGTTATGTGCGGAGGCTGGCTTAGTGAGAACAATCGGGCCTTATTATGGGTATCAGACTATCCCGTTTGAATAGGGCTACCAGATATGTGCCCATCATTGTTTCATTCAAATATCCTTTTTACATGATTCAATGAGGTATCAAATTCTGCGAATTATGCTCAATGTTGGCCTAATGGCTTCAGCGTACAACTGTCATACCTGAGTTAGTAGGTTCAAACACTAATGGACTTTCTTTCTATGTGCGCATTTAACATTCGCTCTAACTGTGAAGGAAAACATCGTGAGTAAACCGGCTTGCCTTAGACCCAAATAGTCGGCGGCATGCGATCTCTTGCTTGCCTATTAGATTAACGTATGATAAGGAAACAGATATAGAAATTTAAGGCCCAGACCTAAAAAGCGCCTTAGATTTTTTTAATATATAAAGTTGATTGTGATAAAACATCAAGTGGATAATGACACAAAGTTCCAATTCCTCTCCTGCTCTGACTGATTTATCTCCTTATACCTTACATTATCACATTATATATGTAAAAAATATATTTGATTTCTAACTTTAATCGAATGTCATAAATACAAATTATATTTGGTTAATATAACCAATTAAAAAGACATAAATAACGTCCTACACGCATTTAAAAACGTCGAGTAAACAGTAAAATTTCGTATGAGTTTTATAACATTCAAGTAGGTAACCCTACGTCTAAGGTAATTTCATCTGACGATATTATGGAATGATCGAATATCAGACGGGGTCGAGTCATGTGAATCGAATTAATCGTCATGCATCCTACACGCATTTAAAAACGTCGAGTAAACAGTAAAATTTCGTATGAGTTTTATAACATTCAAGTAGGTAACCCTACGTCTAAGGTAATTTCATCTGACGATATTATGGAATGATCGAATATCAGACGGGGTCGAGTCATGTGAATCGAATTAATCGTCGATGATTTTGTATTAAGGGTTCGGTAGGGCACAATAGTCCGATACATTTAACAGGAGGGTGCATTAGAATGGGTTTCAGGTATTTGTACCCTATTCATGAAAACCCAAGTTTAGTTAGGGATTTATTGTATTGATTTTCATTCTCATTGGATTAAGCCTTTCCTAATACAAATTTCTTTAGTATTTAATCCAAAGAGCGCTACTATAATAATAAAGATATATTTTAAGAATAAAAAAATTACGTCTTTCTAATTTTTTTATAACTATATTGAAAAAAGATTTTCATCTTAGTAGCTTAAGCATCTGATGTATTTAAAATGAGAAGATAATATTATATGTCGTAGTGTGTCGTAGAGTACCATTTATTATCAACGCAACGCTGCCTGCTGCCGTCACTTTCGTATACCCAAAAAGCTAGTCTCGTACACACTAAAAGTAAGTGTTTTTTTCAAACCTTAAATTCACTACTCTGTGGTTCTTTTGATTATTCAAAAATTTAATCAAGTTGTTCCATTTGTATTCATTAATTGTGAAATAAGTTTAATTTATAAAGTAAATAAAGCGAAGTAATATAATTACGGTTATTGGAATCCTTTGTGTACTTTAATAAATGTGCAATAAATTGAGGCGAAAAATATTTTATGACATATTTTAATTAATTAATTTGGTTCAATGAAGCCATTTGAAAGCACTTTAGAAATTATTTAGCATTAGGATACGTTAATAATAGACGCAATATATTGTGAATTGTGCAAACGGGCAGGAGGCTCAATTGGACACTCACATTTACAGAAGGCAAGTGCATTGCCACATTTCTTAAAGGATAGAACAGAAGTTAGATGGACGTACGAGTAGAAATTCATATTAAGTCATTTCATATATTATAATGAAAAATGCATTATAAATACTTTTCGATATCACATCAATACCAGGTGTTTCATATGTAATCACATTAAAATGATACCGCACAAGGGCTCAACGATATTTAAAATTTGAATTAAATCTGTTAAGCCATTTCATCACTATTTTATTTGATTTTTACAAAAAGCATCACATTGTATGTAGTAAAATACAATGGTTAATTCCCATTGATATTTTTTACAAGCGACCGCGACGTTGCCGTTTTGTATTAGGCTATTGTGCGAAAAGTAAGGAAATATATTTCTATCTCTTGACCCGCCCTGCTAACCTATTGAGTCGCGACCGAAACTGGTTATGTAATTCGTCCACGCGCATATCTCTTGTGCGCGTGTATTGATGTTGAGTCTAATAAGTAATGGGATAATAGTAGTAGTAGCTTAAGAACCTTGGAATACAAACACCTATTAACTATAGGTACAAACAAGTGTAAATTAATACTTGCTAACAACAAATAGATTTTTTTAGACATCAGTAAAAGTTAGACGTTAAAGTAAAAGAAGTAAAAAACTTCTCATAAATGAATCATATCCATACACAAAATAATCGTTGTATATGCAATATAAATTAGAACGACTCTTTTGTTAAAATAGGTTATACTATTATAACAAATTTGAACAGTGCGTGCAAGACATATTTTATAAGATCTGTAACGCACTGCGGACGTACTGAAATTGTATGTGTCCATGGGTGGCTTAAAACCAATGAGGCGAAATTAAATAGTGCTAGCTATACACTAAATAGTGTTAGCTTTAAGTTAAATTTTAGATTGGCATTCAATTTATAAATTGCATATGTTTGCTGCGAGATGTAAAATCTTAATCTGAACAGATATGAACGTTCCAAGGCCCGCAAAAACTTATCATAATTGCGTTGCCATAGTTTGATTGTCAATAAAATAAAAGGGTTGAAATGAAACAAATGAAGTCGTACTATGGTTCTGGGTTAAGCTAAGCAATTTTTCAATGAAAATTTTAAATATAAATTGTGCCCTAAATTTTATTTTATGAAGCTACGTTTGGCCCTTATAAAGCATTGAAAGCTTTCGAATAAAATCGAGATCGAGCGTTTATTAATCTTCATTCAAAATCGTATCATCGCTTTTGCTCTGATTATACTCGTATTCTACAGGCATACTAATGCTTTTTTTACAGAATGAAATCTTGTTTTTATTTATCGTTTGAGATATTTAAGACTTTTACCTGATAATGTCCATCCATCCATAATACTATTGTACGTGAGATCTAATTATTGTTATAAAGAAATTATTTTTTTGGTATGTAAATAGTTAAATTATTGTATTAAAAACTTTGCTTTTACATTACCATTATGTTACTGTAAGAATAGAAAATAACTTAAATCAAGTTGATTTACATTACATGAACGAACTAAATTTTAATTATAATTATTTATTTGAAAATATCAATCAATACTATTTGTTAACTTTTGCAGTAGTTTTTTTTAAACTTGCGTTGTATCACCATGGAATCTATTTCATTCCATTATTATAAGTTTATTACGTAGAAGTGCTTTTAACGAATCATCTGCTTTTACAGAAAAAGAACTCTGAAATTTCAGCAATAAATAAATATACTAGACATTTCCTTCAAAAGTAACCAACTTATTTAATAAATTTTCTAATTTTCGTGGAGTGGAGTATAGTTTGAGCCGGAAGCAGCTGCTACACTGTAGCATTTTGACCTATGCACATTTCAACAATAATGTTACAACTTATCCTGCAACTTCAGGAGTAGTCCTGTTTAAAACTGACTATATATAACTTTTGATTCACGATTTTTAGACCTATTTGTAAGACAACACACTTGCGTTCCAGGTATGATAACCTGGAAGAACCTGGAGCATTCACTTATTCCATTTCTTTGTTAATAGTCCGACATACTGTCGGATGCAAGTCCACGTTGCAAGAGTTAATTTACAGAATATTAAAACTATCAAAGTAGTTTAGAAACTAGTGTCATTTGTATGAACCGTCTTACAAATATATAAAATGTACAAGTCATAAAATATTTTGTTTGTACTTAAAAAGCAAATGGTTTAGTATTGTAAAATCATGTCGATTGTCTAAGCGCTCGACCCATGGCGATGCAACGACATACTTTCTGTCTCGACCGGTTCAAAAAAACCCCTGAATGTATTCGATATTGTTAGAAATGATTAATGAATAAAATATTATAGCCACTTAGGGAATAATCATCAAAGTTAACAAAATTTTAGGTATGGGTATAAATTTTAGGAAGTAAGTTGTAATAAAGATATTTTTTTAGTTTATTTATTTCGCAGAAGATATATCAGTCATAAGGTGTAATTTAAAACACAGTAGTATTTACCGATATACAAGAAATAATTGACTTGATCACAACTTTGTTTTCCGTCTTATTTGAAACTGGTTTACTTTTTATTATTGTTATTTAGAAGTGTAACAACCTCTCCATTTTTGTTTTTATACACATAAAAAAAGTTCAATTAAAGCTTATTACAAGTTTGTGCATACTCGTTGCAATAAATGCAAAACTTCTTCACTATTAAATAGTAAAAACATATATTAAAGTTTGTACGTTATTAACTAATTGTATTTGAACTTCCACGTCCTCCAGTTAGTTTACTATGTTTCTGATTTGCCTATTAATCGTATGAACAGTTCAACTTTGGAACTAAATCCACTAATGTAGTCAGATTGTGTTACAAGTTAATGTTTGCCATAGTAATTGTTTGGTACTTGACTCACTTAAGTTAGAAATGTTTATTTAAAGCCAACAATAGCTTTAAAATGCATTACAATATTTTTTAAAAAGTTCCAAATGTTACGAAAGATCATAGTTTGGACGCAGCAAACCGGGACCTCATCATCGCCTATTAGTGATGATAGAGTAGTACCTGAGCGCACGATTCTCTAAAAATGCAAATGACTACAAAAAAAAAACAAAGGTTATATGAACAACACATGGGCCATTCGGAGCGTTCTTTTGAGAGAGACGTGCGTGATTTCAAGAAGCCGCAAGATACAGTCTTCTTTTATTTGTGTGACCATACCTCTTGCCCTGTTAATGTAACTGTTTGTTAAACACATATTAGAATATCTTTATTTAATATATATGGTATTATTAAATTATGTCCAGCCGTGTGTATATATTTGAATGAACGCGGAACTCAAATACAAACGAATGTATTTCTCTATTGTCATCGTGTGATTATATTGTTGTAAATTAAGTCTTACCTTACTTTATTATACAAAAGTGTATAATATAGATGAGACGAAGTTCAGATTCCTTTGAGATAAAGTTTAAAGAGGCTGTAGTTTGTAACTTTGAGATGTTCCTTGATCAGTTACGTATCCCATATCCACTTGAAACAAATAAAGTACTTATTAGTTATTGGATTTACTTTAAGTAAATTTTTTGGTATCTTTACAAGCTTGTAAAACCAAACGTTTGGCAATTTAAAAGAACGTCGGAGAGATTTGCCAGTTCTGTTCATCCATTGTACGCCCTTCATTGTAGTTGATTTAAGCCTGTGATTTTCAACTCTATTCATTTATTTATCAAAGTTTACCACATCATATATGTTACTACAGTATATGTTATATATTCTAAAATATAGGATATGAAAATTTTATCGTAATTTTATGCTTAGCAATGCTGTTTAGGTATCACATATGCACTTAACGATAACAATAACATTGCTGTTTTTTTTTTAATGGATCAACCCACTACCGATTATATCAAGTTCTGGATAAATACACATATACAGTTGCCCTCCTTTTGATTTAACTATGTTAATTTTTTTATATTGTAGTGTAACGAAGTGTAAATAAATAGTGTTTATTCTGTTATATTTGCGAAGAATTCGAATAAGAGGTGCCTGAACTCCTAGATTGGACTTTGCAGACAGAATTTGGAAAATTCTTCTGATTTTGATTCTTGGGAATGAATAAGGGACCACAATGTCATTTTTCTGTAAGCGGTCACTTTTCTGTTCTGTATTTAACAATTTATATTGACTCTTGACGACTCTTTGAACTCTCAAAGACCGGCATTAATAAATTTTCTATCTATTTGCGAATTACGTATATTTGGGAAACAACATTGCAGTCACAGTGTTTTTATATGGAACTATTATGACATTTCATTATTTTTGTATATCTGCGAACGTTTGGCGGACCCATGCGACTTCTTCGATTGGGAGGAAGTTGCATGGATCTGTTTAGCGCCCGATTCGTAAGTTCTCATGTCATTTTCACACATAAATGTTTGATTGTCTTCGTTTTAACACGTGTTATTTGAGAGCATGAATAAACAACGCATCATGGACAATAAGACAAACGGAAATCGAGTGAATTTACATGGAATGTAACGCTGTATTTTTTGCTGGTAAGTAGGTAGATAAAAAGTGTTACAATACATTTTCATAATTTGTTATTATCTTGTTCGTGTTTTGTTTTATTGTAGTAAGTTCATTTTCATAAGGTACCACATATACATCATTTATTTCAAATAGCTTATAAAATAATTTTAAAAAATTACTCTAGTTGTATAGAATAGTCGGATAGTTTCGTATGGAGAAGAATGGACTAGATACTTTTATACTTAGTTAATTAAAATATTTTTAACAATATTTTGTATACATTGTATACATTTACCTAGAATAAAAAACTTCTATACCAAAATAAAATAGGCACATGGATGGCACAAGTGCCCTCTTCTTGATTCCCCTCAAAGTATAATTTTTGTCCTTACACAAGTTGTCTGAAAAAGGCTGTTAGCAATGCTATCCCTTGCTTCTGATCATTTAAGTTACCAGATTCTTAGTACGAAGCATGAAGTGATAAATACTGACCTTTGAAGAAAGGCACGAACAAGGCTGGGCAGACAAAGTCAGTAATGTAATGTTATATTTTTATGGTAAAGGTTTTCGTACCTAAATGCGGTGGGCAATAAATTGGAAAACTGTATAGATGATGCTTTCACGTGAATAATTTTTTTCATCAGACCCCGGAGGCACATTAACCATCATTGTACGATTTCGAGAGCAATTTTTCATTTAATATTTTTCGTATCTGATCAAAGGTTTACTTTGTACTTATATTTGTATGTATATACATATATAATGTTTGATAAAGAGTATATGTTTGGTTTATGTAAAACTTTGCGCACATAAACGCGAATTTATTTAACTCATTTGACAGATACTATTGACATTATATTGAAATATTGCCATGTTTTAGTATGATACTTTCCGAGCAAGTTGTATAAGTTAAATTTAGTATAACTAAGTCTTAACATTTAAATTATAAATATTTTGGGTCTGTTACTGGTTAGATGTCGTTTTTATTTGTCGGTAAAATGCAACATAGATATAATAAATTAAAAAATAGCCTACATTCAAGTACTATAATATGGATTATATTATATTTAACATTAGTATACAACCTCCGACTGAGTGAAGGTCTCCTTCAAATCTTTGTCAACTATTTTCCACTAATTCCCCGCTATCTCTTTTATTTCAAGTTTTACGTTTCTGCTGGGCGTCCTCTCGTTTTCCACCGAATGAGACGTAATTGAATGAAGTATAGATATACTTCCTCCAATTACATAGCAGGAATCAAACAATATTTTTTACTTTTTCGTATAAATATTAGACTTTAGACTGTATACTAACGGCGCAGCAGTTTCGCGTAACCCCCCGTTTGAGGTGCAATACAATGTAAGATCACGTAGAAAGGCTTATTTATTCCTAGATGGAAATGCCTTTGCGCATCCCATGCTCTTATAGATAGCGGGAAGATGTGGTACTTGAACCCCATCACTATATCTGCTAGACTCAGAACTGAAGAATACCTACTAAATCAGGTATCATGTATGTGAAGATAGTAGAACACTTACCAACAGAGCATAAAACAATGGAATTTTCTTAATAGTTCTGAAGTTTCTGATAGTTTTAGCAAGAGTTCTGCCTGATTCGTAAAATGTTTTACCAGCCTCCTGATCACAGTAGAGCATTGTCATAACGTCTCAATAAAACAACACATACAAACGATATAGTTTCCTTTAATATTTATAAAGAATTACAATGCTTCATTATTTTACTGTTTTGCTTAGATATACATCTAATATAAATCACGGAGTTTCTATGCCTGTACAACACAGTTTTTTTTTTAATTTTGTAAAAATTAAGAAAAATACGTTATATTTTGTTTTTCTCACTCTTCATTCTAAACAGTTTTTTTTTAAATATAGACCTAATTTTTTGAAACCCGGAAGAAATGCTTTGCTGTCATCAGTTGGCAGTGAATTTTACGCTTATAAAAAAATATGAAATAAATGGCCAGAACTCTTACTAAAACTATAAGGAATATTGAACTTTTATATGTGCTCCTAGAACTCAATTATTTTTGATCTGCTGGTTTTTCTAACTTTACAGACACGGGTTAAATTTGACGTTTTAGCGTGAATAACGCATTTTTTTTAAATATTTTCTACACGGATTATTAAGCTTTACTACCTATTTCTTTATAAACGTTTTGAATAACATTAACAGCAAATTCCAGAATGGAGCCTCATAACCTATAGTTGAACTTTATTTCTTTTACGTTCGCATCTGCTACTTTGATTGCCATAGATTGTTCAGTGTTATACCTGTTGTATCCGTACATTGGACAGTTGGCCCGGACATGTAAGACCGTCTCATCAGTTATATTGCTATTCAAAATTAAACATACATTTGTTAACATATTGTGTAATAACAAAAATGTCTACTATAGCGTTAGCTTAAACAATGTTTCACTTTTAAAAACAGCAAAATTTTTATAGTTGAGTATGAAATGCGACCGTACTAAAGCTTATCAAGACATTTTAAAATGTAATTTGGAATTTGTCCAGAGTGTGTTACGTGCGAACACACGAATGCATAGTAGATTGGCGTGTTTAAGAATCCTTTTTTGTAATGTGATAGAAGGCAAACGGGCAGGAGGCGCACCGGATGCTAAGTGATACCGCTGCCCATGGACACTCACATTGCCAGAAGGCTCGCAACTGCCGGCCTATTAAGAGTTGGTACGCTCTTGCCTTGAAGGACTGTAAGTTGTGGCACATACATCCGTTAGTCTATTTAATAATACTAGAACTGTCTTCTAACGGCTGGATAAATAAATACGTTACGTGTATTGTAGCCTAATGGTTAACCTTGAGTTGAATGCCGTGGCGAACACCGAAGTGAAGCGCCATAAAGTATCGTAAGAAATTATATATAAACCCAGGGTAAAGTAATCAGGCAAACTGAGGCTTTTTGTAAATATATATTGATATAATTATTTGTATTGTATTCCAAAATTTAACATAAATTAAAACAAAAACAATTATACTAAATATAAAGCCACAGATGGAATACGTAATATTTACAAAAAAGTTCAAACATTTCAAAGGAACAAATCAATAAAAAATTCAATACATTTGAACTAAGTAATTCGGCTGTGTTGGGTGATGGTGTGAAAGTGTGGGTATGTACGTGAGTGTGTGTATGTGGTATGATGCAGGTGATATAGAGCTGTATGCGTTATAAATTGTATATTTTTTCAGGTTTTGAAGACACTCATGTGATGATATTCATCGGTTTCGGTTTCCTTATGACATTCTTGAAGAAATACTCCTACAGCGCACTTGGCTTTAATTGGTTCCTTGCAGCGCTCGTCATACAATGGGCTTTACTCTGCCAATCATTTTACCATATGAAGGACAACACAATATACGTAACAAAGAAATTGCTATTGGGTAAGTTTTTAAACACGCTGCACTTTCTTGTTTACACTTTCTAATTCGAACAATGTTTTATGTTTTTCTTAGTTGACTGATCGAGTTTATTATGTCTACCCACATTTTTGTTGCTGCTTTTGTTATTTTATATACCCACATCTGTGCTCTCTAATTTTTAATCTTTATTTTACATATTATTTCTCAGTAAGCGAATACTGTAAGCAATTCTTATGAGAAATAAATTTATTCTTAACCCGTAATAATTTTTCATAGAACTAAACCTTACTAGGCCAGACATAATACCATATAAATTAACTAAAATATCTCATATTTTTTTCCCGTATATTCATTTTCAATATTATGTGAAAGGACAAATCTGTGCTAGCAGAAAATATGAGAATAATTTCAGGATCTTACAGTATCAAGTAGTCAACTTTTGGTAAAAGTGATTTAGTGTCTAAGAATTTCAAGTTAGCGCGATTATAAAATTAACCAGCTATATACGAATGGTAATTGTAACATTTACAAGATTGGTTTAAATTTTAAAAACATGAACGTTTACATTTTCGCTTCTTAAGAAACAAGCTAATATCTCAGATGTGTCAGTTTTTGATGATCAGCGTGTCCTGTGACACATAGGTCTCTTCTAGCTGCTTACATCATTGTCTAATGTTAGGTCTTCTTGTCAAGTTGTGCCTCTTATATCGTCTGCACTGTCATCCTCTTTTCCTTTTTCCATCTCGTGGTTGCCATTCTGTATTAATTTTTGTCCATTTCAACCTCCTATCTCTCATCTTGCGCCCGGTCCAGCGCCATTTTAATAGTCTTATTTTCTTAATAATGTGCTATACTTTGATTGTTAATATTATCTCTTGAGTTCTTTTGCGATATCCCAGTGCACCCACCATGCTTCTTTCCATTCCTTTTTGGCTTTCCTTAACTTTAAAAGATGTGTCTGAGATAATGCCCAAGACTGGCAACCGTGTATGTACTTAACATAGTAAGATACATAAGTTCAACACCTTTTTCTTAGTTACTATTGGGAAGTATTTACTTTTAAGTACTTCTTTATAAAAGAATACTAACCAAAAATCACAAAACATAAAAATAACGGAAATTCCTTGTAAATTTGAAATCATCCGTGAATATTTAAACCACAATTCGAATTCATCCCTTTACCATTCAATAATCGGGTTGTGTGTGGGATATAAAACAAGCAAATTTTGTATAATTCCAAACAAGCTTACCGCATACGGTTACCCATGTGTTCTTGAGTTCCAAGCTAATTGCTTTATTTCTGTTTCGCTTCCGAATACTTTCTGTTGGAAAAAGGTTATTTTAATTGCTTGGCTTGGACATTATAAAGAGTACTCTGATGTCTTAATTTTAAAAGGGACAGATTTGGCGTGTGCACGTGTTCGTTATTCATTTTCGTTCGTTCGTTATTTTTTTTGCAATAGAGGAGTTCAAAGTCACCAGTTATGTAAGAGTAAATAATATAATAGTAAAATAAAGGAATGGGATGTGTCAGTATTGTAGTAAATGGATATCCGTGGCCTCTAACTACCTCTTTAAAAAAATAGCTAAATTGTATTATTTGTCTGTTTTAATATTAAATTGTAATAAGACCGATAGAGCCTTTAATTTAAAGTATTGTGGCAAGAGGCATATTTAGCTTTGCCTTCTTGATGAATTTCAGTACAATATAGATGATTAGACTCCGGCGTCCTTTCCAAATTATTCTCCCTGAAATTAAATTCGACTTCAGATTCAATGAAATGTATAAAACAAAATTATGTCATTCATTTCGTACTGTGCATTGGATAAAAAATAAAATAAATAAATCAATGGCGCTACGGTCTTTTTAGATCTGGGCCTCAGATTTCTTTATCTGTTTCATGATCATTTGTTAATCTAAAAGGCAAGCAGATGATCAGCCTTCTGTGCCTGACGCACGCCGTTGACTTTTTACGGCTAAGGCAAGCCGGTTTCCTCACGATGTTTTCCTACACCGTACGAGTGAGTGTTAAATGAGTTTCTTTCCTATGAAAGAAATCCATTGGTGCACAGCCGGGGATCGTACCTACGACCTGTGTATCAGATATTTTCTGTAAAATTAACTTTCTTAAACAGAGCTGACTCAATAGCCATAAAGTCAAATACAATATATTTAATTATTTGAACTAAAATATAAAGTATAAAGTTTAATATTAAACTTAGATACATTAAATTCGGTACAAATTAGACTTTAATATCTTGCGTAAACCCGTAAATTGCATTTTCAAAGTTACATGTCAAGTCTAATATATATTACCAACATTTATCATAAATATTTTCGCTTATATTAAAGTGATAATTATATCGCTGAGAATCTCTTTTTTGATGTTTTTCTCCTAAAATAGCTTACTTGCTTATTCCTTTATAAAAATGTATGCATCTATAATTTTATTTGATCTATATTTGTAATTCAATCACACTCATATACTTTGTTTCTTTGTAAGCATAACAAACTGAAACTAATTGAAGATAAGTCCCTCTCAGTTTGGTTTTTACTTGAGTGAAACTTTTTTACTGTTGGGAATAATCATAAGTCAATTAATTGGTCAAATATCAAAAACTAATTTACTGTAAGATTGACAAATTACAACAAATATCACAGAGTAAAGAGAATTACTATTTTTATAGGCAACTAATAAACTCATTGAGTAATAATCGTGTAATATACAAGAGCATAATGATTCTGTGAAGCCAATTTGAATATCGGTAACCGAAGCTGCTGCCCACTGAAGTATTTCCGAACCAATTCAACTAAGGGTCCTTCCAGAACTACGTACCAATTTATAAAAGGCCAGCTACGCACTCGCGAGCCCTCTGGCATTTAGAGTGTGATGATGGCAATATGAGCCTCCAGCCCTTTTGCACACATAAATAAAACATCGGTGTGTTTAAAGTTTATTTCTTAATAAAAATGCCTTTTTTTAATTTTCAGAGGCAGATATAATGTCAGCTACAGTTTTGATCACATTTGGTGCCGTCCTTGGAGTCGCAAGTGGACTTCAGCTGCTTTTCATAGCTATTATTGAAACAGCCGTCGGTTGCTTCAACTTCTGGCTGGTTGCGGATGTATTTAAAGTAATTTCGTTAATTAAATTATATAGAGAATTTATTTCTATTAGTAAATACAGCTATATGTTTAAATTATATATATTATATTCTCACGACCCCGGGATTGTTCACTGAGTAGACTCAGTTCCTTAATTTTATTGGACCGATACAGATATAGACATTGTTTTCTATTGTAGCTTGTCAACAGCGACATAGTAAAACATATTTTTAACAAATAACTTTCCTTTTAAAGACCACGGAACAGATAGGCTATTTACAATTATATTTATCACAACATAGAGCATCAGTCAATAGTGAACAAGCGATTTCAGAAGGATTTATCACAATATTTTGTTATTTATAAAATACATGTATGACGTGAAACACAGGTCTATAAAATAATATATACTCAAAACGTCACATCTAAATATTTTTTCTTATTAATATATAGCGTAGCAAGGTATATAATACGTTTTAAAGATTCGTTATACATAGTGAAAGTTCACTACTATGATGCAATATTATAACGTTTCAAAATTTAAATGGAAAATGCGAAAAGCTTAATAAACGGTAGAAAAACATACCTCAAAATTCTTGCAAAAACTGGAAACGACACGGCTTAACGAACGCAAACGATGTACACGAAAACATGTATACTGTATACACAAGAGCATAATATTTTTCTTTCATTGGTATACCACCGAACAAAGGAAAACGTATGGTAAAAATGATATTTGATTTTAAAAATATATCCTCAAAACGTCATATAAAGCTGTATTGTTTGTTAAAGCATTTTTATATGGATGTATGGATCTCTTTGTTAAATTGGCATAACAATGATAAGTATCAGATTGTGTATATAGATTATTATATAACCTACTCAAAGACTTTTCTAACTTCTGATTGGTTAATAATTGACTTGAACAGACTTGAATAATAAGGCAGATAATAACGTCTTCACCTTCAACCTATTGAGAACATATTTAATCACGATTAATTGCATAAATCATTCTTCGACTCTTCGACAACAACGTATATCTCATTCAGTTCATTCAGTCATTTATCTTAAAATTATAGGATATAATTATTTGTATATATTATTATATAGGATATATTTAAAAAAATATTTATCATATTTTGTATATTAAACATATATGAGAAAAAAATCCATTATATCGACATATATATATCAAAATGTATGTCTTCGTTTTAAATAAAATCTAGTCCACGATACATTTTTTCTGATTAGCGCCAATTTAGATTTGCTTCTCAGTCTCTCTTTCTATACCTGTGTATCGCAGACAGTTCCAACTCAACCTGACCCTTCTGACACAAATAATTTGCTTCCACTGGTTTCTGTCCTACGCCACTTATAACTTTATAATGGTGTATAATTTTGAGGGATACGTCTTTTTTTTTAAGAAACAGGTGGCAAGCGGGAAAAGACTTACCTGATCCTCTTAGAGACATTATCAATGCGAGAGGGGCGCTCTCTCGCGAGTGCGTTGCCGGTAAAATTCTTCCTCTTTAGCGGTCCGTCTCGTTGGCGAACGTCTGCGATCACGTGTTATCAATTACAGTTTCTCTTTTCTTCCGGAGATTGGCTAAGGAGTCATCTTTCGCCATTCCAATTCTCTTTTTTATATCAGGAAAGATTTCTTGATTAAACTAAATTCAATTACACCTAGGTAACACTGAAAATGTTTAGAAAATGAAAAACGGCTTAATGTAGAAAGTTGCCAATACTTTTATTGTTTTTCGAAGTTATCTCCGTTCCTCTCTTCATATCGTCGCATTCGATGGAACCACTGAGAAAAACAGAGGGCCCATGCTTCCATAGCGGTCTCTTCTATGGCATTTTCGTACGCTTTCACCGCATCTTCAATGCTTGTAAAGCGAATACCTCGAATTTTATCTTTAGTTCTTGGGTTTAAAAGAAATTCACAGGGCGCCAGATCAAGACTGCATGGCGGATGACTCATAATCTCGACATTTTCCATAGTCAAATATTCACCAGTTCATGCGAAGGTTTTTCTGGTCGTCAGTTAAAGTATAGGGAATCCATCTGGTACAAAGCATCCTGACGGCTAAATGTTCATGTAATATTTTTTGAACTTGATTCATACCAATTCCTAAGCTTTACCGCATCTGCTGGTAGGTTACTCTCTTATCTTCCTCTATTATGCGTTCCACAGCACTGATGTTATCTTTAGTGGTCGCTGTTAAAAGACGTCTCTCACGCGGATCATTATTGAGATTGCTACGTCCACGCTTAAACTCGTTAAACCAATTATTGTAAATAGTGGCACGAGATGGGGCTTCATTAAGTAATGCTAATAGCAGCCTATCATAGCTTTGTTGTTGAGTAAGCCCACAACGAAAGTCATAATAAATCATTGACCGAAAATTTTCTCGCGTTAGGTTCATTTTAACGTGTAACAAGAGTTTTAGATTTGCCCCCAATTCACAAAAACAAATGACAAATGAATGCAATACACTACATTAGGTTAAAGAGTTCTAAAACTGAAATTCAAAAAAGTTTTCATTAGCAATGTTTCTAATTGGCCCGCTCTAAACATTTTCAGTGTTACCCACGTACTATGCTTTGTATGTTCATTTTGTGTGACAGGTAATATTATAGGCCTATTATCGGCTAGTGGGTAATCAGCTGTCTGTGCCTGACAAACGTCGTCACTTTTGGGTTTAAAACATACCGTTTTAAGCAAGGGTTAGTGGTGTCCATAGAAAAGGTCTGGACTTACATTGAAATACATAATCTTAGTATTGAAAACGAAGTGCTTAATCACTATCTATATAATGACTATGTATTACTGTACTAACTATATAATATTTTAAAAAATCTCTTTTATATCTAACAGTTTTTTAGTTTGATGGCTCAAAGATATTGACAACCATTTAATTTCCCTAAAGGCAGCTGACGTCGGTGGATCGATTGCAATTCATGCGTTTGGGGCTTATTTCGGCCTGGGTGTGAGCTTGGCTCTGAAAGGGAAGAAAACAAAATCTGAAACTGCGGAAAATGTAGTCGACCTGAATGGCCCGAGCTATATTTCGGATGTAACAGCCATGATTGGTATGTATTTTAAGGTTATTGACAACGTTTCTAAACATAACACTTAACTGAGAAATAAATTATTAAAATTATATAATGTAATGAAAGGATTATTTTCAAAATTTATATTTTGTAGGATACATAAGTTGAAAGGTTTTTTGAAGTATACAAAATAGAAATCATTAAGCACCTTATTAAATACGTACATAAAAAGTGTGTATCATAAGTCGTCTGTAATGTTTTTTTGTAACAACTTACACGTTAAGCTTTTCTTTCTTAGACGGCAATTGTTTTTCGTAATTGCTTGATTTTATTTAACGAGTTTAAAGCACGTACGTTACGTAATGAAATATAGGTGAACAGTTATTTATTTATTACAGAAATAGATACATTATGTTTACACAATACAATAATGTTGACAAAAATATAATAAAGTATATAATATAAAAATTTACACAATATCGCTACTGAAAATTCACTCTGCGGACATATAAATATGTTGATAGTGTCGGAGACAGCATTTAGTAGGTAGCAATGTCTTTGATAACGGGAATCTGAGCAAGACTGGTTCTGACCCTTGCAAATAACCTAGGCCTTCGCCATCGCACATATCCCATAGGTACAAAGAAACCCAGTTCTTGTAGTACACTTGGGTTGCACACTGACACAAGACTTTCAGTACCAACTGTAAGTTCCGTCTGGTTTCCAATTTATTACATGTATTAAATAATTTCATTTTAAAAACAAACGTTAACGGCATATTATACAAACAGGGACTTTTTCCTTATACAAAGCGTACGTCACACAAGATTTGCAACGAGCATGCATACAATATACAATTAAAAAACAAAATATTAAGACGTTATAAACTAAGCTTAGTTTATACACTAGAATTGATATCTTCGTCGAGGCATTCTCGTGTGTACACAAACATGAAATAGATCTCAAATAACCAAAATACGAGCGAACCTTCAAATATTTTTCTTCTAAGGGTCGTATTTATATTGGGACGTACAGTACAGAGTAGATTTTGTTTTTGATTTATTTAATAAAAGTGTACGAAACAGTGATGATATTACTCTTGGTATTGGCTATTATCTATTTTGTGATTTTTTTACTCAGTGATCAGCCTTCTTCAGATCTTGTGTATTGCTATTTATTTCATTGAAAACTCAAAAAATCCCTGAATAGTCTCGTTCTTTAATTATTTTTTAAAGTTAATATTTTTTATACATTTTAGATTAGTTTGTCTTCTTTTTAAATACAATTCTCTAGAAATCAGATTATTGGGTTGATTTACGTACTAAAAGTAATTTTGTTTTTATATCTTTTATTTTTCTTATGCATAATCTATATTAAACTTATAAAATTTGTTAGGTTGTTAGAGGTAATCACGTTCACGTCGGGCGCTCGGACAGAATACGTGTCTGCGTATACTGTAGAGTGGGTATTATTAAGTGGACTAAAATGTGGGTAGGCATTATGTACCGTCAATTATTCATGAAGTCGAACTAGTTTGATAAAATATTGTTGTGTAATTTGTATTGTATCGCATATTTGTTTACAACAGAAGAGAGGAAAATTAAGATGAATGATGGATCACAGAAGAAGTCTAATCCTCCCTTCAGAGATATGGAGGCTGACAGGCTCAGACACGGAAACAGACAAATCACAACACAGAAAATCCAACATATGTTAAGAAAAAGAAAGCAGCAGTGAGGATCCAACTAAAGGCTGAATATTTTCCTTTAGCAAATCATACGAAGGATTTTCTTCGTATTAATGCGAAATACACCTATACAGACAGACATCTAAAGGTACTGAAGAGTTTACTGAGGTTTTAAAATCGTTAAGAATCTGAACAGCAAAATTATGTGTTCAACGGAGGAACTTCTGAAGAATAACGAGCCGCTTATTAATAATCGGCTTTTACACAAGAACAAAATTCATCCGCCAGTTGTATCGGATTGAACAAGGGAAATATGCTTTTTGCTCAATAGATGACATCTTTTGATTTAAGTGACAACCATCAGATAGGCAGCAACAGGTACAGGAGGCAGGTAGAAAGTAAAGCGAATAAAGAAAAGGCCGTTCCGCGGTAAATTAATGAAAATAAAGCTTTGCAGCAGCAATGTGTAAAGACACTCAAAGGAGAGACAGAACAAGAAGTGTTCTTCTACAATTCCCAATTGCAATTGCAAGAATAATTGTGGAAGGTAAATGCATATTTTTTCTGGTACCAAGGTGAAACCCCTTAGTCTTTTGTTGGAGTCTTCTTACTTATAAGCAATAATAAAAAATAATAATAATTAGATGCATTTTGGTGAATGTACATTTAAAATCGCGAGTGACAAAATGTTTGTCGGTCACATATTGGGTGCAGAATATTGCAAACTGAAAATTAACACCTATGATAGTTTAGTTCGAGGATTTCTGGAGTAAATTGTCACAGGGTCTCTTGGTAGAATACTAACACTGCCCCAAGTTTACCCAATAGGCATGCGACGAAAGCTTGTCTTTTATCTATACTAATATTATAAAGAGGATATATTTATGTCTTTGTATGTATGTTTGTAATGTTTTAACACAAAAACTATATCTTTGATTTCAAAAATTCTTTCACCATTAGAAAGCTGCATCTTCACTGATTGATATGAGCTATATTCATAGGAATCCCTATTAAAATGGAACAATATAACCCAAGGTGTGAAAAAATTATCCATAAAAATCTGTCACATCGCGTGCACTGTGTAAACTGTTGATGATAGAAAAATATTGTACAGAAATGTACAATAAAATTTTGTATAGAACGTATCAACGAAAATAATGTTTAACTCATAGACAATTGTATGTTAGCCTATTCCAGATTGGATCTCCAGAACATCAAATTCCTTTGCTGCGACAAAACAAAATTACGTGAAATTTTGTGTATTGGGAAGTTCTTAGACACTACAGTTCTACAAATAAATTTCTTGTCTATATAGAAACTAGAAAGTTTCTCATTCTCAATTATTATTTTTATAATTGAATTAACAACCTAAAAATGCCTGGACTCATTAAAAAAATTCTTTCATTACTTACTTTTAATAACCTATTTTTAAATTTAATAATGTCGGACATTTTACGTAAATTTAGTTACGAATTTAAAAACGTATTAGATATATATTCGTTGTAAAGTAAAATCTGTATATTTATTAGATTACGAATGTAAGTGTGTATCTAAATCATATGACTGAAGCAATTAAAAAACTAAGACAACTATGTAAAATAAAACTTTTATGATAACAAAAAAATATATATAGTCCAACTTAGTAGACTTTCCACTGCCACGACATCGGTACCTACGCGAGTGAAACCGCTGAGCATTGCTAGTATTATTGGAAAAGAATTCCGCCGCGGCGTCTATATGTCTGTTCGCGATTAACTCAAACACTACTGCAGGAAATTTAGTAGTTGTCAACAATATGTAGATTGATTCCAGAGGAAAGTTTGAATATTTCATATATTAATGTTTACTGATCACGGTTTCCCGTAAGAAGCAGAGCGTATCATTAGTAATTTATAAATTTCTCGGTACGCTTTATACTTGCAGTACTATGCATACATTAGCCCTTCTTATTTATCTGTAATACCCTGAGAAGTCAGACCTAACAGCTTGTATGGATAATACATAAGGAAGAGTATAAAATATCTTCTTTATCTCTGTTCGTGGGTCTCTCCACACATTACACAAGTTATGACTAATAGAAAGGAAATTTTATACGTCGCAACGTTGTATGAAATACGAAGATTGCGTGGCTAGGGTGATAATAACTGTAATGTTGCTGTATTTATGGCATCATTTAAAAAGACCAAGGTTGCGGTCTATTTGTAAAGATTAAAGAATAAAGTTTTGTATCGTATGTCTCATAAATTTGAGATGTGCTAGCCTGTACCCAACTGAACCCAGTTTAACACAGTTTTCCTTGTATACGTATTTTACACTTATTCTTGCAAACAAGGAAAGGGTTTGTTATAGAAATAGAAAATTACAACGCTCATCTTTCGTTAGACCCTCATAGGGATCCCAGCAGAACGATACTAAAAAGATATACTCTTCTTGAAGTTTATAAATAAAAAAAGAAAATTAATTATAGTTTTAAAATTCACCAACATTATGATAAAAAAAATATTTTTAGTGATTGGTATGTGAATGTTTTGATTGTAGATTATCAGAGCTACAAATATCCTTACTTACGGATTGGAAACTTTTGCACTTCATAATTTATACATAAACTAATCAACACTCAATACATTTTTCTTTTAGTAATATAATGCCAGTCAATACAAATATAAAGTATAATTATTTAAATGTTTTATAAAATCATTACAAATATTGTGTTTAGATATAAATTTTATATTCAACATTAATCATTTGAAAAGGTGGAAAGAATGTTTGTTTTTTATTGGTTTCACTGCTACTTTCAGTTTGACACTAAATATTTTTGGTCATCGTTGGGAAATATTATATTAAACTCAAGCTACTTTAGGCTGTCTGGTAATAGGAATAATCCCTTAAGATAGAGACATGTTGATTATACTTTTCTTTTACTTTTAGTCGTAGTTTTAGAGTAGATATTTATTTGAAAAGTTTTAGAAAAAATTATTACTTTTATCTATTAAAGGATCAATATTCCTCTGGATCTACTGGCCATCTTTCAACTCGGCACTCACCAATTCCAACAGCGAATACCAACGGGCCGTCGTCAATACGTATTTGTCGCTAGCAGCTGCTACAGTAAGTCATATCTGATTTAATTGGTTCACGAGACTTGGTGAACTTTTCCTATATCACATTCTTCCGCACTTCCGGTTAGTAAATTATCTAAACCAATTAGAGTCTTACTAATTCTTAAAATGCCGGCAACGCACTTGCGAGCCCTCTGACATAGGCGGCGGTATCACTTAACATCAGGTGAGCCTCCAGCCCGTTTGTCGTCTTTATATTTAAAAAGAATACGGGTCTAAGGCAAGCCGGTTTCCTCACGATGTTTTCCTTCACCGCTCGAGTGAATGTTAATTAGAGTCTTTTGCTGTAGTTTATTAATTTTTTTTAGAAAAAAGATTTACGTATTCGCAAGGATGATTTAAAGTAACCAACTTTCAAAGATTTAGTACGCGTTTAAAAGTCTTTAAGTTGTATCGGTTAAAGACACTTCAACTGGCAGCTAGTTCCATAAAGTGGTCATGCGCAATTTGATTTACTTCAATATATAATTAGGGCTTATGCTAAAAGTTTAAATTCATTCACCATTGAATTATTTTACAGCTTTGCCAGCCTTAAGTTTTGAAAACTTGACGCGACTTCCGTATGGTATAGAGTACTAGATTTTTATTCGTAAATAATCATGTCTCTTAGTTATCCTGGTTTGAAAACACGCAAGCCACAAAGTAAGGAGGATAAATGTTACAACATTTAATAAATACAAAATGGAAGATCATAAAAACAGCTTATATGTTCACGGCCTAGCGAATTTTCTCATTGTGTGCTATCGTAAATTAAATGTTATAGTTATGTCAACCAAAATTAGTACTTTTATACCTAATCAACAATATTAAAATATTATGAGTTACTATAAAAATGGCTTGGATAATTAATTATATAAAAAAAAACCTGTGACGCTACAACCTTTGGTTTCTGATATCGTTATCTATTTCTTGACAAATTTCGTCTTAATATGCACGTTACAGGTTAGTCGTGGTTTATACACGCCATAAATTTTTGCTTAAGGTATGATAGTTAAATGTGCACATAGACAGAAATATTGGTGAACTGCCAGGGTTCGCGCACTCAAACGACACTACACTGTATAAAGTTATATCGGTACGGTAAGATACCATCTTCGACGATACCTGTCAACGCACGAAATAACAAACAAGTCAATGCACGGCGTTGCCATTATGAAGAGATCTCTTAAAGACAATAATTATTTCGGGCTAGAAGTCGAATTACCTTCGTGACTGTTATGAAGAATTATGTATTGCGTAGTTACTATGCTATTAATGGTGTTTCATTCGAAGTTTACTCATAAATGATTCTTCTGAAATACGTTTTACTTATTAAATTGCACTAAAACACAGTCACAGGATGTTCCAACATATAAAACATTAATTGACAATAATAAATTAACGATCCTTCTAGAGCAAATTGATTGGAAGCCGACATTAGAAATGAAGTGTCCTATTGGTATATATAACTTCATACAAAATAACTTAACACAAGCATATAAAAAATCTGAATGTACAGTTAAACTTAAATCTAACTCTCTTCGAAATAGTAACCATTGGATTAATAATAGAATTATTAAAGGATGTCAGTACAGAGATAAACTTTTTACTCAATATATAAAAGATCCAAACAACTTAATACTCAAACAAAAATATAATAAAACCAGAAATTATGTCAATAAATTAATAAATAAAACTAAAAATAAAACAATTAGAATCAATATAGAAGCTAATAAAAATAATCTAAAAAATCTATGGGACATATTAAACCAACTAACAGGAAAAATTAAAACATCCATGGACGTAGCTATACAAAACGCATTTGCAAACCAAAATATTACATGTAAAGATATTGCAAATAATTTTGCAACTTCCTTCCACAATAGTATTAGTAATATAGCAACCAACTGTGTAAATCCACTGTTAGATAAAAGCTCCTACCAGCATACAGAAAATACTAGTATGAGATTTCAGTCAGCAGACCCTAAATCAGTTGCAAAGATAATTAAATCATTAAACGACAGAAAGTCTCCAGGTGCAGATAAAATACGAGCTATGGATATTAAAACATTATGTAATAAAATCAACGTAGTCATAGCTAACCTTATTAATACGAGCATTTATACTGGAAAATATCCTAACTTACTAAAAACAGGCATAGTTCGACCAATATACAAAAATGGTAGCAAAAAAATCTATAATAATTATCGTCCAATAACTATATTGCCAACAATTAACAAAATAATAGAAAAATACATATGTGGACAAATTCAAAATTATTATAAAAAACACAATATTCTTTCTAACAAACAATATGGATTCCAACCAAATAAAAATACCACACAATTGCTATCCGCATTCACAGACCACATTTATAAACATTTAAATAAAAAAGATCATGTTCTAGTAGTGTTTATTGACTACAGTAAGGCATTCGACACATTAAAGCACAGCGTAATCCTGCAGAACTTAAATGACTGCGGAGTACGAGGAAACCTACTCAAGTGGTGTGAAAACTATCTGCAAGACAGAACTTATCGTGTTAAAGTGTGCAACGAAGAAAGTTTTCCAATATCTATTACAGAAGGTACGGCTCAGGGCTCAGTCATTGGGCCTTTACACTACCTTACCTATGTTAACACATTACCTAACATAATAAAGTATTGTCAGATATTCCAATTTGCAGATGATACATGCCTAGTAGCTGCAGGGCCTAACATCCAAGAAGCAGAAACAAAGCTACAATCTGATTTCGATACATTGGCTAAATGGTCCCACGACGTAGGACTTGTACTAAATCCTAACAAAACAAAGTTCATGCATATCCGATCCAGTCACAATCTAAATTCACGTACACCCATCTTAATCTTACACAACCACACATGTGCACATTCTTATAACTTGTACCCCAATAGCTGCAACTGCAACGCCTTAGAATTAGTTCATAACCATAAGTACCTGGGGCTTACAATAGATGACCGAATGTCCTGGAAAATGCACATTAATTCTGTCTGTGATAGGCTAAGAGCGATACTTGCCAAATTCACTTTAATAAAAAATAAAATACCACTTAAAACTCTGCTACTATTATACAAAGCACTAGCCGAATCCATTATAACATATGGACTTACAAGTTATGGGAGAACATGCAAAACTTATCTAAATCAAATATTTGCAATACAAATACGTATTTTAAAAACAATTGCTCCCTTAAAATTAAAATCACAATATAAAGCGGACTACAGAAAGCTATTTGCATTTTTCAAAATTATACCTATACACGAGAAAGTACAACTAGGATTATTAAATGAAAACTACTTTACAGAAAATTACCTCAAAACAATTAAAACTCACTATCACTACTCAACACGTAGAAAATTAAAAAACGAATTTCTATTACCCAAATACAATAATTTATATGGGAAAAAAACATTAGATTACATTATTCCAAATTTAATAAACTCGATACCAGCTACACTTCTTACGAATATAACAAGAAACAATATTAAATTTAAATTAAAAAAATACTACATAAGTCAAACAATTATAAATTATGCATAACATAAATTATGCCATATACGTCATTAATATATATATATATATATATATATATATTCGAATATAGGAACTCATCCTGTATGTGAATGAGAATTCTCGACAAGAACAGGTTTCTTGCATCGGCTATCTATGCGCGTCAGTGTTTAGATGTGTTTATGACGTTTTACGTGCAATTTTAAATCGTTTGAATGGTTTGATTGTTATAAATTTACAGTTTATATGTCATTGGCCTTAGTATATATATATGTGTGTTAATGATTTAATTATGTTCGACGTCCTGGTGGATAGAAAAACTGTGCACAGTTTGTGTTTCCACCACATCAACTACCTTTATATTAAGAACACTTATACAACAATAAATAAATAAATAAATAAATAATTATCCTCGACTAAATGTTGAACAATATATACGTAACTAGTGTAAAAACATCGACATTCTTATCTAAAAAAACTTATTAATTGAACTACATTTTATTATTCTTTTAAGTAAGAAAGAAGCAAGTAACATTTTCATTAATGAATTGTGAATTAGTTCTTTAGTTTTTATTTAGCCGCTATCCCGAGTAATTCATTAATTAGAACCATTAATTACTTTTAGTATAACAATTGTTTTATCTAAAAATAAATGAAATATTTAAGAGGCTAGACTGGATTAAAATCTATTTATAAGCAAATTTGAATATATTTCTTGTTAAAAATCAACTTAAATGGTTCATTAGGTCTTTGAAAGATTACTGTTGTGGACATAGGAAACAATCATGCGCGTGTGGTATCCGATTGTTATTTGTTGCGTCGACTTAATGATGTCAAATTTTTGTTCAAAGTACATTTTAAGCGCCTCCGTCCAAGGACGGACTGTGCGAATATGGCTAAACGAAATGTTAAATGGTTCGCATATGTATATATTAAAATAAAAATAAAATAGAATAGAATATGTTTATTATGGAGTATCACTCATTCCACGTCATTAAATTTGTATCACATTATTTCTCAAAAAAACGCCATACTCTTTTAAAATAGCAAATCATCATACAAAATGGCAAAAAACACTTAGACACACATTAGAAATAGCCTGTCTAGCATTAGTCCCAGGCCATTTTACACAGCTTTTCTTTAATACAATTGAATGCAGATAGTGTTCAGGATATTAACTGTTTAATATTGCAGTGCATTTCGATCGGTTATATTTTTTAAATGAATCATAATTGTTGTGGTAATATGAAAATGTTTAATAATACCAATTGCCGCCATATGTTTATCACATGTTAAGTAAATGAGTTTATATTATTCTAGGTAACGACTTTCGTCATGTCTTCAGCATTGAGCAAGCATCATGGTAAACTGGATATGGTGCACGTGCAAAACTCGACATTGGCTGGAGGAGTGGCTGTAGGATCAGTGTGCAATATGTTTATTGGGGCAGGAACTGCTGTTGCTATTGGAATCGGGGCTGGATTGCTCAGCGTGCTTGGGTACCAATACTTAACAGTGAGTACAAATATACATTTGTTAACATAACTGATTATAATCTTGGGTTGTAACGTCTTGTTTTCTATTTATTCACAAGAGTAAAATCTAATTTCAAGAACCTCGTAGAAGAGGTGTTTGCTCACGTTAAAGAAAGAGATTATTATAATTATATTAACGCCATCTATATTCATAAATATATTTGTGATGTATATTATTATGCAATATTTTTATAAAATATTTGTGCACTCCGTTCGCTTGTGATTGGTCAACCAGAAGACCAGAAATTCACTTGCGAGCCCAACTGTCAATGGGCATATCACTTAACATCGGACGGAACGTTTCGTTTTACATCTTTAATTCATCCGTCATCTTTTCATTCTCACCCCCCAGATAACACCGTTATTGTACCAATATTGAAATGTGTAGTACGCACCTTATCCTAGAAAATTATACAATATTTTAAACTTTCTCAGCCACTACTCACTCGGCTTGGAATTGGTGATACCTGTGGAGTGAACAACCTTCACGGAATGCCTGGCGTCTTCTCTGGTATACTGACTGCTGTCTTTGCCAGTCTGGCGACTAAAGAGGAGTACGGCACTGATCTAACCGGCGTTTTTGAGGCTATGAACGAGGTACAGTATACATACTTAAATAAATAAGCTGACATGGCAAACGTTGTTTTGCCTTATAAAATGGCAAACTAGGAATTGGGATTAATAGAAGATTGGCGAGTATATTCTCAGACCTATACTTCAAGCTTTTTGGAGGTTCCAAACAGTTGCAGTGTTTACACACGAGAACTTTATATGTATAGAATACCTGACCTACCTGAATAACTGAATAAATACAAGTTTAAAAGCCATTCAATATATTCGTATCTATTAGTCTCGTTTGGGTCTAAATAAGAAAGAAGAACAGATAGAAATACCAATAAATAATAATAATAGTTGCTAAGCGTACCCATACATAAGACAATTATTTTGTTAGTCTAACGTTATAAGCTCATGTTTTAAACGATTAAAGGCAGTTGACACTTAGCTTCAAACATTTGAACATCCCTCCAACAACCGCCGGACTTAACTCCTACGTTTATTTTCAGGAAGGCATGGCAAGGACTGCAGGTGACCAAGCTCTCAACCAATTTTTGTCCTTGATAGTGACTCTTGCAGTTTCTTTTGTCGGTGGAACTATCACTGGTAAGTTTATGGAGAAGAAGGTCCACCCTCATATTGGAAAGTAAAAATTCAATAGTTTGGTGTGATCAAAGTTTATAGATCATCCTTATTTATATCGATCGTAAATTAACTCAGTATAATATATGTATGTGTGTGATTATAATATTGAGATTGGTATCCAAGTGAAACATATAATAATAATATTCGCTATTCGCAAGTTGGAGAGTGCGCGTGCGCGGTACATTCAAAAGTTGAGACTTCCGCCTCAGGTTCTTGCTTGTTAGCCGTAGACCCAGTCTCTCCATTACATCCAGATTATAAACCCGACCCTTAAGTACACTAAATAAGTATACTGACAAGGCAAGCTCTCTTTTGAAATTACGACAACGGCTAACAAAATATAAAAATAATAATGATATATAAATTTATGAATTCAGAACCTTATAAATGAAATAAGCCTTTATCGCTGTGCTATTATTACCACTGAGCAGCCTGTCTTTCGACAAAGGCCTCCTTTAAATGTCGCTATCTTGATCTGTCCTTCGCTATACTGTACCATTATACCATTGTTACCTTCCTTGTTCATTTTTCCCCTTATACCCCATTGCCACGTGTCTCTTATATGTTGTGTTTGCAACGCTAAAATATTTACTTTTTGGTTTTTATTAACTTAACCTGAAACTAAATAAATACTAAAGCACACTAAATTCACTCGTAAAGTTTTTTTTTATGTCAGAGGATGCAAACGGGCAGAAGGCTCACCTGATGTTAAGTGATACAAACGCCCATGGACACTCACATTGCCAGAAGGCTCGCAAGTGCGTTGCCGGTCCTAAAAAGTACTGATTTACCTCCTTCCGTGAAATGTTTATGCTGTGATTAAATAGAATTAGGTTTAAAGACTTTATTTTTATTAAAAAAAAATGTCATTTACATTAGAAAAAATATAATAATGTGAATAAAAGTAAAAATATATCATGCCACCGTCGTATGCTGTTATTGCATTAGAGTCCATCTACCAAAAATCTTCGCAGGGGTATTCGAAACTGGTCCACTGCTATGTCCCATATTATCACCTAAAAACTACGTATTACACGAGACATTCATAATATTATCACACTTTATAGAATACTTGAGAAGCATATTTGAAACAAATGGAATAACGAATACATCGTTCAAATATTATGTTGTATGATGGATCATATATCTATGTGCTGTCAGAAACTGACATTTTCGTATCAAACGTATTCAGTCATGAAAAGTTCGTGACTTATCACATACATACCCTTAAGTATTGGTCTGTGAAATAAACTGATAAAATGTTTTAGCTTTCTCCCTGAATTCGCTGAACGCATTTACTTCTTGATTATTAAAATCTTTATAGATATATATTTTTATATTTGATATAGCTACAAAGTTCAATTAAACACCTCAAGTAAAATTAATTAACAGAGGTGACCTCTAAAAGAACAAATATTTATTTTAAATGAAACTTTTGAGTAACATTAATGAAGTCTATGATCGTGACTCGACTTCATATAATTTTAACCAAAGTTTCCCGCTCGGTCAGCTTTCGCTGGCCGGCGGTTGTTCTGCGGCCGACTTCATTACAGTTGGGTGTTCAACGTTGTATTGTGATTTGAGAAGGATTTGTTTATTTTGGTTCATGATATTAGCCCGTCCGATATATAATATAGAGCAGCGTTGGCATAGTGGCTTTAGCGTGCGACGCTCACCCCTGAGGTCGTAGGTTAAGCTCCGGCTGTGCACCAATGGACTTTCTTTCTGTGTGCGCATTTAACATTCGCTCGAACGGTGAAGGAAAACATCGTAAGGAAACCGGCTTGCCTTAGACCCAAAAAGACAACGGCGTCTGTCAGGCACCGAGGGCTGATCACCTAGTAGACTATTAGATTGACAAATGATTATGAAACAGATATACAAATCTGGGGCCCAGACCTAAAAAGTTTGAAGCGCCATTGATTTATTATTTTTAATATATAATAATACTACCCTATAATATATAATAGTCCGTCAATATTTAGTGGTAGAAATTTACTTTGATTTGTACTATACATACATTTTTAATTTCTTTAAAAGTTGGAATAAACTCTCAATATAGCAATTCAAGCTTGAAATGTTATTTTTCTCTCCTTATTTTAGCTGTCTCGCTATTTTAGCAGCTTTGATTTGCCACCTGCTATGAACACTTTGTTTCAGGAATGCAAAGGTTAAATAATGCTAAAGGCAACTATAAAAATACTTGTTCGGGGGCGGATTCATTTGTATAAAAACACTATACCCCAAAAATTATTTACATCAAATATGATCGCTATACACATTTATATACACAGGATTATTTCGTGTAGTCAGATTAACGTCATAAGTTAATTAAATATTAAACAGCTTTAGATCATAATATCATGACAAAAACCAGCTAATATCCTATTATCCGCTTATAGTAATATAATCGATAAATCAAAATCGGATTCATGTTAAAACGTGCCCGCAGCTATATTCTAAACTAGTACCTTACCAATACTTTGTTCGTGAGATATTATATAAAGGGGCAATATGTTACTTAATAAACTTCATCATTATCACTTTAACTATCCGTTTAGCGACCTGGCATAAGGATTAGCATTTAGTCCCTATAGTACTGTAAGAATTAATTAATTTATTAAGATTTCATGCTTTAGAAGTTGGGAAGATTAGGCAATATTTTAGATGAAAGCGAAAATGAGTGTAATATTACTTTTAAAATGTAACTTTATTCAACTTGTATAGTTTGAGATTCAGTAAGTTTTCATTATTACAGTGGTATGAGTGAGTCTCCACCAAATTCTTCGTCTTGTATTTTAGCTGCTTTTTTTCAATCTAACCTCGATGTCTTTTTCGTCATTGCAGGTTTTTGTAGCGGTACTCTCCTTTTGTTCATTACGTACTACATTATTACTCATCAACGATTAAGTATAGGTATTCTGATATTTCCCATATAGTAATTTTTTGAAATTTAGATAATCTTACGCCATGTACGTAAACCAGTGGGACTATGTGTAAAGAGAAAATGACACCAGTGGCGCCCCTTAGTTTTGGCCTTTGATATCGTTTTCTGTTCTAATAGGCAAGTAGTGCCTTCTCTGACTAATATTTTCCTTCACCGTACGAGCGAGTGTCAATTGCCCGCATGGAAAAGAAAGTACATTAGTGCACAGTCGTAGTTCGAACCTACGACATCAGGTATAATAGTCGTTCATAGGCCATCACATATCCCTATTTTATCGTGTAAAAATACAAACAATATCGTTTGTCAAAACAAAGAAAAATATATTAAACTCACGTAAAAAAATAGTCTAGCATATAGTAAGCATAAATCACCCAATAGGTAACAAGTTTTGTATCGACAAATCACTCGCTCAAAAAAACGCTTATTCGAATCTGATACTGAAACTCGGACCGATATTTCATTCTAATCGAACTGAAACGAGATAAAAGCGCGAAACTTGTCGGCTTCAGTGGGAAATTTATAAATGCTTGCAAAATTTACATGTAACATGAGCCAGTTACTGGCCCATTGGGTTCAAAGTCAATCGAAAGTGTAGCTATGAAATTTTTTTTGAAGTGTTCCAAATGGAATGTGTTGTAGTATTCTTTGGGTTATACATAGATGTTTACTATTTATCTATGGTGCAAAAGACGAGTAAACATCTGATAAGTACACATTTGATAACCACAAAACAACACATTTAAAAGGCCGGCAACGCACTCGCGAGCGCTCTGTCATTGAGTCTGTCATACCGCCGCCAATGGACACTCCATTGGCGGCGGTATCACTTAACATTAGGTGAGCCTGACCTGCATTTAAAATGTGTGCAAAAAACCTGTATTTAACATGTGTGTTAATAAAAAACACCTCTTATAAAAGATTAATTTAAACATATTGCCTTTGTAATATTAACTATATTTAATATTACATTATGAACCTCTTGATATATTTGTTTTACTTTCAATGTCTTCGAAAATAGTTCTCTTCTCTTAGTAACACAAAAATCGGTGGATAAAAAAACGGCAGATAAATGTGTATAGAAAACTTTAGTCACGACTGGTATCTTATAAATAGAAATTGGATGTAGACATATATTTTAAACATACATTCAAATTTCGAACACAACTGGACCCAGTAGCTATTCGAATGTAAATCAACGAATGCCTTATCTGACACCATTTTGTTATTGACCTTTGAGGATCAATTTACTTCGTTAGGGCTGATACGCACTGGGGGAGCCGAAACAAAAGCCTCTGAGTAGACCATCTATCTTCACCCTCTTTTATTATTTAAACCGCTTTTAGCCGCTCACTTGTGTGAAGTTGCGGGAATTACACCCAGATATGATTATTCAGAAAAATGCGGGAAAAATTGAATCGTCAAATGTTTCTTAGAAATGAAATGATACTTGTTTATTGATATATATATATGTAGGTATGAAATTACAAATAATGTTGTTAATTATTCCCATTTGGTTGTAATTGCTATGTATTTTAATAGCAGTTGCGGCCGAACAATTTTTTTTAATTTACATATATATTCTCACGTTGATGAGAATAACACCGCTAAAGAATGAATTTGCTCACTTTATTTCGGTGAAATATCATGTAGTTTTATTTAACAATATATTTCTCTATTGTTGAACAACTGCGGTATTTATCGCGCTTTTTCGCGAAACATTTTGAATTAATTTTCATTGACTCTTGTAAAATTCTATAAATAATTACTTAACACAATTACATACTACAAAAACATACAACGTTAACAGTTATGACTAATAATAATTTTAAAACATAAGATATAACTAATAAATAACACAGGCTTACTAGATTCAGTTTTGAATTCACCTAATAAGTGAATCAGATGTAAAGTCGTTATTGCTTATATTTCTTTAATGACCTAGGACAACTTTTATATATTAAGAGCTGTGTTGGCCTAGTAGCTTTAGCGTCGACTCTCATCCCTGATGTCGTATGTTTGATGCCCGGCTATGCAACAATGGATTTTCTTTCTATGAGCGCATTTTACATTAGCTTGAACGGTGAAGGAAAACATTGTGGAGAAACTGGCTCGCCTTAGACTCAAAATGTCATAAAACATACACAGAGATCTACGTCCCAGACCTACAAGGGTCTCTTGCTCATTCTTTTGTAAACATAACAATAGATAATAGTAGGATAGATCCTATCATAATAAGATGCACCTGTGTGGTTTAAAGGGTGCCATAAGAATATTTTTATTTTTTATAAACTATATTTATGACTAGTAATATATTTTTTTTTAAATTTGGTAATGTAACATCTTACCGTAGAATATGTTATCAATTAGAATTTTCATTTATAATTGAAACACAAAGTAACTATCTGTCTTACTTTGTACAGAATTCAATTTGTAATTATTTTCCTTTAAGCTTTCATTCCGGGCAAATTAAGCTCAATGAAGCAATTGCTTTTGTTCGCGCATTTGATAGTTTTAATAGTGATTTTCAGTTCATTCAACTTATTAATTTTCTATTAAAATAACTTAAATTTTTTTAACATTTTATAATGTTACACTTAAAAGTTCTTTTACCAATATCACGAATCTAAAAATGCTAGGAGATATTGTTGATTAGTCGTTATCCATAGATAGTGCGCTATCATTTGTTTTCAGCTGTTCTTTTCAGTAAAATAATTGGCCACGCCGCACTATATTTTCATTCAAATTTAGATAAACTTTTAACAAACAATTTCGACCTTTTGAAAACTAATTAAGCTTTAGCTTAATTATAACGTCAATCATAATTCATATTAGTAAAAATCTGAATAATACGGTATATTTTGTTATTTAACAGAAGGCAAACGGGCAGTCTCACTTTCACTCACTCACCAAAGGCCTCACAAGTGCGTTGCCGCTTTTAAGAACACTCGCTCGTACATAGTCTTTTCTTGAAGATCTATCCCTAAGTCGAATTGGTTCTGAAATACTTCAATGGTCACCATAATTTCCGAGAATCTCAGTCACGGCATGAAACGCGGTTATCTAAGGCAAACATATTGCATCACTTCACGCTGGTTTTTTTGAGAGACAGTGGTACCGCCCCTGTCATGCCTGCCCATGTGATGGAAGCTTGAAGGCCTTGTCACTCCCACTAAGAGGAAATCTAATTCAATTAGTCTGAAATGGTCTATACGTCAATCAAACCTCTAGGTATCGATATACAACTGCATATAATAGTGCTTTGGTTTAAGCCAGTAATACAAATTACACCTAAATTATAACATTCCAATGGTCGGCCTTCACCTGACCACTGTAAGCTCTTAAAAAGTCATGTATTTAAGACTGTATACGGTTAAAGATATCCATAGAAAATCGTGTTAAAGGTTGACAAATGACACAGGTACAGAAATCTGAAATCTGCCATTGGTTATTAATTTTATGATATCACTATCGTATTACGTTTATCTTGATTTTAAAATAAAGGAAACTGAGAGAACATTTATATTATTTTATCTCTCGAGACGCTAACCAAGCAATATTCAATTATAAAGACTAATAATTTATTTTCAAGAATATGATACAAAAATATTATGTTGGTATAATCTAAACTCCGCATATTCTTATACAGATGGCGTGAAAATTTGTCTTAGTATGTAGAATTTTACATATAAGTTAAATATTACATTATTAATCATATCATTATAGTCAATTCTTATATTATTTTATCACTACATCATTACACTAGCAGACCCGACAGACGTTATCCTGCATGATATTTCAAGCGATTAGGCTATTAAACAAAGTATAAAAACTGCAGCGCGTATAAGAGGAGTTCAGTGATATACATCCGTAGCGTAGAATTATATATATGTAATCTATCCTATCTTTTAAGTTAGATTAAACTGCACACGGTGTGCAAATTTGATTAAAATCAGTTTAGTAGTTTAGGAGGCCATAACAGTCAAACAACGTGATTGAACGTAATTTATATATATTAAATTATACATTTTTCCGAAAGTAATATTTTATATATTCAATTTTTTCAATTTTTAAAAACTATAGTAGGAGATCTTTGAAAGCTTATGATAATTATTTTTACGAGTATTAGTTTTACTTGATTACCATACAAATACAGATTACATATTACCATAAATCATCTTTACGTCACGACAATTGACAACACAAGGTCAAATAACATCTTCAACACAGAATCTCAAAATAAACTGGACCATTTCGTCGTACAAAAGTTTTTACGCACTCGTCTAATCCGAACATTTTATCTAAAGGAATTCGGCGTCTGCCATTTATACGAACATCAATATCATTCAATCCGATTGAGGAGCTCTTACTTGATGATAATACTAAATGAAGGGATCGAATCGAAAATCGATGTTGGGAAAGTTGCGTAATAAATCTTGTAGAATGTAGAATCTGGAACAAAAGTGCATGTGTTTTCATTTATTTATTTATTAATACTACGTTGCATATAATATAAAAAGTGAACATAATTAAATTGAAAGGAGGGCAACTGGCGGCCTTATCGCTATCGAGCGATCTCTTCCAGGAAATCACTGTGAGAAGAGGAAAAAAAAGTTTTACATATAAGGTTGCATACCTTATATTTAATACATTTTTTGGAGTGCAAAAATACATATTACACATAGTTATTAAGCCAATTTTTCGTGTCCACATGTTATAGGGACGGCACCGCTTTTTATATTTTTCTATGTTGTCAATTAATGTTGCTAAGTTGCAACATATCATTGATATGCAGAAGAAAACAGGGTCGGGGATAGAACACAGCCTTGTGGGACCCCAGCGTTCACGGCTTAAGGTCGGAACATGCTCCGTCGATGACGACCTTGATACTCCGATCGGCCAGAAAGCTGAACAACTTTTAGCCTATATATATAAACAAAAATCCTTTTCCAAAATATTAAACAAGAAATTACTATACAGTATTAAATATTCAAAATTGTGAACTTTTGTTTAATCAAATTGCTATCAAAGGGTACTATTTAATTAAAAGCTTAACAGAAAAATATATTCATACTAATTTGGTAGATATTTTTTATTTATTTTTGCTTTATTATTTTATACCGATTGAATTTTATTAACATTTAAAAAGCCACTTTAAAATCAAATTTTAATTCATAAACACTATCTTAAAACTAGGTTAAGATGATTAACTTTATTATTATGATGTAGGACTAAAATCCAGTTTAACTAGATCGTGTCACAAATCCAACAGGCTACGAAAGTAAACAAGTTTGCTAATTTTTTTAAAATATCAATTCATTATAACAATCCCTTTAGACTAATACAATTGAGGTGCCCTGAGACCTTACGTCTATTATTTTTGAATCGTGAATTCAGCAATGAAATGTACGTAAAAGCACCACGCTATGTGTGGTCTTCAATTTTTTTAAAGATTTAAAATAAACCGGGCAATTTGAAGTATGGTATTGAGGTGCAAATACACCAATCATGGGCAGGAACATATCTGTATATGTTTCGCTGTACAAAAATTTAATATTTTTTATACACAAATTTATTTAAAAGCGATGTAAGTTACCAACACAGGCGCGAGGGATTTATTCGAAACCGGCTTATTCACACGAGTAGCTTTACCAAAATCCAGCACAATGTACACTACACTGTATTTATAGTTTAAATTTATATAGCCATACCTAGTATTATACTAGTTAGTTATATAACTGTACGGTACGAGGTACGATCCCCGGCTGCGCACCAATGCATTTTCTTTCTATGTCGGCACTTAACATTATCTCGAACGGTGAAGGAAAACATCGTGAGGAAACCGACTTGCCTTAGACCCAAAAAGTCGACGGCGTGCATCAGGCACAGAAGGCTGATCAAGGCAAGGCGGCACCTACTTGCCTATACAATTTACAAACTATCATGAAACAGATACTGAAGTCTTAGGCCCAGACCTAAAAAGGTTGTAGCGCCATTGATTTTTTTTTAGTACATAACTGTACCTAACGCGAAATCTTCTGGGAGTATCATTTCTGACATGACAATTTGAAAAATCGAATATCGTTCACCTTTTTCGCTTCATTAATAGCAAAGGTATTATTAAGCTTATTAAATTATTTAAATACATTGAATAATTCCCTTTGTTCCAGGATTTCTCGCCCGCGCGCCGTTCTTGGAGCCATTAAAGGATAACGAAGAATACAATGACGAAATCAACTGGGAATTGCCGTAATCAAACAAATTTTTTGCTGAGAAGCTATTTTTAAAATGAATTTTTTTGTAACGATTTTGGCAGTATGGCATTTTTTTATTTGTTTTTTAGTTAAGTAACTTTGTATAGTGAGGATAAGGACAAACTAAAAATTGTCTAATGTCTATTTTTATTGTTTTTGTGTGATGATATTAAATATTAATACTCTTAAATTTATTTGGTAACATTATCGGAGTCACTCCGCAATTGATTGAAAGTGTAGTTGGTACGAACTCATTACAAATACACTCATTAAAAAATATCCTAGCTTTAATATGAACTCTTGGCGTTTTGATGTGTAGAAAGTTTTGTTTCTTTTATTATTACTTTTAAATAAATTGCACAAGTATTCTTTGTATTCTTTTATAACCTACAAAACGATATTTCGCAGTCTCTTCGCATGTCACCAATTATAACAATTATTCATATAGGTACCACAATGTACACTTATGAACTTCAATAAAAAACAAATATACATTAAATGCTTCTAATTTTACATTTACTGCCAGTTCTCAAATCAATTATGATCGAGCTAACATAAGACTGATAAGTAATTTTCTATTTTCTGATAATCTAATTTACTAATAAGGATATTTAACATAAGAAAATGTCCAATAAAACTCTTACAGTCTCTATTAAATGAAAGTCCTTTTGATTCTTCTTACTAGGCCCCATGGTTAACGCCGTTTAATAGCCGCGTCAATGAATATAATATACTTAATACATTTTCTTATATTCTGTAAAATAAAATAATAATGCATGAATTAAAATCAAAATCCCAAATATTCAAAATGTATTCGAATACATTTGATATTTCTAGTATTAGTTTCAACCGATATTCGAACAGTCCAAAAGTACTTTGTATGTTCTCAACGGTTCACTTAGATTTATCGACGCGAGCATTTATATCCAATTTTAAATCGTTTTGCGAATATATCGTAATTTGTTTGTAAAGAGTGTAAGTTTTGAAATAGTTTGGAAGCTAGTAGTTATAATATTGGTATCGGGGTGATATATATATATTTATTTTATTATTGGTAAATAATCTCATTATACATGTACGAGTTTAGTTGAGTTGAAACTTTTAGGGTGAAGATATTAAGAAAAGGTATTTATTATCTACGTAAACGATTTAGATTTTTTTTACTCCATACAACATTATTACGAATATTAGGTTGTATCGAAAACTATTTGAAAAATTACAAACAGCATGCAGAATTTTCGTTAATTAAATTAAACATTGAATATATTTAGCTTTATAAGCTCCTCTCTGAAAGGCCGACAACGCACCCAGTAAAATGGGTGTCTATCGGCTGCGATGACTGCCCTTTTTGGGCGTCATGTATGCTCATTTGAACCCTAGTATATAAAAATTACATGAAATGCCAGTTACGTAATCTAGTTATTGTTAAATTGAAGAATTCAACCAAAAGAATCTCATGATTGGCAACACCGAAGGCTAAAGATAGTGTGGACATTTCCCAACTGGAGACAAGGTGGACAAGATGGTCTAATCAAGTCAAAGACGAGAAGCACGGGACCGAAATTTTTGGAGCACAGTTATTCGCGCCAGAACTCCCTTTACCACTGACCACGTCACGTCATATCTGAGTTACCAAGGCAGATAGAGAAATCTTTTTTTTTAACTAGCGGACCGAACAGACGTTGTCCTGTCTTAATTATTAATATTAATTTCGAATTACTATAGTTACCAAAAAATTCTTTATGATATACAACATTCTTTGTTTGTTTTTCTAGCTCGTATATAAATAGTTTTGTTGGTATGCCGACACGGGAACAGGCTCAACATATAACTAGTGAAAAAAAAAACATGCGAAAAACATGGATTTCCGAGATTAATGCCACAGAAAATTAGCGGCTGTAATTATTTTATATGTATTTTATAAATATAATAACTCATTGACGATATTTGAATCACGCATTTTGTCAATGTTATGTCAAACGCCATAAGGTTACATGAAGTTTGAATTGAAAAAGCGCTGAAAAAAAATTGGTGGAACAAAATTTATGATTACTTATGGTGGTAAAGTATTCTTAAATTTTCTAATTTTTCAGGCTATTTTGGTATGTTTTCTTTCGTGAGAACCTTCTGATAACAAACACAACAAAAAAAGAATTAGCGAAATCGGTCCAGCCGTTCATTCCCTGACCAAGGAAAATAGGGATTATTTTTTATATATAAAGTTTAATTGTGCGAATATTTCACACTAATTAACGGTAACTAGACTTATTATACACATTATTATAATAGTAAAAATGTGTGCGTGTACTAGTATACACACGTAAGAATTGAAACTTCTTTATGACCCTATTTTTTCGAAAAATATATCATTTTTTATTCATATGCAACTTTACAGAAATTGGTTATATAAAGTTAAATTAGATAAAGTTGAACAAAAGGCTTTTATTATCATAGACATGAGTACAAATAATACAATTATTTCATTTTAGTATATCACTACAAAGATTATTACAGACTTTCATTAATTGTAATAGAATTATTACTATCATTGTTCTCGTTATTATATATTTTTGTTAGACAAGAAAAAGATGGCGCGTAACGGAAAAATGTGACGGTTTTTTTTTCCAACGCTGACAAAGAAGTTTCACTTCATTAATAAATAACCCTTGTCACTTATTATATACCGATACGCTAGGTCAAAGCTACTAGTACGGAAGCATTTCTCTTAATTGAAATTATAGAACGGAAGCTGCAAGCTACCTTTAAATTTTCAGTATCAATATGTTATTAGAAACAATAAATTTCCTTACACCTTACAAATAGTATACTCTTTCCGAAACATTTTAACATTTTTGTCTCCACAAAGGTAAAGAGAGCAACAATAATTAAGCGAGCAACACAGTAACGCATAAGTCACGACCTATATAGGTTTAAAAATGAACGAATACCGAATTTGAATTTGGAACTCGGAATATTACACTTCAATTTTTGCTCAGGGCAACACCTGGGACCTTGACATAAGAACTTAGAAATCCATATAGACCTTCTGGTATTTGAATAGGGTTTTAAATCGTACGATCAAATTTAAGGGCATTTCTCACTAGCTGTCATGAAGACTAAAAATAATGGCATACAGAGGGAAATATATCGATAACATTGTTTGCGCATGGAAATAAGATAATAGGTAAACATTAGATGCTTTCTCTAATATGAATTCTGTGAGCAAATATTTTGTGCCATATCGTAAATTGAATGAGCGTTTTGTGTTGTCATCGACTCTTTTATTAAATTTCCGCAACAAATGTTACTTCTAATAAAGGCTATACAATTTCCACCATTGAGTTAGGGTAAAATTTTTTTTATTGTTCAAGTGTTTTTTTCAATAAATTGAAATCCATGTATTGTCTTTCATTCACACGACTATCACACATTTCATAGAAAATCGCTAAAAACTAAATCAAACAAAATTATGAAAACATAAATAATATGGAGGAATAATTTCTAAGAATTGAAATTTTTTATAATAATTTGTCGTTTGTTTAGGGTTTAAATTCAATTTTCTTTATCTTTTTGTCTATTAACGTTATCTGTTTCATATATACATTTTTTATCAATGTAATCTGTGTTGGCTTTGTGTTATGTCTGTATGTTTTCGTTTTTGACATTAGTATATGTTAGCTGTAAGATTACTAATAAATAAATAAATAATAAAAAAATGTAACAACTGTAAGGAAATATGTTTCTTTTAATCCTTTTCCTTCGCCGTTCGAGGTTATGTCAATAAGTTGAAAGAAAAAATATGTATGGATGCAGCTGGAGTTTGAACGCATGAAACGAAACTCATGGTAAAACTCACACTGCATTATTACCAATACGGTAGATTAAAATGATTTATATTTAGTGGCAATATATATAGACAAAGCTCATATTTCAATACGTTTAACAATTTAAATATCGTACTTGACTTAACACTTTAATACTAAAGTATGAAGAATATTAAATACAAAATAATTAAAGCTCTTGCGAAAAATAAATACTAATTCTGCACTTAAATATAAATTATAGAACGTAATCTTAGAACTTTTAAAGTTGCTACGTTAGAACGTTTAAATTATTTATCAAGTAAAGTACAAACAACAAATTCAATTTTAATGGTAAAGTTCACTTTAACTGTTTTGCTCAACTCTTCTGAATAATCTGTTAAGTATAAATTATGTGAGTTAACATAATAGAGGGTTATTCTTATAGGTAGCTAAAACATTTATTCTTTTAATTTGTTTTCTTCATTGCTAAAGGTCGTGTAGCATGCGACCCTTCAAGTGATATCTCTCCACTTGGTCCGGTCTGTAGATTTCCTTAGCGCAGCTGTTATGGTGAGACCCGTGAGAATCGCGACTTGGTCACACCAGCGGGTTGCCAATCTGCCCCGCAGCAATTTGCCTGTATTTTATTAATACATTTGTTTTGTTTGATTAATACAGCTAAGTTCTAGGATCTTCTTAAATTTATTTCTTAACAGAATCTTCTATAAAACAGATAAATAAAAAGCACTTAGTACATAGCTATACATTATTATATTTTAATATTAAACAGCAGCCTCAACGATATATATATACATAATATTATTAGTTATCAGAAGCGGGTTTAATTTAAAAACAAAAGAATACACACGAAATTTATTTTACAAACAAACAACAATCAAAAGATTAAAACATACTTAGATACATTTTACACTTTTAAAATTACTGTTTGACATACACTATCAAAACTAGAGAAATCTATTGCTACACAGCCGCGATTTGAAGGACTCCACGGTCGTCAGTCACCCGCTCAGACCACCCTGATCTAGTGTATATTCTAAACGAATATACTGTCTTATGTCTTCGAAGGAGACATAACTAAGCTCCAATCAGGCTCTTAGCTTGACTCTCCAAGAAAAGAGAAAACGTAGACGCTCCTGGCTGCGATGTGGATTAATGAAGAGATGTTTCTGTGAAGCTGAAATAGAAAACGATGTCGAACGCAACGCCCATTTCAAAGAATACACAACAAGTCAAGTTAGTCATGTAATTTGTCGTATACAAACCAGATTAAAAGAAAATACGGAAGAAAAACGTGTCTCAAAAGTATGTTGGTTCGTTAAATCTCTTTCTTTCGATCAACAATATGTCCCTTGCTGTTACGTTTCACTGAATTATATCAACGTTTTCGTTCCACATTATCACCTTTGAATAGGTGTAATGAGTTCAGGTAGGTAAATGTGTTTCGTAAACTCTTCCAATAAAATATAGAATTTTCGATAGTTGAGTTTGCATGACGACTTTATTTTCATTTTATGTATCAATAAGACTTTAGTGTCGTTCCAAGTAACCTCTGAAACTACACTGTAGATTTTTTTAAATTTATTTATTTTACCTAATTATATAATAATCATAATTTATTACATTAGAATACCACCGTCGTTTGTATAAATGTAATCATAGCAGGTTTGTATCAGGACCGTGATCAATGCATATAATAGTATTTTTTTATTTACTTTTAATGTTCTGATTCTATAAAACTATTTCGAATGTACTGTGCCTTGTCCTTGTGTCCTATGTCTTGTAAAACTGTAAAATATGAATATTATTGATGTCAAAATGTATATATTAAATAAATTCTTTATAGCGATAATACTGATCTCTAAACGGTATATTATTTCATAGGTTATTATAATATGTAGCAATAATTTGTTAAAAAAATAAGTATACTGATTTTCTATTATGGCAAATAATATTCACGTTCTATTATTTTCTCCTCAATTGTTGTTTGTTTGCTTGTTTCTTAAGAATTAGTTTTCAAGTGATGAATGAAATCATCCACATGTGAATAGAAATGATTCCACACTACTAGGATAATTCAACCCAGTATTTCTCACCAAAATCTAAAGGATTAGTTATATGAAGAATGCTCGCATTACAAGCGATACCCTAAATGCTAATAAAACCGATCGGGAGCTCTCTGAAACATTCGTTATGAATATTTCATATTCTCCCCGACCAGTTAACAAGAACCGTCAAATGAAACTGGTCTTACAAAGTTAAGATTATAAAGAATATAAGTTTTCTTTATCCCAACGGGTTACAAAAATTGTATGCCAGAGAGCTTTTTGTTTTGATTTATTACTTTTTAGAATTTTTAAATCCTGACTATAATGGCGCCAAAAAAGGCAAAATCTTCTAAAAATGTTTATATTAGTCTGAATTCCGTACGACAAAATGGAATTGGATGAGGACATCGAATTGGAGATTGATGATTTCGCGCTAATTCATGTTTCTGAATAGGTCACTTATTCTATTGTCAGAAGACAATAGAAAAAAAATCGTTTCACAACTGAGCGTTCTGTAGCCACAACAATAATCTATGGGAACAAGACTTCTGTAGATGACTTTTTAATATGACTTTGGGTGAGACAAATATTCTAGATGCTGATTGCGTGTCAAATACATACATGTGTAATTTAAAACCTACTTCAAATAACTGAAGTAGAACCAACCTGAGCAGTGTTGGCCTAGTGGCTTCAGCGTGCGACTCTCATCTCCGAGGTCGTAGGTTCGATGACTGGCCGTGCACCAATGGACTTTCTTTCTTTGTGCGCATTTAACATTCGCTCGAACGGTGAAGGAAAACATCATGAGGAAACTGGTTTGCCTTTCAAAGTCCACGGAGTGCGTCAGGCACAGAAGGCTGAATAGCTACTTGCCTATTAGAATAACAAATGATCATGCAACAGATACCGAAATCTGAGACTTAAGGTCTTAAGATTGTAGTGCCATTGATTTATTTTTATTTTCAAATAACCGAAGGAGAATTTTTTCATTTCATTCGAAGTGTATTTTTTATGTATGTAGATATTTTAGCTGAATAAATCATATATTATACATTTAATTTGTTTGATAAGACCAATATATATAAGAAATATTATTATCGTTATGTAGATATTGAGTGGGTTCTAGTTTTTTAAAGGAGTTTTTTACTGCAGTTGGCTACCTTCAATCATCTTGCTGGATAATGCAGAATGATGTATTGTAGCTAGCCAATTTTCTCTTTATTTAGTCTTAACAATTCCTGGGTTAAAATTTAAACTCAAAGCTTCGTTGCTGCAAACATATCATACTCTGGGAACGTTAGTCAGCTAAAGGAACCTCATGCGTCGTTGTGCACTAACCAAAATGTATTTATTAACAATTTGTTGTAGAAACATATACATTATATATATAGAAACAATTGACATAATTAAATGAAAATAAGGGCAGATTGCGGCCTTATCACCTTCAAGCGATGTCTTTCAGGCAACCACTGTGAAAAAAATAGATAAGGTAAGCAAGAAGTGCAAAAAAACATAATACAAAACTAAAACAGGAACAAAAATTATACGAAGAAAAATGACACATGAAAAATAAAAAGTCCACATGAATTACCATAATTTTATGTCAGTCTCACATCAGTTAGTACAAAAGTTAAGGATACGGTGTAGACAGGTTATTTTTTAACAGTCGAGATTTAAAGGAAGACGAAGTGAATTTCATAGCCTCACTGCACAGACATTAAGAGACCGTAACAACTACATTGAAGTGCCAGAATCCGTCAATCAATTATCTGTCAGTCAATTTTATCAATCAGTCTTCAAGCTTGCTTTTGCACAGGGACTGAATATGTTTTTGCCAGCCCGTCTATACACAACAGGCACTTAACATCACTTTTCTTCCTCAGTTTATTTCTTAACGTTTCGGCAATACAGAACACCCTTAAAGCTATTTACTAATTTAGAAATTTATAAGCTACCATCTTTCTTTCTGACTCAGCCTAAGATTAAATTAACTGTATAATTATTACACAACAAAGGGTCTTGATAAATTGTCGGCAAAAAGAACTTCAAGGGAGCATTTTTTATTGAAAATAATTAAAAAGCGAGTTTAATTCCTGTTTATAAATGAAGTTCTATAACCATGGAGCACGGTACGGACAACTCTGCATATTTTTCATTTCTTATTTTAGGCCTTTTACTTAGTTACTTAAATAACCAGTAACTGAATCCATCACCTACATGTTATACGTCAATAGCATTTTACATCAGATGATATATAAATTTCTTACTTTATTACCTACTACTACTCTACTCTACTCACTTACATTAATCCTTTGTGCGGTAAATAGAAAACGGAGTCTAAAATCTTTCTCATACTGAACTGTTTTTGTTTTAAACCACTTGTTATTAAATATCCAACTATTAAAAAATATACAAAAAGATGTCTGGAAGCTTTTGGGATGTGATTACCGTCAGCCCACGCCTCAGAAGACAGTAAAAGACCAGTGAAAAAGACCTTTAACGAATCAGACGACCCGAAAGTTTATGTAGATTGTTAAAATAAGTAAATTTGCATATCTCGAACACGTTTCGCGTCATCGATAAAACTTATTACAGATTATAATGATGGGAAAATTTCAAGGCATGATATGGGCTGGTAGAAGGAAGAAGTGGTTGCAGAACGTACAGGAGTGAATCAGCATTACATCCACCGAGAGGCTTTTTAGACTAACGCATGAAACCTGACAATTCAAATTGTTAGCAGACAACTTTTAGTAATAAAATAGTACGAAGGGGAGAGAAGATCCAAACGTTCAAACGGTAAAAGTGACAACATATTATCTTCTTTTTTAAAATTCAAGCACGAGCGATTCATTAGTAATAAATGTAATATAAAGGAATTAACTAACGGAAGTCATTTATTAACAAAATGTTCAATTATTCGTAGTTTACGTTAATGCAGTACGTTTCAATTAATCATAGTCGATTTGCTTGTCGCTAACAGAATACAACAACACACACACACTTACGACGTGATTGCTTCATACATAAACTGTGTAAAATCGACCGTCAGATTTCAAAGCACATTTAAATATATAACGGCTTATAACTTGTGCAAGTTTGTAATAAAACTTATATATTATATCTTTAATTATTTTAACATTGGTTGATTATGACTTGCTTTTTGGGCTGGTGCAGTCACCAATATGGGTCAAAGGGTTTTCTAATTTGTTCTGTAACCGTGTAAGACGTCTTACGGTACACAAGATTTTTTACTTTTATTGTGTTTAGTAGATTTTTGGAATACAATTTTTATGTGCAATAGATGACTTTTGAAATATCATTTATGTTATTGATACATAGAAATCAATAATCAAGCAGTTGATGTGATACTTAATTATTAACGTCATGGAATATAAAATAATAATAAAAATATTCAGCTAATAAAAACAACAGTATGTAATATTGATATCCGTTGCAAAAGTGTCACAATTTGGTAGTACAATATGAAAAATACTTTATACTCCTTATAAGAATATATTTAGATTTTGGAAATGGCTCCAAGTGCTATAAGAAAAAAATAGGCAGCATAATATGACAAATTCGGTCAAAGTTCACATAAACCGATTCAAAAGACATTTGTTACAGTGACATTTCATCAAAATTCGCTTAAGGGTTTTACTGACACGTACACGAGGTTAGGTGAATGGCAGATAATGGATGGGCCTCTCGTACGAACATTGAATTTTGAGTTCACCGTTTCAGGGAAAATGACCAACGCTTAGAAGATTTCTTTAACTCCTCGTCTGGTGCTTATGTCTAATTTAACTAACCATTATAAATGTGTACCACGAAAGAGTAATGACGGGCACCGTTTGTACATATTAATGGCATAATTGTGTTTTGTTTTTAAAGTTAATATGACATGAATCTCTTACTTAAAATTCCTAGTATACATTTTCCCAATTCTCCTATATACATTTTGTAAATCAATACCATGGTACATAACCAATGACGAAGTTCACGAATACCTAGAAATGAGTAAATCAAAGGGGAAATCCGGAGACTGGCAGCTGAAAACAAAGAGCGGAGCTTGCACCAGAACGAAACTGGACAACTCACCATAGAATAGTATGTGAGTCGACTAAAACTTGACCATATGGCAGTGGATGAGTAGATGCTTCCAATGGGAAGCCACTCTACATGAAAACACCACAGCACAGATTCGCTCATAGCCTTAGAGGTGATTGCAAATAAGAGCAGAAACAGAAACATGTTTTGGAAACTGTATGTAAAATCAACAATATTTCGATATCATTAGCTGTTTCACGTTCCGTCACTACCAAGGAAGTATCGGGCAGTACCTATGTATACTCAGATGTACAATATTCTATTTTCAGCAAGAGCACAATACAAATGAATAAGACAGAACGGAGAATTATAAAATTTAAGAAACGACCAATGCTAATATGTTTTAATAAGTGCGTGCTCGTATTTCACCATAATTCCTGCTGATAGAGGACAAATCTTTGTTATTAATTTATTTTATTATTATTAATTACTAATGATGTCACGTGGAGCTTGGTGTAATGGTTGCAGCTCCTTACAAACGTTGTGTAATACAAAAACTTGGCGATTAAAAAGAGTGGCGGGGAGTTTATTGCCAGTTCTTCTCTTCCGTTCTACGCCTTAATTTGATAACTGGTAGTAAATGTAAAATTAGAAGCATTTCATATACATTTCTATTTTTGACGTTCATAAAATGTATACCTATATGAATAAATATTGAATTTTTTGAATTTTCCTAGCATTTCCTTTTGTTGATGTCTCATAATTGCACATGGGACAGACATTATTACTGCATCATCATATATGATATTTCGGCGTCACGTTGTCCGATACAACATGCCGGTTTCCTTACGTTAGCAAACAATACAAGAAGTTGTGTTCCACCAGGATTCAAATGCAAGACTGTTGTGATAGTTTAACAATTTAAACTTATTGATTTTTTTAATAACTATTATTAGTTTTTGAAGTGAAACTTCTTTATCGGTATTGGAAATAAATTTTCCGTCACATTTTTCGGCTACGCGTCATCTTCTCTTGTCCCTACCACGGTTGATTCGAAGAGTACTTTCTCCAGCGGAGTACTGATAGCATGTCGTTTAAGAATGATAGTAATCATTCTATTACAATTAAAATTTTGTTAAAACGCTTAAGCTTATATAAGTACGCTTGAGAGCCTTCACAAAACTAATTGTGTAGGAGTTTCAGAATGTTTCTTTGCGACAAATTATTAACGATTGTATCATTTCTTCTTATCTCTGTGCCTAGAGGGGATCCTTATCCTCCTTCTCCAAGTGACAGCGTTGTTTTACTGTATATGCTTTATGATATTATACTTCTGTGTCCGTGGAGTAAATGTATTATTAGTTTTTAAATAAAACAACCATAATTAAAACTTCAACATACGTCCGTATAAACCTATATATCCAAACGAGCTGTACTACAGTAATAAAGAGAAAGAACCACACTATCTCATAATTATGTCTTAACTCTAAGTTATTGAGGAATTCCCTCAAATGAATAAACTAAACAGTTCCTGCTCGGATTAAAATTCTACATTTATTTCAATTACTCCGAAAAGCGTTGGCCGAAATTAGGCCCGTTACGCTTAATTAATGCCTCGAATAAGGTCGGTAAAGTTTTTTAAACGCACCCGCGGGTTTCCGAGTTGGTTTAATTTTTTTCAGGTGTAAATTGTGTTTATTGTCTCTTGGAGTCTTGACTTTTGAACGTCGAAATTGCTTGCATTGAGATAACTTTGTTGAAAGTTTTATGGGATATCGTAGACTGACGGATAAATTTCCGTCCTTAGGATTCACTGTCTCATTTTGCTGTAATTAATTTGGTTAAAGTGCAAAAAGGTAAATATTTAAATAAAGACTTATTAATTGATTTAACTTTTTAATTGTCAATTTCATTTAAGTCTTCTCTCCATTATAGCAGTAAGTCAATACTTAAATTAGAAAGCTTAATAGGCTTTTTTTTCGGTTGAATGTACTTATTATATGACATTGTAACAATTTATATCATATTGGCATGCCTATTTATATAGGGCTGCAGTTTGTAGTTGATCAATCTAAACACTGTACCACTATCTTGGCAAATAAACGATATTGCTATATTACAGTAAACAAAAATATAGATTTTTGTTAGTATGTTAGCTTAGATTATGTTATTAATATATAGTTTTTAAATGATGTAATGTATTAATATTAAAATATATTATATCGTCATATTTATTAAAGTCTCAGCAAAAAATATAAGAATATTCTATAAAAAATGGCCATCTTTGCCTTTACTACAGGCCTTTCATCTGTTTGACCACGAATCTATGGATTTACACGCTGTTTCTAAAGGAAATTTCGCCACTGTTTCCTACAAAGATTTTTTAAGAGACTCAATATAACCGTGTCGTTTAGAGCAGGCCATGTCTCTAAAACTGATCATAATTTGAAGTCTAAAGGGTTTAGGTGTAGACCTCTAGATTGTGTACCGATAGTGTAGACTAGATGAGGGCCAGGCGTCAGCTCTTATAAAATCCGAAACCTTGGTTTCAAGCCAGGCTTGGGTAGTTCGTGCCTTGTGATCAGGTGCAGAAGAATTCTGTTTTTAAAAAGTGTATTCCTGAGAAGGTTCACAACATGATCCAAGACTGTAGTTTTCAGTCCTTTTTCACAAAGATGTAGTTTTGTGTCTCCATGATAAGACATGTCCCACTAAACCTTGTGTTGTACCTTTCCGACCACTTGGGCAGCTTCTTTAGAACTGTGAGCATACAATTATTTATCATTTTGCTGATTGTGGTATTCTTCAGTCGTGAAATATTTTTCATCGGTAAAGAGGATATTTCTTTGCTTTTCACCTGCATTTCGCGACAGAAGGCGTTTGGATCGATCCGCCCTCTTTAATTTTAAAGATTGATTGAGGCATATCCTGTACCGACGATAAGCACCAAGCCAGTCAGTTCAGGTCTTGTTTTATAATACGCCACAGAGTCCTTGCGGGAATCTCCAATTCTCACGATAAGTTTGTATATAATAAACGTGTTCCAAATTCAAAATGATTAAAAAGTTGAAAGAGATAAAAGTTTTTATGTAACAGTATCTACATACCAGTTATATGTATGTATTAATAAGCTTCGTAATATTACGCTACTACCATTATTCAAAAACATAAATAAGTCGTAATCGGGAGCTGCCAATTCCTGTGTAAATGCACAAAATTAAATAAATTAATATCTTATGAGATGTCATGGATGTTAAAATAACCTTGAAATAATGGTTGATTTTAGCCAGTTAGAAACGTTGATAATGAAAACTTTTTTGAATTTCAATTTTAGAACTCTTTGGAAACCTAATGTGGTATATTGCATTCAGATGATTTTGTAAATTGGCAAATCTAAAACTCTTGTTACACATAAAAATTAACGTAACGCGAGAAAATTTTCGGTCAATGATTTATTATGACTTTCGTTGTGGGCTTACTCAACAAAGCTATGATAGGCTGCGATTAGCATTTCTTAATGAAGCCCCATCTCGTGCCATTATTTACAATTGGTTTATACGTTTATACCCCTAAGGAAGAATCGGCCCACTGCTTTACCCAGTGGTTCCATCGAATGCGACGATATGTAGAGAGGAACGGAGATTACTTCGAAAAACAATAAATATACTTTCAACTTTCAACATTAACTCGTTTTTCATTTTCTAAACATTTTCAGTTCTACCTAGGTATATACATCTTAATGCGGCTAAAACCTCTGTGAACAGCTCCTTTTTTAATAACTGATACAAGATTGTAATTGGCTTACAGAAATGATAAAAATAAAATTTTCATGCTCTCTAACGTAAACATTTTATATCCTGAAAACATAACGAAGGTATATATATCATATAATTTTAGTTATAGTTGCATGTTATTTCCAGTTTTTTTGTTTGTTAGTTAATTATGCAATTATGCACTATCTTGTACTTTACCCTCTATAGGTGTTTCTTTTTTTATTCTGCCATATTAGGGTTGCCTGGAAGAAATCGCTTGTTAGCGATAAGGCCGCCTGTTGCCTAATAACTTATGTAACCTACTTACTTTTTGTTTTTGGTTTGTATAATTATGTATATTATGGTAACAAAGTATAAATAAATAAAATATAATAAACAATATTACTCGCTGTTCATCAGAAGATACGAAATTACTTCGCTAATAAAATAATGAAAAGTGTAATCGACTCGTTATTTTTCTCATTATTAACAATGGCTAAAGTACACGAGTTTACGTCGAAGGGGACGGCTCTCTAACCCCACAACCCCATTCGATAAGCTTACATTTTTATGTTGAGTGTTTTTCTTGACACATAAATAATTGGTAACATAGAGATACGAAAAGTAAGAGAATTCGTTTGATAATAAACGAATTAATCCATTAATCTCTTATTTATGTTATATAGGTTAATCAATATCCATCATGATGAAATACAGTACGTTAGTTTGATGGTGTATCTTTATTTAAAACGAATAATTTTATTACTAGTATCGGCTTGATTCCCTCTCTCTACACAGAAACATAGCGTGTCTATACCTATTATACAAAGTGTAGTATGGAGAGTGTTCTGAAGAGTTGTTTGGTTTGATCCCTCCTGCCTAGTTCCAATATCGTTCTAGCCGCATTAATTAAAAAAATAATTAGCCTTTATGACAATATGTCATCCATGGTTCGCTTCACAAGACACTATCTTTTACAAACTAACGAACTGTGGACTCCAATCCCGGTGGGGGTCTTCCCTCAGAGATACGACCAATCAATTGTTTGAAGAAAGAGTATACTCCTCCCTCAAAGGCTGGCATTAAAAATGGGTATACTATTAATAATAAACATACTAGTTATATTATGTATGCAGATTTAACTATATTTCATATTATGACTCCTATAAAGTAATATGGTTTGTATAGAAAAGAAATAGTAACTTAGTGCTAGCTTTGTACACCACCACGGTATAGTTTGCATTTCTACAATTTATGATTTATAAATCACGTTTAAAGCTGTGCGGCATATTTTTTTAACGGCCTTAAGTAACGTTCGCCTTTAAAAACTGCCACCTGTAACCTAGTTACTCAGATTTTTATTCCACGTTATTTGGGAGCGGTGTTATGATATATTTGGTAAATTGATAGCATTAATATGACCAACAAAGAAAGAGATTTTTATGAGACAGCCATACGATATCATCGTAATCTGCATCACCGGGAGTTGCAAATCATACGCTTTTCTCTCGAAGGACCCTAAGTTGTAACTGTGGTGGCGCATATATATTTTTTAAACAAATTTGTAGTAGTAAAAAACGAATCATAGAAAAAGTATAAATTCGTAATCGACGGACGTCGAGGTGATACGGAAGGTAATTTGTAGTCTGTCTTGACAGCCGATGATGGAACTGCAGGATTAGTCCGAACAACTCCTCTGAACACTATACATGGTAAATGCGGTAGAAGATGCAGAGAGACCCTACATCTCTACGCAATGACAATGGATCAAGCTGCACGGGAAGTGACTAGTCGTTGACGATTTAAATTGCTCTTCGTTCCAGTATTCAGATTCTAGTTGAAGCTTCTGAGGCTTAAAGGGAGTATAAATAAAAATATGACCCACTTTTAAATCACACGATGTTTCTTAATTTTATTACTTTTTTACATGCAAACGGTATTTAAAAACTTTTAACTAACATATATAAGTATCTCAAAGCAAGGCCAATGTTCAACGACTACTAACTTCATTGACACTTAAAATTAGGCTGCGCTACAGATCCCTGACGTTTTCAAATTTACATAAAATTTAGGACCATAAGTAATGATTTATTGTTATGGGACAGGAGATAAACAAACAGGATCACTTTAAATAAAGTGATATCCGCTGCGATGGCGCTTGCAACAGGGAATAGCAGAAAATCAACCGTGTTGCCGAAAATCAACTCAATTGTGTATTCAATTTGTTTATATATTAGTCTGTTTTGAGATTATAAAACTGGTTGCAAGAGAATTAATATTATTTTATTGTGTTTCCAAACTATTTTTTTCTTTAATTAACGGTAAGGTTTTTTATATATTTCACGATAGTATATTGTCTTAAAGGTATTTTCATAAAGTTGTAAAGTTTAGAGTAATTTATAAGATTAATATTAAACCCCATCAATATTACAATATTAATCCTTTTAAGAAGGATTTAAGGCAGTTCTTGCCGCGCATCGCCAATATGTTTTTTTAACCAGCTGCCCATTAAAGTATTTCCTAACCGACGATTAAATTCTTTCCTATACGACTAAGGGTGCTTCAAGACCGAAGAAGAAAATAGCGAATCAATTCTTAGAAGGCCGGCAACGCACTCGCGAGACCTCTGGCATTGACAGTGTCCATGGGTATCGCTTAACATCAAGTGAGCCACCTGCCCGTTTGCCCCCCGTTTGTTTTATAATAAAATAAACTAAACAATAATATATTGTAAGCACTTCTGAACCGATTTATTTACTAATTCCTACTAATAAACTTAAAATATGTATACAAAATATTACTGGTATCTTTCACCTAAAATTAGATATATATCGTTCATCCCTCATCAATGTTTCCTCTTTAATATTGGTAAAGGAGATGTTTTACTAGGGACGTGATACTCGCACCATAAGTTGGTGGATTGTCCACAGTGGTCTTAGTAACGTCATAATCTTTATTCTGTGGTGGGTGATAAACTTGCTTTGCCATGTGTTGTCCAAAAAATGGTCGACAGTGACGAGGTATGGAATGCAGTGGTTTTCTTCTGTGAGCAAATAATACTATAGCCAGAGACTAGAACGAGAAACGCAGCGCTTTAGGACGAATGCTAGGGGTAGAAGACGAGTAGTAAATAGGATTGAGTGTAACATGCCGTTGAGGTCCCGGTAGAATGCGACAGCGTCCCAGGAGCCTCTGTAACGCGGCTTTGTAGGAACTACTCGAGTGGTTTTAGTGGGTATTTCTCACCCAGTCTCTGAATAGCAGATTTTGGTGTGCGTCGAGTCCCACATACCCCTGCAACTTTTGGGGCAGGGCAGCGGAAATGCATTTCCATCTCGGATGTGAAAAATAGCCTACAAACCTACAATATCTCTTGCATTTATTGAAAGGTTAGGAAATTATCAACAAACTTTCTCTCAAAACGACGAGAAGAAAAACCAAAACTGAATAATCAGCTTGGACATCCCAATCTTTAATGGAATAGCTAACATTTACCTTTTATCGTTCAAAAGTTTTATCAGATCCGAAACTTTTACGTTCCTGATTATAACTTCTTATAACTCAAAAGAAATGTTTTACTGATTTTAGATTGGAAATATTTTTTTTTAATAATGTAAAATGACTCTATACTGTTTTTGTAGCCCCGCTATTATGTCTACAACTCTTAACCCTAACTGCGTTTGAAGCTCGGCGATATGATTTTATACGTGCCATGGATTCTTGTTCATCAGTGATGAAAAGCTGGAGCCGTTTAAAATATTTAAGCCATTAACTTAAAAGGGTAGGCACAGACGACAGATCTATCAAAGAAATATGATCTAGAAGTTTTAAGCCAAAATCTAGGGCGAGACCATCTAAAATAATGGGGTATTTTATATTTTCAATTATTTGGACATAGGGTTGGAAATAAAAAAAATATGGTTGCCAAATAGCGTTGCTTTTAATTGTTATTCTCATTTTCAAACGTCTAATATTGCAGAATTTGAACGTCAGGGATAAAACCTGCACGCTCAAAATTCCAGCCAGCCAGCAGTACTAGTACTGCTTAATATTCTTAGGTAATTTATTGTAAGCTTCTAATAAAGTACAACCTAACTCGACATTTACAAAAACGACGTTTGGTGGTGTCATACTAAAGCAGCGTAATTATTATTTTTGAAGTGAAACTTCTTTAGACGCATGAGGGTAAATTTGAAACGCAATAATTATGTTATTTGCGTCACGAAGATATGCGGCGTTTTGTCGAAGAAAACTAAGAAAGCGATTGAGACCGATTAAAAGAGAGTGAGAAAGCTATGGAGCGAGAGTAGGGAGCAAACAAGTAAGAAATATCGAAAGAGAGAGTAAGGGAGATCGAGAAAAATACACGCTCTTGGTTGATGTATTCGTTTAGTGGCAATTCTGTCGCATAACGTCTTGTTTTTTTTATTTATATTGTCATTAGCACGTAAACAGTGTTAATATAGATATACAAATACATGGTGTGATGTGAAACAAAAAAATAAGAATTAAAATAATTTATTTCATCTACTGCACAACAAAAATGTCATTAGCATTTTGATAAGCCAAATCCCTAAACATTGTATGCAAATCATCCAAATCCGATAGGATTTATATTGACAATATTGGATTTGAATAATTTAACTTTAATTTATCTATAACTATCTTATTAAACGAGTATATCAATTGTTATAGGTGAATTAGGAAGAGTACGCAAAAAATATAACTTAATACAAAATGGTTCTAGATTTCCAATCCATAAAACAAAATACTGTTTTAAATTTTATATAAAAGTAAAAATTTTAACACAGACGTGAGTGCCTCCTAGAGCACTAACGATGTACCGGTTATTAACCGTGCAGATTTTAATCGAGATTCAATTATTAAAATGGTATGCTCCTGTAGAGTATTAAGTTAGTGTGCCAGAATTAAACTTTGTATCAAAAAACCTTTCTAAAAAAACTCTTACAAATTTAAATAATTTAATTAAGTAAGATTATCGCGTACATCTTCATCGCACCCACGATGAAGATTGTTTCTATCGATCTGTGTTTTACAAGTTAAATTATTTAAGTTGCTTATATTTATTAAATTTGGGAGCAAAATGGTAATATATCCGGTATTGGTTGGGACTTAAGTGAGACTCTTTTTTATAGTATAAGCTCGCTGTTTTGTTTACAAGATATACGTAAACCTTAAAAGAGCTGCTGTTTTCTACAAAATATATAACAACTGTTATACTTTCAGTATAATTATCTTTATATCCGGAATAACAAAGAACCGACCCTCCGGGTTAGGTCCTACTGATCGACCTTTGTGCCTGACTGAACCCGTTTCTATCTGTGTAATCAAGTAATTACATACATAATGAGACTGTACGTATACGGTCCGCACAAGTATCACCGCTGCCGGAAACATAACCTTTTTACTGTTCATTCGACTCGCACTGTACAGTGGTCAAACGTCAATAGTTTTGAGTTTTGAGACGAGAATGCTTAATGGTTTCCTCGTTTCTTCGCTGGAAAGCGACCTATTTGTAAAGCGTATGGGGATATTATGATTTAAGGGCATACTTAGAGATGATTAATGGATAGCAAAACGTTTTCTGTGGATTTTGTAAAGGTGGATTAGTTATATAAAAGATTTGTAATATTTTTTGTTGAAATTTGCCCATAAATAACCATTTACTTATATAATTTAATTAATTAGTGAAATCTGTTGAACGTACAAGCTCGAGAGATACACAAAAACATTGTTGTAAGATGCATATAAAATAAATAATAGTTCCTCATTTAGATTTCAGCCCAATTTCACGGGTTCCTATGAGCTGAGGGTCACATTAGCGACAAAGAACGTCTATTAAGGCTGGGATCCTTCTAACGACACCCATAGTTTATACTTGGATTACACATTGAGGCCTGTCCTTTACGATACGTATTATCTTAACCTACATACGTTTGACTTTGAATTAGCTAAAGGAAATTTATCATAGAGTTGAAGATTCATACGATAATTATTTGGTTGTCAGTTACAATGTTTTTTTATGTAGCAGAGAAGATGGATATTTTTTAAAAGCTTGTAAAAATAGTTTTGGTTCGACTATAATTTTGTTAAATATATTTGTTGTATATCAAATAAGTTTTATTAGAATTTCTAACAGTCTGATAACCTAATAACCAGCCAGTGTATATTGATAATGTCAGAATGCCAATACAAATTTCAGCTATTCGGTACTGTTCAGATTTTAATTATATTTTATTTAAATATTGACCAATTGCTGACACGACTCACGTTTGTTCCAAAATGTTAATAGCTGAAGTTGCGCAATACACCGACAGCTCATTTAAATAACATCATGTATTTGTGAATAGGTGTAAGTAGTATTTAAAATATTGTGTTTGATCAATAAATCAGATTTGAATATTGCTCTGTCGTATTCATTTCTCGCTTCCTCACAAAGTGGCAAAGACTTCAATCCCTTAATTATCGTGGTGAGCCTGCCCGATAGCTTTGAGATAATCCCACCACCTGGAACATTTGATCCTACCCGTAGGGCTCCGTCTGTTACCTTAGGTCTCTTGGTGCAGACATCCCGTACTTATTTATTTATTCACTATTTATGTGTTAGGGTACATCTGTAGGGCTTAGGGATCCGTAGGGTTGTTAGGTTCTTACATCTCACCCTCTCATACATTTAGTTATTTAGTGCAGCTTGCTTATACATACATTACATATACTATACAGATACGCCTAACATTCAATACATATAAAGTTTAACTGTACAAGTACTTAGGTATGACACTGGATACCAAACTCCGATGAAAGGTGCATGTTAAAAAGAAAAGCGAAGAAATCTTCATAACAGAAGATTATACTGGTTGCTCGAAGGCATTCCACGTTATCAGTACAAAATAAATTATTTATCTACAAACAAGTCCTGACACCTGTGTAGACTAATGGTAGCCAGCTGTGGTACTGTACCAGTAATAGCCACATCCAAGGAATACAACGATTCCAAAACATAGTGCTCCCCTCCTTGCATCCGCAATAACGACCTCCATCGGGATCTTAAAAGGCGGAGGACGTCGCTACAATGATAAAAAAGACTACTGGAGCTCACGATTATAGGCCCCCATACCATATGAATGTCGAGTGTATTCCCCTACTTCACATCACGGGCCTAATAAGAAGACTGAAAACGACAAATCCTATTGAATTAGTCAATTAATGTTAGTACACGTTAGTATTAAGTGCTAAACAGTAGTAAGTGAAAAAATGGCTCAAGAACGGAGTGCCTTTTTTTAATAGGACACTTACTTATGTAAGGTATAACATTAGTTAATTAGGTTACACTAAAATTACTTATTAGCGTTGAGTTACGCTAGATCGTAATGTCTTTAGTCAGACATCATGGAACATCATCATCATGTATTAAAAAATAAAAGCTGCGTTAACCAAAGTAGTTCTTGTTCTTGGTCAAAATTTCCAAAGTTTACGTTAAGTTCATACTACAGTTAATCGTACAATATGTCGAAGAAAAATCGTCACTTCATCGATATTAGCGGGTTTACGAGAGCAGTGTTGGCCTAGTGGCTTCAGCATGCGACTCTCCTCCCTGAGGTCGTAGGTTCGATCCCCGGCTGGAACCAATTGGATTTTCTTTCTATGTGCGGCTTTAACATTAGCTCCAACGGTGAAGGAAAACATCGTGAGGAAACCGGCTTGTCTTAGACCTAAAAAGTCGACGGCGTGCGTCAGGCACAGAATGCTGATCACTTACTTGCCAATTCGATTAACAAATGATCGTGAAACAGTTACAGAATCTGAGGCCCAGACCTAAAAAGGTTGTAGCGCCATCGATTTACTTTATTTTTTATTAGCGGGTTTAGAGAGCGTCAAGAAGTGTAAGCACAAACTAAGCAATCAATTATTTAATAACAATATTTAATTTAGATTGATTGAGCGGACTAACTCGGTCCAACGTCTAGTCACGCAATTCTCCACTGAATACTCAATCAGTACTAAAGCGAAAGTCAAAATCATTTATTAATTTAGATAACACAGTTTACACTTATGAACGTTCTAATTTTATATTTTCTGCCAATTCTCAAATCAAAGGCGTAGAAAGGACGCACTGTAAAAGTCAAGATGGCGCATCAACTTCACTCGAGGCATTTGCTCTACTCTAATTGGTTGTAACGATTTCGTTTTTTTCGTTAACTAATGATTTCCAACTATGAAACAATTGATTAGTAACAAAACAAATCCCATCAAAAATCTAAATCAATGTTTCGATGAATTTAGAAATTGAGATTACTTATTTTTCCCTGACAAATATGTTAATATTTAAAGTTTGTATAAATTGTGTATGATGTTGAAATGAACCATTTTATCTAGAATTTATATTCTATTGTATGCCTATATTATCCTTATCTTGTTATTTTACGAACACCTCTTGTAACAAAGTTCCTCTTAGGCTCGGGACAAATGAGATAATTCTTATGTTTACATACTCGTACTCGCTTTTGGATATTTCGTATGCGGTTTTGTGTTTGTTTTCTTGTTATTTTTTTTTAATAAGCAAGTAGGCAGTCAGTATTCTGCGTACTTGTAACAGTCGCTGTCCATTGTTAAATCTTAGACGTGCGAGTATCGTCACGAATCACGAGGTATCCTACCACGAGGCAATTGCGATCCCAACTTCATGACAAGTTTTGGTACAGCGCAATATAATAAATAACACATTAGCGCGTCGTCTAAGTAATTATATTAAAGGAATGGTACGGCCGTTCCAGTCGCTTTAATGCTTGACTTGGCAAGCATACTGCCGTGCCCCCAGATATAGTACCAGTAATAGAACTACAGAAAGAGCAGTGTTGGCCTAGTGGCTTTAGCGTGCTACGCTCAACCCTGAGGTTGTAGGTTTGGTGCCCGGCTGTGCACCAATGGATTTCTTTCTATGTGTACATTTAACATTAGCTCGAACGGTGAAGGAAAATATCGTGAGGAAACCGGCTTGCCTTAGACCCAAAAAGTCGACGGCGTGTGTCAGGCACAGAAGGCTGATCACCTACTTGCCTATTCAATTTACACACGATCATGAAGCAGATACAGAAATCTGAGACCCAGACCTAAAAAGGTTGTATATGTAGCGCCTATGATTTATTTATTTATTTTATTCGCCATTGGAGGTTTCAAAGTGTGAATCATGATACTGATGATGTTGATGATGTTTCGAATACTTATGCAGTCAGCGAAAGAGAGAAAAGCACTCGTATTAACGTACATAAATAAAAGCTTATATAACAGTTAAAACAGTAACATTAAAATGTGTTTTATATCTTCATTCCGCCTTACGTTCTTCCTTTAAATGATACATGTCTGTCGTGCCTTACATTTCCTACAGTTGTCAGAGTCACAAAAAGCTTATACTAATGATATAAGGTTATTTCTGTACGAACGTATCGTAAGTCCATTACGGTTAATTGAACGATGAGAGTCACCGGTGTGTAGCAAGCGGAAACATTTCTTAGACAAGTACAGTATTGATTTACGAGTTTCAGGCTTATATTTTAACGTTTAATTTGGATCTTTAAAATATTTGTGTAGCCGATTAAAAATATGTTAGTTTCGAAATAATCGTTTAGTAGGTTAATCTTTATTTTATGTAAAAAAAAATATTAGGTCCAAATATGTAACTCGTGTATTCGTTTTTTGAAAACCATGATTCATTTCATTTTCCCATTAATTTTTTTTTTGCGTCACTCTCGTTACTTTATAAAATGAAAAACAATATTGAATGAGTGAAATATTGCGTTATTTACGAGTACGAGTTCCACCGTGGCACCACACACCACTGTTAATTATAAAACTATATTAATCCACTTGAAGCAAATTGGGAAGGTACCTCACGAATTGAGTAAAGAATATTGACAAACACGCGTCGACTGCTTTACAGGGATTTTGAGAACCTGTGATGAAAAAAGCATCCTGTACGATAATCGGAAATTCTCATCGCAATGGCTGAACTCAGCTGAACCAGCCAAATCGTGCTCCAAGCAAAAACTGACATTTGGTGGACTAGTGCCGGTCGTTCACTATAACCTTCTTAAATCTGGCCAGATGATTACGAAACCATGATGGAAAAGTTTGCCAAACAACCAAGGCTGGCTCGCTCTAGGCCACTGTCGCTTCACGACAACGCTAGGCCACACACTGCACAATAGGCTGCTTTCAAATTCGAGGAGCTTCAATTGGAATAACACCACCGTACTCCCTGGACCTTGCTCCAACAGATTATAATTTTTTGAAATTCGAATTCTTGCAAGGTAAAAAATTAAAATCTAAACCGTCCTTTACAAGACAGATCAATGAACTACCTATAAAATGGCAAAAGTGCCATACATAGCAATGGTACATATTTGATTAATTAAATACATTCTATTAAAAAGGAACTTCTTGTTCCAAAACGCCAATATCATATGTAAGGACCTAATATAAACATTTACTATCAGTTGTCAAATGAAGGCCGTAGAACAGACGAGAAGATTTAGCAATAAACTCTCCGTGACTGTTTTAAATTGGCAAGATTTTATTTTCCAAAATGTTTCCTTTACATAATACACATGTTAAAGCAGATAACTATTTCTATATAGTTATATGAAAAAGAAATTGATTAAATTAATAAGAGATTCGAACTTTTTACTTTATTACCAAGGCACGGTTCATGCGCTTACTAATAAAGGTTGAAGGTAGAGGTTAATCAATATATAGGCGCAACACCTACAACATATACACTAATCCATGTCCAACCAGTCACCACAAGTCCAGAGTTCTAGAGTTCGACGCATGGCCAACAAACCAAGGCTCGACTAGTGGACGCTACCACAAGCAATGCAAGCAAGTGAGCATGACGTTCCTTAAACTGTGAAGTTGGTCAGATAAATAATAATAAAGTTTGCTTCAACCTTACATTAGTTTAGTAGATGCGTATGTTGACGATCGCCCTCGAGTCTGGAAAAGCAGCTAAGAGATCCGTGTTACCTATTTCCAAAATGTTTACATCAAACAATAGATATTGATGAACTGGAACAAATACAAGTACCAACATCATTTAAACAATTGTTTATGTTATATTAAGCGTTACACGGAGTACTTATTATAAAAAAACTAGTTTTTTTTAAGTAGTCCTCGCTCATCGCTATACATACGCAGTTAATGAATTCATCAGCAAATTTTCGTACGTACCTGGCGCATCTTCACGGCTTATCGTTATAGTTTATCCTTGGTTCTTGTGAGTATATAATGTATATACATCGAAAAGCAAGAAAAATCTCAACGCCTACCATAGTAAAATATGTTATTTCATTTTGTGGAGTGCACTAAAGCGTTGTTGTAAAGGTATCCTGCTTAGTCCTGTCCAGCAATTTCCGAGACCAGACCGGCTACAGCTTACATACCAATTTCCAGTAACCGTTCTTAGTTACGTCCCCGAATACTAAAACTCATTGTAAACAGTGACGAAAATGGGGCTTCATAATAAGAGATGCCACCGCCTCGGTCAATGAACCGCTGAACGTGGGACAGCATCATTAGTATCTCGAGAAAAGTATTGGTTTATTAAACGACAAGCTCTGTAATTATGTTCAATTGTACTTTATCTCTTTGCTAAGGAGATAAACATCAACCCACACACCGATATCTGAGGAAAAGATACTGTGTTCACGAGACGCCTACGCCTCGATCAGTGGTCAGTGTCTCTGGACCGGTGCTTGGTCTATATAATGACACGGTTTGTAATTCATAACATTCATCATTAATTTCTCTAGCGATTAGTGGAAAGGGCGGCGATACGAGATTGCTAAATGGATCGGCTTGCGGAAGCGGAATGCCGTGGGCATTTCAGGCTTTAAAAATATTATTATTTCTAATACTGATTTTTCTTTTTTTTAAATTGTGCATTTATCGGATGATATTAATTACTTTATGGTTTCTAAATACATATTTAACCCACTTATAATGCGCAAGAGTTTTAAACGATCGTGGGTCAAACTACAAAACACTAGTATGATAGTATTGTCTTCTATTTACATAACTTTTACACATAAAAAGAAAACACTTTTTAACCGATTGAAGCTATATATCATTATAAACTTATAATTATTTTACACAATTTTTTTTTCCGACGTTTCTCGTGCTTTCAACCGTGCGTGGTCACGGTGACTGAAGACAAAAGGTATTGAATGTAAAAAAGTATCACAGCTGTAGAGAAAGTTATATTATTTGTACTTATTTCCCTGGAGTTGATATCGACTAAAACATGACGGGTTTTTGCAGAAAAGACTCACAATTTAAAATTATGCAAAATAATTATAAGTTTAAGTAATAATACCGTTAAAAAAGTGTTTTCACTAGTAAGATATTAAATACTCACATACGAAATCATACTCTATTAGTTATAAATTCAATGTTAGGATATCATATTTTCGACATTAAAAGGAAGGATTTCAATATATTTTTATTTAAATATTAAGGACACATATTTAGATCGCGTCATATCGGACTATTATGGGAAACTATTTTCAAATAGCCATTACTGAATAACTATTTTAAAATCATTTTGTGGGTAATCGTGCGCCTTAAGCCTATGAAGGTGAGTTAAAAGTACACAAATTGAGTTTTTATTTATATCCTTAATTATATTCCCCATAAGTACTTTTATTTACTAACATAGAACCTAAGACTCAATTATTATGAATAAATGATAAACAACTTTTACTGCTAATAAAACCTGGTCGTACAGCAAAGGTAATGAGAAAACTGGTAAAGGCATCAAAGGGAGATGTTCAAATCCAATAAAATTCTTTGAAACATGTAATTTCAGGCTAATACAACTAAAGTAGTTTAGCGTCACTAGTATTTTTCTTATATTTTTCCACACTTAGTATGGATAAATAAATAATAAATATTTATGCGGCCAAATGGGATGTCGTTAATCCCTTGGAAGATGGGACGGCTTTGGTATGAGATGCTACTTGTGTGGACACGTTAGCCCCGTCTCACCTCCCTTGGACATGCAAAAAAACTGAGGCGGTCGCAGAGAAAATAATAAACGGCTCAAATATAAATCTTTCCTTCAAATTTAGTTTTGTCCATTTAGAGTAGAGACTCTTGGGCCGAGGGTTTAAGTACACAGGTGCTAATTAAAGTTGGCGCCTGGTAGATAGTACCATCGAATAAGTGTCACAATACAACGAGGAAATGCTGCTAGCGTTAAAGCTACACTGGCACAGGGACCAAACTTTAAAATTTGTGTTAATTTTCTTTCTTTTATTTTTTTAATAATAATTTTTGGTTAAAAAGATTGTAAATAATGTATATTTGGTTAAATAATAATAAATATTTATTTATTAAAAGTAACTAATTTAAAACAAGGTACATGAAGAAAATAGCTACCTTTAAATCTTTATCAAAATCGAACAAAACTTATTTATTTCTATTATCATCACACGAGGTATGGATCAAAGTTCACATCGGGATCGCTATTGAAAGTCATGACGCATGACTGATAATTTTTAATTATATCACGTGTACGGCCGTGTCTTTCGAAATATATATTCCTTTCAATACAGAAAACAATTGTAAAGACATTATGACATACGAAATATACATTAAAATTATTTCTAAATATAAATGTTACCGTTTCGGCGAATCTATGTAATTAAAATTACGTAAAGTGCAAATCCTACATAATTATAATGTTTCCATTAAAGATGTTGATTTTCAATTTATATTATTGTTTATCAAAAAGAAGTTTATGATGTTCGAATTGGTACCAGATTTATTAAAGTAACAACTTTACAAGCTTATCTAAGACACGGTGGTGCGTTATAACTAAGTTTTTGCTACCAGCTTTTGGAACCAGCCACACTCTGAAGTGTTTCCGAACCAATTCCACTTAGGATCCTTCAAGAAAAGAGCGTACCAATTCTTCAATTCTCCTCACGTATTGAGTGTCCGTGGGCGGCGGTATCACTTAACATCAGAAGAGCCTCCTACACGTTTGCCTCCTGTTCTAAAACCGTGCATTAAATATCTATTTTTTCAAATAATTTTGTTGATTATTGGCTCATATGTTGTTTTAAGTGTTAAGTTGAATATCCCATACCTAGTTTTCACTGAATACAAATTGAGATAACCAACATTTCAGGCAAAACTATTCAGATCCTCTTTCACCCTAAAATCTAAATGATGCAGAGGCCAGCGGCTTATTTCTCCGTGTTGAGGATTAGTTCGCATGAACTCAAGCGAAACTACAGCTTTAACTTTGATATTCATCATCCTTCCTAACAGATAAAATCCTGACTCTCAAAATGTTAGGTAGATGTGCAATAAAAAACCGGATTTAATGGTAATGGAACATTTTTAAGAAGTGAACAAATCTACTTAATTGACTTTGGGTCCAGATGCTGCCTATATGTGGTAATTGCCCTGTACGTCATTATTAACTCGTAATCAATTCCCCGGTATCTCACTTTTTGTAAGAACATTTTCAACGTAGATTAAATATTTATATTATTTTTCAGATTTTCTATCTTTTTGAGTGATGAGAAAACAGTATTAGATCTGTAGGGGTTTATATATACCTCATTGTATTGCGATAGTGTATAACGTACAATTGGTAGCGCCAGTCGTTCTTCCTGTGCGAAATAATATATTAACTACTGGTTATGTTTAATTTCCTACACATTCCTACACTAGGTGACACAGACACACCTAAACATCTTAACTGAAAGTCATTTGTCAGCTTAAGAAGTTTAAGTACCTTATTGGCCATAAAGTATTATCTTTATTAAATCAAACAGATATAAAATCAGAGACCAAACGTTATATTTCTAGTAAGTTTGTTGCAAACTAAAAAAACTTAAAGCCAGTGGCACTACAACTTTTTAAAGTATAGGCCTTAGATGTCTGCATCTGTTTCGTGATTTATTTGTTCCAAGCAGGTGAGAAGGTCACACACACACGCCGTCGACATTTTGTGTTGAAGGCATTTCGGTTTCCTTACGATGGTATCCCTCGTCGTATGAACGAGAGTTACATTACAGCAAGTCCATTTGTTCAGAACCGAAGTTCGTACCAACGACCTCAATGATATGAGTAACTCTAAAGCAAATAGGCAACTAAAGCTCTCTCTTACAAAAAATACAATGTTAAAATCATAGTTAATATTTAGTTTGAAAGTTTTGTGGCGGTGCAACTGCAAATGACAGGTCTTCCGGCCTCAAACTAACTTCGATCTGTATGCACTTCAACCTTTTCCTACAGCGAATTTTACTAATTAATATAACTTTTAGTTATTCTAAGAATCGATCCATTAGTTAACTATTACTTTTCTCCTTTAATTTAAATCAGTATATAATTTTTAATCACATTTAAATGATAAATCTAAAATATATTTAACTACCGTCAAAACATCGTTTAGAACAACATACTGGTTATATTGACAAAAATCAAAGGTACCGGCGGTTAAAAATATTGGGTAGGTACTTAATAACAACGTCGTCGGATGTTACGACTATCGGTTTTTACGACAAAATATAAGTAGTCTCATCAATGTCGTTATAACAGATTTTGACTGTATATAAGAAAATGTATTTTTTAATTATAATGGGATAATTCTAAATTATGATGTTCAATTCCAGAGTTTCAATGTTTGTGTAAAATGTAAGATTTGGTATATTGTCGCAACTCAAGATTTAAGCTTCCCAAACTCGTAATTTTTTTTTAATTTATAAAATAAAATTTCCTCACTTATGGTTTATCACACTCACGCTCTCAAACCTAATATAATTTATACATAAAATATCACATATATTAAGTTATTATTTGTTTTATATTTGGAGGTTGCCTGTATAATTTTATCCCTTGCTGGCTTGCCTATGTTCTAATAAATTTGAACTGAATTTGTTTTAGAACTTATAAATGAATATGTGAAAACAGAAACAAATAGTTATGGTATATGTAAAACAATATAACCTGATGATGACATGGGAACAGCTAGTAATTGGCTACAAACGAACCTTAATCGCCCATACACTAATCGCAAAGCAACATTCTGTTACCTTCGTATTTAATATTGCTAAAACACGGGGAGTCGTCAACGGAATAAAATCAAATAAAATTAATTGTTTTGAGTTAAAACTCAGGCCTTAGTAAACTAAATCATTATACATAATGTAAGTCAAAATATGCTTGTTTCAAAATTTGTTTGTACGTTACGTACTAAACGTCATCGTATAACGTAAGCGTTCAGAATAAAACTACCAACATACCTCGCTAACGCAGCACCACATTCTTGAATTTAAAGAAAATGTCTAACTGATTCTTCCCTTAAAACCTTTCTTATTCCTTATCTCAGAAGTTATCTACCTTAGTTTCTTGTAATAATAATGTTTTGTTACCGCCTTTATATTTTTAATCAATCGATAATATTAAAATAATTACCACCATGTTGATACAGCTCAATAAATCTCAACTCAGATGCAATAGACATTTTATTACATCTTTATTCGTCGGAAAAATAAATTTATAGCGTTTTCAACTGAAATATAGGTACTCGTCAAGCGAGCCATAAATGTCGAAGTGGTACAATGAAAATGCACTGCTCATAAAATAGCCATAAATTTATTACGTCGCGAATTTACTGCCGAAAATTTAAACCATAAAATGCAGGCATAGGCTTCTTTACAGAAAGTCGTTTACACCTCATAAACTGGATATAAAATCAAATTATCTGGTTACCCTTCTCCGGTACTTCCGGAATTTGATCTAGGCCCGACTTCACTAGCCCCGGTTGCCTTGTATATCCTATTTGTTAACCGCTTCATACTTATCCATTCTACAAATCACCTAAGCATTCCCTTTCGTATCCTTATAATTACGTACTCTTTTAACTCACAATGCTCACGTATCTCACTATTATTTACTGACTTCTAACACGCAACATTACACCACACATACTTCTTAACGCTCTCATTTGCACTGCCTTAATGTACTCAATTTTTTCTCCGCCACATCTAACATTCACAACAGTAACGATAACGTCGGGATAAGCATTTCCCTAAGTACGACCAGACGAGCCTAGCTTGAGATTGGCTACACAAAGGAATGCAAATCACTCACCAGCCTTATGTCCGACCTTCCCGCATCTATAACACGCCATCCCTAAATCCACCTCTGATGTACACACTCCTCTTATATGTCCGAGTCACATGTATTTAAAGCATCTTAGAGGGCACTCCTGCTAACTATCCATCAGGGTCAAGCTCCACCCACTAAGGAGCCTCCCTTCAGCTACCTTCTAAGCAGCAGAGATCGGACACAGGTTATATATGTCCCCCATTGTCACACCTAACCAACCTAAGCTGCCACCACTTCCTCAATGGTAACGCTGTCGTCGAGGTCTTGAATGTGAAGATAAAATTTAACGGGTCTCATCCAACTGAGACACGTCCGCTGGCACTCCCCGTAGACGGTCCTTGAGGCAGTTAGCCTTTTCCCCCATATGGAAACCCGGGATCTCTAAAAACTGCGTGCCTTTAGCACTTGTGCGCATGCTCATTGCCTACCCTTTCAATGGCCAAACCTTGGACAGGCCAATATCCTGCTTGGCTTTGGACAAAAAGGCGGCCTACCTGTGCTACCTTCTCTCGCAGATTTAAAACAACAGCGGCAGAGGGAGGTTCCACGACCAGGACTGCCTTCAGCCTGCCCGTACTTTACACCAGGTTGTACTTTGGATTGTCCTCCAACTGGTGGCCTGGAATGATCAATGTGGGTGTCCACCGCTGACTAAAGCGACCCACAAGGAGATCTAGCCTTGACCGTTCAGTAATGTATTCTACAATTAAATTTTATATAGGATCTATTACCAAAAAGAAAGAAGAAAGCTACCTATCTAATATATATCCTATAAACTCTCTTACTCTATACATACTTAAAATACATACAATTAAAAGAAACTTACCAACATTAGTCGATTGAGTTGACGACCCTATCACAGGCAAATAGTGTGTTACGTGCCCGGTTCTACGGTCAGAAATTAATTCTTCTTCTAGAAACTTAATAATTAGAACTCACACACACAAAGGCTCTCTAACCCTTACACAAACTTGTAGACATCTCACAGCAAATTACGACGACGCTATATGTGACCGGTTCCATACAGACACCGAGGACTTAGACAATCCAAACAAAAGTTAATTCAGACTCAAACAGAACTGATACATAATCCCTGCCCATAATGTATAGATAACATATAATATATCACCTCCGCGCTTACGTATTTACGAAATAGCTAAGGACTACGCATGATATACGTGCCACACTGCAGGAGCGTTAGAAGTAAACCAGGAATGCTGAATTGCCAACCATTTGCATCCACTACCCTCGGCTTAGAACGTATTGAAATATCGTAAACCTCACAGTCTATTTGTCGAAGTTAGCATTATCAATACTTGCCTTTAGAAATTCGACACTGCCCTCCATATATAGGAATAAACTTGCGCTTCACCCGGGAATCAAACCCTCACGTAATGGACACCTAATAAGACCGCTAGTCTATCATGTATCTAGCCTAGCTACTTAGCTACTTCAACCCTAATAAACTCGATTTAATCCAAGATATTTAATTACAATATCTTCAATGAATTGTTGGAGTCGTAAATTATCAAACCATCCAAGTTATCTTGTTCTTATCTCTTACATATAACCACATTTACTGGAAAATTCCTTTGTGACAGGCCCTGTTATTCTAAATCCATTGTGATTTCAAGCACTGGATAAATGTATATTAATCAATGCTGTATTAAAGACGAGTAAGTAAAATTCTACGAGGGCTCGTAAAATGACTGAAATTGGATTAAGTTTGCAATTTTCACAACCCTATTGACCGTAACTAATAATAATAAAAGCCTTTTCAGATACATTTAAACAAATTTCCGTTTCAGTCCTCTTCTAGTGTGCCCTTTCTTGGCAAAGGCCTCCTTCAAATTCCACTTTGCACGGTGCCACTCTCAGCCATGTACCCAGTAGTCTGCTGTTTCTTAAGGTGGTCTATTCACCTTCTATGTTGCCTTCCTCTTTTTAGTTTGCTGTACTTTAGGCACCAGATTGGTAGTTTTTTTCTTCTCTTTTCTGTTCCTCTTACCATGCCAGATTCCACTTTTAGTTTATTTATTGTTATTGTAACATGTGTTACCTTAGTTTTCTTAACGCTGTATTATTTATTTTGTCTATATTTTCTTCCCTATCATTCATCGTTCCATCGATCTTTGACACACCTGTAGCTTTGTATGCTGCGCTTTAGTAAGCGCTCAAGTTTGAGATGAGATGATGATGAGATGTTAGTACTGATAGAGTTAAAGTATTGACCGTAACTACGTATGATTAAACAGTAAAAAATAATTATGTATAATGTATAACCTTTAGGGTAAATAGGGGTTTACGAAAACAGGTTAATACAAAGTCTTAACATGCGATACGTTCTTCCAATAAGATTCGGATTAGGCTGAGTTTAGACACCTTAAGACAAACTCAATCGAAGTTTTCCTTTCACCACATTGTCGCAGTAATCTCATACATGTTTGATGTGGTACCTTCGACACGGGGCTTTTAACTTTTTAATGCATTAAATAATATATTTCTTAACTTCCGTATTGAGCTTTTTATAAAACCTATGTATGGCGTGAGCAGTGTTTATTTATTTGCTAAATCTTGCCAACTCTCGGCACACTGATACATTTGTACATAAAGAGAAAAAAACAAGTTTCAATGTGCCGAACCATCTCCAAGAGAAATTAAAACATCGATAAAAAATAGTTGGGTTTAAGCGTGCGGCTCTAATCCCTGAGGGTCGGGTCGTAGGTTCGAACCTCGGCTGTGCACCAATGGACTTTTCAACCTTCTATGTCAGCCTCAGGTAAGTAGGCAAAATTATAAAAATAACAATCACAAAACAGGTACAGAAATATGAGGCCAAAACCAAGGCTTATAACGCCACTGGATATTTTTGTTTTTTGTGTACGTTGTGACGCTGCCAAACGTCTTAGAATAAGTACTAGTGTGTTAAATCCAACACGTTTTTGACATACGGTATGTGACACTTAGCAATAATAGATGTTAACCTTTAGTCAGTAAAAGCCAACCGCTGATAATATTATTATCGATAAAGAGCCAAAACATCTCCGCGAGGTAATTCTTCTAACTTATATACGTAAAACTTTAAAGCTATTTTGGTTCATTTGCTGCTGGCTGGCTTACTAAAGCTTTCATGTTTGTCAAAGTCATAAAATCGTTTTGACCCAATTTCCATAAAAAGAACAAGGTCAGCGATTTCAACCCATTGAAGATGCAAATAAGTTAAATTGCCAGGCAAAAATGATTTTAAATGAAGTTTTATTTTTTATCAAAGCTTTTAAAATAACATCAACAAATAATTCTGTTTTCAAATATTTAAAAATTATTTAAAAGCCTAATACTTTATTAAACTAAAGAAAGCCCGATGAAGATGAGAAATTTACGTGTATGTTTTGTGCGTACCTTCCGTGTACTTTATGGAGCCTGTCTGAAAGTGTTTTTGATTTCCGATTACGATTAAAATCATGGCTAGTCACGTACCTTCTATATATCTTCACATAGGTCACAGTGACTGAAAAAACCGGCAAATTGAATCAGATAGAAAGAAACCTAAAAGGTCACATATCAATGGCATTATATTTTTCGTTAGCATAATCTTGTAAAGGTATCTAAAGAAAAGTTTCTGTGAATGTAAATTGTGACCAAGCGGAAAAGTTAGAATGTTTTAGTAAGTTTTAAGACAGATCATAATAAAACACGAAGACAATTCTTATATCAAACGCGGTAGAGATACAATAAAGCTATAGTTTTGTTAACAGCTCAGTCCCGAGGGCTTAGATCAGACATGTTTCGGAAACTGCTTATTAAACATTTCTCCACATACTTACAGGCGAAACTAGTCTTAGTAAATATTTAGGACCAATTATTATTGAGCAGATACAATTGCGCAGCTGTTTTACTCATGTCAATTTTCGCGTAGGTGATCATCATTTTCCCTAACAAATTAATATAACCTTGGTAGGCGAGCGTTTTATATAATACTGTGCGTTATTAAGAAACGCGCTTATGTAAAGTGTGGGCGTCAATTATTTAGTGGCTGTGGGTGGAGACAGAGATGTGGAGTCACTCAGAGGAGTAGTTCACCATCGGACGTAAAGGCAGAGTACAAAATACTATCCGTTTCACCTCGATGTCATTCATTCCACAACTGAGCGTTTCTTAAGGCAGTTTCTGCCGCGCACCACTACTATGTGGAACCAGCTTCCCAGCGAAGTATTTCCAAACTTATGGTCCTTCAAGAAAAGAGCGTACCAATTCTTTCAAAGTCGGCAACGCACTTACGAGCCGTCTGGTAATATGAGTATCCATATCACTTTACATCAGGTGAGCCTCCTGTTACATTGAAAAATATAAACAAGAAATCTAACAATTAATACAAAGTAGAATACTTCTATGTTTAAATATAATTAAGTGTTATTGTAGTTTATAAACACAATAAGTTTTGATTGAACACAAATACCATGCCATTTCATTTGTGTTCAAAGTTCTGAAGACATACATTCATAGGTAATGATGATTTAATAATATTTTAGATTTTAGGCAATAAACCTATCTTTGCTTATTGCGTTAGCTTATACATACATTATCTATTATGTATACCCACAAATGTGAGACTAAGAAAGTGAACTTACTAACGACAATGCTCCCCGTAACCTCAAGATGGAGCTTGCGTTTAAGGTTGTACGTATCAAATAACATCTTAGTAATGTCATTTTTTACAGTATGTTTACGGTATTTAAACAATTTTTTTCCCCAACCTAAATACGTGTCTTTTAAAAAACCGTTTGTATCTTTCTGCCAAATATTGTGTTATAAGATTATAATGAGAAGAAATGTGTATTGATAGTGAACATTGATATAAAAAATATCGATTTTAGAAGTCTGAAAGCGAATATCCAAGAGCCATCAACGCACATCACCAGTGTTCAAAAGTTTGATGTCACGCTTGAAGTTCTTGAAATATTTGAAAGTCGATGTAACGAATTTATAGACATCATTCGCCTGCGACGAAAGTTTAGTCTGGTGCTTTTCAACGCCATTTTTTCTGTGAAACAGGGAAATGTACTCACAGCTTATGTTCTATGGGAATTGGATTTTATATTTCAGACGGAATATTAGTGGGAAAAAATAAAACTACGGTGCGTTATTCGACTGTGATGGGTCCCATCACAAACACCAGACACGACCTGTCGCTTTATTTTACCAATACCAAACGGTACCCACCAACGATACCCTCAGCCATAACATCTATACTGTCTTAAGATTGATCTTATGACGAAAATTGGAATGTTTTTTATTCAATATTTAATTATAGAGTAGAAAAACATCGTGAGGATACTGGCATGCCTTAGACCAAAAAGTGAACGGCGTGTTTCAGGCACAGAAGACTGATCACTCGTCACATAAGATTTATCCAAATATCAAATTAATTGCAAAGCCGATACAGAAAACTTAAACTAATACTAACTATTGTAGTGCCACAGATTTTTCTTTTTAGTTATATTTATTTCACAACTGTTTTTACCAGAACACAAGGATAAAAATATTTGTTATTAAAGCGTCTATACAGCTACAAATCAAACACACACACAAATGAAACAGATAAAAATCTAAAACCCAGATCCAAAAAAGTTGTAGCGCCACTGATGAATTTTATACAGATACAAATAAAGAACGCTTAGTCAGTTAGATAGTTTAGGACTTCTTATATGTAAAATATAAGAGCCTTTGAGGTTAATAAAAGAAAAGTTTAGGACAACGCCAATCCCACGTATGTAGCGCAGCACTTGATAAGTTGTGTAACTTGTCATGATTTGGAAGTATTATACGCTAATATAGTGATACGCATGTCTAATAAATCTATGCTTGTAATAAAAAATATTTTTGAGTATGCGAAAATTTAATGACTCCATCTACGTGGCGGTTAAACACGCATTCCTTAGAACTAAATAAAAAAAGAATTGTTTAAAAGGAATAAGCTAAGTTAATATAAAAAGTAAAATAGTCAAATTTATTTTAATTAAATTTGAATGTTTGAAATAAAAATTTAAAGTTGGCCCTTCCAAAAGGAACTCCTTCATATCGATAAGAATGGGAAAGAATGGATCCATCTTTTGAAATAGTTGTCACAATATTTTGTACACATTGTACTAAAATAAAATTCAATGAATACGTATCCTGTAAAACCTGAACAATGATGGTTTTTATTATATAGGCATAAAAAAATCAATGCCGCTACAACCTTTTTAGGTCTGGGCCTCAGATTTCTGTATCTGTTTCATGATCATGATCATTTGTTAATCTAATAGGCAAGTAGGTGATCAGCTTTCTATGCCTGACGCACGCCGTCGACTTTTTGGGTCTAAGGCAAGCCGGTTTCCTCAGGATGTTTTCCTTCACCGTTTGAGCGAATGTTAAATGCGCACATAGAAAGTCCATTGGTGCACAGCTGAGGATCGAACCTACGACTTCAAGCATGATTCAAGATTCGCACGCTGAAGCTACTTGGCCAAAAGTGATAGGCAAATGTTAATAAATAGGTATATTATAGACACGCGTACTTTCCATCATATTACCTGATGTGAGGTTGAGGTCATATGCCTCTCTAGTTGTTGCAGGTTAAAGTTAAAGGTGCTTTATCCGAAAAGATAAATCTGACATAGTTACAAAGTCACGGAAATTCGTCTCAAAGATTAATTATAGCAAGACTTGCTCTATTACGGGGCGCCGAAATTAATTAAGATCTTTTTGCGTCATGTAAGTAACACGATATTAATTAAGAAATTGTAACATTAGTGATATTGATTAGTCGCTAATTAATTTTACAAGTTATAGATGCCTGATTTTGTATGGTACGAACATAATTGTGTTTTCTGCCCAAAATATTGACATTTATGAATATTACAGCAATCAATTACATGAATCGCATTGCCATCAACCTCCGCTTAGGAATGACCATATGAACTACCAATAAGTGTCCCTGTAGCTTTGAAGTAATAAGCCTTGGAAACCATGGCCTTCATGTCCAAAAGAGTGCAGGTCGTTTTACTCACCACGCCACGCTCAACGTCATCATACGCCGCTCTCTTGCCTCCGTCAATGTTCCAGCCATTTTGGAACCAACCAAAGATGTCGTTGATCGCTTGGAAGATGGGACGGGCTTGGGTTTGGGATGCTACTTGTGTGAACAAGTTAACCCCGTCTCACCTCCCTTGGACAAGAAATCAAGGAGCTCTTGGGCAGCGGGTTCCATAAATCACTGGCTCTGATGATTTCATTTCTTAGACAGGTCAGACAGTGTTAATCCAAAAAAGACATAACTACCATAACGAATAGCAAAAGACTTGAGCTTAATGAGTTCCCAAATCTTACACATTATAAGGCAATATGTATAATACATAAATACATTTTTATTATTTATTTTTGTTTATTATTACTTAATGATAGAATTAATAAGTGTCGGGGAGATTCTTACCAGTTATGACCACCTCTACGCTCTTGATTAGGGATCTGGATCTGATTTGATTTAAAGTTAAATTTATGTGAAATTTTTAATGATAAATACTTACTTACAGTGAATATGTAATACATTTCCTAGTACTGGCTAGTATGGACATTATCAAGTGTTTGCAGGAAGGGTATTGCTACAAGTTCATTGTAAATAGCAGACATACCTGTATTTGTCTAAGCATACCGCAATATTGACAATCTTCTTATCAGTTCCGGCTTTCTATATATCAGATAACCTTACTGTTAACATATTAGAACCGAAAACGCTGTAGAGACTTTGTTGATGTATATCACAAAAATAAAAAGGATAAAATTTATATTAACAAAAATTGCAACGGTCTCATACCGGCCAATAAGGCCGAACGTCCGTTATTTTGAATCTCCGCCATATAGCGTGCATAATATGCGTCGAGTAACTGGCTCGGGGCACGCATGCGCTGTCGCCCACCGTCCACCGCTGGCGCCCGCGCATATTTTCACGGATGGCGACGCCCGATGGTTATGATATACGCCCGCGTACTTCGTGTGTACGTAGCGAAAGCTAGGCGTCATATTGGTGCTCCAAGAGGCGGAAACTTATGAATTACTCAAATAAAGAAGTAGGGAAAATATCACGGAACATATATTAACAATTAAATGTTTCTGTAGACATTACTATTACCTAAAAACAGGCTGCCACATGAACCATAGTCAATAAAGTGCTTGATCACGCACTATTTCTAAATCAATCCGTAACAGCACTAATACGTCGTATAAGTACTTATTTATTTTGAGGGTCTTAAGAGTGTCTGTTGGCCATAAGAGCACTCAGCAGCAAAATAAAGTAAGTATTTATGGACGGTAATTGATATGTTTTTTTTTTATATTTATTTATTTATTTATTAACAGTTCGGTGCATTACAATTCAAAAATTGAACATAATTAAATTAAAAGGAGGGCAACTGGCGGCCTTATCGATTTCGAGCGATCTCTTCCAAGAACCACTGTAAGGCAAGAAGTGCAAAAATACATATTACATATAGATATTAAGATAATACTAAACAGGATCAAATAAACAAACTAAACTGAAAAAAGGATACATGAAAAATAAAAAAGTAAAAAGTGCACATGAATCACGATAATTTAAGATCATGTTATTCAAAATACTTATTAATAAATAAAGCTCTGCTACAGGTTTTGATTATTTCACTAGGCTCAGATATACAAAGGATTTAGTTTTAGTACACGAACATCACGAGACTTCCGTTAATAATTCGATAACTTCACTATTTGACATCTCGGATTTCGACTATTCATACAATTTGTATTGATACACATATCCATACGAACGATGCATGTTTGTGTTTTATTTAGGTCCCGACGACAGAGTGCTTCTTATTATTTCCATGAAATAATCACTCGTAATTGTTTTTCATATCTTCCCTTTTCGAAATTTCGTGTCGTCTTATAAAATCGGGAAAGATTTTTTTTTACTTTTTCAGTCTAAAATTACTTTACAAAACTTTATTGATCATTAATTTATAGATGGGTGTGAAACGTGGAAGTCACCAAAGACATCTCACACCGACTTCATGTCTTCGTCAACCGCTGTCCTCTCCTCATTCTGGGCCGAGAAAATCTATAACGAGCAACTTTGCGAGCGATGCCGATAAACCTCGGTTAGCCAGTAGATCAAGCGTCGCAATTGAAAATGGAAACAGCATACAAAGGAACCCATCATATTCCCAAGCAGACGCTTTATTCGAACCCGCAAGAAAAGCGGAAGCGTGGCCGTCCCAGGTAAAGACTTAGGGTGAAATCCGAGGGTCAGGCTTGAACGCGATGCAGAGTCGTTTTGGACGCCCTCTTCATTATGTCAAGTAAGTCAATATAAAGATAACTCACAAACATTTTCATTAAACTAACATTGTTATTGAAATACTTCGATTCTGTATAGGGCAATAAGAATTGAGAATATATTAACGTAGAATGAAACCAAGTTCAATATGCAGTGGCCCTCGAGATCTATCTTTTCTATGATCTATAAAATAATTTATATGAATAAAGATACTAGTAGACAGTACCAGTGACCCTAGAGCTGGTGCCTTCGTTGCTCAACAAGCGTTAAAGGTACACTGCCACAGGGACCAAACCTTTTTAATTTTCTAATTATTCATTTTTAATAATTATCATTATTACTATGTATGTTAAGAAAATTGTAAATGCTGTATATTTAGATTTTATTTATAAGAACAGTACTTATTTGTCACTTACTTGGAATATCATATTAGTTTCTTGACTAAAAATAAATTAGACATGGGAATAGCTACTTGGCATACATTGATTCTTAATTATTTTTGGTCACCCACCATTTTATTAATCTACAAATAATTAACTCATAAAATTATCTAAGTCCAAATACACAGGTCACAAAACCTCAAATAAATTAGTAAATTAGATCACAAATTATAATAACATTGCTTTTTCTATATGCAGCAGCAGTCTGTCTACACAGGATAATTAAAAATAAATCAGTGGTATTTCAACCTTTTTAGGTCTAGGCCTCAGATTTCTTTGTCTGTTTCGTGATCGTCAATATAATAGGCAAATAGGTGATGTCTCCTTTGTCTGACACACGTCGTCGAATTTTTTGCGTCTATGGCAAGCCGGCTTCCTAATGATGTTGTCACAGCGAATGTTAATTGCGCACATAGAAAGAATGTCCATTAGTGCACAGACAGGGATCGAACCTACGACCTCAGTAGTGAGTGTCGCACGTTATGATCAACACACATACAATTAAATATTAAGTATATACTACAATACACATCTCGCACATCGTGATCCTGGGTTGGGCAACAAAACAACAGTTTTTATTGCGGTTGGATACGGTTTAACTAGTCTGCTAGACGTCACAAAGAAAAAATATCGCGAACGAGGTTACTAACAAAAGTATATCCGATATCTATTATAATACGTATAAAACCTTCTTTATTCTCGAGGTGACCTTGTTCATCGCATTATCGGCTTATTATAATCCGGCATGGCAACGCTCCCGGTACTGCGAATAGCCTTCTTTGCCACTGGGTATATTATAGTATAATAAAGTATCGAAAATATTTATATGAATTAAACCGAGGGTCGCCTTTGGGTGTGTAAAATTACGTACGAAAATATAAGGTTTTAAATAACTCGGCTTTATTGGATGTAGACGTAAAATATTTACATAATCTTCGAGTGCTTTGAACGGCCAGTGACCAAATAGGCTCGTGTTTATTGTACGTGAAAAATATGTGTTATACTTACGCAAACTAAATAGAGTTGCATCCTACTCTTTTGAAATAAAAATTGTATCCCAAAAATGCAGTCAAATCGAGCATGTTTATTTTTAAAAAATTCAGTCGGTTTTATGAAAACTTTTATGTGTTCAGGTGTAACTTGCGTCGATTCGGCTGTAGACAGATGTTATATAGACTTCCTCGATACATAAAATATTCAACAAAAAATAATTTGTAAATAAGTGACGGGGGCAAGACTATGACGAATATGGGATTAATAATTTAATAATGACGTTACATGAAAAAGAATTAGTGTGTGATAAGATTTTGATGAGTCATATCGGTTGCGGGGGAAAAAGTCAATAAAAGTTATTAAAATCTAAACATTTGTAAATTAGAAGCAGTAGTTTCTGAGATTTGTCGCAAATTCTGACATGGACTGTTTAAAGACACTATGCCATATAATTTTGGGCTGTAGACCCAAATAAAACCATCTCATTTATGTGTACAGAGATTTTACGATGATACACACGTAACCATACCTAATCTCTGTTCGCACGTAGTGAACCTGTCACCGAAGTAGGGCGTTGTGCTCTTGGGAACCTCGTGAGAACAAACATTCTAACATTGTGTTTAGAATAAAACACAATTCAACTGTTTGCCATCAACAAATTATACATATCATATCTCTTTAGTTTTGTTGATTAATTACTTTACCTTTGTTTTGAGTCTAAAAACATTAATCTATTCTGGTGAAGTGACAAAGTCAGGTCTACGTGCTCGGTCTAACGTCTCATTTTTGTTGGTTGGCTCAAGTTTAGGGTAATAGATGGCGATAGTATCACATTTAAACGTATATGTGATTTTTGTAAACTAAATTATTCAATTGTTTTAACGATTTTGACATTGTAAAGTTTTTGATTAGGTACTGTATTGTTTATTTTACATAATTTTATAAACAAAATAAAAATAAATAAATTGGCTTTTGGCTAAATTGGCTGAAAAATATTTTTATTATAAATCGGCGTACTACTAAGTGTCGAATCAAAGAATCATTTAACATCCTGCAAACCCAAACTTTTTTCAACTTTAATTAACATCTCCCTATCTTACTTCGCACTTCGTTATCTCATAAGGGATGTCAAAAATGTATTAATTAATTAAAATAACAATCAACTTTATTGCAGCTATTTATTTAAAGTTATATTTAGACGAGAGTGGTGTTGGCCTAGTGGCTTCAGCGTGCGACTTTCATCCCTGAGGTCGTAGATTCGATCCCGGCTGTGCACCAATGGATTTTCTTTCTATGTACTTTCTATCTTATTTTAAAAACAATTTATGTACCAAAATATTTTTTTTGCCCTTGAATTTTTAAAGGAACTGAATGCACTATGTGAATCAAGTTCAAGTCCGCCTCTGTTGCGAATAAATCTGGAGTCCCGAAAGAATCTAGCATTCCCGATAGAGCGCGAAAGTCTCAGCAGAACTCTAAAAGTATTATATAAATCATGTCATATTAAACGCCACTTATTTAACGTACTGTAATTGAAACCAAAAATCTAAATTGGCCTAAACAAATCCCTATAGTTAGTCACGCCTTCCACCCTAGGGGAAAACCTAAAATCCTTTACCCAATTCAAGTTTAAGAGTAATCGCAAATATGACATCCCTAATATTCCCAGGTGGTACCAACTTTCAGACAGTTGGGTAGTGGCCATACTTGCGATCTTTCAGAAGTTCCTCGCCGTTATTTGATATGTCAGCTGTCGTAGTTTATCTCGCGAGGGCGGAGGAATATTTAAACGTGACTTGAATTTTATATACTTCTACAATGTTTGACCTCTTTTAATTGCCGAGTCATGTACTGTTTTCTTCTGTTGAATTATAACTACTTTGTTGTTTTATGCTAAATATAAATATATTTGTAAAATTCTATTTTTTACAGTTAGGTACTTACCAGTTACAAGTGATTGAAATGGAGATGTTGTTTGTGGTTTTTTTTTATAACAGAAGGCAAACCAGGAGGCTGACCAGATGTTAAGTGATACCGCCAATAGGTACTCACATTGCCAGAGCGCTCGAAAGTGCTTTGCCGGGGTTTTAAGTATAGGTACGCTCTTTTCTTAAAGGACCTTAAATCGAATTGGTTCGGAAATACTTCAGTTAGCAGGTTCCACCTAGTGGTGGTGCGTGGAAAAATCTGCCTTAAAAAACGCTCTTGCCAAATCTGAAAATATCCTCTTTGCCTTAGCCATTTCCCGTTTGAAGAACCTGGAGTTCTTTTGGAGTTATTTCTACTTTTTTTTAATTTCAAGTTTACAAACAATTATTGGCAACATTGCCTACAACCCAAAATTTTATTACTACAAGACTACCTTTCTTCATGTACATGACAAATCAACACATTATTTATTTATTTAAGCTTTATAATCAAATACAAAATTTGGTTAGCAAACATTTCTTAATATGAGTATTAGTTATATAAAATTTAAGTTAGTTTATTTTTAGCCGTCTAGTAAAAGCCTAGTCCGTATCTGTTTCTCTTTTTTATCTATGATTTTTCTCAATGCATTGTTCAGATCGTTGTAAGTGCATAATTTTATTATTGTGATGTGCTTTATTTTATTTTATCCTATTCTTTGTTTTGGTGGTGGGTCACGCACGCATATTATGCGTATAACGCAATTTAAATCGCGGACTTGATACTTAAATTACTGATGTTCTAATGTGTGTTATATTCGTATGTGTGTTAAATTTGTGACGTCATATTTTTCATATTTTAAGGCATACACATTTTAGAACGTATATATAAATAAATAGAATAGCTGAAAATAGTTTAATTAGTCAAATTTCCTTAGTCTAGCCTATATAAGATAATAACATCAACACCGAAACCCGCCTAATTTTATTAATTGCAACTTAGCTTTCTCAAATTAAATTTCATTATACTATTCAAAACCTGAAAGTAATGATGTATTTTTAATTACTTCACATGAATCCAATATAAATGAAACAAGCTGATAGTAGAAATAGCCGGAAATATTCTATAATATGAAATTAAACTGAGAAATTATGTGTATTTTAGTACTCAATAGCGCTCTATTCAATTGAATAACATCTAGAAAGAGAATTAAATTAAATATGAATCGTCAAAGGCATTCGTTAAATTATGTTGACGCACATTAAGCAATGTCTGATTTCTGATTTTAAATGGAAATATTTTGTAAATACGCAATGAATATTCCATTTCACTTGTGCTGTGGACAAGCGCAATGTAAAACATGCATAAACATGCAAAATAAATCCAATGCCTACGCGTACAGAGATTACGGGGCCTCTGAATGTTGTGGCCCTAACGTGAGGGCGCATTTTTTGTATGATCTATATAAAGATTTATTTGAAGCGTAAACATCTAAAAGTAAATACACATAATTTTGTATCGTTACTTTAGTTACAGCCATACATTTATAATTACACCAAATAGAACCTGAACAAATTGATCACTATGTCAAATTTAGGTGCGTTACCGGTTTTAAAGATATGATGATATTTTCCTTTGAATAATTATAAGCTGTGTTGGCCTAGTGGCTTCAGCGTGTAATTCTCTTCCCTGAGGTCGTAGGTTCGAACCGCGGCTGTTCACCAATGGACTTTATTTCTATGTGCGCATTTAACATTAGCTCGAACCGTTAAGGAAAATATCGTGAGGAAAACCGGATTGTCTTAGACCCAGAAAGTCGACGTCGTGCATCAGGCACAGGAGAATGATCATCTACATGCCTATTCGATTAACAAATGATCATGAAACAGATAAATAATCTGAGGCCCAGACCTAAAAGTTGTAGAGTCATTGATTTTTTTTAAATTGTAATGTAGAGGGTGGGTAAACCTTGCTGAATTTCTTGCTCGTTCTTCTCAGAACAAGACCTCCTGGTAGTTTTGCGAACGGATGACGTAGTAGTCTTTCACGAATTTTGTAAACATTTTTGATATTCATAAGCATGCGCTAAGACGCATCTAAACTGAATAAACGTATTTTGATTTTGATGTCTAGTTTTAAAGTGTAACACATAAATACAGGCCAGTCTATAGTAATATTGAAGCGTGTGCAGTACAACAATATTTGGAGTCAAACCTTAACCAATTGGGGCCCCGTTGGATCAAAGGGCAGCTCTGTAAATAGTAATCAGACGTTTCGGAATTTCACATTGGTTCAGCTTGTTTTCGATTCAGTGGCACAGAGGATGCGGGGTTCAACAAATTCGATAGTGAATACTGAATGTGGCGACATGGCCGTTTGAACTCGCTACGATTTACATTAAAACTTCCAAGTGCAACTGAATAGTTATATAAGCGCTTTGTAATTCTGCGGTCGCACTTTATGTCTTTAGCTATTTAGTAGGGGCGAGCTAGTGTTGTATGAATTAAAAATGTGTACGTGTACTAGTGTACACACGTAAGAAGGGAAACTTCTTTATGACCTTATTCTTCGAAAAATGCAACTTTACAGAAATTGATTAAATAAAGTTTAATTAGATAAAGTCTTACAAAATGCTTTTATCATCATAGACATGAATACAATTATTTCATTTTATCTTATTACTACCAAGATTATTTCAGAATTTCATTAATTCTAGTAGAACTATTACCGTTATTAGTCTATATTATTCATTGTCATCGTTATTATCTATTTTTGTTATACAAGCTTCGAATCTCTTCGAATCAGCCGTGGTAGGGACAAGAAAATTCGTAACCGAAAAATGTGGCGGTAATTTTTTTTCAACGCCGATAAAGAAGTTTCATTTCAAAAAGAGTGTAAAATATCTTTCTGATTCATGCACGATAATTTTAATAATTGGCAGGAATGAAAGACTCTGATTCAAATAGATTTATTCTGCACACTTGAAATCACTTTAATCTGCACACCGATTAGTCGAATATTGTAAACAAACCCACAATATGTTCACTTGTAATGGATACAGACAGGATACGGGAGCCATGTCAATCTTCTTTGTGAAATGTTTTTCCGAGACTCGAGACCGGCCTTCCCTCAGCTACATTTTGACTCAGTTTCCGCACTTATACTCTCAATAGGTCCGTTGTACGTGTTGTGTCAACTATCATTCATTGGTTTATTATTAATTTTTGACTGTAGTATTTAAAATAGTTTTTTTTTGTCTTTTAGTAAATAATTATATTTTGCTTGGTAAAATCTTTAATTTTTAAACCAAGATAATTGAGTTAAAATTATCAGAATTATGCGTAGTGGATTATTAATATCGGTTTAATTGACCTCGTAACAAAGCTTTTGATTGACCGCGCTAATGAAACGGTAATTGGACTATAATTAAATGTCCGGATAATGGTCCAGACTAAAGGACTTGTAATCGTGCCGATGAACTGACATGAAAATCGTTGCTTAATTTTAAATTTCGTTATAAATGAAACTTAACGTCCGGGACCGTAAAAACCTTGCAACTCTCTTACAACACTGAACTATTACTAACATTACAATCTTGAGCTGCTGTTTTATTTAAACTAAGTATTCCTTCATATAAGAAAAAGATTTAAGATTTCTTTCCTAGCATTTTCCTTCTACCAAGAGGCCGTTTGCCCTGGAATTTACCCATTAATCGAAGGAGATGATTTAGCTATATGTAATCGATAAGTTTATACAATTCCTAATACAATAGTTATACACTCACAGTAAACTTGCCATACTTTAACTACAATAATGAATAAAACCACGAGAGATTTAATATTGTACGCTTGATTAACCATAAATTATTCATGAGCATAAATTATCATCAGTAAAATAGCGCCTGATCGAAAATAACGTGCAACAACAATAAACGACTTTGCTCTCAGAAAGTTTTCTCATTATTCAAAGAGAGGTCTTTGGAAACAAAACAGACGAGTGTCCACGCCGCGGCTTTTAGCTGAGAAATCAAGTTAAACAAATGAAATATTTTTAAAGTTCTCTCTCTTTTTGTAGTACGGTTTTAAGTTAATTGTCGGCTTCTCCATGTTTCTGATTAAAACTCTTTTGATTATTTAACGATCTACGCCTAATATCTATCGATCTACGCCCTACGCAAATTTCAACTCATGTATTGAAATATTATTTGTAAGAATAATAATTGTAAAATAATTAACTAATTAAGTTTACTAACTAGCTTACGAGAAGCCCCAAAAGGGCAGTCATCGCAGCCCATGGATACCCATTTTTAGTGGGTGCGTTGCGTTGCCCACCGGGAGTCAATTCCACGGGTCGTTAGTTCGTAAAATAATTTGTGAAGCGGACTGTGGAAGACTTCCAGTCATGAAAGTACGTACGTACCCAAATACTCAACTAATTTATTAACTAATTACAGTCTTCGAGAAGATATTGAGCCATTCTTTGTTGAGTTATTTACTGTTATAAAAGGTTATCTTGACTATGTTAACTAATTAAAAATTTGGGTTCCAAATTCATAAGTGACGTTGTTACTTAAATCATTTGTTCAAAACGCTGAATCTGTGGGAAGTGGAACGTGGGAAATATACTATTATCCTAATTAGAGATAATTTAATGAAGGTGTTAGCAGCTATTTAAATATAATTGACAGGACGAGTTCGTTAGTGTGATCTTTATATAATACCTGATGTTTGGCAGGAACTTAAAATTAAAAATCAAACACTCAAATGAAACGTGTACTGGCCTGCTATGCAATCTGGTCCTCTCAGCAGGTATTCTCATGCAGTACTATATGGAGTTAAGATGGACTTGGGACTCGAGCCTCTAATTGAACGAGGACGAGACGAGGGAAGGTTTAGCTACCAGCGTTGTTGGACCATGGTTTAACAAGTGAACCGGACAAGAATAAGACTTAAGACTGGTTTTAGAGACCAGGAATGTTGAATTACTGACCACTGTATCTACCATCCTCGGCCTAGAACGTATTGCTACATTCTAAACCTATATTTAATTTATTTAATCAATAATTTTATAACATAAGTGTTAAAAGCTAGCATAATTTCGATTTAGTTCTATTAATTCCCGTTGTGCTGATAACACCTCGTCGCGCGCTACTAAAACTCATTATCCGGATGTCTGTCTGTTTCGCTATTGGAAGTTAAAGTGAAAGGTACCGACACCCACACTGGCTCACGCTAGCCAGACACCGAGACTGGCTCAAGCCAGCCAGACACTGACACTGGCTCAAGCTAGAGAGATAATAACACTAGCTCAAGCTAGCAAGACACCGAGACTGGCTCAAGCCAGCCAGACACCGACACTGGCTCAAGCTAGCAAGACACAAAGACAGGCTCAAGCTAGAGAGATAATAACACTAGCTCAAGCTAGCAAGACACCGAGACTTGCTCAAGCCAGCCAGACACCGACACTGGCTCAAGCTAGAGAGATACCAACACTAGCTCAAACTAGCCATACACCGACAGTGGATCAAGCTAGCCAGATACAGTGTTGGTGGTGGTAACTTGATTAATAAAGACTAAAAATAAGGTTGTTGTATGTAAAAAAATTCATAAAATCTCATTTATACTACTGGCGTTAACAAACAACAACATCCGACCTCGAAGATTTCGATAACAATCACAATTTTCAATATACTTTGGCGTTTGGACACCCTGCTCGTAAGAAAAATAAATACATTATCCAATATAGTATAAAGTATTCACGAGATGGGAATGCTCAAGCGGTAATAAAAACATCAAAGACACTATAAATCTAAAGAATACTCATATAATTTTCTATCTAGTTTAAGTTAAGTACTTAGAAGTATTAGCTAGCTTGGTGGTTGCAATAAAATAGACAATTTCATAAAGGTTTTGTTTGTAAAGATCTCTTGCGGTCGCGCTGTAGCGAATATCAAATCAAGTTCAATGGGGAAATTAGGTTTAGACACTGCGATACGATGATGAATCTGAATTAATGAAAATGAACAAATTCAAATTCAAAAATATAGACACGGTTATCACCCGACCAGGATCTGACCATGAAAACCTAGATGCTTTCTTTCTACCCCACTGTTTGAGGTTTCATAGTTTACACTAATTTTAATAAATTAAAAGAGTATCGTAAATACCTATAAATTACGTTTAAGAAATTGCCAATACCTTAGATATCTATTACCCAGTGTGACACTGTATAGATACACTCGACTAGGTGGGGCCAATTATAGTCGGGTGCAGAATCTCTTGAAATAATTTGATTGTATTCAGTTTCGATCGTTTTTTGTTTCATTGGAGTGGATGCATCGAAATTGAGTATTCAATTGAAATACCATTCAACTTGCAGATAGTTGTCCCCTAAATGACAGCGGTCGTGACAATCATATAATATTACACTGTTGATATCGTACCATATAAAAACTCGCCTTTCCCTCAACTTTGAGGCGAGACGTACGACCACACAATAAAGGTTATATTCCTACACAACTAATTCCATTACCAACTTCTGATCGTAGGGCTACATAGGAGTTTACCTCTTGTTAGTCATGACTTCAATAGGTGCTTAAAAATGTTATCCATTAAAAGTGAATTGAGAGTGCCTGACCTGTCCCAGGGGGATTTACTTGTAAAAACTTAAGTGAATGTTCAAGTAACCGTCGCTCGCTAAATTGAAAGGTTCCAGTATTTTAACTAAAACCGGACTCTACTTCGAAATAGTTTACGTTTCAAATTATAAATTAAGCGACGAAAGTTTTGAAGCTGTACACTTATTTTAGAAATATTGTAACTACGTGACATGGAACCTTATACTATATACTTGAGTTACAGTTAAATAATTTAATTTAATTGAAGTGAAACTTCTTAATCGGCGTTGGAAAAAAATTACCGTCACGTGTCACACTTTTCGGTTACGCGCCATGTTTTTCTTGTCTTTAAATAAGGTCATAAAGAAGTTTCACTTCTTACGTGTGTACACTAGTACACGCACACATTTTTTTAAATTAATAATTAAAGTTCTCCACAACTCAAATATATCTACAGTATATATTACTAGCTATCTTTTCTAAAATATATGACAATTATGGTAAACATAAATTTTATCAAAAATTAAAATACAATAGAAATTACTAGTAAAACAGATGATATGGTGTTGGAAAGGCACAATGCTTTTTTTTAATTGATCAATCCACTACCGAATATGTCAAGCTCTGGATAAGTAGTGTTTATTCTACAAAGAATTCTAATTTTGCAGACAGAATTCAATTGCTGATTTTAAACCTTGGAAATGAATAAGAGACGACAATTTTAATATTCTACAAGAGGTTATTGTTCTGTATTTGACCATTTACCAATTTGTATAAGAACGTAACACCGTCTAGAGATCTCCGAACGTACAGTGACACCGTTTTATATTGCCTAAATCCCGTACGGGTCTATGAGAAAATCCTGTACTAATAAATGCAATAAAAGAAAAAGAAAACACAAGAATCGTGGTTAAAATCCAGACAATCATAGTCAAAAGTTGTTATAAAAACCAAACATTCCGGTTTCTCATTGTACTTCCTTCACAAGCAAGTGATATTAGATTTAAGAAGCCACTTCACCAACACACTAAAACATCTTTATGACTTTGAGGTGGATTCGCGGGAATCAGTATACTGGTAATCATTTGCTCAACTTTGAAATTCATATGTATTGTAAATTCACGCCTTTTGGTTATAATGGAGCAATAGCTACTCTCCCTCTCCAAGGGACCGATAAAGTTTATTGTTTATACTTTTATTTATGATCTAGATTTACGATTAAATTAATAAGCGTGTGCTTCTCTTTTAAAACAAAGTTTATAAAACTAATTATAATAATAACGATAATTACTATAATATACTGCTTAATTTAGAAACGTTTGATTGTTCGATGTTTTTTCATATCTACTTGAATAAATGATATTTGCGAGAAGAAGGTTAAGATTATCTATTAATAAATCTGTCAAAAAATAATTCCCTTTAAAAATATGAATTACAAAACTAGTAGTAGTTACTTTAAATTGAAAACCAAGAATTTTCACAGTCGGTTTACGGGTTACTCAAGGATTGTATAAAAACAAATAGCCCTACTTATGGCGGACTACTCGGTTGTGAGGAAGTTGCATGGATCTGGTTAGCGCTGCGCCTCGTTATATTCTCATGTTATGTCATAAGTTTCTGATTGTCCTCATTGTAAGATTTTAATTGAAAGTAAAAAAAATGGAGTACTGTAATTTACGTTACATTAAATGTATGTTATTATTACATTAGATACAGTGAAGGACCTCCGAAAGAGTGAAGGACCGTACAAATTTCTTCCACTTTTCATCGGTATTATTTCCCACCGTGGGCGTCTTCCTTTTCTGCCCACAGGGCCATTCCAAGCTAGGACTTTTTTGACCCACTTGCCATCATAAACATCACAAACACGGGCAGTGTGCCGGCCCCTTTCCACTTTAATATTGTGGAGTGTTATGGTTTATATACAAGCAAATAATAAACGAAGAAAATGACTTATACCAACTATGTATTTCGTATTTAATTAAAATACATAAAGCATCAGCAATGCAGCTCATGTCTACCATAGTATATAAACGCCACCGTCCTTTGGGAATGTCGTGTTCTGAATTAATAACGAGATGTTATGATTACAGGACATCCGAAATTATAAGTCCTGGTTGGTAATTAATATTTGGGTTTTATATACGTATCAGTATAATGTTCTTATAAGTGTATGTTTTCGCGCTGTGTCTAGTGGTGTTGCGTTTAATACCTGGATGTGTAATGTATGCGTACGGGGAATTAGTAAGAAAACATGGTTGAGATGGACATTCATGACGTTTAATATATAATGTCACATATAAAAGAAGAATCAATAAAAATCTGATATAAACAGAAGTTGACATCTTTAGAAAGATTTCCTTCCGCTCGTATGAATTCGTTATTATTGAAATAGGTTACGTCATCAAACTTTTTGTATTAATTAATTTTACTAACGAAGCTTTATGGAAATTATTGTTACTACGTATATATTACAATTAAAAGCATACGTCTCATATTGACTACCGAATGGATACGTAAAGGTAATACGGTGGTACGATGAGAGTAAAAATCCACATGATTTAAAAAAATATTACAAAGGTGGAATATAAAATCTATATATTACTAAGGTTTTCAATGAAAAAGAAAAGAAGTCACATTCCTTTTTATATCTTTTTTATAAAGAAATAGTTAGAAATCACTAGGAGCTAGATCGGTCGATGGAGAGCGTTCCATCAATTCAAAGCCAGCTTCTTGAATTCCATCGCAACCCTGGACTTGTCCGCGGGGTCCTGATCTTGGTGAAACAAAACCACCCGTTTGCCACGTCGTTGCTTTCTTATTTAGCTGATTTTCTTTGTTACTTCTCCTGTGTACAAAGTCCCCGTAATAATAGCACCCTGTGGCGGTCCCACAGAAAATATCCCATTGCAGTTGGAATCGCTTTAAAATTGGAGTCAAAGATGAAGATCTCTATCATGTATCGGTGGAAACCATTCTTCATCCATAGTTATGAAATATGAAAAGCTGGTTTGTTACAAGAAGATCTTTACAGAGCTATGTGAAATTCTCAGTTTAGATTGTTTCTACGCGTCAGAACGAAAGTCAGGGCACCGAGCTGACACCCAAATAGTTGTGTATAATATTATGGACACTTCCTATAGTACTTCTATATTTATATATTTTATTATTCTATAAATCTTTCAATTCTTCTGCTATAAAACGACTATTCGCCAAGACAATGTTTTCCACTTTTTTATTAATTAGTTCGGTGTAGAGATGTCCTCGTCATCGCCCTTGTCGCTGATGGACGTCCCGTCCGTCGGACTCGGACGCCGGATCATTAATGGAAGTTCTTCCTCGCTTGAACTCAGCCCATCAACGCGCAACTGAAGCATATGGAGGAGCATTAACCCCTTATGATGTTCTCAAGTTTTGATTTACCAGCTCCTAGTTAAGTTTGTTTGATCAAAGATATTATTAGACCTTAAATTTTACCCATTTTAAGACTGCGAACAAACGCAACAACTTCTTTTAAAAAAAAAACGAATCTTTATTGCTTAATTTTATCTGTCTAGACTTGCCTAACAGTAATAGTTTTTTTTTATAGTTAGAATGCATAGCATTATCACTATTTATTCAACGCCCCTCGTATGTTGCAAGCAAGCAATGTTCTTAAAATTCGGCTAAATTCCTGTTTTGCATGTATAAATATAAACAATAATACTCTCTGAAACAAACTGTTATAAAACCGAGCGAAATATAATTGTTTTTAAATGGATACAGTTAAACCAATATTATATGCAGTCTTTGTATACTGGTTAAACAGATCACGGTAATCCCTATTTCAATAGCACAAAAACCTTTATTTTATTTAAACATTATAAGCAGTAATTGGTAGCGATAATGTTACGCAAGGCAGAGGTTATTGTTACACAATATTACGTCACTTCCTGCTTACTGACATTGGCAACTTTCACTATGCAAGTGGGACAGACACACGCCTTGCATGTGACCTTGAAAAATCTTAAAATATATTTATTTATCTGTAAAAAATAAAGCATGAAGATCCAATGAAATCTATAAGTAGTGAGGTTAATTCTATAAGGTATTTGGGTATATAATTCAAGCGGTATTAGGGAAATACATTGTTTTTATTTTCATTTATTGTTTATAAATGAAAAGTCTTGTAGATATTTAAATAGTAACTATCAATTTTTTTATGTTAGTTTCAGAAAATTTATCGTTTAAACAATATAAATAAAAGGTTAAACCTTGGAGAAAAACCCAACTGAAAAGAGAATTAATATAATACATAAAACACACGTTAAAGTCAGTTACAAACATAGAGATTGATCAATCAGAAAACATTTAAACCATACTATATACATTTAACATCTAAATAAATAGATCAAAAATATTGAACCGCAAACAAGAGTAATAACTCTTGGAATATGGATATTATTTAAAACTATCAAACTTTCCGAGAGTGTGATGCTGTGCGAGTAAAGCGAGACCACAACTAGGGTTCAGAGCCTGTACACTTGAACCCCATGGCACCACCACCAAAATCAAAACCGTAGGAGTAGTTCGGTCATAATACAATATTTAATTTAGATTTAAAAATATATCGTTTATTAAAACCTAAACCTACGCATTTTAAACAATTTACGCATTTCGCATAGTAATAATAAAAGTAATTTAAAAATATTATTATTATTATTAATTTAGTAATTTAATTAATTATCCGGGCTTATGTTAATTTGACTCTGACTCATCCCTCAGGTCGTAAGTTCCATCCCCGGCTGAGCGTGCACCAATGGACTGAAAAAGTCGGCTGACCACCTACTTGCACATTAGATTAACAAATGATCATGAAACAAATGCTGAAATCTGAAGCCCAGAGCAAAACAAAATAATTTTAATCGTATAATTTCAAAGAAATTGCCTAAAGACTGAAAGACTCGCTGCATCACGATCATTTATTCCTTGCCTAATGCTACAACCAGACTATTGGCATAAATAACCTACAAATTGTATGTGAGGATAATTTAATTAAAATTTCCTTATTTCTAATCTCCTAATTATATTTGCTACGCATACAAAGCAAAGTACATATAGCCTTTATAATATTTAATTTTTCTTATAAAGAGTTCTGTTAAATACTGCGATTGATCTGACACGCGAAAACAGCGACACAGTACTGTTCATCTAGCAATATGTTTTGTCACCAATGAAATAGAATCTCAGACAGCAACACAAGTATAGTGCAAATGAAGGAATACAAAAGTGATCGCATCAGGTATCTGATCTGATAAAGAATCCATAAAATAATAATTTACAATGTCTACAAAGACCACACAATGACCTATTCTAATAAAATACATAAATTTGATTGTATATATATTTATCGAACTTATAAATAAAGAGAATAACGATCTAATTGTACATATAACACTTTGTATGTATTTTTAAATTTAATTTTAAATAATACTTCTACGATAAATGTTCCGTAGTAAAGTAAAGAGTATGATATATTTCTTTAGCCACATGTTTTATATCACTCAAAGTAGTAGGCCTATAGCTTCCACGATGAGTCTAATGAGTATATAAATGTCGGCCTATTAGAGATTATTGAATATTTCATATTTCTATAGCCTTGCAATGTACAATATGCATTAAGCGTGGTCACGTCGCCGTCTAATTAGTTACAAAGGAGTATATTGAAATTGAATGTTTGCCTTACATTTATACCAAATTAAATTAATATATATGTATTATATTATATTATGAAATTTGATCAATATAATTCCTTCATGATTACCAACTTTCAGCCACGCAGGTTTTGCGCGCCTAACAAAAAATCTATCAAGAATAAGAATACAAATAGGATGTTAATAAATGCAGCGTCCTTTAATTGCCATTTGCGTCTTCATACATATGAATTATCTGATAAATATATAATTAGATCAGTGATTTTAAAACTAGCTCGAAGCATCAAATAAATCCTAGACTAATCAAATCTAATACGTATAGTCATTACAAAATTGAAAATGAAAATTGTATTTCGACGTCGTTGTTAAATATTTACGATCGCCTAAATGTAATTTTTTTTAACAATTTTAACTGCGTTTCACCTTTGCTCTACGGCACAGGTATTACAGTAACTATGTCATGGACTACAACTACTCTAAGGTATGTTTCTTATAACTGGAGATAGAATTTGTCTATTTGGTTTGAAAAAGTATATTATGTAATATTTGAGTAAACTCAAAATAACTTTATTCATATCGGTAACCAACTCCACTTATGAATAAGACATAATTAACAGATGTTAAATTGATTATAAATTTACATTTACTACCAGCTCGCAATCAAGGCGTAGAGCAGGCAAGATGAACTGGCAAGCAACTCTCCGCCACTCTATTGAATCGTCAAGTTTTGAGTCATACAAATTGTTTGTAAGGCAAAGAAGCCATAAATATTTGAACTGGAACTTTTGAATAAAAAACGTTTATTGATAAATTTACGTTTAACGAGAGTTTTGAACTTATTTAGTAATAATTCTCTAATCTGACTTGGGAGTTTGTTAGTGTGTAGTAGTAAGCAAGTAAGTAGTGTGAAGTAGTGGTTTATCTTCTAGAGCCTAGTTGGTCGTACGCTTACATTTGTTCTGTTTCGAGTATATATTATACTGGTGAAAGTCACAATTTTATTTTAAAATAGCTTATATGTCTTTATACACACAACAAGGTTCAAGAATATAATTACCAGATAGTGTGATAATATGTAATTCCTTAAATTTATTTCTTATTGACTTGGGGAACACAATTGGATGGATTCAATCTATGCAGCAATACCCCCCAATATGATTAATATTGTACTGTCCACAATTTTGTGATAATGCTTCATTTAAATCAGGTAAATTCCAACTTAGAAGATAGTGCATTAAAACTTGTGCAGAAGTTTTTGAGACGTACTTATCCACGTGCTGGAGGGAACATGATAATATAAGTTGACAGGTTATTTTTTCAAAAATAGTCCTCTTACTCTAAATGGCTGATACTGCGCTTCACACAAGGCTAAGCGTATAACATCAAACGATATTAATGTCGTATTTACGTGACCTAATTAATTAGCAGGTTAATAATATTAATATACTAATGAAGTAAAGCATTAATTAATTATTATTCCTCAGTAATTGGATCTATGAATGACTCACAGTTAGATAATTAATTTGTCTCATTCAAGAGGTAAATAGATCTTAATAAAGTGAAAGTAATTTTGTATAAGTGCCTTTAATTCACCTAAACTAAGCTATTTGAATTTTTTACATATATACTAAACGTTGTCAAGTATTTACAAATTTAATCCTACTGAATGTAAATTTGTCAATGCTCAAATCAAGAACTGGCAATAAACTCTTCGACGAGTTTAGTATGAGATGATAGAGAATTATCACTTAATAAATTCAAAGCCCTCGTTAAACGTAAATTAATCAATTAAGCTTTTTATAAATTTGACGAATACTTAAATGATCCTGCTCTTGTGATTGATTTAGTCGAGTTCAAACAATTTGTATGACTCAACACTTAGCGATTAAAAAGAGTAGCGGAAATTTTCTGGCTAGTTCTTCTTGCCCGCTCTACGCCCTTGACTTGCGAACTGGTAGTAAATGTAAATTTACAATTAATTTAACTTCTTTTCTGACGTTCATAAGTGTACTTGTTTATATGAATAAAATTATTTTCAGTTTAGGTTTGAATCACCAATTTTGTTTATACTAATTTTTGTAAGTGCAATCCATGCTCCTCAAGTAATACCTGTTCCCAGCGTTAAAGGTTAAAATTGTTTCCTAGAATGGCGAATTGCTTAAACCGATGAGCAATATGTACTGAATTAAGCAACAGTGGTCGGTGAAGTAACAAGTGGTGGTGGTGACCAGTCGTGAAACAGAGGTGTTGTGGAGTGGATTGAAAGTGGACCGGTAGGTTATATCATATTGTGATTATTAATGTGTGTTTAATTCGAAATCATGTGTGCGTTAATGAATAATTAAATTAGAGTGGTAAAGTTTTGTAGGTAAGATAAAATTTAAAATTATTTATCTTTTTAAGAGATAAAGAAGGCTTAATAATTTGCAACAGTCATGATGTCAATAATGACCAAAAAATAAATAACAAACGAGCTGTAAACTTTTATATAATACCATTAAAATTAAGTTTTAATACAAAAGAAATATAAGTTAAGTAAACAAAATAACATAAACTGGAAATCAAGGGCGGATAGGGAAAACGTGTTCTCAGGACCTTACTTATTATAAAGTTTATTACAAGCGCAACGTTTAACATTTGAATTAATGGTAAATAATAAATAATTATTATGCTACATAAAAATATAAATTAAGGAAACTTTATTGATAGTGACCGATTACAAAAGATATTTCTGGTGTACGTATGTTTTTATAAACATATTTAGATTCGAATAAAATTTGAAATAATGAAATAATGGTTAACCAACTCGGGCCTCCATTTCTGGGAAAACATCAACTGTGGACCACGTTGCCCTATTAGCTATCTATATTGATTGATGTATTTCTACTACTGCCGTAAGGGTAAATAATATTCAGAGTTTTGACTAACCAGGAAATAAGACTCCTACATGTCCTAATACTGCCTGATATACAAGAGTGAATAGCGCTAAGTATATAAATAGGCATTAGAAACGTCAATGTAATAAATACGCTCATATCCGTTAAGAAATGTTTTCCGTTAAAAAATAATCGTTCAACACTTAACGATAAATTCACAATTCAAACATTTGTATTTTCAAAAGTATTCAAATGTCTTCCGAGTCTTACCTTGCTAATTGAATCGCTTTCAATAACAAAGACCTACCCTAATTGGCAATTCTGTAATGCGATTTTTATTTTCATTAATTATACATTTTACCATTGTATTTTCAAGTTTCCGGATCTCAATACTCTTGCAAATTAACGGTTCTCGCGCTTGCGGAATTATGTCGTAATGTACTTTCGAAGGCTGTTATATTAAGTTATGCAATGAACTGCAGATTTCCGGGAAGGAATACATTTAGGTATTTCTATGCGTTACTTAAAAAATCAAAAAGATAAATTATTTTCTCTTTACCTTTCTGTTTTGCCGACAATAATTCAGTAGTAACGTTGTAGAAACAGTATTTCTCAATATAAAAAAATCAACCTTCTTAGTTCTGGGCTTCAGATATCTGTATCAGTTTCAAAATCATTTGTCAGTCTAAGAGGCAAGTAGCTGAGCAGCCTTCTGGGCCTGACACGCCGTCGACTTTTAGGGTCTAAGGCAAGCCGGTTTCCAAATGTTTCCTTCACCGTTCGAACGAACAGTGCACCAATGCACTTTTCAATCTCAATATATAGATAGTTTTTTTTTTAATTAGAACCTTGTGATGAGCTTGTTATTTATTAATTCAATATAATAATTATTTTCACATGAATTTAATAAATAGTTGAACGGCGTTAAATGAAAGATCTTAAAAAACGTGATATGTGTGCAAAATTGCTAATTTCCTATTCTTAACTTAAGTTAGGCTTATTGAGTAAGCAATAAATAGTTGAATGTTATTTAAATTATACGTTACCTAACTAATTATTTATTAAAGTGAAACTTCTTTATCGGCGTTAGAATAAAAATTACCGTCACATTTTTGGTTACGCGTCATATTTTTCCGTTACACGTTTTCATTACCCTACCACGGTTAATTCGAAGAGATTTGAAGACATTAATAACGATAATATATAATAACGATAACAATAAATAATATAGAATAATAACGGTAATAATTACTTTACAATTAATGAAATTTTGTAATAATCTTAGTAGTAATAAGGTAACATGAAATAATTTTATTATTCATATTCTATGATAATAAAACCCTTTTGTTAAACGTTATCTAATTTAACTTTATTTAACCAGTTTCGGGAAAGTTGCATCTACATTTTTTCGAAAAATAAGTTCATAAATTCTTAATTGTTTTATTTTCATGATGTCATTTATATATCATTTATGAAGTTCCTTTACTAATTTTTATAATGCAAAAAACGCCTTTAAAATTTAGCTTAGATTAATAGTTTTCGAAGCATTCGAAGAGTACTTTAAACATACATTTAACCACTATGGTATTGACATTTGCACACAATATCCAAAACCGTAACGGACATATGAAACGTCTTGAGATATAAAAGGTTATAAATCCACGTACGACCATAAAGCCACGTCTTTGCCCTCTTTTTCTAAGGAAAAATGAATCTAAGGGATATTAGATTTCTTATACCCACTTTATTATTGTTTATTGTTAACGGGGCATTCACCTATAACAATAGAGAACAAAAGCAATTGTAATTGAAACTGTAAGTGACTGACTATGAGGATGTACGCATACCATAAAAGTGAAAGGATACGATTATAAGCTGTGACATAATTGTATTTATGTAGTCAAACGACTACTTAAATACATGTTACGAAATAATAAGAGTAAGAAAATTGAACAGACAATTAAAATTAAGTTTATCGAATAACAATTGAACAGCGAATAAAAGTTTAGTTTTGTTTCTATAATGTGTCATTTTTAACTACTGAACTATATAGGAACAGAGTTTATTATGTTTATTAATCATACTATGATTGTAACATAGGCGTTGTATATAAACAACTAATGAAACATTGTTTATATGCAACGACTATGTTATAAGACTATCTTAAATTTATTTTAATTGAAAATATAGCAAGAGTGAGGTGAATTTTAATATGTGCATTAAGTTAAACTTACGGACGTTATATGTTAGTCCAGCAGGTGGATCTTATTATGTAACGCTGTCTAGGACAAGATTATGCACAACATTGTGCAGGTTCTAAACGTTTCTCTTTAGCCCAAATAAAAATATTTTACTGAATAAAATTATTATTAAATTAGGCTTATTTTCAATTCTACTATCTTTATTTACATATACACATTTTATACCGTTTGATGCATCTTGTAGTAAATTTATTTAAATACATAAACGCTATTCAACTTTAGATATTCGTGTCAAAGACACCTCGTGAGAGAGGCATGGTTGCGTGACGAATATCTGCGTAACTGTACGTAATCATTATTTGTAGATTATAACAACTTATGTGGAGAAACAAATAAGTAATAACATGTTTTTATTTTTCAGAAAATGAACCTGTTGTGGTGCTGTCTTATAGCAGCGTTCCTAGCAACAATCAACGCTGCAATCGATGTTGAGAAGACAGTCAAACAAGTGCAAAGTATACTAACATCGAATGATCTACTACCAAGATTGAGTAGAGACGAAATATTACAATTATTAAATGATATACGAGAAGAAGATGCCAAGGTAACAACGCCAAAAGTCCGGCTAACATCGAGAAAACTAAAAACTACAACGCCTGATAGAATTGAAGATGAAAATGAAATTAACCCAGTAACCCGGTCACCAGAAAAATTCAATGAAAAAACAGTACAGTTGTCATCGACAACTGGAACAAAAATAGAGAGCACTACAAAATCTAGCGCCCAAACTTTAACTGTCGTGTTACCGTATACGCCACGAGACGGGTCGTCTTTACAAGAGCTGTACACTCGTCCCCCACGAATTGAAGTCGTCCAAGAAAACCTGACACCGAAACCTTTAAGAAAATCAAAATCAGCAAAAAGTCTTAAAGAAACATTAACAAACAATGCAAAGGTAGCAACTGAACCAAAATCAGACTTTTCAGCTGAATTACAAGCATTTTTAGATGCACATGGCTTAAAAGGAAACCCAATGAAAGATCACTTTTTATTACCACTCGATGGTTTTAAGCCCCTACCCCCAGCTAAAATTGTCGACGGCAATGTAGAGCTGCCAGAAAATATTCTACTTACTTACGATTTGATTTCAGCTGCCGATTTAAAAGCTGCTACCGCCAATAAAAATACAGAAAGTAGCTTCCTATATGAGCCGTTGCATCCAGAATTTCCATTTGAGCTGGAGACAGCTGCATCAAACTCCAAGGAAACAGTGTTGCCTCTTGATTTACCGGTAAGAAAACCAAAATCCGTTCCACAACCCAACTACGAACCAATTGACTATGATTCAGTCAAAGTAATTCCTTTAAATATAGGGCTTGATCCAATAGAACAAGAAAAAGCGGTATTGCAAAGTGATCCTGCAAAAAGGCAAACAAACGAAACAGAAACAACTGACACAAAAAGTATAGAGGAAACTACAACCGTGACATTAGATAGCAAAAGTGATGCATCGGACTCAGCATCTGTTGGATCAGATGCTGGCGCATCTATATCAGACCTTGAAGATTCATTTGGAGGTCCGGCACCCGAAACTCCCGGAGACTCAGAAATACCACCACCAAAGAAAAACGGCTTCTATTGGATGTTAGATTGGAACAGCTTTTTAGAAGTAGGAGACGGTGATACCAAAGTCAACATTCGTTTTGAACCAAAATTAGGCGATCCACAAATGTTTTTGCCTATAACTGTACCGTAATTGTTGTTTTAGGTTTGAGTAGTATTCTAGTCTTAAGGGTAAGTGTGAGTAAGTAACGTATATTTTATTTGAGCGAAAAAGCGTCTGGTTTTAGTACTGTGTACTATGCAAAACAGCATATTAACTTCACAAAGATTACTTTATTTTTATACTTATAAATTATTCGTTAGCTTAAGCAAAGGCTACTTCGTTTGTCCCGGGGAACAAAATCGTAAAATCAATTTTTTACAGGAAAAATAAAAGAAGGAAATCCTATTTTGTAGGATACTAAGTACATGACATTTATATTACTTATATCATGTTTTTTGTAAATAACATTTTCCAAAAGTAAAGTTTGTAAATAACATTTTTAAAACAGTAGTAATAGTGCTTTACTACTTTGTTCCCCGGGGCTACCGATATATTATCATCTTTTAATAGATTGCAAACTACGATTAAGAGTGAAATCGATGGAATGCAGTGTCTGCTAGACCAGTAACTTAATGAAAGTGAATTAGCATCGCGTGCACCGTGCAACGATACACTAAATGATATGCCATTTGTATATAGTTATCTTCGTAGATAGACATTGCTTATTACTTAATTCTCTTTAATTTACATAAAATATTTAAAGTAGCGTTGTAGAAGCATAACAATCGCTTGTAATATTAGTTAGGCGTTTGAATCAGTACTTGCTCGTACAATGAAGAAAAACATAGTGTGGAAAACAGGATGTCCAGGAGTCAAAAACTACGGCATGTGTACAGTATCCTGATCACCTACTTGTATGTACTTGTAGTTGACGTGACCACGAAAATGTATATATACAGTTTGCGACGGTTATTTTATATAATACGTATTCAATAGAAATTAAACGTTCAGTTTTGATTGATTATTATTGTATTATTAACTACAGAATCAGTCTAAATATAAAGATATTTGTAGTGCATTCAATACAACATTTTATCACAATTATTTAGAAATATAATTTCTTGTTAAGTAATTTATGATATCCGAAGCTGTTTCTATAATAGATAATTTAACAATGCCTATGAAAATAAAGAAATTACAGGTATTACATTTTTCATTTAAAAGATTTATAATTAATTATCCCGATTATATATTTTACATCAATGTGAACTCTATACATATTATGCGTTAATTAGCAACTGAATTTCGCTTTAACCGCGTACGTTTGATTTACACGTACTTTATTTCAAAATGCTAGTTATAAATAACTGTTATTAAAGTAAATATTATTATTTTAGATCGATTATATAATTACTGTATCTTAGCAATAAATTTAATACTAAGAAACTCGTAAACTACCAACAAACTTAAATTAATAGTCATGAATATTCTGCCTTATTTTCAATAATAATTTACATTTGACCTCGTCTCGCAGCTAAGGTTCTGTAATATTGTAATCATTTTTGTATCATAAATGTACTTTATCATAGTTTAAAGCCAAATTACATATAAGATATTTAAATATATTGTCGTTACTGTCAATATTTTACACTTATTTTATACATATACATTATATACACGATATTTTTACGGTAAACTAAATTTTACTGCGCACATCATAACATATAATGACTAGTTATGGGTGAGTCTTCAATATCATTATTCAAGATCACGCGACGGTACTAGGCTAGGCTAACACGAAAACAGCACAATACAATGTGTTCACTTTAAGCCAAAAGTATTTAGAGACAGTCGTTCAGAACAAACTACAGGATTAGGTTCAGTGATAAAGCGAGTAAATCACTTACTGGTCTAATTTTATGTCTCGGGTTAGCACCTGGCAAACAGCCAAGGTCAACTTTGACCTACATAGTAGCTTAAGTTGAGTTGCTGGGACCCGACGTAAAATTTCAACCGTCTGTACGTTTCTCAACGTTATGGATTATCGTTATTGCTCAGATATGGTCGCTTTGCTTTTAGGATTCCAGCGCTATGAGATTTATACGTTTATATAGAAATGGTAAATGTAACATAGAAAGCACCCTGTCTTGGATTTGCATGACTTAATAATTATGGAACCCAGAGATTAAGTAACATTCTAGTGGGAAAAAAAAATGTTTGAAATCGGTCGAGTATTTTTGAATTATTTGTTACAAAGACTAAAATACTAATCATTACTCTTTCTTTTCTGATATCTTTTCTTTTATTGTATAAGTATGTTAAGTGGTATCGCCCCGCCACCTATGGACACACATATATGGCCTTTTAAGAATTGGTACGCTCTTTTCTTGTAGTTTTCAATTAATGTTGCCTTAGGGTAGCCAATGCATATCGTATAATGAAAGGATTAAGTATTGGCAACGCTAGACATAACGTTCTTTGAAAGACAGTCCAAGAAGTGTATTGATTAAAAGCATTTACTCATTTTTAATAGTATATTATTGCGACATCATCTGGCAAGATGTCGAAAAGGCATTTTAGTAAGATTGCTATGCAATTTTTACAGGCGTTAATAAATTTAGATTAAAATATTAAAGTTGCTTTCATTTTTTGTCAACAAACAACGAAAAAAATATTGTGACATACACTATAATCATTTTCCAGAACTAAAACTGACATCTTAATATGGAAATATTCAATTTCCATGAACAAATGCAAGGGCTCTATATTTATTGGCTCCTCATGTAATTTGAACGCGAGAATTTCAACGTCCTAATAAACCAATCTATCAATACAATTTACAAGAGTAGTATTAAAACACGAACAATGAAGTCACTTGTGTTAAATTGAAACAAGTATTAAATTTTTTGTAACAAAAAGTCTTTCTCAAGTTTTTGATGAAAAACGTCGTCTGAAAGTAGAGCAAAGTTAAGTTATAGAACCTTCATTAATCAAAGGAGCACTTAGGTATCAGACGTCATCTTAAAGCAGTTTCCTTGTTTTTTTTATCTAAATACAACTTATATTATAAAAAAAAACAAAAAAAAATATTTTAAGTATAATCTTGTATGTAATTATTATAACTCATAAAAAGTTTTCTTTTAAAATTCATTTAAATAAATACGATTTGGTCGGTAGATCATGTCTGGCGTCGTGATTACGGTGTACAGTTTGAGGAAGAAAAGTCTTTCACTTGAATAAAACCTACCTCTTATTACCTCGATGTCCGTTGTTGCATAGCTCAGCGTTTTTAAGGCAGTATTTCCGAATCAATTCGACTTCTTTCAAGAAAAGAGCGTACCAATTCTTAAAGGACCGGCAACGCACTCGCAAGCCTTATGGCAATAAGAGTGTCCTTGGAACATCAGAAGAGGTTTGAACATTGATGAACACAGACATGTATTCAGTATTTAGTTCTCACCATAGTGTAAGTTCCATTTCACCAAGATGTCATCGTCTCCTACACAATTATTTGCCCTCATTATCTGAAATAGTTTTTAAGCGGTACCGTAAGAAAATAGTACCCGTGACAATATATATAAGAGACAAGTTTACCATTGACAGTTGACATTTCCTTAGTTAATTTACTAAGCAAGCAACTACTATGAATGATTAAGTTTTTTTACTTATTGGCCCATGTGTTAGGATTTATGTCTGAGCCCTAGAATTACTCGAAAAAATATATATAAAATTTTAAGAGAAAAATAACTGACTTTTGGGTTAACGAAGCCTTGTTACCACACCTCATCCATAGTCCGTCGCCTCACTTGTACGTCTTCTTTAATACGTCACGGAACAGATCACTACAATATTCAATATAGCGTTTACAAATTCAGCCAATTAAGGTTGAGTTTTTCTTTGATTTAACATTTCATCACGCAATATATAATGAACAAAACATCTGTAATTATATGAAAAAATACTCATATTATATTCGACAAAGTTAAGAATTGTAAACGTCCCCAAATTATCAAGGAAAGTTTCCGTAAATTTGTTATAAGTTTTCACATACCACAAATCTACTTTTGGCAATAAAATGCGAAGTAGTGATATTTTTGTATTAGGCCCCAAAGTTTCCTCAGTGCTTCATAAAGATATTTCCCGCTTTTCTTAAACGGCAGAAATATAAGTTTACAACTTTGATGTAGTTCCCTGAGGTTTGTTTTTTATGTAAAAGGAGGCAAACGGGCTGGAGGCTAACCTGATGTTCAGTGATTCACATTCACTTTTATTGAAGGACCCTAAGTCGAATTGATTCAGAAATGTGTCAGTGGGCAGCTGGTTCCACATAGTGGTGGTGCGTAAAACTGCGTACCAATTCGACTTAGAGTTCGCTTAGAAAAGAACGCATCAATTAAGTATCGTTTCCAGGCCATTTGATGTGTTGAATGTGATACAATACAAATGCATAAAATAAGCTTTGTTCAAGTGAAAACGCAAACTGAAACGAATAGGCTAAAGCCGTATTGACGTTTGTTATCTGAGACCCTTAAACGCACAATGGAGCAGCCATGAATCTGGTTTGCCAGGAACCCATGACTTTATTACGTAGAATCTATAATCCATAAATACTACTCAAAATATTTTTACCAGCGTAGTGTAGGATAATCAATGATTTGTGTCATTAAATAAATAAATAAAGCACTATAATTAAATAGTATTTTTTTTATTATACAGAGATGTTTATAATACATGTACACTCGGCGACCAATGACAGCCACAAGTGATCCTACCTACCTACCTTAACTCTTACTTTGGAACTTCCAAAAGCGGTCCTGATCACTTTCGTACTAACTGATGTAAAACTGATCTATAATTGTCGTGATTCATGAGCACTTTTCCTTATTTAGTTTAGTTTTTTATTTCCTGTTTTGGTTTTGTCTAAATAACTTAATTTATTATGTACTTTTTGCTTACCTTAAATAAATCAGTGGCGCTACAACGACCTTAGGGACGAGAGTCACACACTGAAAGGCCAGTGCTGCTCTCAAACATCAACATGACATAGTTTTATTTTGTTTTAACTTTAACACTTTTTTGTCGTATGTAAATAAATATACTCTATATAATCTAATGTTTGCATACTCTTGCAAACATGCAATACGTGTAATACGATGTATCAAACATATCGTAGTATAACTAAATCAATACCGCAGACTTATTGAAGTCGATTCCGCTAAATTGGCAGAACTTGTTAGCAGATAAACTGCTTTCATATGTATGGTTATTATTTACTAGCGTTCCCGGAAAGTTTCACCTGCGTCGGAAACCTTTAATAATAATAATGTATTTGCAAAAATATGGTACAAAAATGGTATGGTGGTACATTCTAAGGTTCGTATATTCTGCCAAACATAATTGCGTGCAAATTTGTCATAAAAGATATAATAGAAGTTAAAGTAAATATATTTATACATGTAACTAAACATAACAATCAAATATACAATATTTAAAATTTTCTTAACCTACAAAGTAAAAATAAAAGTAATTAAAAAGCTGGCAGCATTTTCTCACTGTATTGAGATTCTTACTCGTTGAGCAAGCAAGGCACTCTGGTACTATCTCTCTGGGGTCACTGGTACTATCTACCAGGCGCCAACTTAAATCTTTAATTAGCGCCTGTGCACTTGAACCCCATGGCAGAGTTTCTACTCCAAATTTTATTATTTTTCGCTTACTCTGCGGCTGAGACGGGGCTAACGTGTGCACACAAGTAGCATCCCATACTAAAGCACTTTTACACTTTTTGCAGGCATGAATATCTGATAATAGAAAAAAACTGACTATCAGAAACAAATGACATAACTTAATGACTTCATTTGCGTGATTAACACATTTAATCTTAAACAAAGATTTTTAGTAAATATAAACGTGAATTTATTATATTAGTGAATACTTGGAAAATCGAAAACCGCGAACGTTTACATCCATACCAAGTTAACGATCTATTTCCGAAAAGATGGTTTGTTGATCTGTTGGATTTGTCCAAAAATCCGCAAAACCATATACTATACTAGCTGCCCCCGCGAACTTCGTTTCTCCTTAATGTGGTTTTACTTAGCCTTAATACCGTGACACGAAAGAATAATTTCACTGTATTATCGTCACTATAATTTGAATTTGATTTACACTTCGGTCTAAGTAACATGTGGTTGGCTATGCTAGCACCAAAAATTAAAAAAGTAGAAATAATTGAATTTCACGGTATGTCGTTTACTACAAAATCAATTTAATTTATACTTTAGCCTTAATAACACGTGGTAACCATGATATTGAATTGTAGCTTATATGACACGTTTGTCAGTTTACCATAGCAGTGCCTATTATAGTGCATTACTTACTCAATCTAGTCGAAAAGTATTGACATCTGTTAGAATCTTTTGGAGTTAACAGATAATTGTGACTGTCAATTAATTATAGACAAATAATTTGCAATAAAATAAAATTGCGACTATAATTAAAAATTTAAGCTATCCTATCTCTTAAGTTGGGCCAGACTGCTCACGGTGAGCCAATTTAATTTAAAATCGGTTAAGTAGTTTAGGAGTCCATCGCGGATAAACATCGTGATAGGAGATTTATATATATTAAGATATTATCTATTACTTAAGTCTAATGTATTGTAGTCGATTTTAGTCGTGTCGGATCTCAGTAAATCTTAATCCAAATAAATACGTTGTTTATCAAAAGATTTAAATTGTATAAAAAAATCCCTTGACATCATTTCAACGTCTAAGGAGATAATTACTTCGCAAATAATATACCAGGTTTGTGCATATTTAATGCGAATGCGAGTGATACTGCTGGCTACAAATTTCATTCTTATTTCTGAAATGACTTTAAAAGATCCTTATGTCGAACAAGCATATCATCTAGGTACATCGTATACCCGGAGATTGTTATGGTTCTGCACACTATACTCCGTTGCCAAACATTTGCAGCTAAACCATTACGGCAACCATCGTTGGACCGTGTCCAAATTTGCCGCCTTGCTTTATTTGAGAACATTAATAGCGTCTTTAAGCTATTATGTGCAGAAAATTAAGGCAGATTGTCATTAAAAAAATATATGACATGCTTACTGCTGTTTGTTTAACGCTTTCTAATGGGCGATGGGCTTAATTTTATCGAGTAGGCTCTCTTCTTATGTTTATATCTAAGAGGACACATCTTACTACTACTACTACTAATACTATTTAGCTGGAAGTACCAGATACCTATGAATGGGATGTTTGACAAAAAGGGAGCACTTTTAACAAACGGGACTGATAGTTCTGCCTATATTAAGACCATGGACATTCATAATGTGTGCGGCTAAATGAATGCCTTATAATTGTTACTAGTGATATATGAAGGATCATGAACAACATTTGCTGTGCAGAGGACACTATTTAATAGCCTCGTCCATGAATGATCTGTAAATGCTTGTTACAGTTATTGAAGCTAGCAAAAGAGAGGTTTGACTATTGACGCAGTAAAGACGAAGGTGTTGGTCATTTTACGAAACGACGTTTTACGTTCTAATTTAACTGTAGCTGGAAGAACGTTGGAACGCGGCAACACAAGTATTTAGGAACTTGGGTTACAAACGAATGGAATCCTGATCAGGAAATTAGGTCTCGAAGTGAAATTGCACGAGGATCTTTCAACAAAATAAAGAAAGTTTTGTTCTGTCGTCACTTGACCATTAAACTACGAGTCAGAGATCTCCTTTGTTACATATTGTTAATTATTATGTGTAGCTATCGTCGCATGCTTGGTAAAAGCTGGATCCAGACGGTCTCTAACGAGAAGGTCCTTTAACGAGTTGTAATGTCGAAGAAACTTATGCAGAACATTAAACAACTGAAAGTTGCGTACTGAACCACGTGTTGCGCCATCTTAACCCGATTTTACCCAGAGGTATTGGTAGAAGGAAGCAATCGTGGCTTTACAACGTTAGGTAGTGGACGTGTATTGTGACTGTGGATGAGTGCATCTGGCACAGGCAAGACACGCTTCAAGAGACTGACAACCAACCTCAGATAATGGAGAGGCACTAAAAGAATATATTGATGATTTCATATAGGTCACTTATTCTTCCTAATTACATTTACTGTGTTGCTGTGCCATTGACACATAACATTCTTGAAATAAATTAAATGTATCTACGTACTATGTACATTTTACAAACTATTAAAAATATATGTAAATGTTCTCCTATAACCCCAAAAGAGCCAAGTGCATATTTTAATAACATTATAATTATTATGTATATTAAGTAATAACTTTGGTTGGAAACGTAATCTAAGACATAATCAGTGGCACACCCGAATATTACGTGTCACTGAAAAATTACTTTCCAATCTCCCTTGGGAATCCTCGAGCAGAGATTATACACATAATATTACATGATAACTCATTTAATCAAAGAAACAGTCACTACAATGCCAACTATATATCAACTGCCATCTATTGATTGGAATGATAATCAACTAATTGACTAAAACCCTTAAAAGGTATTGTTAGCAAATCTGGAAGGTACAATATTTTGAGTAAGGTATATAAACGTTTTTTTTTGCTTTTTGTTGTAATGTTTTCGTTTTGTTTTTTATAGTAATTGTAATGCTGTTTGGAGACATTTTTGTTATAGTTAATAGTTTTCATAATAGTTATAGTTAAACCGTCGTAATACATACAACACAGAAAAGTAAACAATAAAAAGACTCCCAGGTTGCGGTCATCTATTCACAGAGAACATATAATTTATATACAATGTAGAATATATCATGACTATGAAAGCGTGATAAGGCGTCTATCTCACAAGTTTGATTACAGCGCGATGTCTTACGTCAACTTGGGCCGAACCTCAAGAGACGAGACTTATATGATTAGCTTGCAAACTTTGCTTGTAACTTGTCAGTAAATTTATGCTTCTAACAAACTAGTTTAATTTAATAAGACAATGGCAACATTACGTCAACTCACATATGCCTTAAAACACATCAAACAACTTAGCATTTAGGCATGTTGTATACTTACATTTTATAATATTGTTTCTGTTACTAAGAATATTTTAAGTCTTAACATGATTATTGATGATCATTTAATTATCATTAAAATCATTGACAAATCAAAATCATGTCATTTAAATTCATATACCTGACGTCACCAAATTAAAGGGTAAAATATCAACAGTTTTATCATAGTGCTATCCAAAAGCTCAACAAGACATTATCATACATACTATTTGACGGCGGACGTCTATTAACGCCTCAAAATATCACTTTTAAACACAGACATTTATGTTAATAATTGCGCTTAAATATTCACGAATAATAAAGCTCAAAATTATGATATGATTTTTAAGTACATTTATTCTCTCGCCGATCACGGCCTAAGAAAGGCTGGGAGTCGTTCGCCATCCGGTGTTGTGAGAGGTACCACAGAGATCTCTTCTCCGGTCGCTCCTGCGGATTATTAGCTATGATTGGGTGTTGCGAGGTGCGCTCCTTCCTGGGATGCGCCTCTCGCTATGCAGACGACACTCTTGTCGTGGCGAGTGGTTGTGACGACTGGTACTCGTTGTTGGGCGGATCCGAGCCCTGAGTCTCACGGCGTCCCTTGATGAAACGGAAGTCCTGCTATTCAGTGGCTCGTGGGTCTTCCTTCGGGGGTGGCATTGGTGGTTGAAGGCGTTAGGATTCCGGTGGCCTCCAGTATGAAGCATCTTGGTCTTGTGTTGCATGGTTGCTGGAGTTTTGCAGCGAGTGATTTCGGTTTGGGCAGAATTTGATTTTTCAGGAGGCTGCTGAGCAATTGAGGGAGGGTCTGGGGTGGACCCTGGACTCGGTGGTGGTTAAGGGCCGGGATCTTGATCTTTATTTTGCTATTTAACGCTTTTTAATGCCCTGTTGTATACGGTTTACGCTCAACAAGACTTTTCTTGACTTTTCCGTACAGTCAAAACTTTGTAAGGAGATCTTGTGACACAGAGGTGGATACACCTTAGGAATTTGATGACTGGTCACCATCTGTCATTAAACATTCATTCAAAGTTGACATTTAAAAATGTCAACAGTTTCGTAAATAAATTTCAAGTAAGGATTGTAAAATGAAAAATGATAGTTTGTGCCGATTTAAGGCCAGCAGCAGATCTAGACGAGCTCTCATTCAGACGACGAGCCCTCCGGGATGCTGTTATATGTATAGGATGGATAAAACTTGTAAGGAAATCAATAAGTCATTAGTATTATATTATAGTCCTAAGCGAAAAGCCCTCTTTTTAAAAACTTCTTTAGACAAATAGGGCTTAGGACACACAGTAGTCAAGTGCTAATTGCACATATAAAAAGTAAGTCATATTCCTAGGTTTCAACCATATGATCTCTGTTTTCGCAGTTCTCAATTAGTTATATTGTATACCGATTTAAATTCAGCGCGCGTGACGTTAGATTAACGTGAAATTAACCATTATGTGATTATCTAGTACACCTGTGTATTTTCGTAAATCATTCCAAATTGCTTTATAAATAAATTACATTTGTATTTCCAAATTAAATTAGCTAAAACACGTTTGTAGATATTTGTATTTATTTATCGTTACCTTTAAATTATTTAAATTTTATATAATTTAAACGAAAAATTATTACCTCGCATAATGGTGATGATACGGTACCCTTAAGAAGATATTACATTAAATAGAGAAGTTATAAGTGCAACGTATGATCTTGATGAAGAAAAAAACATCCTGAAAAGTCAAAGTCGATATTAGATAATAGCTGACTAGAACTTTGTATGTATTTTATACATGTGAATATTTAAAAAAAAACTCTTGAACTAAATATTTAAAAGGAAAGTTGTTCCTCGCCTATCAGTCGCTTCTTCGCGATTTTTTAACCAGTTATGGTTTTTCGAGTACTGTAAGTTGTTTTTGACTTTATTTGTTATTTAAAAAGTACAATCAAAAAACAATACTAATACAAATATCTACAATATAACATAACCATAAAAAACTGTGTGAGCTAAAGTAAACAGTTACTAAACATTATAATAATAATAAAATTTTATTCATGACAGAAATATCGTTGCGGCAAAATTAATATAATGCTAGTCCCCACATTAAGGACCGCTGTTTTGGTGCATGATTGGAATATTTTTTAAGAGTTAGTCGGTGGAATAGTTGTACCAACGTAGTAACGAGTTTATTAGTAAGAAATTATGATCTAGCTTATTCTAAGCATAACTATTAATAATATAAGGTTCGAATAAGATTTTATTTGTACCTGTTAATGTGACATCTAACAAAACAAATTTCGTATAAGATTTTTAGCATGCGTATATGTATGAGTATGTGAATAGATATGTGTGCGTATTATGTATGCACTTTGTATTTGAGAATGTGGCTAAATTGTTATAAGCGTGCACAGTGTCTGTTTTTGGAACCGCTGTTGCAGAATCGAAATTCAATTTGGATACATATTTTTTAGGCATTTTGTGAGTTCATGTCTAGAATATAAATGAATAAAAAAAAGTATAAAAATCAAACCATATACGCCTCGGAAGCTATAAACCATAATTTAAGACCCATTGTAACCCGATATGACGTCAAGCTGATATTATTTTTCTCAGGTTTCCACAATTTGCTACATAATTCTATATTTCCTGGTGACAGCGAACAGTAAGGGGTCTATGTCAGAAATAGTACAAATTATGATACTGGCAATTATACCACCGCTTATATTAAATGGCATTTTGCTATTTCTAGGAGCTTTGGAGGTGAGCATATTTTATTTCAGAAACTCTGAAGATTTAACTAGTGCCTAGACTGACTAAGAATATAATATTTTTATCGTATATTAGCTTTGAGCAGTGTTTGCCGAGTGGCTCATCACTGAGGTGAGGATCAATGGATTTCCGTGTATGTGCGCATTTAATATTCGCTCGAACGTTGAAGGAAAACATCGTGAGGAAACCGGCTTGCCTAAGACCCAAAAAGTCGACGGCGTGTGTCAGGCACACGAGGCTGATCACCTACTTGCCTATAAGATTACCAAATGAACATGAAATACATAGAGAAATCTGAGTGCTAGACCTGAAAAGGTTGTAGCGCCACTGATTTTTTTATTATATAATTAGCTAAGGGTGAAACAATATATTCAAAGAAAGACAGTATGAACAGTAAAATGTTATGAGAAATTAATATAGCTTTTATTTTAATGAACATTGGTAATCCGTTCAAAGCTTTACCTCGATTATATATGGTTTTATAAATAATTAATGATATATATTAAAACAAATAAAACAAAATTTATTACATTTGCATTCGGAGAATTAACAGATTACATTTTCCATGTACATAGAATGCCTTTACACTACTTACTTGTGTTTTATCTTTATTTTTATAGTTCTGCTGTACGTGTGTATGTATGTCACTGAACTCTTAAACGTCTGTAGCGATTGGAATGCATGTTTTTGTGTGTGTTTGGGTGGCGCCCTAGATGTTTTATTTAATCAAATTGGTTGATCGTTTATTATTATCTATACATCAAATAAACAGCTGGTAGATATATAAATCTTCTGTGGATGTGTTCGTATTTAAAATCCTAAACGCCTTTCTCGACTTCACTTATATATATATATATTTTTTATCCTTTGCAGGAGAAAGCGTGGGCGCTCGAAGTGGCTTTATGGCTGTGCCTACTCCTTGCCTCTTACAACACGGTATTAGGCATCACGGGGGGAATTTATTTCATACGCACTGGTCACTATACTGCACACTTTATGCTTGCTGTTATATTTGGATTATTGGCTATATCTTTGTGTAGTAAGTAACTCATTTTATCAAGTTATATATTTAATATCGTGATCTTCAAATATTTAATTTAAGTTGTAGCCATGCACGCCATTGGCCGTGTGTGTGTGTTCGCAGCATTAAACCATCCTTCCATAAGACAAAACTATGATACGCTGTGGAATATATGTATGCTGTGAATATACGTAGCTTATAACGTGAAATCATATATCTTACTTTTGTACTAATAGCAAAATGTTCGTTACGGCTTTCACGGAACGAATCGTGGCGTAACGATATCGTGTAGCGCTAATACATTTTGCTATTGTGTTTATTAGTGTATTAAATATATAGTACTGGCATTAATTATCTTGATTCATGTGGTTCTGGCTTAAGAGTGTCACTCTCAGGTGGTCTGAGCTGCGTTTATGATTCAATCGATTTGCCTTTCAAGTGCGCACTCGCTCGTACGGTAGGGGCAAACATCGTGATACCGGCACGTCTATGTCTTATTGTGAAAGATAATGTAGTCTAAAGCCAAGACGTGTAGATCGTCTGAATTATTTATGTTTTTCCTCCGTTTTTACGACCGTTTTATATGGTTTTAATTTTGTTTAATCCTTTTTCGTCTTAACTATACCACCATTATAATTCACACCAGTGGCGCTAGTTTTAGTTCCGTGATCATTTGTTTATTCTAAAAAGAAAGTAAGTGATCAACCTTCCGCCAGACACACGCGTTTGACTCTTTGGATCTAACGCAAGCCGGTTTCCTCACAATGTTTTCCGTTACGAGTGTTAAAAGCACACATAGAAAGTCCATTGGTGCACAGCCGGGATCGAAAATACGAGGAGGGATGCGAGAGAAAGACACCTTTGGTTAGAGCCACTAGGCCATACTGGTCAAATCCATAATTAGTTACTGCTTAAATTATATATAGAAATAGTAACTTCTTCATTTTATTTAACGTGTAAACGATTTTTTTTCAGCCGTCATTTGCCACGACGTGTTAATAATTTTCTCTTACAAAAAGCTTTTGCAATCTTCATGACATATTTGTGAAATGTATTTGAAATCTTTTCATCTTTTGTGAATAAACGTTTTCAGTATAAGCCTTTTCATTTAAATATATATATATATATATATATAATTAAGTTGTTAAATTTTCTGTTACTACAGAAGAGAGTTTTATACTTAAAACACCTTTATATTAAAAAATGTGTACGAGTATGTAAGAAGTGAATCTTCTTTATTGCCTTATTTTTAAAAAAATGATCTACTGTATGCAACTTCGTAGAAATTGATTACATAAAGTTAAATTAGATAAAGTTTAACAAAAGGCTTATATAATAAGGATAATAAACCACAGACATGAATACAAATAATACAAGTGTTTTATTTACCTTAATACTACTAATATTATTTCATTAATTGTAATATAATAATAATAACTATCACAGTTATCGTTATTATATATTTTTGTTATTAATGGCTTCGAATCTCTTCGTTCAACCGTGGTAGGGACAAGAAAACATGGCGCGTAATGGAAAAATGTGACGGTAAATTTTACGATAAAGAAGTTTGACTTCAAAAACTTAATTATTTGGTACAAATATCCGGGTAATGCAATTAATTTTAATAAACTAAACGTGCCTCTAAATAAGTTTAAATAAATAATATAAACAAATTGTATTCAAACAAAGAAATAAAAACTTTAATTAAAATAAAGCTATTTTAATAAAGCTTTCTCAACGTTTGGAATTTTGCATTCATAAAATTGTTACGACCTCTCGAGGAATCTCATTCAGTCTTGGACTCACCTTATCAAGGAAAATATTTTTAAATCATGCCGCCAAGGACCAATTTATCACGTTGTTCTTTTACATATTGTATTATTTTCAACATTTGTTACATTCGTGGCTTAGCATGTTCAACATATTTTTCGTATTCGGTCAGAGTAATTAGTGTTAAATTTATAAGTAATGGATGTAAGGCATAAAGACGGTGCAGTATCTTGGTACAAATGACTAAACCTCGTTAAATAGGACAACAATTTTTCATCTTTTTAGTCACAGTAAATGGTAATTTAAAAAGTACGTCCCTTCTCTGGCATCCGTTGTAACCAAATTTGTTCTTATGCAACCTGACACAAGACAGCCAGACATAATGATACCGATAACACACGTTTGTCTAAATACAATACATTTTTGATGTATCCTTTATATATAAGATCTCTCTACAATAGTAAGCCTAAATTGAACGTACAAATAAATAATATAATATATATATAGTTAAGTATGGGATGCAGTTTCAAACGAGACAAAGTTTTTAGACATTTAAAAATAGACTGAAAAATAGTAGGTCTTCTCTATTTGTTGAGAATAAGGGAAAGTGATTTGGAATGCCGAATCCAGGGGGGACAGTCAAATACATCATGATTTTTCTTTCGATGGTAGCGTCCTCTATAGACGATCTCCTAAATTCTACTGTGCTCAAGAGATGCCGCTTTAATGAAAAACGTGATTACCATTTCAAACATTCAAAAACTACTTTGATTTACTTTTACGCATATTTAGAGGTAGATCAAGTAAATAAATAATTCAATTTAACTAAACTATTCAATTTAGCAAAATATTTCTAAAGGATATTTTCTAAAATTTTCACATGAAAAATAATGTTATAGGTATTTGAATGCCAACTCCCAACGGCAAAAGTGTCAAAACAAAAATTTCAAATTACAAACTGACTCCTGCTTGTTGCGTTACCATTTGCTGTAGTTCACTTTGTATTTAATCCTGTTTTCTGTATTGTGAGATGCTCTAGTAAACACGTCGAGTCGAGCTTTTAGTTTCTCTGGCATACTGTCGGGATTCTACACTCGGTTGTACTCGGTGTAAATTGGTGTTTTAAGACATTTCTAAGACTAATGCCTAAACGATGTGTGTTTAGTGATTCACCTAGTGGTAAGTGATGCATTTACTATAATAGAAAGTATAGAAGTGTAAACTAAGCGATAGAAATAACACGGAATGTGGAGATCCATATATTATATGCTTGCAGGAGACAGTCTTGCTAGCATACTTTACGAAATATGATTGCATGCAGACATAGGTAAGACATCCTTTAAGGCATGTCTACTATTCAGATTATTATAGTTAATTGCAAGATCTATATGCCTCTCCTAGCGATCCGCCACCCCAAAGGCCTCATTTCGATGTGCAAAAACTTCGGACTATTCTATGGATACTACCTGTATCATAAATCACATAATCGAGTCCAGAAACAAAAATAACCTATCTTTCCGGAACCTTTCCTTGCCTAAAATCGCTTAATTTATTAACTGACAAAGTAACGAAAATACCTGGAAATAAATTTAAGATATACATCTTAAGAGAACTCGTTGTAATAAAGCAATGCACCCCTGCCTATACCGTAAGGGATTACAGGCATAAGTGCTTATGTTTATGAATGTATTGTTTATATATATATTAACAGAATAGATTATTTAAATTATGAAATTGCATGGTCTTATCCATTTCAGCAACAGCACATATTTAATTTAATTTATTTCAGTACACAAAGCCACTATGAAACATATTATTTCATGATTCAATGTTGAATCTTAAAACTTTATCAACATATTGACATGCATATTATATCTTATTTTTCAGAGGCCAGCCTTCATTAATTTCCAAAATCTAAAAGATTCTGTCAACAATTGAATTCTTGGGTTAATCTTACTGGTGATTTTGGATTGATTAATGAAGAGATTTTTAAAAAGAAAAAGGTTTGTGATGTTCATTTCACTGACAGAGATTGTAACCATAATAACCAATTAAATGCTTTAGCCATTCCATCTCTTCATTTGAATGGTAAGTAATTGAAATATTAATTAATTTACTTAACCCTTGGATGGTTGAGAAACCAATATATCGTCAATAGCAATTGAATTTTCATTGTCTTACTTATTCGTCCATGAAAAGGTTAACTATTGTGTGTTACTCAATGTCTTATAAAGATTTTAGTGGTAAATTGTTTAACTCTCTTCAGGCTTTCATGGAAAACTTCCTTACCCTAGTGAAATGGTCAGTCGGGAAATGGAACTGAACACCCAATTAGGTAATTAAAATAATTTAGTTTTTAAGGGACTACAAAAAAAGATATTTATTGTTTGCCTGTATTTCTTTTTTGTGTGTATGTTACTGGATTTCTCTATCAATCAGCAATAACAATTAATTTAATAGTTTCTGTATTGACATCGGTTCTTCTTTCTTAATTTCAGGTTGTTCTGAACATAATATTATAACACTTTTGAACATATGCCAGGACAAAACTACAACCAGCTGCACCATTGAAGATATCAATATTAAGTCATCCATATCAGGTAATAACAATATAGCTTTTTGAATGAGTACTAGGAGACAACTGACTGCTACTGTACTTGGAGACAAGTTCTTATGTAGAGATCTCAAACAAGCATGTCCCCTCTATGAATGCCTGGAAAATAGGTGACTGGTAGAGTCTGGATAAGGAAGGCAGAAGACAGATTGTTAAAAATCAAACAAAATTGAAACTAATTCGTTAGACGAACCCTATGAATATATCGATATTGGAGGATAGGATTGCTGTAGGTAAAAACATGCCGAAGTGCAACTGCCCCTTTCGCTATGTGTTTGTTTAGCTATAGAGATCATTGCAACAGCAATACTTTCATAACATACCTATTTTTCAAATGTATCATATCCTCTTACTGTTTTGTTTAAGAAGTGGAGCGCTGCATGGGTTATATTGCACAAACACACACATAACACTTTATTTTTATTAATATAATTAATCGAGATATCTGACATCAATTCAGTTGCCTGTGGCTCAGCATCTACTTCTGCTGTAACCACACAGAATGTTAAGCACAACATGAAAAGATCATCAAAAAGGCATTCAGAATATGCTGCTATAATGCTGAACCATGGTTATTGCAAGAAAAGATCTTCAAAAGGTTGGTGATATCATATTTTAGTCTTTATAGTGAGTTGGAACAGTTGAGTTCGATTAAGGAATAATGCTGCTAGTTGTGACTTTGACTTGCGAAAGGAAGGCTGGCACATAGAGTCGTGCCTTGGGAGAGTGCCAGTGAAGAGCTTTTGTCGCAGGCTGTAGCAACCCCCTTGTAGTAGGGTCATCATGGCTATTGTATGGGAGCCCCCTTAAATATATAGCCATCAGTAAATATTTATTTAAGGGGGCTCCCATACCATAGACATTATTTTTTTTGCTGTTTTTATAGATACAGAACCCTTATCGTGCGAGTTTTTACTTGCAATTGGCTGATTTTATTTAATTATATTTTTTTGTTACAGCTTCGGAAAGAACGGCGCCGTCCAAATTGACAGTAAATAGATATAGCACTTAACAAAAACAAATTTGTAACTTGAGAAGAGATATCTACAGACTGCGAAAAAGTCATTCATTTAGGCGCAAGGCGCGGCTTGCAAAAGCCGAAAAACTGCATGCCAACACTACTTTTCAAAAAGTAGTTAAATGACATCACAAGCCAAATTTTTTACCGCCATGCAGATGCAAACGGCGAAAAAACAAAAGGATCGTCGTTTTTGTTTGGAAGAAAAAGTATTGTCCTTGTTTTTGTATAAGAGGAGTCCGAAGTGTTATGCCTTGATGGCAAATATTTTACATTGCCATCAGCAAAATGTTTGATGTTTAAAAATTGAAAAAAGTTGGGCATGATTTGCCTCGCGAAGATAAACTGTGCACGTTAATCTTTGACGAGATGTAACTAACGCCGCTAGTGCATTACGATGTAGCAACCGACAAATTAAAATGATTCGCAACTCGCGGCAAACAAATATTTGCAAGCCATGCATTGGTTTTCATGGTGAAGGGCATTAAAAAAAGGTACAAACAACCTGTCGCTTATTATTTCACTGGTAACCTGAACAAAAATTAATTGAAAGTAATACAGGAAGTTCTCAAAAATGTGCAAGCAACTGGCTTGACCGTTTTATGTACTGTGTGTGTCATTAATGAACTTGTGGCCGATACGAGAGTGAATTATCTCAGAAAAGGAAAGGAGACAAAAGTTAACTTCTTTGAAGTGAACAAACGAAAAATTATTCCCATGTATGATGTTCCACATTTATTAAAAGGGCTGAGGAATATCTTTCTTACCAAGGATTTCCATGCAAAAAGATGTGTTAGGGAATCAAAATGAAACAAACAACAGCTACATACGATTAAAAGAATATTTTAAAAATAAGAAGTGGTTAAATTATCCATCTCTCGAGTTAGACCAATGTTTTAAGGAAATACAAAGTGTATGTGTGACACATTTAAAAAAAATGTTCCAAAGTGTGCTGTAAAAGGTACGATAAAAATGTACACTGACATGTTTGTGTCATTTCCCTTTAAATGTGTAACACATAAAGAGGCTCTCAAAAAAAAATTTGATGAAATGACACTGAATGTCTTAATATACAGTTGGTGCAGGTCAATGAACCAAATATTAGGTCCTTACATATGAAATTGGCGTTTTGTCGTACTGGCACTTTGACCTCAAATACCTCCTCTTTGGTTAGGAATTTAAAATTCGAATTTGTACAGCTATTTACTCGTGTATTTGTGCTTCGATGGCCGTCATTCATTTGTTTTTTTCTTCTGTTTTTTTTCTGTTTGCGTCACTTATTTTACAAAATGGAAAACTTAAAGTATCGCATTATTTACGAGTACGAGTTCCGCCGTGGCAGTAGTGCTGCGGAAACGACTCGAAGGGTGAATGATGTGTATGGTGGTCATGTTGCAAAAGAAAAGACAGTTCGTTTTTGGTTCCAACGTTTTCGTTCTGGAAATTTTGACCTGCAGAACAAGCCCGTGGACGGCCTGACACCCAAGTTGATAATGAAGTATTGAAGGCTATTGTGGAAGCGGATTCAAGGCAAACCACGTCCGAGTTAGCTGCAGGCTGTGGTGTTAGTGACAAAACTATCTTAATTCCCTTGAAGCAAATTGGGAAGATTAAAAAGCTTAAAAGGTGGGTACCTCACGAATTGACTGAAGCAAACCGGCAAACGCGCGTCGACTGCTGCGTTACATTACTGAACCGGCACAATAATGAAGGTATTTTAAACCGAATCATTACCTGTGATGAAAAATGGATTCTTTACGATAATCGGAAGCGCTCAGCGCAATGGTTGGATCCTGGCCAGCCAGCCAAATCCTGCCCCAAGCGAAAATTAACCCCAAAAAAGTTACTTGTAAGCGTTTTATGGACTAGTGTCGGTATTGTTCATTGCAGTTTTCTCAAATCTGGCCAGACTATTACGGCTGATGTCTATTGTCAGCAATTGCAAACCATGATGGAAAAGCTAGCGGCTAAACAACCTAGGCTGGTCAATCGCTCCACGCCACTGCTACTTCACGACAACGCTAGACCACACAGACGGCTACCAAATTAGAAGAGCTTCAATTGGAATGTCTAAGACATCCTCCGTACTCCCCGGACCTTACTCCAACAGATTACCATTTTTTTCGAAATTTGGACAACTTCTTGCAAGGGAAAAAATTTAACTCTGATGGGGCAGTCCAAATCACCTTCACAGATTTTAAAAAAGGGATCAATGAACTACCTATGAGATGGCAAAAGTGCATAGAAAACAATGGTTCATACTTTGATTAATTAAATATATTATATTTAAAAATATTCGACTTTTTGTTCCTCTATACAAAACGCCAATTTCATATGTAAGGACCTAATATTATGTGGAAACTTGACCTACTCTGGCGATGATGAAATGAAATCTTTCGCCCAAGAATATTTTAAGAAATAAATATTTCGTTTTTGTTAGTGGTCTTTTATTTAATTGATTGTATCATGTAGGTAAATAAATATTTTTGTCAGTTTATGGGTATTGAAGTAAAGCAGTTACAAATATTGTAATACAACCAATATGAGATACTTTACTCTCGAACTTCAATGTTGATTAAACGAATAAGAACTAGGTACAAGTACTAGTATCTACTATGGTCTAGATTATATAATGTATTCCTATATAATATATACTATTGTAGTACTTGTGCCTAATTCTTTACCTTTTATAGTGCATAGCTATGTGTTGGTACACGCACACATACATATAGTTAGTTTTCGATATCGATAAGAGATGGCGTTGTATGTTCACAAAAACGTATAAATTAAGATATGACAAAAAAGCTGTAAGATGGCTCTCTATTCCCAGTATATATTATTTCTCTATGGCCCAATCAAATCGAAATTCTCAGCATTGTTATAGTCTTTCTACAGGCATTTGTATAGCGTAATTAAGATGTAGGCGGGCAGACAACTCCTACGGACTATATAGAATATACATCAAAATCTTTTGAACTTTATTTGCCCATTAAACGTTTAAGAGTACGTTGCCTTATTGTGATTTGAGCTTTTAAGAGAGTTATTATAATTAACATTATGCGTGTTCTAATACAACAAATCTATTTGTTAAAAAATCCGTGCCGAAATTGATTGTAGTAGTTGCGTTTAAATGAAAATGATGCAGAAATATCACAAGGTTATTATTAATATACTTCAGGCCATCAAGTTAACCAGATATGGCTGCCCCTCACAAGCATCTTGTTAAACAAGTAGTTGGCGTTAACAAATCATTGCTAGTTCCCCTGCTCTTTTACGCCCTTGATTTCAAAACTGACAGTAAATGAAGATTTTAGAAGCACTTTTTTGTATTGATGTTCATAGATGTATATTATCTATGTGATAAATTTTAATTATAGTTAGGGTATGTTTCACAATGTACGGACAAGTTCTATATGAGTTCCAAATAAACTATTTATTACTTATTGGTAGGATAAACACTATTGTTGCGTTTCACGACTGTCAGATAGCGCTATTTGTCACATAAAGTCCATCATAAGTTATGAGTTCGATGAAACGAAAAGCGCATCTTATTCAGAGCTTTTATCTTCCAAATAATTTGTGTGTAGCATAGCTATTTGGACTTTATCCATACATTGTGAAACAGAACAAAAGAAGTAACTTAAAAAACACGTCAAGTAAATATGTCTGTCAAATTTAAATCCTTATATTTGCGAAAATGCCCAAATAAGACTATCTCAATAATGCAGGCTTATATCCTCATTGTGTGAATCATAATTTGTTCCCAGCGCAACGCTAAGTTAGACTACGTCGGGATGATTAATTACCTGAGGGATCAGCCAATTGGGAATTTAATTCCACTATCAGGTACGGGATACTAAATCAAAATCGCACAACTTTTGGCATGAACTAGGTAGTGATACTGCGTAGGCAATAATTATTACAGTTACCTAATATGCTATTAAATAAAACAATTCAATATAACTTGTTTAAAAAAATCAGTGGAGCTACAACCTTTTCAGGTTTGGCCTCAGATTTCAATCTGATAGGCATGTAGCTTCCTGTGCCTGACGGCGTCGAATATTTGGGTCTAATGCAAGTCTCATTCTCCTTCACCGAATACGAATGGTAAATGCTCTAAAATAGAAAGAAAGAACATTGGTCCCAGCCTAGAATTAAAATTTAATTCCTATATATGAACGTAAATACACCCGCAAATTCACACTGATGACGACTGTTATCGAAAAATAATTATAAAATCGCATCTATAACTGTTAAAATATCCGCTTTTGTAAAGCAAAGTCCAAGTAGATCATTATCAGTTAAAGTTTATCGACATTCCAATCTAAAACTATTTACAACCATCATAATATAAAACCAAAACATAGTATATGCTGCTGTCATCACCAGTAACACAACAACCATTCCCGGCACAGAGGTTTGAAAGCACGATTGCTTCGTTAAGCATAAGGCACACATCCCAAAATTGATAGAACAGTTCAACACCACATGAATCAAGGTAAACCAGAGAAATATTTTCACCAGCACTTCAAACTCTCTCAAACTTCCAATAAGAAGTATAAAACTTGTAAATAGAAACATAGAAATGATTGAAAATACAAGTATAAGGTAGAGCAATAAATCTTGTTTCTTCTCATACACGATTTTCCATTCTGTATAATTTATAACGATGGACATAACTAGAAGCAGCCCGGTTAAGCCGTAGATCATTCCGAAGATTGCTATTATTAAAGATCCATCTTTTACCTCTATGCATAGTAGAAATTCCTCTGTCGTTGGGAAATAGTCCCAGATTTCGGTGCTGGCGTATATTATGGCACGAATCGAAGTTTTTAATCGCGGACACAATTCCATTATTTCATGACATCTCCGTAACGAGGTGTCATTTAAGATAAAGATTATATATTTTATGGATATCCAAAGTTTTATATCATCTGTTGTCAACTGAGTAGGAGAACATATTTATGTAGTGTATATAACATAAAAGAAACTTTTTATTTCTTGCAACAAAAAAAAAAAACAAAGTCAACTAAATCTCATTATAATATTTTTTTACAAAATGAATTTCACAATTTTTTTTGCTATACTAAGTCATATCTATTTCTAATTACCTTGCAAGAACCTAACAACGTGTATATGTATGTATTATGTGCAAGATCTAAGGCTCGTATGTTATTGTATGTTAGTATGTACCTATATAACGTTATTAAATATTTCTAGCGTTGTTTTTTTTCAGCGTGTAAAGAAATAAATATCTATCTATATTGTACAACATGCCAGTTGTGAAATGTGTTCTTAAATTTATATGTTTTAAATATCAGGTATATCTGTATAGTATATGTAATGTATGTATGAGCAAGCTGCACTAGATAACTAAATATGCACTACGGTGTGATGTAAGAACCTAACAACCCTTCGGATCTTTAAGTCTACAGACCTACGCGAACACATAAATAGTGAATATATAAGTAAGTACGGGATGTCTGCACCAAGAGACCTAGGGTAAAAGACGGAGCCCTACTGGTCGAATCAAAGGTTCAAAGTTGTGGAATTATCTCAAGGCTTACCACGATAATTAAGGGCTTGAAGTAGTCTTCGCCACTTTGAGAGGAAGCGAGGAACGAATAAACGAGCAATATTAAAATCTGATTTATTGTTATAAAACAGCATCTTAAATACAACTTACACCCATTCACATTATTATTGTGAGCCGTTGGAGTATCGCGCACTTTCAGCTGTTAAAAGTAACAGCCACCGTGTCAGCAGTTGGTCCATGTTTAATTGACATTTGAACACATTTCTAAAACCGAAGATTAGAGATGCATGCAATGCTCTACACACAGAGAGAACTTCCATGATTCATAGTCAGCAATAATTAGCCGAGGCCTAAAACCAATAGCTTTGCATTAATTTGTATAAATTCAGAATCCATCATTTAGAGCAATGCGAAATGAATCGGTTTGCTACAATTAGTGCAGAGTGACCAGCATTGTTTCGATTACGGGTTCATGATCAATTCCCTGCGTAAAATAAGCTTCGTAAGCTACGTATTGGCTAAATGCTTACATAGATATTTACTATTGAACTTTCATTTTACATTCTTATATTTATGATTTTTATCTATATTATGTATACTAAAAAGATAACTCAATAACTAATGGATTAATAAAACAAATTCTTTGTTCTTTAGAATGTTATTCTTTAGCAAAGGCTGTATTTCCAAATTAAAAATTTAGAAATGTTCAGCCACGCGAAATCGAGACAGATCGCTTTCTAGAGAAACGGATGCTTTTATAAATACTAGGTTACGATATAATATGGTTCGCAGGAGAAATACCTGATGCAGTAAAAATAAATTATAGAATACAAATTGAAACGAAAACCTATACCGTACATGGTCATCGGTTAGTCTTGTCTTTAAACGTCAAAAATCTATACATGTAATGTTATATGATGTTATGGAATACATTATATTTACAAAAAGGTTTAAATATTTACGAAAGGGAAAAATGCAATAAAAATATTCAATACATTTAACTAAGTAATACCTAATTTGTGCTGTGATGTGTGATGGTGAAAAAGTGAGGGTAAGAACGTGAAGGTGTGTATGTGGGGTATGCTCATGATGTAAGTGATTTTGCGCTATGGATATCCTCAATACTCCTTTGAACTATATTCCGCGATAGCTTAACTTGTTTAAGCTATCGCGGTGGTCGTTGTATGTCCGGGCTGCGTGATACAAAACTGAGTTTTTTGCTTAGTTAGTGTTTATGTGACGAACATAAAACAACAATATGTATTAATATATTTCTATGACCTATGACTCTGAATTGCAACAAAAAATATTAAATAACTACAAATGTTATTATAAAAATCAAAGCAAAGCCTACATCCGAGTTATAATCTTCACGTTTTGAATTTTGTACGTTTCATCTATTCGCTACAGGGATTTTAGTTGTATCATTTGAAACATATTTTTTGTATGGCATCGCTAGAACATGTATGAAGGCTTAAAGCGGACCATAATTATTTAATTTTATTATCTATTTTAAATAATAAAGCGAAAAATTAATAAATCAATGCAATAACAATCAATTAATAATATTTGTATATCAATCTCTTTTTTCTCATTCGTTCTTTATCTTTATACATCTATAGTCATCATCAGTTCTAGATTGGCTAGAAAGCTTTAAAAATTATCCAATAACATACACAAGCGGCCGTAGAAAAGTTTTCTAAAGCTAACAACTAATATATATACCTGTATCTGCCATAGTGGATCGATAGACTAATACAGTGCTAGTGAATCTCGCATTGAATGTATTCTAAACAAATGTGTATTGAAATTCTGCGGCACGAAATCAAAATTAATGACCTCATTTCACTAATAAATCACTCAGCGGTTGTGACACGTATAGTGTGGATTAATAAATTTTATTATGTGTCAAAATGTTATTTTTCATAATTATAGGTACAGTTGTACCTCGAGATACGAGTTTTTGAGATACGTGCAGCCGAGCGAGCGATATTTTACTTATTAGATAGAGCTACTGTAGCTCTATATAGCAGTAGTAAAAGCCACCAAGCCACTCCACATGACAATACATAATATCGCTGATAGCCTTAGTGCTGATTGTAAACACGGCAGAAGAAAAAAAATTGATCAAAGAATAAATTCTTAACGAATATATTAACAGAATCGATGATTTTCAAATTACGATGTTAACGACACAGATAACGTGTCCCTCGCCCAAGATTCGACGAGAATTAAATAAATTAGTACGTAATCCGTTGAAGATTTTTTTAAAGTACTCACATGAACCACAGATAATATAATTTAAGCGCAAGGGCAAGGGTAAGATAATATTTTCTAAGGTTCTAATAAAACAATGAACATAATCAAGCATTTCATTCGTAAAATAGTAGTAAGGACAAAGCCTCCGTATTAAATTTTAAACAGTTATAGTTGTTTCACCAAATAAAAGAGCGTACCAATTCTTAAAAGGCCGGCAACACTTGCGAGCCTTGGGCAATATGATTGTTGACGGGCGGCGGTATCATTTAACATCGGGAGAGCCTCCTGTCGTTTAACATTATTAATATTTAATATATTTACGTAATTCGAACACCATTCCGAATCTTTACTGAATATTTTAACGGCCAAAGGTTAAGGACTAGGTGTGGCTGTATTCACATAGTGTAGTTCAACATAAGCAATAACTAACTACCGTTCGTCAAAACATAACTTTTTTGGCATATCGCAAAGAATCAAGTGAAATACTCATCGTCCTCAAAACTGTGAACTGTCATAGAAAGGCGATGGACAGAAACCGGTGGAAACAGATCTCCAGATGCTTCCTTGCTGACGACGATGCTGAGACACGCGCTGCCGATTAAAGAGAGAGAGATACTTATAGAGGAGTCCATACCTTTAAGGAGAGTAGAATTTCTTAGTAAAGAACTATAACTAATCTAAATCTATGGTGGTGGTATCTAAAATGGTAAATGATTTGTTAAGTTTCCGAAACTTTCTTTGCAACTGTTTCAATTGTGTTGTTATAAGTAACTTTATTAAATTTGTGTTCTAGAAACAGCAATTCACTTTGAAGTGTTCAGAAAAACGTGAAAACTCCTCCAACGCGATTTCCTATAACATGTCCGGTATTACCGCGTTAAAGGGGAGATAACTGTACTGTTCCTTCTCAGATGCCTTTTCGCCTTTCCCCCTGTCTTAAGCAAGCTTTAGCGCCCGAGTAAAACTTCTAACGATCCAGGTAATAGGGAAATGTCTACGTGATCCTGTGACTTCGATTTGGAAGTCCAATCAGTCCACTATTGGTCCTGGCCTTGGCCTTAGATTTGTGTAAGTTTTGTGATCACTAAGATTCTCAGTCTTCTGTGCCTGAGTCACGCCGTCGACATTTTGGGTCTAAAGTTCGAATTGATTTTTTTGTTTTGTTTTAAAGCTGGCTCACAATTCGATATTCAATTATAATCTTCTGTAGGAAATTATTCTGATACCATACGTTACTGACATAAACAATAAAAACTAAAATGAGCGCTTTTAGCCCCTTCACAATATTACTAAACCCTTTTCAAAAAGGATAAGTGGAATGTTCGAGACCTTCTAACTTTCCCTAACTATTAATGGCCTATTATGTTAACTATTTTGTAGATTAACAACCTAATACAACGATTATATCTGTGTACCATTGTTAATATAATATACATGTTAAATATTATAGGCAAAATTATATTAAATCGTAAAAATTACAAGAAACCAACCAAATACTGTAATTTTTTTATTAATATTAAGTATTATTTCTATTAATCCATGTTTATAAAACTGATTCCCTATTTCCCTTGGCATCACGCGTGAACGGCTTGACCGATTTCGCTAATTATTTTTTTGTTGTGTTTGTTATTGTCAGGAGAAAGTTCTTATGAAATAAAAAAATAATAAAATTGCGCGGAAAATTAGAAAATTTAAGAATACTTTTGTAACGATTGCAATTTATTTTTCATTTCATTCAAACTTTTTTATGTAACCTTATGGCGTTTGACATAACATTGTCAGAATGCGTGCTGCAAATTTGACGTTACATAAGTGTACATTGTGTTACCTCTATGAATAAATGATTTTTTATTTTTACTTCGAAATATCGTCAATGGGGATGTAAGGAAAATGAATGTCGTTTAAAACAAATTTTTCGATCGGATTTATTATTGATAAAATGCATATAAAATAATTACAGTCGCTAATTGTTTGTGGCATTAATCTTGAAAATTCATGTCTTTCACATCGCTGCCGCCGTTTTATGTCGCCTTTTCCCATGCCGGAATACCAACAAAACTATAAACAAAGTATGTTGTATAACATACAAGCATTTTTAGTTAATTATACCAATTCAAAATCAATATTCATAGTTAAGACAGGACAACGTCTGTCGGGCCCTCTAGTATGGATATATTATTCTCAAATAAAATAGCACAAGTGATGTATCGGGGCCATGTAAAATATGAGAATTACATACATTGGAAACTATATACTCCCTACTCTGGCTCTGCAGGCAACTAAGGGCATTTGTGGACAGTAATAACTTAATTTGCTTTCAATACAGTAAGAAATCTTCCTATGTAAATTATTAGCTATTATTATTATTTTCTTCATTGCTACATAATTATGTATTTACTTGGCGGACCCATATGACTTCCTCAATACAAAGAGTCGCCTCGTGAGTTGTGTGCTGCACATAGGGAATTGTGAGTATTTATGTTATGTTCTAATTTTTTCACGCATGCATATCCTCTCTTTAACATATCTTCATAAGTATCTGATTGTCCTCCTTGTAACATCTGTGATTTGAGAGGAATAATAAACTTTAATACTAGATAACAACATAAGACTGAAAAGCTTAGGACAAAGAGAAATGGAAAAGTATGTAGGAGGCTTTTACCCTAAAGGGGGCCATACAAAAACAGACCATTAAAAAAGAATAATTGTAACTTAAAAATGTTAAAACTTATACTAACAAAACTAATACTAATATTAAGGAATGTAAATTAACCACTTGTATGGATTAATTAAGAAAGCTATAATGATAATAAAACAACATAAGACGTTTCTGGGTTTAATTATTTTATTTTAAACAAAATTTAAACCTATACAAAAATGTATCCTGTCCAATCCGACAAAGACTGCTTATCTCTATTGAGACAGGCTATTTACGGAGATGTGCACTAGTTTGAGAAAATGCAAGACTAGACTTAAGATTATTCTATGTTATGGGATATCGAACACACAACAGATAATATTTTCTTGTTTTGTTTATAGTTCTAAGATTAATTTTTATTTTAATAAGTTTTTTATTATATTAGTATTAAGTACTAACTGTTAGAAGGCCGGCAACGCATCAATAATAATTAACATCTGGTAAGCTTCCTGCCACTTTAAAACGAAAAATTGTAAAGTTCCTTTTCTTAACTGACGTAACATGTCATTCAGTATATCGTTTTATTATGACCGATGTTTTAACAGTTATACACTAATAAATTTAACACAAACTTTTTCATATTCACGCTTCAATACCACACGGAGTGAAAAATATTACATAAATGAAAAATCACGATGCTTTCGAAAGGGAAATAAAAATTCATAATCATGTTTGAGCACGAGTTTTTGAAGAGCGATGCGAGTCTCGATTGCTTCGTTCGATTCAATTCATGAAATAGTGGAAATCGATTCGTTGAAAAAGTTGGCGATGAATTAATCTGTACAATCTAATTCATTTTTATCTTTTATATCACTCTCACTCGTGAACAAATGTATATATCGACAGAAAAACATTCAATAGATATTGCAAACATTAGTATGTGTTTTAAAAGTTCGTTCACAAAAACAAAATATATTTAAGTCAACGGGAACAGATATTTGTAAATTAATCTGCAATTGCTTAGAGGGAACACCTTATCTACGGAAATCAAGGTTTATAATAATTTAATTAAAAGATCTTCCTTCTAGAGTTTTTAATAATCGATAATGACTTCGATGATTACTTGTAGAAATAAATTATAATTCTATTCAAGACTATTTGCGTAAAACATTATAATTAATATTAATTTGATAGCGTAATATGATATTTTAATAATGTGATTTTCATCACTAAAAATAATATAAGAATTGCCTGTAATGATATGACTCATATTATAATCATATTCATATTAAAATTCCTTTTACGACAAATTTGCAGACCATTAAGTTGCGAACTTTAGTTTGTACCACCATACCATTGTTGTACCATATTCTTGCAAATAAATTATTATTATTATTATAAGAAATGTTATATAAATTTTTATTTAAATTAGTATTAAACTCAAATCAATTCATGTTTTAACACCGTTTTGTCATACATTGTACACACGCAGAATGTAGATAATTGTGCACATGGCGTAAAAATTAATGGACTGCTGCTGAGGAGAACTGCTGAATAACTTAAGATACGCTGATGACACTATCTTAATCGTAAAGAGCCTTATGGTCTATAGGCTTTAGTCGATCTTTGCCGCCGTGTGTTCGGAATTTGGTCGACACGAAAAAGTCAAAATATATGACAATAAGCTATAATATGATAATATGAATAATATGACCGGAGCTTTTTTCGCAACTCATACACCTCAACAATCAGACCTTGTAACGTTTCTCGAAAATACGATGTCTAGGACAGTGATTGATGAAAAGGCTGACCATAGAGTCGAAATCCGCTGCAGAATTGAACAAGCGCGGAGCGCCCTTTCAAAACTAAAAAAGCATTTTGTGAAAATCGCCTAAATTTACAGCTTTTTATTTAGCACACTCATTTCGCATTATTACGTGTACGTTTCTCGGTGCAGCTCTATGGCATAGAATCTTCGACGCTGACAGAGACTACATTTGGATAACTGGAAGTGTTTAAGTTTGTTCTGGTGTTTTCGACGCATGTTTAAAATATCTTGGACAGATCGCATACAAAATACAACTGTGCTAGACAGAATGCAGAAGAACAAAGAATTGCTTATGGAAACTTGAGTATTTCGGACACGTTTTACATAGCACCGCAGACGTCAGCACGTCTTGGTTAAAAAACCTAAAGACAATGAAGTAATCAAAGCACCAGGTCATAGTTTAGAAGCATCCAAAATTAAACTAGCCATGATGATCGACCTTCATAAGAAGAAGGATTAACCGAAGGAGTATAGTATTATTGATTGGCTATGCTATGAGAATGAATGTATGAATTTGTATAAGATTGTGCTTTTTTAGAATGGGCTCACCTGACTAGCTGACCAGACAGCGAGAAGAGTTGCAAATGTGTTGCCAGCCTTTTACGAATTGGTACGTTAAGTGAACTTGGTTTTAAAAGGTTTTGATGAACAGCTGGTTCCACATAGTCCTAATAAGTTGCTTAAAACGCTCAGTTGCGGAACGAGAGACTTCGAGAAGATACGCGTGGAATTTCGTAAAGTAAGCATTTTTACAAGCGAAGTATTGCTTTGTTAAGGCGCTTATATAGGTACAAATTTATAACATACAAGTAAATAGTTATTTATTTTTTTTTAATGAAATGAAAATATTTGCCTAGCATGAAACATCTGCTTTATTTTAATTAATAGAAACTAGATATAAATTGAATTGAATGAAACTTGAATTCCGAATTACCAAATTTTTTTGTATAGAAAACACTAGTTAAACTAAAGTATTAACTATTATAACTCTGATAACACTGAAATGACTGTCAATTTAAATATCGTATTGAATAATGATCTTAATTTGAATTTCATTATTTCAATGTATATGAACAATATTCTGATTACGCATAGGATCTGTCCCACGTTTTATATTTGTAAAGATTGAAAAGGCTCGTTCGAATTTGATTTTCATGATTCAGTAATGTCTTCATTATCATAATTGTACGGAGTGAAATGTGCGTCGTTTTTTTAATACAGTTACTTTAAGCGAGATTTTTAGGATGTTTTTTTAATAATATGGAGGTTGTTACAATATCCAAGCCAAATTTAATATCAAATTTTCTTATCAACTAATATATATAAACCAAATAACATGGTTTCAGCAGGACGGATTCAGCAACGTCACACACGTCCAATACGTTTTGGGCCACGAGTTCGTGATTTTTTCTCAGATTGATCCAACACTCCAGCCGTCATAAGTAATTGTATTGTTAGATTACATGAGTACCGCGAACGCGAGGGTCTAAATTTGGACGGTACTATTTTTAAGAAATAAATTCCCAAAATGTGTACTTTAGCAATGAATAAACATTTTTTTGATACACGACTTACTTTTTTTAAATCGATCAACTAAATATGAACTTCATTTTGAGACATCTTTCTTGTTCTTGACTGGCCTTTAAAAGAGCTCAGATTTGGAACGACAGACAGACCGATGATCGATGATTGTGAGGAATTTCGCTCGTCCTAAAAATCAACCACGTTAGAAACAGGATACCCTATTGTTCTAATCATAAAACTGAAGGCCTGAAGATCAAGGATTGTAGCAAAACTATTATTAACAGGTCAGTATTTACAACTAAATCCAGCAACTGCCACTTGTAACCCCAAGGCATATTCCAATCACTTTGACATCAAACGTTTCGAAATAGAAGTTATTGCGCGTGGTGTTCATAAATTAAAGTCTGTAAATATAATATAATAAAACATATCCCCGGGTCCAGATATAATTATGATTATAACGTTTTTTAAGTTACTGGTACATTATTTAATAATGTCTATATGCAGAATTTCAAAAATGATTTTATATTCAGGGGTCTGCCCAAGTTTATACGATAAATTCCGCATGACCCCAGATCCTCAAGTAAATTGTAGAAGCAAAGTCGAAAACTACAGCCCTATTACAATTATGTAATGAAGATTCAACTTCTTTCCTCACCTTTACTCGACATTCCCTAAGTGTGGTAAGTGGAGGTCTCTAGCTCTGGATAACAGGCGTAAGTTACCTACAAAAAAGGAAATACAGCATATACAGGCCTAAATTTACTATTGACGCCATTTTACAGCTTGGTTACACGAAAACGGAACTCAATACTCTTATGAAGCTGTTGTAACCTGCGTATATAATACTCGCAGTTTACGAATATAGTTTTTATACAGCCATATATCATAAATTATACGACAGCAATACATTTAAATTATGTTATTAAAAATTTTAGGCAAAATAGTATCGGAATTAGTATTGTCTTTTGTTAACATTAAGAAAACAATTTTTAAACGGATTGAAGCTATGTGTTATTATTATAAACTTCAATAAAGAAGACGGCCTAAAATTATCAAACACCCCAGGTGTATATCATTTGGATATTATCCAATAATATCCAAATTAAAACCCCAAGATAAACAATCCGCAAACATAGAGGACACCGTGAGTCATTTCTGCAAAAACCCGTCATCTTTTAGTCTATATCAACTCCGGGGAAATAAATACAGATAATACAACTTTCTCTACAGCTGTGATACTGTTTGACATTCAACACCTTATGTCTTCAGTCACCGTGACCACGCACGCTGTAAAGCACGCTAAACGTCGGAAAAAAAATGAAAATTATGTAAAATAATTATAAGTTTATAAGGATACATAGCTTCAATCCGTTTAAAAAGTGTTTTCTTAGTATCGGAATTAATAATACAGTTAGGTAGTTTTTTGATAATTTTAAATGTAAAAACTAACATACCGTAAACTTTGATGGTATTTCACATTCACTAACATTTTAGGCGAAGCTGCGATGTCAAAAAAAGAAATCTTGATCGGTCGTGAACATGTATATAAAGTATAAAAACTAATGTGCTTCTAGTTTTTTATAGTTACATATGTAGGTAATTGATCTCGTCTAATTAAACCTATTAAATTTAAAAAAAAACTTATTTATGGTATTGCTATAAACTTATTCTTTATTTATCTAGTAATATTATAAAGATCTATCTTTTTATATAAACCTCAAGAACTGCGTTTTAACTAAGTAGGTTAGAATTGAAAATTTACGCTAATACAACAAATTATTTACATAAATTGTTTCTCGATTTGTATCGATGACACGCAATGCATTTGAAACGTCGATCTATGGAATGTTTTAAAAAACATCGCGTTTATATCTGTTTTTAGAGCAGTGACTTTGTGAAAAACAACTGATCACGATACAGATAACAATATCTAAGTTCCAGATATAAAAGGTTGTAGTGCTACTGGTTGTTGTGTCTGTTATAGAAGTTTTCATTAATTTATGTTGTAAAATTCGTATCAAGTATTAATATGATATGATCTAAGGTAAAATGGACAAATAACCGAAAAGATTGAAAGAGAAGCAAGGGAACACAGATAGGGGATAGCCTGGAATTAATAATACAGAATAGAAAAGGACAGACCCAACTGGCAACATTTGGAGGAAACCTTTTTCGAGAGACAACCTGAAGTTGTTATAGTGTAAATTATTGTATAAAAAGAAACTCTAGGTTACTTAAGATTTTTATTTATTAATGTTATGCTATTGTCACAAAGGTTTATACCATGGCCACGACAGATATAATCACTACTTTTAATATGAATACAACTGTTTTATTAAATCAATCTTCACTAAAAACGGTTCTTATTAAAGAAAAATAAGACCACGTTGTACTCACTACCTGAAAATACAAACAAAATTAAATATTTCTTTGAGGTTTGCAAAACTAAAGAAAAATAAAAGGCACAAATTTAAGAGTCTTTCCTCCAACTTCGATTTTGTTCCCGTTGGAGGTGAGACTCTTGGGCCGTGGGGTTCAAGTGCACAGGCGCTAATTATAGATTTAAGTTGGCGCCTGGTAGATAGTACCGGTGACTCCGGAACTGGTCCTTTCCTGGCTCAACGAAGTATCACAATATAGCGAGGAAATGCTGCCAGCGTTAAAGGTACAATGCCACAGAGACCAAACTTTTTAAATTTGTTTTAATTTTCTTTCTAATATTTTTTTTATTATTACTTTGTAGGTAATAAACAAATACAAACGTATGTAGCACTAAAAAACCTAAATACTAACCCGCGAAAATGTGTTCAGTGTTATCGGGGCATATCCCATAGATGTTAAACAACAAGGTTCTTGAGCCCTGTAAAATATTAAAAATCACTTTCATTTATCCTGTGTCACACACATTATCATCTTCTTATTGTGCCATCTCTTTTCGAGTATCATAGCTTTTTTACTTTCGGATGTTTTGTTTTTGTACAATGAGTGCTTTCACCAATCGATTGACAAAGAGTATTTAACTAAGACGTCTGGTCAGGTCTCTTTCTACCTGCCACTTTGCTTGAATGATTACCAGAAAGAGCTAATCACACACATCACAGTGTTTCAATTTTCATTTGACAGCGCCTCCAGAAACAGAAAATCTCACGGAATAATTTATGCAGTATATACTATATGAAAAACACGAATTAAACTTCTTTCGTCGTAGAAATTGTTAGGATAAGCTGGTGTGTACATTCCATTAGGATTACTTATTATAGATTCGTGAAAAGGGCAGGTTTGTTTAGCTCATTGTTGCAGCATTTGGCGCTTTATAATTATTATAACAATAATGCAAATATCGTAAGGATAAAGTGAGACCATGGTGTAAATAGATTTAATTGTGATACATTTTTTAAAATACGAGTATAGACTCGGTCAATACCATTGTATCGGGAAGTTCATTAATGTTTAAAGCAGTACCTTATAATGACGAAACGAATTATCCTTTTATAGCTTTCGCTGCCTTGGTACCATTTGTTATCATATGCCGCTTCGGCAATACCAACGCACTGGAATAACACAAACTATTATTACTAAAAAAATATTCCCTTGCTTAGATTACATACTGGCTTTGTTGTATTTTTAAACTACGACACCAAAAGCGAGGTGTTACTAGTTTGACGTGTGTCTGAGCCATTGCAGCTAAAACAAAATACAAACAAGGCGTCTTTTTTTGTTATTCTAGCATGTTATTCAAATCAAATTGCCGTGGGTGTGGGCCCCACATGGGGAAACACTGATCTAAATAGTTCATGGTTACAATTTATGAAGATTAAAGCGTTTCACGGTCATCAACTGTTTTTGTTAGTTACGGCAGAACGGTCGGGGATTTTTATACATTATTAATGTAAAAAATACCCAAACATAAACGATAGTAGTTCTAACAGTAGTAAAATCTATGACTTATAAACATGGTTGAATAATGTTTACTCTGCCTAGTTACTTAAATGTGACTGGGGAATAGGTCGTAATGTCAAGGCTATCATGTCAACTCGCATCAGAGATGCGGTTGATCAAACGGTATCAAATAAAACGCGCTGTTTCAACATTCACCTTACATTCAACCAGAGGGTTGTTAAAGTTCACTTAAAAAGTCGTCAACACAAAAACTATAAAAATAAAAAAGATTTTTTTGATTTTGATTAGATTCTATTCTCTCGTGTTATATTTCTAATGAAAATCATTAACATCATAATCAATTAAACGGACACATCTCTCCTGTGTCCCGTTGGTTAGTGAGAATTGTGTGGTATGATTACCTCTTCTTTCACTTGTTCACTAAAATAGCAAAAGATTAATACGGGGAGTAATAACGCAATGACGGAGAAGAAATCGTTTACAAGCTCCACAACTCCCCCCGCCACCTACAAAGCATTTATAAAGTTAATTTTTGCTTACACAAATCACTTTTTCAGGATTAACTAACCCGGATAAATTTGTGGTATTTTTATATTTATTTATTAAAGGTTACAGCATTATACATAGTACTAAACCTGCGGTATATGTTACAAACTCTTTTATCTAAAATATGAGACAATTTAGTTAAAGATAAATGTTAGATAAAATTGAAAAAATACAATTTAATATATACAAGATAAAATAAAAATACGAGTTAAACCACTGCTTTTCTGGTATTTTTTTAAACACTTAATCCACTGTTTAATTTCGAGATAGGCACAATAATACTTTCTTTAAAACTGATCAGCCCCCTACCGAATTTATCCAGTTTCGGATAACTACTGTTTAATACGTTAAAATCTCGAAGAATTCAAAAGAGTATCTGAGGTGATCTTGGTGTATACGTATGATTAATTGATTAAGTTGAGGCTTAATGTAAAATATAACTTCCGTATGTCATTCGTAATGGATTATAGATTCGGGAAGCATACTAGGTGCTCGATTTTTACATAATACTAGCCGATCGTACAGACGTCTTGTACACACGTCTTACGTACAACAAAAACCTTATAATGTAAATCATTCTCGACTCCACTTGATCAAACAAAAAATGTAATCAAGTTTAATTACGAACACATGCACAGAAGATTTAGATATATAGCAGATGTTTATTTGCTACATAGATAAATTACCTAGATACCGATTACAGCGCCAACTGCCGGGCTGATTTGTTAATCTAAATCATAAATGGTGCCTCCCCAACGCAAACGTTTAAGAGGAGTTCAGTGACACAAGTACAGCATAATTATATACACAAAGTTGCGCAGTTAATACTCGCTCATGAAGGAAAATATCGTAATATGTCATTGTTCGAAATACATAATTTCAATTTAATAATTTTTTTATGAGGGTGATCCCAAATATTTTTTCTCGGCCGACCGTCACAATTATTAGTTTAGTCACTGTTGAGATTTACTCGGATTTCGTAAGACACATTTTGTTTTTGATATATACTTTTTGTTAATTATAATTGATAATAGTTACGTCCAATATTTAGAATTTTATAGCGAGTGTTTAGTGCGTTTTTGAGAACTATCGTGAGGCAAGGTATTAGCATCAGTCTAACCTCTCTTTGTTCCCAAACTAATAGAATTTCTCCAATGATAATATTGAGTGCCTTTCTTCCTGGTAAGAAGATTTGGTAACGAGGTATGTACTCAGGACTTATTATTCTAGTATGAGATTGTGTATCGACGGCCAGATACAGATACAGATACACCGATACATTCTTTGTGGTGTAGTCGTAGAACCGTAAATCGTCGCAAGCACTGGGCTGATCACTTGCTTGAGTTTTGTAAAATATCGAGAAAACAGTTTAAAATCTGAAGTTGTTTTTTTAGTAAATTTATTATGACTGTTGACAAATATTTTGTAACTTAGTGATAGTTAGTTAGATAGTTGTGTTAGTATATGCGATATTTCTATATAATACGCCTGTGATATTATTCGCTTTATTGTATTTAAAATTATGTATTATTTAATTTTTATTTTATCTATACGCAAAATTTGAAAATTATTTCTTAAACATGACTAAACGATTTAATAGAATCAAATATAAAACTTAGAATGTATATCGCGATTTTTTAGTCCACATGACGGAGATATGAGATATAATATTATATTGACATAAAATTTAAATTTAAGACTTAGTACTATTTATAACTCCTATATCTAGTGAATTTAACAGAGCACTTACTAGCAAACCACAAAAAAATTACTTCCTGTAGCAAACTCAATAGTTCTAAGGTCCCTCTAGTTTTAGGAAGAGCCGGTTTTTTTTTAATATTCTTTATCTGATAAAACAGTTTACTCACGGTAGCACCAAATCCGAAGAGACACATTATACCAGTTACAAATAGTAAATCGAAAAATAAAATTTTATTGAAAATTGCATCAAGCAATTGCGTGTACCTGTAAAGAATATTATCATAAACCGCTTACCTATAGGCCCGTTTAACTTTAAATTATTGTTTTAATTATATATTAAAAAAAATTAAAAAAAATCAATGGTGCTACAACCTTTTTTAGGTCTGGGCCTCAGATTCTGTATATGTTTCATGATCATTTGTTAATCAAATAGGCAAGTAGGTGATCAGCCTTCTGTGCCTGACGCAAGCCGTCGACTTTTGTAATGGGTCTAAGACTAGCCGGTTTTCTCACGATGTTTTCCTTCACCGTTCGAGCTAATTTTGAATGCGCACATAGAAAGAAAATACATTGGTGCACAGCCGAGGATTGAACCTACGACCTCAGAGATGAGAGTCGCACGCTGAAACCACTAGGCCAACACTGTTTTAAATATAAATCACAGTATATTATATAATATAATTATATGATATATATTATATAATTTATCTTAATATATATCACAGGTTATTTGCGACAGATTTTTATTACAATTAAATAATTAATATTTTTACTAATGTAGTATGTGTGATATTTTTGAAAGGTTAAGCGTGCGACCCCTCATCATTTAGGTTATGTGGTCGGCTGTGCACCAATGGAGTTTTCTGTCTGTTTAGGCAAACATCGATGAAAAGTATTATAAAACTGCTCAGAGCTCTAATCACATACTTGTTTATAAAGACAAAATGATTGTTGAAACGGATGCATACTGAGCCCAAAACCCATACATCCCTGTAAGCGCCACTAATATTATCACACTAAATAGTATTTTTTGTTTTGAATTTAAAACAAAATCTGTTAGAAGCCTCTTCATGTCTGTAATACTCGAATAAGAAGTATTCGTCACTAACTTCAGCAGTAAAGTGTTTTACAAGTAACATACTTCGCACAGGATATAAATTCGTAATTTTCGGTGTTAATTGTGATTTATCTGATCTCAAGTGATAAGTGCCCCCGGCCACTTATTGCCAGACTTATTAAGAATTGTTACGCGTGTTCTTGAAGGACCTTTGTTGAATTTGCTCGAAAATACTTCTGAGGGCAGCTGGTTTCACATATTCACGTGCCGTTTTCACCAAAGTACTCAACTGTCTTTTTCTCAACTTCTTTTTTATATCTTTGGCGAATAAATACTTACATCAAGAGCTGTTGATGTTTCTGAACAAGATTTTTTAGTGCAGTATTATTTGTTTCTTCTGATTCGGGTTCAATTTGTCTAAAATCATCTCTCAGAATTGCAAATTCAGCACTAAGGAGGGCACATAGAGTGACCATCAGGATTTCAATCCCTATATAGACATATGTATAGCGAAAAGCTAAAAAAATTTTTTTTAAGTACGTCACACAATTGAATGTCTTTTAATTTACGTATCGTAAACAAATCTTAAAATTATGAAAATGTTTTTTTTATTACATGACCAGTGGTGGATTTACAGGCTAAGTAGGCTTAGAGCGGAAAATTTAGGAATCGAACTTTTTTGCTACCTCATAGAAATCTTTTTGATTTCTGCAAAACAGTTTGTTTTACAGATTGAAGTCTGCAACAAATTTTCCCGATGTCTTTTCTCTCTAACGTGTCATTGTACATTCGATGTATAGATACCGGCAAACATCTTGAACATGTCCTTGCTAGCGTTGAAGCGAATTTTAGGTATCACAGAGGTGGTGCGCGGCGGCATTTGTGTCCCACGCTGTGTACGATGCGCAAACTTTCCCCCACTCCCTTGTTTAATGCTCAAGAAGTTTGCCGGTATCTCTAGCAAACATCAACATTACCAGTGATCGACCTCTTCGCCGTTAGCTTACACTTTGTATGAGTGAAAAGAACGAATATTATATATATATAATTTTGTGCTCAAAAATCAGTTCCAAAAATTATTTTTCCTACAATTTCATTGTTGTATTGTATAAATAATGTAGGACAATACGATAGTAGAGGCAAAAGCGGCAAAACTTCATAGCCTATAATATCTTGAAAACATCATTGTGACCTCTTTAACTTTAAGTGTTTAGATCACACGACCCTATCGTTACGAAATTGATAACTACGTCGAAATTGCATACAAAACTTCGGGATCGGTATTGCTGAAGGTGTGTTAAGAGTAAGTTTGACTCTTGATATGATAACATCTCTAAGGGATAGTGTGCGAAAATTTACAGTTTAGGATGGTAAAACAAATGACGATAGCGCATTTCATTTGATTGTAACTGGTAGTACTGTACTGTGGAGACACGCTACACGATTAATCTTTACAATAGATCCCAAACAAACAGGAAACTTTTACAGTTTCCCCTTCAGTGGTTCGACAAAAAGGAGGTTGTATAATTACCTGAGTACATCTCATAAACATAAACTAAAATGTAGGTGATCCAATCTTTTCGTGGATCGAAAGGCAAAGCCACGCCAAACGGCAATAGCAGGATTGTGTTTTCCCCCATCGCAAGTTTGACTATTGTCACCAGGGCTGGTGCAAGCTCAATATTCCAGCAGGCCAGCATACTACCCCAATAATATACTGGAAAACAATTATTTTTTGTTTTAGAAAACGAATATAAAGAGTTTCAGATTATTGGGCTCACATTTGGCATGACATCGAAGACTCGTGTTAATTTAAACATACAATCAACAATCATACTGTCTAGTTTGTCTAGCTGTCTAGGCCTCTGCGATACCGAACCCCGAGGTCCGATGTTTTTGTTTGCAATTTCGATGTAGCGCTGATGTCGAAACCTCGGAATTTTAAAAGGCCGGCAACCCATGTGCGAGCCTTCTAGCAATGTGAGTTTTTCTGCCCTTTCGTACCCGTTTGCTATTCATATTATTCAAAATAATAAAATTGCGTAAAAAATATATATAATAAGTATCGCTATATGACAAAGTACGGGCCTTAATAAAGCTTATCATGGCGATGTTAGCGCTAAAATAGGATTAAAAATGTTACCCACTTTTAAGGCAAAAATCCATTCGTTTGAATATAAATTTCTTACTGCGGATTTGTTGTTCGTTTAGATTGCCTTTAGTCCAAGTTGCGCCCAGTTTCTCAATAAGTTCAGCGATTTTCTTTTTTTTCGGTATGAGTAGTATTCCTTTGACTGTAGCTACAAAAATATTAGGTTAATAGAAGTTGCTTAGGCTTTATTCTTACTGTCAGTTTAATGTAATCTGTATAGCCGTTATATTTTCTTGGATTTTAGTTTTAAAAAAAAACCCCGGTGGTGCAAGGACCTTTTGAGGTCTGGGCCTTAGATTTCTAAGTGCTTCATGAAGTTGATCAGCCTCCTGCTCTGGGTCTAAGGCAAGTCGGTTTAATCACGATGTTTTCGACGAACCTATGAAATCAGGGATGAGAAAGCACGCTGTAGACTAGATTAACACAACACGAATTTAGTACATAGATGTAAAAGCCAAAAGGCCAAACGACGTTGAAATTCCGGTCGTCACATAATCGTTAACAATGATATAGATGAAATGGACTGAGTAAAAAGTTTGGCGTGGTGCCTAAAGGGCCTCGCTGAAAAAGTTTTCCAAACATAATTTACCTACTCATATTCCTTTTTCAAGAAACTTCATACACCAAGATATGAAGTATCTTAAGTATTCTTAGTATCGGTTTTATATACTTGGAAAAGTCCAATTAAGAGCTATCAACAGACATATATATATATATACAATAAACAGACATCAAAAACCGTAAGGCCACTGTTGACATAGTACTCAAGCCAGGGACTCCCATTCCTGAGGTCGTTGGTTCAAATCCCGGCTGTGCATAAATGGACTTTCTAAATGAGATTTAAACTCGCTGGTATGGTGAACAATCGTGAGAAAAACATAATTTCCTAGATCCAAAATGTCGACGGCTTGTGACAGGCACATAAGAATGAGCGACCGACCTACTTGCCTATCAGAAAAAAACATATTAAGAAACAGTTACAGAAAGCCACATTATCAACAACCCTTGGTAGCCCCAAGGTTCTTTTTAAAAACAGAACGATTTTTAAATAAAGATTCTAATAAGAAGATACACCGTATTTATAAAAAACTAATCAACACTAATATTTAATTTTGTTACTAATAGAGGCATATAAAACAATTCAATGCTGTCTGTTTTTTTTGAATGTGCGAATCACAGGAAGTACCTGATTGAATTTAAAAATGTGTTTGATAGTCCATATACTGGACCTGTTACCGGGGAGGTCTAAGTTTATGGGTTATTCACGCACGTGAAAATTAAATACGAATAATTAATGTTAAGAATACGCGGAGCAATATTATATCAAAAGTCAGTATTATTTATTCAATGTTTTGGTGGTACTCTGCTATTGCCTTGATGTATGACATGACAGGGTCCGGTATAAAACTTGATGTATTTTTAAGACCATTTTAATTAATTCCAAATTTTTTATTTCATACTTACCTTGTATAATAATCAAGAAAATCGAAATCTGGTACGCAACCTCCGATAGTGAAACATCCCTCGAAAACATGTTAATTGTATACAGAGCGTTGCCTATAAAGAAAACTATAACACATGGTATCATGTAAAAAATATGTATTTTTTTCCAAGTGGAATAATGATTCCATATTTGAAAATTAGACCGGCTTAAGACATCAATACTTAGAAAAAGTGGTTTTGACACTTCGTCCGGAAGTCTTTCCATATTGGTGGCTAATGAGCTACAAATTATCAATGTTTGCTTTTATACTAAAGAGTATGAATTATTAATTTTATTGGGCCATGTAATATAAATTACAACGATTCATTTGGAATTCCGTAACACAGGGCACGATATATAATATGATTTTTTTCACTGATATAATTTTTTTGGTTTTATAAATATTTAAACAGTACGTTTGAAACGTGAATTAATTACTCTTTCTCTCTCTCTTTAATCGGCATCTCATGTTAATGAATCGTGGTCAACAACGAAATCTTAAGCGGATTATCTGTTTCCACCAGTTTCTATCCAGCGCAACTCTTATGACAGTGTACAGTTTTGAGAATGATAAGTCTTTCACTTGAGCGATACATGGTTGGTGAAAGGCCACATGATCTTTTGCCTTCTGTTTACTACAATCAGTTTTCCATGTTCTCATCGCCTCTGCGCGTTGTATGGAAAAATAAGGTACAATTCGCTGTAGGCATATAGTAGACAGGCGAGTCCGTATGCGTAGGTCGGGATCGATTTATCGGCCTTTCTTAAGCAAGAAGAAGAAATATGGATTATATTTCTACTCCATACAGGAAGATAGCGAATACTAAAGCCCGCATAAGTCCTATTTTACATTATATTACACATTGTCGTAAAATAAATAATGGAAGGAATGTGTGTTTTTATTAGTTTAATTAATTAATTTTTAGCACATACTTTTTCTTTGAAGCACACCTTCATGGAGCGATTTGGCAGCCACCAGGTAGGTGTAAATAAATAAGAGTTTTTTAAACTAAATTTATACGTATTATTAAGAAAGCGAAGGATAAGTACTATACTCCACTGCCATTAAGCTTGCGCGGTCTGTAGACTAATAAGTTTTTAATTCAAATTATTTTATTAACTTTGACATTATTTTATGTTCTTATAATATGACATTGTAAAAACGTATATGACATTTGCATGCCTATTTATATACGGATTACAAATTACGCAATATTTGTAGTTGATCAATCGAATTGTACTACTATCTTGGAAAGTGTATTATTATTAGATTTTAAAGTGTAATATACGGAACTATTTCATACAAATTACAGAAGGACATCACACCTGTGTGGTTTAAAATTTTATATGCGTTAGATTTTGTTGCATTTTGTTCCGCGTTAAATTACAAGCCGATAACAATTTTCAGATTACAGAGCTAGACCAATTTATATGCAAACGTTATTGTATATTTTATACAACGTGTTATTACTAAGGCAGTATATACATTGTGAGCAGTGTGAAAAGAATGGTGCGGTCGAACCCTGGTTGTGAAGCAATGAATTATTCTTTCTATGTGCGCAAATTAGACCTTTAATCCCTATGGGGAGTTTCTGTTTCATTAATATTTTTCTGTGGGTAAAGTGGGTATGGCCTTTTGACATATTGCCTATTTTCTTTTACGAGATATAGATAGAAAGATGGTACAGCTGAACTCTGCGTGGTTGAAAATCATACGATGAACAGGAAAGTAAACATTAAGCAATCTAGAGGCGCTACAATCGTGTTTCTTAATCTATATTTTAAAATAATCGTCTGTGGTCATCAACCTTATGTGTTTGACAGGCCGTTTTGGGTCGGTTTCTCCACGATATTTTCCTGCACTGTATGAGCGACAGAATTCCATTCGTGCTGAATATTTCGAACGGAAAACCCCATGTTGACTACATAAGACAAAACAGTAAATTAAATTTTGATATCTAACATTCCACTAATAAATCAACACTACTTAAGTTATATCCTAAGTTCAATAAATCTCAATCATAAATAATCATTGGGATCAGACAAGAAACTGATTTGCACAAATTGACAGATCTATCAGGTGTATGTCCGAAGCAGGTAGGCCTGAGAAATGCCAGCGGCACCTTGACATGGGTCTTTCGGGTATCCCCACTATTACATCCCATTAATACATTCCGATATCGTTCCGGCATCTTTCCTGACCAAATTGACCTTTTGTACTCATCGCGGCTCAGTTTGTTACAACTTCTTCAACATTTAATCGATAAAAATCTATACATAGTTATGCTAGTGCATTTATTTAATAAAACGCCCGACAATGAGAATGGCCTCCATACAAGTTCTTTAACGAGTCAAATAACATCAAAATTAGTATAGGTAACTATGTAGGTACATTTATAAATGTGCCTTATATAATTATTGGATTGATACTATGAAAAACAAAACTTCGAAATATAAATTTGCAATTAATTAAGTCCCTAGATAGTTATATCCATTTAATATTTTGATACAATAATGCACAGAGTACATTCAATGTAAACAATGACGTTGTTACATGTAGTCAATGCACAGAACATTATTACACACTAATTATAACTCTTATCATGATAGTTGTCAGATAAAATATATCTTTTGTCAAAAGGAAGTGGTTTGTAAATCAATAAAAAGTTAATGTGATAAAATTAAAATTATTATCTTTTAGGTTAGTTCTTTACGTATAAGGTACGTTCCCGACACAATTCAATCTAAAAATTATAACAAATACATAACCAAGAGTCACTTGCAGTATCCATTCAATTGCGATAGAACTTTTTATTTACCCCACCCAATATGTTTAATAAATGAATATGTTTAACCCACCAATATATAATATATATAAGAAAAATATTCAGTTTAACATTGACATCCTAAGAATTACAATGTCCATAATTTGTTATGAAAAATGTTACCATTAAGTTAATTTGTGCCACTGTATTTTTATCGAAATATAATTATGTTGCTGTAATGGTAGCGAATAAGATTATATAATTGTATTATAATCTGCGCCCTAGGGAATCCAATACCCCAGACATTACGTCATTTATCTCGTAATCGTACACTTAACTTAAATTATATACAACAAAAAATAATTATACTTAATATATAGCCACCGATGGAATATATAATATTAAACAAAGTGGTTCAAACATTTACGAAAAATCAATAAAAATTCAACGTAATTCGGCTGTGATGTGTGATGGTGTGAAAGTGAGGGTGTGTACGTGGTGGGGTGTGCTTATGATGGAGGTGATTTATCACAATGCATATTCTTAATACTTCTTTGAAGCAGTAACAGTAGTTTTGAGTTTTGTTGCATAGTGTGGTGTGAGGAACGTGAAACAAAGCATGGTTAAGAGTCTGGTAGGCAGAAACATGAAAGACAATGATAATTATACATAACCGCTTAGACACCAAGCGGTACCGCAGTACACATACATATTATTTATTAACACAGGCGACCTGATGACTATATCGATAGGTACAAAGGTAGATGACAATCTGAAGCATGAACATTATGGCTGATATCCCGTTCTTGCCAACGACTTCCCTTATCTGCGATAGGCTTTCTCACAGTAAAGGAAAAATGGCAACGTTCCAAATATTATTGGGACGCCGATAAATGTGAATTGGTACTTTCATTTTTCTCTTGGAATACCGGATTTTATTTCTACAAATTGATTATACAACTGCACGTTTCTACTTTTCTCAATGTTTGTTGAGTATTCAAGCTGGAGGAGGCCATGGTTGGGATCGGCAAATGGTAGTTTGATGTTTAATTGTTACATCCAAAAAAAACTCCTATGAAATTACCTAATTACGCAGTAATAAGTAAGAGAAATTTATACTAATTTCATACTAACAACATTTTCTGGACATATATTGGTCTGAATGAAAATAATTAATATTTCTAATACACATTCGTTATGTTATTTAGTACATAAGTCTAACAGTGGTACAAATAAACGTGGTATAAAATTTTATACCAAGAATAACCCTTTTTTAAACTTTATTAAATTGAGCAATAAACTTTATCAACTTGAACAATAAACTTTATTTACCTGAGTCTAACTAGAAAATTTCAGTCATCTCTTGTCAAGCATCTCACAGCAAGAGAAATAGTCGAGGAAAATGATATTGACAGTTCAATGAAGTCAGAAAACAACGTAAAAAGGGCATTTTGATTGTGAAGGGGAAGATGAAGCTCATGAATGCGAAATAAATTTTCGAAATAAAATATTTTTATGTCGTTGTGGACAATGTGAGCGCAAACTGCCAACCTAAGTTTGAGGCTCTTAAACATCATGAGAGCATATTTCCAAGTATTATATTTTTTAAAAATTAGGGAAATTAGTTATAGTAAACTTTTGAACCAATGCAGCAACTTGCAGATATCAAGTGACCGTAGGAGAATCATGCGATACTGTTGACATGGATTGTACGAAGAACTGAATATGTTCATCCTTGCGTATGAAGGAAACGACACCATTATCTCGGTGCTAAAATACATAATAGAATAAAAATTAACTGAAGTTTACCCCACTATCGTAATAGTCCTGAAATTATTTCTACCACACCTGTTACAGTTGCGTCTGTTGAAAGGAGTTTTTCGAGACTTAAAATTATTAAAACATATCAGAGGAATTCAATGACACAAAATCGGCTTTCAGCCCTTATGGCATTGTAAGATAAGAGCTTACCACTTCTTGAAATACCGGCGACACACTTGCGAGCCATCTGGCAATGTGAGTGTCCATAGGAGGTTGTAATACTGAACATTAGGTTAGGGTTTATTTTAATTTATTTCTTCGATATCTAAATTATTCGACGCGGTTTCTATTGGTATTGTTGTGACTAAAGCATTGTGATAAGTAAAATATGCAATATAAGTTCGTGTTTCAACATTATCCAAATATCTTGTAAAAATAGCATCTATTGTCGTTCTACTCTCGCTCTCTCTCTTTCTCAATCGGTCTCAGTTGCTCACTTCCTTATCTTCAACAGAGACGCTGCACATCCTCGTGACGCTATATTAGTAATAATATTGTTATTATTGCGTTTCATCCGTAAAAAATTATCCTCATGCGCCTAAAGAAGTTTAACTTCAAAAAATGTTTTCACGTTATGGACATTTATTCGATTTTTTGTATTTGTTTAAAAAAATAACTCTCAATACATATCAAGCGGACATTATTATTATCTTAATATACAAAATACATCACACAGCTGTGACATGAACTATAACTTACGTTATGCATAAATGCGTAACGAGTTACTTAAATTAGTGAACTTTTGAACAAAGTTATTATAAGTTATATATTATAATATTAAGTTATATATTATAAATATTTTCTTAGCCATAACATTCATATAAATATAATCAAAGTTAGGTAAATTAAATAAATAACCCAAATTACAGACTCCCGCCATTGACTTTCAATTTTAAACAAGGATACGATGTTGTTTAAATGTTGACGTTCGTTTAAACCCCTTTCAAGGGTGGATTTGGTTAATCAGTGAAAAAATCCCACTGATCTCATAAATATACTCAAGCTACATTTTTTTAAATATATTCACTTATATTTTTTTATATCTACACAGTGTTAATAAAAATTAAATATTAATTACCAAAATAAAACAAATTTAAAAAGATTCGCTGGATTGTGATACTTGTTCGTTGAGCGAGGAAAGTACCAGCTCTGGTACAACCCACTGAAGTATTTCCGAGTCAATTCGACTTAGGATCCTTCAAGAAAAAAGCGTACCCATTCGTAAAAGTCTTGTCGCAGTGCGAGTGTTCATGGGCGGTATCAGTAAAAATTAGATCAGCCTTCTGCCCGTTTTCTCCAGATTAATAAAATAAATTAATCTTAGATTAAATTTATATACTATATTACACATGATGTGGAATAAATAAATGCTTCTTACCTTCTTCTTCTATGCCTAGGCTTTAGACCGCAGAAATTTTGAATTAATTATACACCGGACCGAGGACAATAAAATACTACAAAGATATTTAACTTGCTTCGTTACAAATCTTTTTGGGGGGGGGTTTCGTGGGCAAAAGCACTAGCTTCTAATACTAATCTATACTTTTTTTAATATACTAATTTAAACCCACGGCTTAATGCTCTAAAACTTGAGGGTTCATTGATTTGATTATTTATAAATTGAAATCACAAGGATAGTAAAACTTTAGTTTCCGTTTTTATCTCTGGTTATTAACATTTCTACCATAATGGCTTAATTAGCCGTATATTCGACGAACGAACGACTGAATGACAGTCAAATTACTAAGTAATTTATCTTTTATATTTCCACAGTTACCAATGGTTTGGGAACTGGCAGTAAAAATAAGTTTTATGAATGTTTTGGCTTTAACTAAATATTTTTATGTTTAAATTACGTTGTCTAAGATTTTATTTTACAAACATTTTCTCAACTGTTTTAAACATGTACCTTGTACCACTAACTAATTGTTATCTAGTTACCCACAACACAGAGTCCCTGTGTATGGTCTAGCGAAATATGAATTTTGTCACAACCTTTTGTCACGAATAATGTCCATGGATTATTTCTGTATATGAATAAGCAAATCGTATAATCTTTGCAAGACGCAACCTCATATTGCAATGCTTATACAACTGTTAAGACTAACTTAACATGGCTCGTATGAGATGGCTAAACACATTTAGCACGCTGTGTTGAACTGATCATAGAGTAGAATTAAACAGACCTATTCTTATTTCATAAAATCTTAAGATGTTCTTAATAATTGCAAAAAAAATCTTAAAATTCTCCCAAAAACCAAAAGTATTTTTTATACTTAAATTCTGCAATAGCAAAATTTTAAGTAATCTAAATCATAGGTGAATACGGTATTTGTTAATTAAAGACAAATTTGAACAACAATCTACGATATTCTATTCTTACTAGTTACGAATCCTTACGTTACGTAAGTTATGTAGCGGCAAGTGACACCCCCAAACGCGCAAACCAATTTCGACCGCTTAACACCTTGACTCTAAGACACTGGAGCTTTGGGGCAGTCATTGGTTAGGTTTAGGTTAGAGGAACTAACGTACAGTCAAAATCTGTTATAACGACATCGAAGGGACTACTCATATTTTGTAAAAACCGATAGGCGTAAAAAATTGAATAAAAATATGTTTATTATGGAATATAAGAAAAAGGTATCACTTATTCCACGTCATTAAATTTGTATCACAGACATCCCTACTCATCAAAGAAGACAGATTATGTATGCCGAATGAAAAAGCCGGCGTAATAAACTCTCGGTACTTTTTAAAATCAAATCATAATACAAAATCACATCAAATTCATAGTAACAGCCGATGACGTTGTTATTAAATACCTAATACTTCTACCCGGCACGTTTGATTTTGGTCAATATAACCGGTTCTAAACGATGTCGTCATAAACGGTTTTGACTTTATATAATAAATATACTGCAATTTTATAAAGTAATTATTCTATTCTATGAAATCATTTGAAGTTACAGCCTGAAGCCATGAAATCGAATCGAAAGTTCAGGGTTTTATATCTATATCAAATTACTTTACATTTCCAGCTTTCAAAGCTTTTCCAATAGTGCTGTTTTAACAAGCCATTGTTGGTTCGATAGATTTTTCCGATCGATTGTACTGGTATCTATAAATATTGTACAGAATATGAAAGCAATACTTCATGATTCATTCATAGTATTGCAAATAATAGGCGCATTTTTAATTAGTTCAAATATTTTTAATGAACGGAAAACTTTCCAGCTTCAATTATATTTGTAGTTCAGAAATAAGATTGTTTTGAATAAAATCTAGGACATTTATAATATTAATGGGAATTATTATTTCACTTGTTTCAATTGAAAGATTCCCTATTTAAATTTAAATAAAATAGATATAATATTTATGTACTAGTTAATTTTAGAGAATCGTAGTTTAACCTGAAAAAATTATCAGATTGAATTAATTTAAAGAAAAGAAAATAAATTATTAATGGCATTGTGATTGCATCTGATCAAGGACTAAACTTTCATTATTGTAATTTTTTCATGTACAACATTCTTAGTATTATAAAGTAAATTGTACATTATTCATTTAAAACAAAATTGCCTTACAAACCTATTAAAATTGAAACAATTAAATACAATTTACAATTTTATTTTATTAATAATTAAAATTATTAAAAAGAACCTTGAAGTGTACCTTTAACGCTTGCAGCATTTCCTCACTGTATTGCGATACTTATTCATTGAATCAGGAAAGCACTCGCTCTGGAGTCACCGGTACTATCTACCAGGCGCCAACTTAAATCTTTAATTAGCGCCTGTGCACTTGAATCCCACGGCCCAAAAGTCTTTACTCCAAAGAGAACTAAATCGAAGTCGAAGGATAGACCGTGTGAAGGATATGTGTGCCGTTTATTATTCTCTTCCTGCTCTGCGGCTGTCCCAGATTTCTTGCTCGTCGGAAGGAGGTGAGACGGGGCAAACGTGTCTATACAAGTATCATCCCAATTAAATAATTAGGAGGGCAACTGGCGGCCTTCGTGCTTAAGCAATCTCTACCAGGTAACTACTGTAAGAAAAAAAGGTACGCGCAAGAAGTGTAAAGCTACAACTAACATTCAATAATAAACACAAAAAGACACATCAATCAATGTTGCGATAAGATATATGACTTAAATGGGCTATCATTATTATCATAATTTAAAACATAATAAAGGCTTCCTCTCTAACACACCTACTCTATACACCTCAAGCTGTACAAGATTGATTTGTAAAGCGTGTGCAAACCAGTCAGGTGGAATTCAAAATCATATTGTGACGTGTGCCTTATTTGATTGTTTGAAGCAATTCAAGTCTGAAACGAATCTCAAGCATTATTTAAATTGTCCAATAGAAGTAGCTGAATACGGCGTGTATTATTATTCTAAGATATTTTGCTCGAAGTGCTGCAATATTAAAACTGCTAGGAAGTCAGTAATTTTACCTTTTAAGTGAAGGATTTACTGGCTTTTAACTGTGTAGTAAAATTAAAAGCGTGAACTTAATAGGGTGACTATTAGGTTCGTGTTTTTAACTTTAAAATTAACAAAATCATTAAAATTAATTTATTTATTAAACCACAATTAGTTAAAACGATCGTTTAAAAATATGTTGGCACTAAATAATAATAAAAATCGTACTTGCATACGATTCCATTCATACTGAACCTAAAGCATTTCCTTCATTGATGTAAATTAATTAACCATAAAAATGAGTGACAAATCACGACGAGGTTACAATTAAGTTTGGTGGAAGGTTTTTTTAATGGATGTTCTGAAATGATAAATAAAACACTTTGTTTGAAGCTGGGTAAACTGGCTTTAATTGATTAAAATATGAGGTTAGAACTAAGATAACATTAGGGGTTGCGACGCTAGAAACTAACTTGACTTATTGAAGAGTTCGTAAATCTAAGTGACACTTATGTTATTGGACATTATCGGAAACGAGAATGTTAAACAACAATTTATGAGTGTGGTAAAAACTTAAGCTTATATTTGCTCCATCTCTGTGACAATTGCTAACAGTTGGTTTATGCTTTTAATTATTTACTAAAATATATGTCGAGTCAAGTCATGTAACCTAATGTTAGGTTGACTTGTTGAAGAGTTCGTAAATCTAAGTGACACTTATGTTATTGGACATTATCGGAAACGAGAATGTTAAACAACAATTTATGAGTATGGTAAAAACTTAAGCTTATATTTGCTCCATCTCTGTGACAATTGCTAACAGTTGGTTTATGCTTTTAATTATTTACTAAAATATATGTCGAGTCAAGTCATGTAACCTAATGTTAGGTTACATAACTTGACGCGAGTTTAAAACTTTTCTTGAATCACTTCAGTTAATATTAAGAAAACTATAAATCCGATCACATAACTTTTATGCCCTATTCGCTTCCAATTCCAATAATATGACACACTCATCCAGGAGTAAACCACACCTTCAATTTTTATTATGTTGGTTAGTGAAAATTATATAACTACATTTACCTTTTTTAAAACGCAACCAATGTAAAACTATTATTTCAACTATATTATAGTCACAGTTAAAGTTCGCAGCATTTCCTCTCTGTATTGCGATATTTATTCGTTGAGCGAGGAAGCACCAGCTCTGGGGTCCAGACCCCAATGACCCCCAGGTGACCAGTCACTATTCTGTCTATCAGGCGCCTACCAAAATCTTTATAAGCACCTGTGCACTCGAACCCCACGGTCTAAGACTCTCTATATTATAATTATAAATTTATCATACATATTTGTTAAAACAACTATTACGAACATTTCGTCAAGAGATTCATGTTCACAAGTTAAAATTAAGTGATTTAAAACAAATTTTATTTGTGGTGTGAAAATACAAAAAAAAAATCTTTCTTTTTTATTATTTTTCGTCCCACTACAATAAACGTTAATACAATAACCCAAAAGCACTTGAAACGTAATATAAATAATTAAATATCCTATAATGCCAGGTGATCTACTTCATCATAAGATATTGAGACTCCACCCGTATTACCTCGACTTTCGGCACGAAGAAGGCACTTGCCACGCACCACCACCAAGTGTAATCAACTGCACCATTTCGAAAATAATTTGATTTAAATTCATTCAAGAAAACAGCCTACCAATTCCTAAAGGGCCATCAACGCACTCGAGTCTTTCAGCATTGTGAGCGTCAAGTGTGAATACTGCATTTTCAATACGTACTTTATATTCAGTCTTTCAACAGTCTTGAATGACATGCATTTAAAGTGTGTGATAAAAACGTTTAGAAGTAAATAATTGTACTTTCAACACAATACTCAATATAACATAAATGTTGCGTTTCTTTAGAATTCCTATTTTATATATAGAAAAATAATCATGACAAAGGTTTGGTCAGTCTTTTGTAGCCGAAGTTTCATCTTTCAGTGCCGTATGTCTGCAGGAAGCTGTAATGAGTAGATGCAAAGAGAAGAAAGTGCACACAATGCCGCCAGACACTGATGAATACCTCACAAAGGTTGACACTCACTGACCATATAAAACTAAGTTTGTGTATTTTATATTAAGAATTTTATAATATATAATATTATATGGTATTTAAGGATAGGAGAAGATAGTCTGATGATGAAACTCAGCTGCAGGTATTAATCCGAATAACTCCTCTGAACACTCTCCATGGCAAATGCGGTAGAAGATGCAGAGTGACCCCACATCTCTACGCAACGTGATATACGCAGCTTTGTGATAATCCCACCACCTTGAACTTTTGATCCTACCGGTAGCTCCGTCTGTTATCTTAGGTTTATTGATGCAGACATCCCGTACTTATTTATATACGTAGGGTTGTTAGGTTTTTATATTTCACTCCCATATATTTAGAAATATAGTGCAGCTTACTCATACATACACTACATATTCTATACAGATCCTCCTAACATTTAAATTTAAACACACATTGCACAGTCCGCTGTACAATGAAGAACATGTTCCGATACACCGCAGAACTGTTTCACTAATGTCTGGGGTATTATTTTTTTCTTTCCAAAGGAATGTATTGCATTATCAGCCGAACTAAATCCGTATATGATAAGAATATTTTGCCTCGTTTGTCGCCCAGTGTACGTCGACCTTAGCAGATTACATGATGAATAGTGGGCACAGATTACACGATGTTTGTCTCTGCTAAAAGGTCGCGGTTTTTAGAGTTCCGTAGACGAGCAATATATATCTCCGTAAAATAGAAATGAAATTGTATTTGTAGTATCTTTGTTTGTGCGTTATTACTTTTAGATCACTAAAGCTCCATTTGCCAAAGATTTAATATTACTTGTTTCTCTACTACCTCTCTCGTACTTCTCTTGTACTTCTCTAACAATTAAAAACTTTGTGGCTTCGCTGGTTACATTCAAGTTTAAAGCATTAGGTGTTTAATTTATTGGATAATACGGTAATAATCGACGCAGTTACAATATATTCCAAAGTAATAAAATAATAATTAAAAATTGATAAATAGAAAATTGAAACAAATTTAAAATGTTTGGTCCCTGTGGCAGTGTACCTTTAATGCTGGCAGCATGCTGTATTGCGATAATCTTTTTGCATAGAAAGCACTAACTCTGGGGACACCGGGAGCCAACTTATTAAAGTATGGCAAGGCACTCGCGAGCCCACGCACCACCACTATGTGGAACCAGCTGCCTACTGAAGTATTTCCGAACTAATTTGGCTTAGGGTCCTTCAAGAAAAGATCGTACCAATTCTTGAAAGGCCGGACAACGCGCCTGCGAGCCTTCTGGCAATGTGAGTGTCCATGGGCGGCGGTATCACTTAACATCAGGTGAGCCTCCTGCCCGTTGGCCCCATGTTGTATGTTCATGTCATTGAAAAAAAAAATCTTTAAGCAGCGCTTGTTTCCTTGAAACCCACGGTCCCTACTCCAAAGGAAACCCTTATAATATTTGATCCGTTGATTATTTAAACTTTAGGTAATAAAATTAGTTTCAATGTGAGTAATTGCAAAACAATCGATTTGTTTAATGAATCAGAAAGAGAACATCAGAATAAACAGTTGTTTAAACTTGCGATAGAAGCGAAAATAATATTTTACAAACGTATAAATGAAATAGAGTACGTTTTCGAATACGTATCGTTTAGCAAGCGATAAAACGTATGAGGCTAGAGTGGAGGGCCCTCCAACTGAACGCTAGCGATGGTCAATTGACTTTGAAACTAGAAAACGATCGCTCTTTCAAACTACGAGTACAGCAAATTGGTTTTTCTTCCATCAGATACGAAATATGTTGGATAACGTTCGCGTAATGAAGAAATAATAAAGCTTTTATATTGAGCTTGCGTCTTCGCTCAGACTTTGTTTCAATTTTTAAATCATATAAGATATTGTTTGTTGTTGTTTATTAGTTATATATTGTTAACTAGTTATATAATTTAACATTAGTTATGTTACATAAAAAAATATTTTTAGAAGCGCAAATGTTTACCATCTTACAATTGAAGATAAATTGTAAAACCACTTTTGCTAGTAATAAATGAACCCTTTAGTTTTTTATAAACTCAATAATAATTGTTGCATACCAATCTCGTTTCCGATAATATCAAATAGGTCAACTACACTTATATTCTTTATATTTCACTTAGATGAAGAACTCTTAAATAGGTCATAACTTGACCTATTTAAGAGTTCGTTTTTTTGTTTGAAAGTATTAAAACCAGTTCTCAGCTAGCTTCAAACGAGTTTGAATTATTTGAACATCCCTCCAACAACCGTTTGTCTATCTTATAGGCAAGTAAGTGATCAGCGTCCTGTGCCTGACACACGCCGTCGACTTTTTGTGTCTAAGACAAGCCGGTTTCCTCACGATGTTTTCTTTCACCGTTCGAGCGAATGTTAAATGCGCACATAGAAAAAAAAAGTCCATTGGTGTGCAGCCAGCCTACGACCTGCCTACCTACCTACCTACCTACGACCTCTGGGATGACAGTCGCACGTTGAAGCCACTAGGCCAACACTGAAATAAGAGGGAAATATTACACTGAGAATACAGAATATCAATAAAGAAGTAAGGACAAAATTACAAAAAAATAAGAAAGAAGCGTACCAATTCTTAAAAGGCCGGCCAGGCATTTGCGAGCCTTCTGGCAATGTAAGCATCCATGTCACTTAACATCTGGTAAGCCTGCGCGTGTGCCCCGTTATATAAAAAAATAGCATATAGTTATTGTCTTTGGTTAACATAGCTTTTACACATTAAAAGAAAACAATTTTTTAACCGGATTAAAGCTATTTGTATTACTATAAACTTATAATTATTTACATAATTTTAAAGTTAAATTTTATTTTGTAATTTGGATATTATATTAATACCCCAAGACAGACAATTCACGAAAATAGAGGACACCATGAGTCATTTCTGCAAAAATCCGTCATCTTTTAGTCGATACCAACTCCGGGGAAATAAATACAGATAACACAACTTTCTCTACAGCTGTGATACTTTTGACATTCAACAGCTTTTGTCTTCAGTCACCGTGACCGCGCACGCTGTAAAGCACGCGAAACGTCGGAAAATTTTAAATTTACAATTATGTAAATAATTATAAGTTTATTATAATACAAATAGCTTTAATCCGGTTAAAAAATTGTTTTCTTTCAAAATAGCATATGTTAAAGACTTCTCACTTCTTTTGTGGAGGCCTTTCCAAGGACTAAAGGTTGGCAGACATTCTCCAAGATCTATCTTGTAAATTATTTCTTATGATCCCAGTCCCAGTTGAGCGATGCACCAGCTGTACTTTTAAGCTCACTATTGTGTAAAAATCGATAAATAAATATCACAATTGTTGAGGATCATACAAGTCGTAACAGATACCGCAAAATCGTAAATATAATTTTTTAAAATACACAGAGTACACTATTTTGGGAGGAGAGAATTGTGTATATGTAGATTTATTTATAAAAGCTCGCCAACTCGGTACATTGAACAATAAATTACAATCTATAATTTGACAAGCACTTGTAGGCAAACATAACATACACGAAGAGATAATAAATAAACAAAACAATTGAATTATAAAAACTAAACGAAAATCAATTTCAAAGTGTGAGGGAAGTATCTCTGGATATCCTATCCTGTAGACCTAGCTGTTTATCAGCATACTCAATCTGTATATCGGTGTTTTTTGGCCAAATGGAATGATTGGATGCCTTGTATCGAATCAATCTATTTTTATGTACAATGCACATACCTAATAGTACGAGCGTATCAGATTCCTGTACGAACGAAATGAAACATCATATATTAGTATCAATCCCTCAATGACAGCATTCACCAATTTATATATATCTATATATACTATCAAATTTTGGCTGAATGGCTTCAATATGAGAACGCCAAGAGACGTTTCTAAGCCGATTCCGCCGAAAGTAGGACAGGAAAATTTAATATCAAAATGTACCTTTAATAACCTTGTGTTACAAATGAACTTAATTAACTAATCGTTGATTTAGTTTTTTAATCCAATTACTCGTATATATAGTGTATATATAAATAACAATAACCATAATAATAAAGCCTTTTTCTTTTCATATTCTTAATTTACAATTCAAATGTTGTTGGTCAGTTAGTTAGTCAGTCAGTTAGTCACCTGTTGATATATACCCTCCTTGGGCCAAAAAAAGCCTCCTCGAACTCTTTGCAGCCCAGGCCAAAAGAGCCAGATTTTTCCTGCTATTTCTATAAAGTCTTTAAGGTCTCTGCAGTTAGGCTATGGAATTCACTTCCCGTCTGTATTCGCTTAGCTCTTTCTCTATATTCCTTTAAATTTCTTCTGTACAAAAATTACCTGTCCACATCGTATCCCTAACTTTCTTACTAACTACTAACTGACGTGAGACTTATCTTAAACTATCGTGATTTATGTGTCTTTTTACTTTTTATTCTTAATGTTTAGTTTAGTTTGTTTTTTTCTTGTTCCTGTTTAGTTTTGTCTTAATAACTGTGTATAACATGTATTTTTGCACTTCTTGCCTATCTTATGTAATTTAATACTTTTTTTTTCCTTTACTCACAGTGGTTGCCTGGAAGAGATCGCTCGAAAGCGATAAGGCCGCCAGTTGCCCTCATTTTGATTTAATTATTTAAAAATTTTTATATTGTAATGTAACGAAATGTTAATAAATAAATAAGTCATCAGCCCACATAATTTTCAGCTTGACCACTCTTCCTTTCCCGGTTGGGTGGGAGATGGAAAGGCCATTGTGTTGTCTTTAATGTACATCTGTTGTCCAGGTATTGTTATCGTGTTATGTAACCAGCCCATTTACCTTTTTTATTCTTAAGCTTGTGATAGAGCATAAGTGGTAGGTAGTGGTAGGTCTACACTCACTTTTTACTTAATGTATCTTCTTTTTATAAGTATACTTCTTTCCATAACTCTGTGTGTTGATCTAATCTTTAATTTAACTTTGGCTGTGAACACCCAAGTATAGTAAGTTTTTATTACGTTTTTTTCAAATTGATTGAATAGTCTCCTTTTAAGATCTCCTTGAACGACCACAAATATATAAATATATATTAGCGGATCTGACAGATGTTGTCATATACACACGTCCTACATATAGTAAAAGTATCTAATAATGTAAATCATTCTCGTCTCCAGTAGAACACACATGCACAGAAGATTTTTATATTTATCAGCTGTTTATTTTGCCTAGATAACGACTGCAGCACCATCTGCCGGGATAATTTGTGAATCTAAACCATACAGGGCGCTACCGAAACGCATACAAAAAGTTATTCAAATCGCTCCAGCCGTGTATGAGGAGTTCTGGGATATACACACGTACAGTAGAATTATATTTATAAAGATTAGTATTAAATCTAATTAATAATACATATATATAATATAATTTAATATATACCAAAACATAAATGTATCCTTTAAAAATAATAAACATTTTTAATATCATATTACTCGCGAACAATGTATACGCGGCGCAACAATCTTTTTAGATCTGGGCCTTAGATTCGAGGGATTTGTGATTTGGGTATCTGTTTTATGATCATTTTTTAAAAGAATAGACATGTTGGTCAGCCTTATGTGCCTGATCTTCTTCTTGTCTTTATTGCTGACCACTTCTTATTGTTTGGCCGTGTACATCAGTTTTAAACAATTTATCAAAAATGTCTTTAAAAAATCCAGAATTCTCTTCACGCGTATAATTTACACGATTATGTATACAGACTATGTATATATTTTTTTTATTAACTGAAATCGACTTTAGAACGAAAACTTTCTTAGGTGCCTGTTGCAAAAGAGTTCTGTTATATATCTATATGTAACCAAATATAGATTTCTTTTTGGCTGTCGCCTATAAATTTTAAATTCCAGTTTTAAATATAACTAGAGATTTTCAGTGCGTGAATATCTTCCTTTATTCAGTTGCAGTGTTGTGTAAAACTATCTATCAAACTGACAATCAGTCTTGTTTAGAATTCCAACTCGTTGGCTTAATTTAAATTTTATTTATTGAAACGGTGTTGAATAGTTTTAGGTTCTGGCTATGGCTCTTACGTTTTGGTTCGAGTTCGGTTTCGGTTGAGAACTAATTTGGTTCGTTTTGTATTCAAATTCATTTTAATGAATACTTAAAACTAATGATAGATTAATCTTAGAACTTTATAATCTATACTATATTACTTACTACATTCGTATATGGCCAGACTGGCCATAAATACTGTTACAATTGAAAATGAACAAATAATACGTTTGAATTTGGAATCTGTCATTTTTATATAATTGTTCATTGAATTTTCGCATTTTGGCGCCAATACATTGTAAAATATTTTGTGATGTTAAAATAAAGTGTGGTGATAAAGAAAATCGAATTGCCGTGAACGCATTACACAAAGTTGGTAGGTAGGTAGCCAAATGCAATTTTTAAAACCTTCCATACGCTATTAATAGGTACAACGAGACCTCCTCTGTTTGTGACAGAAAAAGATATGGCCGTCCACGTAGTGTTCGAACGAAAAAGGTGGTCAAAGCAGAAATGGAATGGATTCGAAGAAATCCTGTCCGGAAGCAAAAGATTTTATCTCGGGATATGAAGATGAACCGTGTCGCGTATTTTAAAAGATGATTTAGGACTTGTAGCCAATAAGCGATGTACGAGTCATTTCTTAACTGATAATTTAAAAAAAAATTGGGTGATAAAACCGATACAACTACTGAAGCGGTACGGTACAAAGGCAGGGCACAGAAAAAAATCTCAACGTTAAAAGACTATATTGCAGCCTTGTGTTTTAAATTGTTTTATATTTGTGTATTAAACTAATACACTCTAAAAGCAATAAATTATTTGCAATAGAAAAATATTGTTTTTTCTTTGTTTCAGTATTTATGGCAAGACTTATTATATATTATATAAAAATGAATCCCTATTTCCCTTGGCCACGGTCTCACGCTGGACCGATTTCGCTAATTATTGTTTTGTTGTGTTTGTTATTGTCACGAGAAGGTTCTTATGAAAGAAAATATAAAGGAAATAGAGCGGAAAATTAGAAAATTTAAAAATACTTACCAACCATATTAAGTAATCCTGACTTTTGTTACGATAACTAGCGTATTCAACGAAGAGCGATTCGAATCGCCGGCGACCAGTTACTTTCCTAGTGGCTTGATCCCTTGGCGTTGCGTATAGAGGTGTGATCACCTCCAGAGGAGTTGTTCATCGTTGGCTAGGAAAATTCATGATTTCACGCGCGTCTCCCTTCGCCCACTTTAATGACTAGTGAAACAAACGCATGCCTGACGTTCTCGTGAAATTAGACTGACGATACAGTGTTCGCGGAACAAATATGAAGTAAACGCTAAATGCTTTTATTTATATAAAAATACACAATATTTAATACAATCGTTGCCATAATTCAACCTTTTATCATATTCCTGACTCCATAATGCTCGCCATGATTGAATAAAAATTAGGTTATATATAAGTGACTTTGTGTTTAAATTTTTGAATCGAAGAATTTATATTGTATTTTTAGAGTCAACCATTGATCGTGAAGGATCAATAATGTTTTATTGTTTTTGTGAACTCTCTCAAAGACTTATTTACTCAATTCATGTAAATTTACATACAAATTCGTAGATGGTGCAGTTTAGTAATTAGAAGACTAAGTTACTATCCTCGACCTAATTTACTGACTTACTGTAAAAGGTCTCATAGGGAACCTTAAATTACTTTCGTGCTTATTTTGATTAAGGATACCAAGAACTGGGAGTTATGTATTGTACTTTGATCTTAGGGCTAAAAGACAAGTTCAATAATTAATAATTTAATTAATAATTGAGCACAGACGGAGATGATAACGATTTTTATGATCATTGCCAAATTTTTTTATATACATGTGTCTTTACTACGACATCATGGAACATTACAATCTAGCCTAATTTAAGACTAATAAGTAATTTAAGTCTAACCTAATTTACTAAAAAGGATTGTAATAAGTAAGTGTCCAATAACGCTACTTATAGTCTCTATTAAAGGGAAGACACTCTGTTCTTGTGTTTTCATTTTTTCATTCACTGTTTAGCACTTAATATTAAAGTACACTAACACTAATTCACTAGTTCAAATGGTTTTATCCTTTTCAATCTTCTCACTAGGTCAGTGGTATCAAGGAGTTGAATAGCCTCGACATTCACGTGATGGTGGAGCCTATGTTCGTGTGCTCCAGCAGCCTTTTTTATTAATGTGGTGACGTCCTCTACATTAAGGTCCCGATGGAGGTCGTAATTGCGAATGTACCAGGGAGCATTGACTATTCCCCTGAGCACTTTGTTTTGGAATCGTTGGATTACTTGGATATTACTATTACTGGTACAGCCCCACAGCTGGCAACCATAAGTCCATACAGGTGTCAGGACTTGTTTGTAGATCAATAATTTATTTTGTACTGATAACGTGGAATGCCTTCCGAGCAACCAGTACAATTTAGAGTAACGGAGATCCAACTCTTCGCGTTTCTTTTTAACATGGACCTTCCATCGGAGTTTGGTGTCTAGCGTCATACCTAGGTACTTAGCTGAATTTTGGAACGGTACTTTGACGTTATCAATATATACTGGCAGGTAATTTGATGTTTTGTTGGAAAAGTTTATGTGAACTGATTTAGACTGATTTAGTTTTATCCGCCATTTTTTGGTCCACAAGCCAACAGTATTTATGGCTTTTTGTAATTTTACTACCGCTTCCTTTTCAGTAGTCGCCATAGACATGATAGCAGTATCATCGGCAAAGGTCGCGATAACGTTATCTTTTAGATCAGGAATATCGCATGTGTATAAGAGGTACAGGACCGGACCTAATACACTCCCTTGCGGCACCCCAGCTTTTATTTCTTTTAGTTCTGAATAATCATCATCTTGTCGTAGAGTTTAGAGTATAAACATTCTTTGTGTTAAATATGACTCAAGGATATTTGAAAATTGACGAGGCAGTAATTTCCTTAATTTATGAACAAGTCCTCGATGCCACACTTTATCAAATGCTTGAGCTACATCCAGAAAGACAGTGGAGCAGACTTTTTGTTCTTCTAGTGCTTTTTCAATATTATTTGTGATTCTATGAACTTGCTCTATGGTAGAATGTTTTTCTCTAAAACCGAATTGGTAATCTGGTATGAGCTGCTTTTTGACAATAATAGGGTTAAGACGTTTGAGAAAGATTTTCTCAAATAGCTTTGCTATAACAGGTAACAGTGAGATTGGCCTGTAAGACGTGACTTCGTGTGGAGGTTTTCCTGGCTTGGGAATCATTATAACTTCCGCAACTTTCCACATATTGGGAACATATTGAAGTCGAAATGAGGCATTAATTAAGGTTGTCAATTTAACTACGGCTTTACGGGGGAGATGCTGAAGGACTTCACCCGTAATTAGATCAAAACCTGGTGCCTTCTTTTTAGTTAGACATTTAATTTCACTTAAAACTTCTTTTGGTGTGACTAGACGGATGTTCAGCTCTTCTGACGTTATTTCTTCGAAGTTAAGTAAATCTTCTTCATCGATTTGAAATATATTTTCTAGATGATCAGCAAACCTCTTAACTTTTTGTATGTTATTTGCAGCCCAATTCCCATTAGACTCTCGTAAGGGAGGAATATGTGTTGTAGGTTTTTTGATATTTCTTAACGCTTTCCAGATGGAGTAATCGGTGGAACCATCAGAAGTTAATTGGTTTAGGTATCTCTTTATTGAAGTATCTTTATGTATTTTAATCTCTCTCCTCAGTTGTTTAGTGAGGTTATTCAGATGTTTTTTGTCTTCTGGACATCTTGTGGAATGCCACCTTTTTCTTTGAGTTCGTTTTGTCTTTATCAAATTTTTAATCTCTTCTGGGAAGTAGTTGTTTTGTACCTTTTTCTTAAATTTTGGAGTATTACTCCAAGCAGCTTGTTGGATGTTCTTTGTAAATCTATTGACTTCTAAATCTAATTGTTCCTCAGTCTTTAAAGGTACTCTAAGATCTACCATATTGACAAGATAAATTTTGAAGCTGTCCCAGTCCGTATGCGTGTTCACGAGAGATGGATTCAGTTTTCGCTTTATAGGGTCTTCGCCAATTGTGAGTAAGATTGGTGAGTGATCTGAGTTCATATCATAGGCTTCCTCTATTTGGAGAACATTTGGTGATACTTCTCTAAATATGAAGAAATCTATAAGATCTGGTATTTTATTCTTGTCTGTTGGCCAGTATGTGGGCCTTCCTGTGGAAATTGCATCACAAATTTTTCATAGCATTGAACAGTTCTTTTCCTTTGGTCGATATTAATCTTGATCCCCAGTAGGTATGTTTTGCATTGAAGTCGCCTCCCAACACAAATCTATTTCCAAGACTTTCTAGCAGGGTTTTGTACTGGTCGTACTTAAGTGCATGTCTTGGTGGGCAGTAAATAGATGATATTGTTAATGGATACCGCTTCATTGATAGGCTCACAGCCACAGCCTGTATATGCTCTTTTTCATATTTAAAGACCTCATGGTGTTTTTAAAGCCATTATTGCTTAAGACGTTTGGGAGCAGCTATTTTGGTGCCGTTTTCTAGTTTTTTAAGTCTTTCATCAAAGGATGTCAATAATGAAAGTATGGTGTTAATCTTTTCATCCATGCCTGTGCTAGCTATCTCATTTTGTTGTGTTGGGGATGGAGTCTTAGGACCTTTAGTTACCTGGGCAAAGGAAACAGTTTTGGAAACTAATTTTGCTGGTTTTACCGATTTGTCCGTTTCTATCATTGATTTTGATTTTAAGACATTTCTCATTTTCTGTAATTCTTTTGCTACTACACAGCCTCTGTAATTAGCTGGATGTGACTCACCACAGTGAACACACTTCGGTTTCGCGTCTTGTGGCTTGTTACAATCGACTGTGAGATGCTTTGCAGTGCATTTCACACACCTCGGCTCCTTGGAGCAGTATTTCTGTGTATGCCCATAAGCCTGACACCTCTTGCATTGGGGAATCAATTTCGGTGATTTCAGTGGCTGTACATCAATTTTGCAGCCAAGTATGGATTTTATTTCGTAGATATTTTTTATGTTTTCCTGATGGTGGAAAGACAGAATAAACATGTTAAGCGGTTCTTTGGTTTTCCAGCTATATTTGACGGCTGCGTCTAAAATTTTAAATCCTTGGCGAGTAAGGTCTTCAACTATCCTTTCAGGCTTGCAAGAAGCATGGAGATTTTTTGCCATTACTCTTATTGGCCTGCTCTGCTTGTTTTCGTAAGAGAACCACGAGGCATCTTCTTCTTTAAGATGTTTTGTGATCACTCTGTAGGTAGCTTCACTATTGGTGTTAATCTTCACCGATCCATTTCTAAGCATTTTTACTGTGAACGAGTCTTTATTCAATTCTTTTTTAAGTAAGGAATCGTAGAATGATTGGTATTCAATTACATTTTCGACAATAATCGGGGGTGGAAGGGGTTCTTTTTTAGGCTTTTCTTTGGTTACTTTATTACAAGTAACTTCTTTCATGGGGGAAGGGGAGGTGTTTAGTTTCCTTTTCTTTCTGGTTTTTTGTCGCACCCATTCCGTTTCTTTAGCCAGTTCTTCTTCGTCCGTCTCATACTGAATTGATTCAGCGGCTGCCTCGTCCCTTTGTGTTAAGGGCTGCTCTATTTTTTTCTCGAGCTGAGCTATTCGTTCCTTCAGTTGATAGACAATAGTTTCCAGGTCCGAGCATCGGGCTCTTTCCTTTTTCAGTTCAGCCACTAGAAATTGCTCGTTTTGGGTTATAATTTCAAAAACACTTGGAGATGACATCATAAATTTAATATAATAATTAAAATTATAAAGACAAAACCTCGCCTTTATTTATTACACAATAACAAATATTAGGTCAACGATTCATCGTAACGCGATCGCGGCGCTGCGTCAGCGCGTTGCACTTATTCGGTCACAATAATTAATACGCGACGTTTCTAACCGAAATGGAAACAACAACTGAATTACTGAACTTGCCAAATGATAGTATGTTTTTTTCAGGAACAACATAATCATTATGAACTAACAGGCGTTCATAATGTTTAACCCAAGGCCAATTATACCAATTACGTTGAAAAATGAATTATAACTATAGGGTATCAAAGGTATTGATTACCATACTTACAACAAAATAATATGGCTGACATTTGACTACGACAGTATAATGATATCATCGGGAATAAGGCCGGGGGATAATTCACGTAAGTAGATAAACGTAAAATGATACTCAATTGTTACAAATAAAAACAGTGGCACTTTGTAAATGGGCTTCAAATTTCTGAATCTGGTTCGTGGTCAATTCTCTTTTCTAATATGCACAGCATTCTATCCTTGACACCTGCAGTTGACTTTTTATACTGTGACTGGAACTGAGACTAACGCTGGCCATAGACAGGGACCGCATGTTGCAGCCGAAACCGACTGCGCTAGAGCGGTCGCCGCACGGCGATATGCAGTTTCCATACTGAATTCATATCCGTATAACTGTAAACTTATTTATTGTTGTAAATGTTATATGGGAGAAAATAAATTAAATTATTAAATTATACATACACTCTGCAGTCATGTTTTGCCGTGCAGTCGACTGCTTAGAGCTGCCGGACCCACCATACAACAAAAATACTAACTTGAAAGAAAACACTTTATAACCGAATTGAAGCTATGTATTATTATAAATTTATAATTATACTAACTTATTCATCAAATGAAACCACGGACATTCTAAAGTAGTTGAAA